>NC_138033.1:82450372-83082979 GCF_964106645.2 Podarcis pityusensis
AGCGTACCAGGAGAGGCGGTCCCGTAGGTACGAGGGTCCTAGGCCGTATAGGGCTTTAAAGGTTAAAACCAGCACCTTAAACCTGATCCTGTACTCCACCGGGAGCCAGTGCAGCTGGTATAGCACCGGGGGAATGTGATCTTGCAGCGAAGACCCCGTAAAGAGTCTCGCTGCAGCATTCTGCACCCGCTGGAGTTTCTGGGTCAGTCTCAAGGGCCGCCCCACGTAGAAGCATTGCTGCCTCGTCCATGAACCCCTCCAAGCCTCTTAAAACCATCAGAGTTGGTGGCTCCCCCACCTTCTCCTGTCAATGGTTCAGAAATTGTGCTCGGGCGGCAGCGGGAGGCCCCATTAGCTAAAGTGGTGCTTCAGGTTAAGAACAGTTTCAGGTTAAGAACGGACATCCGAAACGTGTTAAGTACTTAACCCGAGGTACCACTGTACACGTGGGATGCGGGTGGCGTTCTGGGTTAAACCACAGAGCCTAGGACTTGCTGATCAGAAGGTCGGCGGTTCGAATCCCCGCAATGGGGTGAGCTCCCGTTGCTCGGTCCCTGCTCCTGCCAACCTAGCAGTTTGAAAGCACGTCAAGTGCAAGTAGATAAGTAGGTACCACTCCGGTGGGAAGGTAAACGGCGTTTCCGTACGCTGCTCTGGTTTGCCAGAAGCGGCTTAGTCATGCTAGCCACATGACCCGGAAGCTGTACACCGGCTCCCTTGGCCAATAAAGCGAGATGAGCGCTGCAACCCCAGAGTCGGCCACGACTGGACCTAATGGTCAGGGGTCCCTTTACCTTTACCACTGTACACAGATTCTATCCGTCATTCCACCCTCTGTTTAAAAGCTACCCCAGAATTCAGCTGCCTCTGTGGCTCAGCCTTTCAGGGGCCAAAGTTCCAAGCAATGATGACATGTATCTCTCACTGTAAAAAATTGAAGGACCACAGTTTCTGGCCTGTTCAGACCCCAAGGGGCTTTGACAGTGGCCGAATGGGTGGAGAAGCCACCTGGGGAGGAAGTCAGAGATCAAGACATCCCTCCTTCCAACCTGATTTCTGACAACACCACTGTGAGATACTCTGGGTGGAGAATCATGGTGAATTTGCATTCGCCCAAACAGCTGAAAGTGGCCAGGGATTTGACCAAATAAAACATGCTAAGGGTGTTTCCTTAGTGGGAGCAAATGGTTGGGAGGTGGGCAGGAATAGGAATGTCTGGAGGGGAAACTTTTGATGAAGAGGGAGAGGAAAAGAAAGCTAGGGCAATATAGTGGTTAGAGTGTCGGACCAGGACTTGGAGAGACCAGGGTTCAAATTCCTTAGTTGGCCATAAAGACTTTGGGCCACTCACTGCCTCTCTCAGTCTAAGCTAGGACATAAATGCAATAAATGATAATAAATAAATAAATAAAGCAGCAGTTTAAGAACAGAGAGACGGAACCGGAGAGAGAATTAAAAGCTTAAAGCAGCAAGTGAGGATCCTGTTGCCTTCTAGGTCATGGTAGGCAAACTAAGGCCTGGGGGCCGGATGCGGCCCAATCACCTTCTCAATCCGGCCCGCGGACAGTCAAGGAATCAGTGTTTTTGCATGAGTAGAAAGTGTCCTTTTATTTAAAATGCATCTCTGGGTTATTTGTGGGGCATAGGAATTTGTTCATTTTTCTCCTCCAAAATATAGTCTGGCCCCCCACAAGGTCTGAGGGACAGTGGACTGGTCCCCTGCTGAAAAAGTTTGCTGACCCCTGGTCTAGGTGGTGTTGTACTCCAACTCCCATCAGCCCCGCTCAGAGCTGCCAAGGATGATGGGAGACGTAGTCCGTCAATCCCTGAAAAGCCACAGGTTGCCCATCCTTGAGCCACAGATTGAAGAAAACAAAATGTCCTGGGTGACTTCATGGGAACAGATACCTGGCTGTATCTGTACCAAAGAAAGATGAATTCAACAGCTTGTATAAATGATGCAAATGATTCCCCCCCCCTGCATAATTTTAATCTACTCATGCTCCCAAGTCAGCCCCCAAATCTTGCCTGCTAGAAATTCCAGACCCTCCAAGTGCCCCTATTTTCCAGGGCCAGCATTCACCCGGTGCTATACCAGCTGCACTGGCTCCCGGTGGAGTACAGGATCAGGTTTAAGGTGCTGGTTTTGACCTTTAAAGCCCTTCACAGCCTAGGACCCTCGTACCTACGGGACCGCCTCTCCTGGTACGCCCCACAGAGGACCTTACGGTCTTCAAACAAAAACATCTTGGAGGTCTTGGGCCACAGAGAGGTTAGGCTGGCCTCAACCAGAGCCAGGGCTTTTTCGGCTGTGGCCCCAATCTGGTGGAATGTTCTGTCACAAGAGACTAGGGCCCTGTGGGACTTGACATCTTTCCGCAGGGGCTGCAAGACAGAGCTGTTCCACAGCCTGACCCCCTCCTTTGGCAATCCCCACAGAACTCTAGCCCAATGGTTGCCATTAATCTGATTTGAACTGATTTTATAATGAAATGATTTTAGAATGTTTTGCCAATTTACTGTTGTTAGCCGCTCTGAGCCCGGCTTCGGCTGGGGAGGGCGGGATATAAATAAATTATTATTATTATTATTATTATTATTATTATTATTATTACTTACAGAAGCCATCCTGGTTTCTGATTTGATCCCATAATATCCCGCTTTTCCTTAGGACGTCCCTATTTTCCTAGGAGGGTATGGAGTTACGTGACCCCTGAACCAAGGGGATAAGAAACTATACAACCTTTAGAAGACATCTGAAGGCAACCCAGTAGAGGGAAGCTTTTTAAAACGTTTAATGTTTTAATATCTTTTTATATATGGTGAAAGCCACTCCCTCCTTTGGCAATCTTCACAGAACTCTAGCCCAATGGTTGCCATCAATTTGATTTGAATTAATTTTATAATTAAATGATTTTAGAATGTTGTATTATTTTATTGTTGTTAGCCGCCCTGAGCCCAGCTTTGGCTGGGGAGGGCGGGATATAAATAAAAATTTGTTATTATTATTATTCTCCGCTGTCAAGAGGACTAGAACCTTGGAACTTAAACAGATGTATTTTCAGCAGAGAACCTCACTGTATTCAGTGACCGCTTCCACTTCCCGTGCTCCCTTGACGTGACGGAGGAGCACAGAAAGCTCCTGACGGGTGGAAAAGAATCCATGCGGTGCCCGTTGTGTCTGTATGGGTCTCTGGACCGCAGGGTGTGTGCATTCTTGCCCCTCCCACACTGCTTCCGAAATGCCACCTTCCTTGGTAATTATGCCACCCCAAGAAACCAGGAGGGGGAAATGAGGCAACAGCTGGGACCAGTTCCCCCAACTGATGTAGAAGGACTGGCACAAAAAGGGTCGGATTCTGAGAGTTGGCGTGAGGCGCGGGAATGCTGAGCCAATGCAGGAAGCCTGATGACGCAATCGGTTTACCAGACAGGCCGTTTCCATCCCCAGCTGATGGGCTGCTTGGATTTTTCCACAGGCCGAGAGCCTCAGAAATCCTCTTGGCCGAGAGGGGCGGCCGGCGTGACTCACTGGCATTAAGGAGCCATAAGCCACTCGGGGTCAGCGGTGTTAGCAGAGGGGCAGCAGGGTAGCCAGCAGGCACCCAACCAGCCAAACCCCAGGCCTGCTGGATGCTGGCAAAGCACCACCCTGCAAGGCTGGGGGGGGGGGAGGGAAACAGGGGACGGCCGGCTCTGCTGGAGGTTACACAAAGCAGCAGCAAACTGAAACGAAAACAACCCCACAGCTGCTGGAGATTCCAGCATCTGTGAAACCGCTTGCAGATCGAGGGCTGCAGAAGTCATCCCGGACATGGGAGGAAGACAGAGAGATGCCTCTTTCCCCAGGCGGAAGGGAACAGGAGGGGAGGCCAGCTTAAAAGGAGGGGGCCCCAGCAGGCACCCCCCAAAAAACAAACGCCCCATTCACGTGTCCTGGAGTCAGTGCTGGGCCATCGGCTTCGCCCCTTCCCAAATGATATTCCCAAGGATGGTGAACATATGTATTAATCAACACACAAGAGCAGATCATTTAGAATCATAGAATCTTAAGAGTTGGGAGGGACCCAAGGGTCATCTAGTCCAACCCCCTGCAATGCAGGAATCTCAGCAGATGGCCATCCAACCTCTCCTTAGAAACCTCCATGGAAGGAGAGTCCACAACCTTCTGAATGAGTCTGCCATTAGCTAAAGTGGTCCCTCAGGTTAAGAACAGTTTTGGGTCAAGAACGGACCTCCGGAACAAATTAAGTACAGTGGTACCTCGGGTTACATATGCTTCAGGTTACAGACTCCACTAACCCAGAAATAGTGCTTCAGGTTAAGAACTTTGCTTCAGGATGAGAACAGAAATTGTGCTCCGGCGACGCGGCAGCAGCAGGAGGCCGCATTAGCTAAAGTGGTGCTTCAGGTTAAGAACAGTTTCAGGTTAAGAACGGATCTCCGGAACGAATTAAGTACTTAACCTGAGGTACCACTGCAATCATCATCATCATCATCATCATCACCACTATTCATCATTAATAGCAGCAACAATACCACCTTCCAGGTACTGGGCAAGTTAGTTGGCGGTGCTGGGGGGGGGGGAGGTGGGGGGAGGAGGAGGACAATCGGATTTCCTTGTTGCCGTGGAAGGGGATGTGGCCGAGACTCCCAAAATATCTCTGCTCTCTCAGCTATTCGGGGGTGGGGGCAGGGAATCCGCTTCTGCTTTCCATCTATGTCATGCTGTTTTTGTTCCCAGTTTTGCAGCCTTCTGAGGTTTGTGGGTTGGTGAGTCACGGCCCCTTTTGTAATCCGGAGTCAAATGCAGCAGCAGCAGCTGGGAAGGGGCTCCGAATGGTCAGCTTGCTTTTGTCAGGAAGGTGGGGTAGGCATCGCTAAACAGCACTGCCTATTATAATATATGCCATTTAACATCTACAGGAAACCGCTGCGTGGGGGCATTCGGAGCTCTGTAGTACGTTGTCAGCGATATGCCGACGACACTCAACTCTGCTTCTCTTTTTCATCTGCAGGTGAGGCAGTGGAAGTGATGGACCTCGGTAGTGGACTGGATGAAAGCCAACAAACTGAAGCTCAATCCAGATAAGACAGAGGCACTTTTAGTGGGCGGTTTCCTAGACTGGATGGATGGGAACTTTCCCTGCTCTTGATGGGGTCACACACCCTCTGAAGGAGCAGGTACGTAATTTGGGGGTACTCCTGGATCCTTTGCTGTCGCTCAAGAAAGCTCATACCAAGAACAAACTTAGTTGGTCTCTAAGGTGCTACTGGACAATTTTTAAATTTTTTTATAGTGTCATACCTCGGGTTGAAGCAGCTTCAGGTTAAGCATTTTCGGATTGCGCTCCACGGCAACCCGGAAGTAACCGGGCGTGTTACTTCCGGGTTTTGTCGCTCGCGCATGCGCAGACGCTCAAAATGACGTCACGCGCATGCGCAGAAGCAGCAAATCGCGACCCGCACAGCCATGCGGATGTGGGTTGCATTCGCTTCAGGATGCGAATGGGGCTCCAGAACGGATCCTGTTCGCATCCAGAGGTACCACTGTATATATTTCTACTGTTCTCAAGGCTCTAATAACCACTAGGCTGGATTACTGCAACACATTATAGACAGGGCTGCCTCTGAAGACAGTTCAGAAACTTGCAACGGGTACAGAATACAGTAGCTAGGTTGGTAATCAGGCCATACAGTTTGAGCATATGGCACCACTCCTGGCCCAACTGCACTGACTGTCAAATAGCTTCCAGGCCCAATTCAAAGTGCTGGTTTTGACCTATAAAGCCTTAAACGGGTCAGGACTGCAATACCTTAAGGACCGCGTCTCCTCATATAAACCATCCCAGACTCTCCATTCATCATCTGAGGCCCTTCTTCGTGTACCTCCTCCATGAGAGGTCCAGAGGGCAGGAACATGAGAATGGGCCTTCTCTGTGGTGGCTCCCCGTCTGTGGAATGCTCTCTTTAGGGAGATTCGTCTGGCGCTTTCATTATAGATCTTCAGGCGCTAGGCAGATACAATCCTCTTCAGCCAGGCCTTTGGCTGATTAATATTCTACAGCCTTTTAAATGTGTTTGTGTGTGTGTGTGTGTGTGTGTGTGTGTGTGCGTGTGTGTGTGTGTGTTACTGTTTTGTTGCTTTCTTTGTTGACTATTTACTTGTGCTTCAATAATGATAATTAATAAATAATAATAATAATAATAATAATAATAATAATAATAATAATTTATTATTTATACCCTGCCCATCTGGCTGGGTTTCCCCAGCAACTCTGGGCAGCTTCCAACAAAATATTAAAATACAATAACCTTTTAAACATTAAAAGTTTCCCTAAACAGGGCTGCCTATCTTATGTTTTTAATCTTGTGGACCACCCTGAGATCTTTTGATGAAGGGCAGTATATGAATCAAATCAAATCAAATCAATAATCAAATCAATAAATTCCACCACTTCCCCTGACGCATGTGGAAAGCAGCACCACCATCCAGCCCCTCTCTGGGACCAGCCAGATGGCCTTTTTCTTTGCCATGCCCAATAAAAATGACACCTGGGGTGACATGCTGTCCCCATGACACCCCAGGCGCACAGTGTGATGTCACTGCGTCACCTCAAGCATCGTCTGCATCAGACATTGGGCACATTCGGACCATACATTTAAAGCTCTACAATACAAAATTCACAGCTTCCCCCAAAGCATTCTGGGAGCTGTAGTTTGTTAAGGGGGCTGGGAGGAGGCCCCTTATTCCCCTCACAGAATAGTAATTCTGAGAGTGGTATAACAACCAATCCCTCTTCCCAGGGAACTCTTAAGAAACCCATATTTTAGTGCAGTAGCCCCCACACTTTGGAACTCTCTGCCTATTGAAACAAGGCAGACACCTGCTAAAATAATTTTGAGTGGACAGGCTGCCTGGATATGTAGAATGCTGACACGCATCTAATCTGTTTTTAGTTTATCGTTGCATTTAATCATGACAGCAAATGTTTTATGTAGATGCGCGTAACTGTCTTCCCTGATAATTTTATTGTTTTATTCTTTTCGTAAATTGCTTTGATGTTTTGTTTCGTACTGAAATTCTAGGACATAAGTAGATAATAGAAACTGTCCCACCTACAGTTTGTGCGATTGCACGTGGGTCGTTTTGACGCCAACACATCACTACAAAAACAGAAAGAAACAAAAAACAAAACCTCTGTCTCTCCCCCCCCCCCACAACATGCCCATCAGCTTCGCCCAAATTTGCTCTGCGGTTCCTCAGAATACAAGACCAGGAACAGACAAAAGGCAGAGAAGCAGGGAGTGTTAGGAGACATTTGGTGGGGAGAGATAAAGAGGCAGGCAAGTCACTAGGCTCTGCAGCGAAATAGAACAGGGTGTCCTTTCAACACGTAAAACGCAAACAGCATGCTCTTCGGAGGTCCCCCATCTCTGCAGGATCCAACCAGGTTTTTAAAAAAAGATAATTCTCAGCTTGCAGATGCTGAAATCCATTTGCCATTGTGATAGGGATTTTGAGGTCTTCGATATATGGTAATGTTCATAACCGCACGTACATAGATCAGTACAGGAAGACCGACCTGAAGCCATTTTGATTCCTAAACTGAGCAAATGTTTTCTCTGCAAGGTCAAAGTGGAAAAGCCTCCCCATTGTCTTTTCCTTCACAAATCCTGTCTTAAGGGTATGTCTGTGTTTGAATAGAGTGTGGGCCTGTGACATGGGCCCAGGAACTAAGTATTTATCATTACAAAAGACTGGCCAGGCTCCCCAGGCAATCCAATCAAGTAACCTGCCAGACAGGAGATAAACAAGGACAGGAGAAAAACAACATTCAAATTTCTGTTTAGACCGCCTTTTCTGTGATGTAGGTGTGATGTATCTGAGGGGTGGTCTTAGGTTACACCCCTTCTGTGATGTCTGTATGATGTTTCTGGGGTGGTCTTGATCTACAGGGTGGCAATTTCAAAAGTCTTTATAAGGCCTTGCACAGCATTTTACTCGGTTCCTCCTCCTCTCCTGCGTGTGGTGAGGGGAGCACCCTGTTGCAACAGATCAATAAAGATCAAGCTTACTAGCTGCTTTGCTTCTCAATATTCTCTGGTTGGCCTCTGTTATTCTCTCCTACCAATAGGAACCTATATAAGGACTCTATATGGGCTCTTGGATACCCCATAAGGGAAAAGGGCAAATTTTTGTTTACAACACTATAGATAACTGATGGAAAAAATTCTCCCCCCCTCAACCACTTGCAAAGACGGACTGTGGGGCGGCCGGGGGGGCGGCAGCGGGAGAGATAAAAACAACAAGGAGAAAGAATTATAAATTCCAAAAGCACAGAGAGCAGTGAAGTACACAGAAGCTTCTGGGCAAATAAAAGTTATTAATTATACCCTGCCTGCTAATTTAGCTGAGTGGGAGTGGGGCAAATGGTGTCTATTCCAGCGGCGGACTTTGAAGTTAACAGAGTCTCCCAGATGACCCAGAGCAACTGCAGGAAGCCTGGATAATAGGAAACGTAATGAAATTTAACCTGCCAGACATCAGGGAAGGGCCTTTAGCTTCTGCGTTGCAAGCAGAAGATCCCAACAGCATCTCCTGGGAGGGCTGGGAGAGACTCGCTGCCTGGAATCGTGGAGAGCCTCTGCCAGCCAGAGTAGGCAATATTGAGCTAGGTAATTGGGAGCATAAGCAACGCAAGTGGCACTGTGGGTTAAACCACAGAGCCTAGGACTTGCCAATCAGAAGGTCGGTGGTTCGAATCCCCGCGACGGGGTGAGCTCCCATTGCTCGGTCCCTGCTCCTGCCAACCTAGCAGTTCAAAAGCACGTCAAAGTGCAAGTAGATAAATAGGTACCACTCTGGCGGGAAGGTAAACGGCGTTTCCGTGCGCTGCTCTGGTTCGCCAGAAGCGGCTTAGTCATGCTGGCCACATGACCCAGAAGCTGTACGCCAGCTCCCTCGGCCAGTGAAGCGAGATGAGCGCCGCAACCCCAGAGTTGGCCATGACTGGTCCTAATGGTCAGGGCTCCCTTTACCTTTAATTGGGAGCATACAGCGCTGACCACTGGGCTGCTGTTGAGGCAAAGTGTACTTTAATGCCAGCAGCGCTCGATTACAGGGGGCCAGGCCCTTATCCAGCGTTTGTGTTTCCTGGGTTTTTGCCTAATCGCAGGAGAGGCAGAACACACCCTCTGTGGCATATTAAATGGCAGAGACGGGAGAGGGTTTCAGGTGGAGGGCTGGCTTGAGGAAGAGTGGACGCCATGGCCTGTGTCCTTTTATAAATCAGTCAGCTAAAGGTTTGGCTGACGGAGAAGTAAATTATTTCTTAGGGGTCCAAGTTGCTGATACAGTGGTACCTCGGGTTACATATGCTTCAGGTTACAGACTCCGCTAACCCAGAAATTGTGCTTCAGGTTAATAACTTTGCTTCAGGATGAGAACAGAAATCGTGCTCTGGCGGCGCGGCGGAAGCAGGAGGCCCCATTAGCTAAAGTGGTGCTTCAGGTTAAGAACAGTTTCAGGTTAAGTACAGACCTCCGGAACGAATTAAGTACTTAACCCAAGGTACCACTGTATTTCAGAAAGCTTTTCTGAGGTCTGTATGTTACTTTCCTTCTGAGAGTGAGTGTCAACACGTAAAACTGCAAATCCGACCTTCGTTTCCGTTTTGAGCTTTTTGGTAAAGAAAGCAAACCTTATTTATACTGAAACTCAATTAGCAAGCAATTCATGTAGTAAGTGTACATGATTCATGCACTAGAAATTCTCCCAGTTGGTTAGGAGCCCTAAAAATAAGGAAACCTGCCAGATCAGAGGTTGGAGCAGAGGACGGATCCTCAAGAGGCCGGAATCGAGTGCAGAAAGCGGAGTTGGTTCCACTATTTATGACAAAAAAAGGGTACAAAACCCCAAGCAGACACTTCCACAAAACCCCACCAGCTTCCACGGCACAAAACTTTCATTTCCTCTGCCCCACAAGAGAAGTGGGTCAGTGAGGCTGAAGCGTTACTCAAAAGAGGATTCCCTTTGAGGCAGGGCCCATTCTGCTGCCTCTGAGACACTGGCACCCTCTTCCTTCATCCGAAGGGTATCCCCCTCCCCAGCCAAGTAATCTGCCCGGGCTCCAGTGGGTGGAGCTCAAGAGTCTTTAAAAAATGCTGCTTTAACTCAAGTCAGGATTAAATGGGTGGCACTGGGTTCTCACTGCAAGGCTATATGTGCACATGCTGCCATGTGAACAGCAAATTCTGAGAATTCTGCCCTCGTTTGTTGCATTGTTAAAATAAAACGGTTAAAAGTTCAATGCATTCCAGAAATAAAACGTTATAGCATAAAAGAAGAGTAGAGCGATAGAAACATGCAGACAATAATAATAATAATAATAATAATAATAATTTATTATTTATACCCCGCCCATCTGGCTGGGCTTCCCCGGCCACTCTGGGCGGCTTCCAAAAGAATATTAAAATACTATAATACATCAAACATTAAAAGCTTCCCGAAACAGGGCTGCCTTCAGATGTCTTCTAAAAGCCTGGTAGTTGTTGTTCTCTTTGACATCTGGTGGGAGGGTGTTCCACAGGGAAGGCGCCACTACCGAGAAGGCCCTCTGCCTGGTTCCCTGTAACTTGGCTTCTCGCAGTGAGGGAACCGCCAGAAGGCCCTCAGTGCTGGACCTCAGTGTCCGGGTAGAACGATGGGGGTGGAGACGCTCCTTCAGATATACTGGACCAAGGCTGTTTAGGGCCTCTTTGTATTAACAGCAAGGTTGCTAGATTCATAGCTGGGGCAATCAGAATAAGGGCCACTACCTGGACTGCTGATTCAAGGACTTTAAATTGTGCTCTTATATCAAATTTCTTTTTCTTCATATACAGTGGTACCCCGGGTTAAGAACTTAATTCGTTCTGGAGGTCTGTTCTTAACCTGAAACTGTGCTTAACCTGAAGCACCACTTTAGCTAATGGGGACTCCTGCTGCCGTTGTGCCGCCGGAGCACGATTTCTGTTCTCATCCTGAAGCAAAGTTCTTAACCTGAGGAAATATTTCTGGGTTAGCGGAGTCTGTAACCTGAAGCGTATGTAACCCGAGGTACCACTGTACTGTAATGTTTTACTGTTGCTATGGCCATTGGCTAATGTGAATAAAGTTTTATCTTATCAGCTAAGTATGCATCCACCACACCTTTCCTTCAAGGAAAGAAGAGAAAGGGTTCTTCCATTTATATCCTAACAACAAGGTAGGTTAGGCTGGCCCAAGATTACCCGGTAAGCTTCTATGGCCAAGTGGGCAACTTGGGTCACCCCAATCCTAGCCTAACACTCTAAATACTGGAATAAAAAAATTCCTTCCTGTAGCACCTTAAAGACCAACTAAGTTAGTTCTTGGTATAAGCTTTCGTGTGCATGCACACTTCTTCAGATACACTGAAACAGAAGTTACCAGATCCTTCTATATATTGAGAAGGTGGGGAGGGGTATTACTTAGAAGGGTGGTGGGAATCGGAGATTGGCAGATAGCTGAGATGAGCCTGTTGACGACTCTTAACGACTGTAATAGGTCTTACAGGAAAAGGCAAGGGGTGAGAAGGTGAGAAATGGCTTAGTCATGTATAATGAGATAAGAATCCGATGTCTCTGTTCAGACCAGGTTTCTCCATTGTTTTAAGTTTGGTAATGAGTTGTAATTCAGCAGCTTCTCTTTCCAGTCTATTTCTGAAATTCCTTTGTAGTAAAACAGCTACTTTGAGATCTTGTATAGAATGTCCTGGGAGATTGAAGTGTTCTCCTACTGGTTTCTCTGTTTTGTGATTCTTGATGTCAGATTTATGTCCGTTTATTCTTTGGCGTAAGGTTTGGCCAACAGTGCCAAATGCCAACAGTGTCCTTCAGCTCTCTATATTGGACAAACAGGCCAAACCTTACGCCAAAGAATAAACGGACATAAATCTGACATCAAGAATCACAAAACAGAGAAACCAGTAGGAGAACACTTCAATCTCCCAGGACATTCTATACAAGATCTCAAAGTAGCTGTTTTACTACAAAGGAATTTCAGAAATAGACTGGAAAGAGAAGCTGCTGAATTACAACTCATTACCAAACTTAAAACAATGGAGAAACCTGGTCTGAACAGAGACATCGGATTCTTATCTCATTATACATGACTAAGCCATTTCTCACCTTCTCACCCCTTGCCTTTTCCTGTAAGACCTATTACAGTCGTTAAGAGTCGTCAACAGGCTCATCTCAGCTATCTGCCAATCTCCGATTCCCACCACCCTTCTAAGTAATACCCCTCCCCACCTTCTCAATATATAGAAGGATCTGGTAACTTCTGTTTCAGTGTATCTGAAGAAGTGTGCATGCACACGAAAGCTTATACCAAGAACTAACTTAGTTGGTCTTTAAGGTGCTACAGGAAGGAATTTTTTTATTTTGACTATGGCAGACCAACACGGCTACCCATCTGTAACTCTAAATACTGATGGCTCTTCTGTGGCTCCTGAGTACCGTTCACAACTCTGTTTCTTCATCTAGGGCAGACCCAAAATTCTACACCCCACTCTTCTCCTCCGCCTGCTGCTGGGAACTAGGACTGGGTTGCGTTAAGAATAGCTGCTGTGGTTAAGAAGAGCACAGCTGTTTCAGTTGCCTGTACGGATTGCTCAGAGGAAGGCCTGTTTAGCAGTTCGTGCCTTGCACGAAGAAGGGTCCCAGAAGCCCAAGCAGGCAAGCAGGAGACCTCTTCAGGCATGGGACCCTATGGTGATTTGAACCACAGACCCTGCAGAGGGCTTGTGGGAGTCGTTGGGTACAGGGATACCAAAGGCGTCAGAACGGCCAGTTCTAATGCTTTATTCTTGCAGCAAATCAGGCTGCCAGGCCTAGCCTTCTCTTGCAGAGATGCAATACGGACACCGCAGCAAGGAAGCAAAATTGCACATATTCTTTATACATGCGTCACACTGCCCAGGACCTCCCATCGCTCCACCTGCCCAAAGGAGGGCATAGGTAGCAAATACCCAGTTATTACAGATAGCTCCCCTTTCTGGGCTTAGAGCCCGGCATCCTGAGCCCACAGATAAGGACAACATCAAAGCAAGCCAGTTAGCTTATATCCAAGCAACTGAATGTAAGCAGGCCTGAGCTCATTGCAGCTACAACAACGACCAATTTGTTGTAAGGTTATCTTCGCTGCCAAGATGGCGTGAGTGGAATTTCTGGGACAGTTCACCTTTGGTTCAACACACACGGAGCCCAGCTGGGGACATAGAAGAACCTGCTATAGGCCTAAGGCAGCCTGATGTTCTAGTCTTGCCCGTACCCCCAACAAACTCCCCCCCACCAACCATCACATCTCAAACCCTGCCCCAAACCCATATTCCCCTCCTTTGCCTCCGAGACTTTTCTGGAACAAAGGCAGAACCTCCTTCCTCTGTCAGCGGCTCTCAAGGGTCTCTTGCAGAAACAGAGGCCTTTCTCAATACAGTGGTACCTCGGGTTACATAAGCTTCAGGTTACACACTCCGCTAACCCAGAAATAGTGCTTCAGGTTAAGAACTTTGCTTCAGGATGAGAACAGAAATCGTGCCTCCAGCAGGAGGCCCCATTAGCTAAAGTGGTGCTTCAGGTTAAGTACAGTTTCAGGTTAAGAACGAACCTCCGGAACGAATTAAGTACTTAACCCGAGGTACCACTGTAAGCCAGAGCATGAGCATGAATGGGTTTTGGAGCATGACGGCTGGTCTGCCAAGGGCCAAGTGTAGGCTGCAACAGAAATCGTGCTCCGGCGGCGCAGCAGCAGCAGCAGGAGGCCCCATTGGCTAAAGTGGTGCTTCAGGTTAAGAACAGTTTCAGGTTAAGAACGGACCTCCAGAACGAATTAAGTGCTTAACCCGAGGTACCACTGTACCTGCTAACTGGAGATAACAACAACAGCAACAGCAACAACAACAACATATCCTGCCCATCTGACTGGGTTGTCCCAGTCACTCTGGGCAGCTTCCAACATAATATAAAAACACAGCAAAACATCAAACATTAAAAAGTTCCCGATACAGGGCTGCCTTCAGATGTTCTACCCATGAGCATTTATCAGTCCTTCTCATCTCAGGAGGAAGCAGACCTCGTGGCCAGGAACGACAAAAAGAAACTCTTTATCAGGCAGCTCTTAGAAGTCTCACGCGGAAGAGTCTGCGTGAAAGCAACCCTGAGAGGACACTGGGAATGATATGCCAGCAGCCAGCAAGGAAATCTAGAAGGAAACATGAATATGACTGAGCTCGGGACCTTTTGCATGCAAAGGCCTTGCCAGAAATGGCTTCCGCTAAAGTTTACAGGGTGACTATAATATGGTATACTGGTTTAAACATCTATGTGAAAATCCAATGACATTAAAAACAAAAAATTGGGGGTAGAATCATAGAATCATAGAGTTGGAAGAGACCACAAGGGCCATCGAGTCCAACCCCCTGCCAAGCAGGAAACACCATCAGAGCACTCCTGACATATGGTTGTCAAGCCTCTGCTTAAAGACCTCCAAAGAAGGAGACTCCACCACACTCCTTGGCAGCAAATTCCACTGTCGAACAGCTCTTACTGTCAGGAAGTTCTTCCTAATGTTTAGGTGGAATCTTCTTTCTTGTAGTTTGGATCCATTGCTCCGTGTCCGCTTCTCTGGAGCAGCAGAGAGGTCCCTCTCTGCACCTCTCTGGGTCCAGAGAGGGAGACAGAATCATGGCCATGTGAATCCCAACGCATGTCCCCACCCACTAGGGAGCATTGCCCTTCCATCTCAGAAGCCACTGTTCCGCCACGTGCTCTCTGGGGAGCACAGAAAAGGAAGAAGTTCTAAGAAGCAGCAATTCAGAGAAAAAGCAACCTCAGAGCTGCCTAGAACTGAGAACACAGAGGGGTGGGGGAGGAGGGGGGGGGGAGAGAGACCAGGGCATAAATTAAGAGAAAGAAAGAAAATGAAGAAACTAAAAGAGGAAGTGATACATTCCTGCGATAAGGAGGCCAGCAAAGTCCGGTCTTCGAAGAAGTCTCCACCAGCCACTGCAAAAGGCATGCAAGGGACAGTATGCAGAGGATGGGTGAGATTTGGAGCCACACCAAGAAAGGGACATTTCCAAATACAGTGGTACCTCGGGTTAAGTACTTAATTCGTTCCAGAGGTCCGTTCTTAACCTGAAACTGTTCTTAACCTGAAGCACCACTTTAGCTAATGGAGCCTCCCGCCGCCGCTGCACGATTTCTGTTCTCATCCTGAAGCAAAGTTCTTAACCTGAGGTAATATTTCTGGGTTAGCGGAGTCTGTAACCTGAAGTGTATGTAACCTGAAGCATATGTAACCCGAGGTACCACTGTAATGTGCCCCCACTCAAGGACTTTTCAGGAAGATGAAAGAGGCTGATATGTCCAAGCCTCAAAAACCCAGGAGTGGCACAAACTGCCCTCACGTGCCAGTCTCCAAGGCCGTTCTTTCCAATTACAGTGGTACCTCGGGTTACAAACACTTCGGGTTACAGACTCCGCTAACCCGGAAGTAGTAACTCGGGTTAAGAACTTTACCTCAGGATGAGAACAGAAAATCGTGTGGCGGCAGTTAGCTAAAGTGGTACCTCAGGTTAAGAACGGTTTCAGGTTAAGAACAGACCTCCGGAACAAATTAAGTACTTAACCCGAGGTACCACTGTACAGACAAAACATCGAAAGAAACAAACTGGTATGAAACGGTAAAAACATCCCTAAGATCACGCTGAGTGGCGGGGAATATATAAGTGAATTATGCATCCTTCATTACACACTTTGGAAAGTATGTACAGTACCTATAAATGCCAAACATAATGGGATGGCTACAACAACAGCAGGCCTGCGAAGTTAGCAACAACCTTGGAGTCAGTGGCATAATATCTAAATAAAGAAGATCAGAATACCCAGTGCCGGATTTATGTATAAGCTAAACAAGCTATAGCTTAGGGCCCCACTCTCCTACCCCCCCCCCCCAAATTTCACTGTTAATATACTTCTTCTTAATTGTATTTCAGTTAACAATTACTTTGATAAAATACATATTTTGTTGTGTGCAAATGGCTTTAGATACCTATTAGGTCCATAAATTGGGATGCGGGTGGTGCTGTGGGTTAAACCACAGAGCCTAGGACTTGCTGATCAGAAGGTTGCGTTCACTTCGGGATGCGAACGGGGCTCCGGAACGGATCCTGTTCGCATCCAGACGTACCACTGAACAAGAGAGCAGGTCCCTGCCCCAAAGAGCTTATGGTGGCGCTGTGGTCTAAACCACAGCCTCTTGGGCTTGTCGATCAGAAGGTCGGTGGTTCGAATCCCCGAGACGGAGTGAGCTCCCGTTCCTTGGTCCCAGCTCCTGCCAGCCTAGCAGTTTGAAAGCACCTCAAAGTGCAAGTAGATAAATAGGTACCGCTCCGGCGGGAAGGTAAAACAGTGTTTCCGTGCGCTGGTCTGGTTCGCCAGAAGCGGCTTAGTCATGCTGGCCACATGACCCGGAAGCTCCCTCGGCCTATAAAGCGAGATGAGCACCGCAACCCCAGAGACGGTCACGACTGGACCTAATGGTCAGGGGTCCCTTTACCTTTTTAGGTCCATAAATGACCATATAGCATATATTCAACACAAAAACCAGCGACAATTTGTTGTTGACAAAGAACAGCTGGACATATAAAGGGCCCCATTACCTTCAATAGCTTAGGGCTTCATCTAAATCCGGCCCTGGGAATACTGATAAAAAGTTCAGGATAGCACACCTCTCCAAAAAGAAAAGCGAGCAGAAAGTGGTCTAGGCTTTTCTGGCAATGAACTAATGAAAGAAATGAAGGGAGACCAGTTCAGTTGCCATAAAATTCACTGTGAAAATGTCGCCTCTGACTACTCTGGAAGTGCTTCTAAGATATGGCATGCTGCACAATTAATAAAGCTGCGCCAAGCTTTCAGTCCTCTTCATCTGTGGCTTAATTCGCCCTGGAACATCACAACCAAGATGACCAGCGTTTTTAGAGTGTGCCAGGAGAGGTTGACTGGAATGTAAGGGGGATCCATGTACATTATCTTGAGATTCTTGGAGGAAAAGGTGAGATTCAAATGTTTTAAATAAATAAAATGGGTTTGATACTAGTACAGCTACTGTGGATTGCTCCAGGAGAAGTTTGCTCAACCTGACGTATTTATATAAGAAGAAGAAAAAGATTACCATGAAATGTTTTCAGTTTAGGGAAGACTTGGACAGCTCAAAGGTCATTTGCAAGCGAAGAGATATTACTATCTGCTTCTTGCCATTACATTTCTAACTCACCTTTCCTCCCAAGGAGCTAAAGGTGGTTCTCTACACTTTCGATCTCATCCTGACAACAACCCTGTGAGGTAAGTTAGGGCTGAGAGGCTGTGACCGGTGAAGGGTCACTCAACGGACATCATGGCTGAGTGGTGATTACTGGAGAGTTAATGATCTAACAATGCTCCCACAGTTTTTTCAAACCATGGAGGCTGAGAGCATAGCCCTTGTGGCTAGAAGCCATCAATTGGCCTCTCCTCCATGAATTTGTGAATATGCTGTGACCAATTGCCCAATGTGAAAAAGAGGGTTGTCCGGAGGCCTCCCTCCCCCCATTCCATGATTATGATTAAATATCATTATTTAAATTTATTACCTGCCTCTCGCCTTAAGGTTCCAGGGTAGGTCAGAGCAATTAAATGTTACAAACAGTGAAAAACAACTTACATGGTACACTATTGCAATATTTGGCAAAAGGGTGGCTTAAAAGCATTTCAGAATATTAAATAAATGTGGGTTCAGAGGCAGCACAGAATAGGTGGATGATGTGGGATCCAGCTTCCTCAGCACCTCGTTTTGAACCAAAGAAAGATCCCAGTCCTCATGGACGCAGTCTTGTACCCGGCAAGCAGTAGATGGTAGTCAAAGCTAAGAAACAGTGAGAGACTTTGACTACCGCATCTTCCCCTGCCCTTCCCCTCAGCTGGCACAGAGTATGTTCTGTGTATTCATTGCGAATGAATCACGCGAGTTTCTGCTCAGCATGATTTCGTACACATCTCAGAATTCAGTTCATCCTACTACAGAATACTATTCATTTACAGTGGTACCTTGGTACTCGAACGGCTTGGCTCCCGAACAAATCGGCTCCTGAACGCCGCAAACCCAGAAGTTGAGTGTTTTGGTTTGCGAACATTTTTCGGAAGCTGAACATCCAGCGCGGCTTCCAATTGGCTGCAGGAAGCTCCTGCAGCCAATCGGAAGCCGCGCCTTGGTTTTCGAACCGTTTCGGGAGTCTGATGGACTCCTGGAATGGATTAAGTTCGAGAACCAAGTTACCACTGTATTTAAGTACAGATTTATTTTTTTAAAATTAAAAACAAGAACACATCACTTCTTTTTGTGCTTTGAATATCTGTCACAAGGATTTCTCAGGGGGGTGGGAAGCATATGGTAGTAGGTTTGGCTGACATTACTCTTATTATTATGGTTATTAAATAGGGATCCATTCTGGTCAGGATCAAGGGGAAGCTACAGGTCTCAATAGAAAAAAAACCCCAGCAACTACTGCCTCCCAAAACCACACATAGCCCAAGAGAGCTAGCAAAGTCAGGCTTTGACCAAGTGGCAGATCTACACTTGCAACGGGAAGTGAGACTGCAAAGTCACATTAAAGCAGACACTCCAAGTGTCCTTATTTCCCAAGGACAGTCCCGGATTGACAGAAACCGTCCCAGTTTCTGATTTGATCCCGGATTGTCCCACTTTCCCTCACGACGCCCCAATTTTCGTCGGAGGAATGTTGGAGGGTATGCGGTCACAGCTGGAAGCGAGATTGAAAGGCCGCAGGGAAGTCACAGCGGCCATCTTTCCCTCTCAAAAGCTTGGAATAGCTATTGCGGACTACAACTCCCATCAGCCTCAGCCAGCACGACCATACGGAGCTGGGGCTGATAAGACCATAAGAACAGCCTTCCGGATCAGGCCAGTGGCCCAACCTAGTGCGGCATCCTGTTCTCAACAATGCCCAACCAGATACCCATGAGAAACCCACAAGGAGGAAGCGAGCACCAGAGCTCTCACCCCTTTTGTGGTTTACAGGAACTGATATTCAGAAGCACGGCTGCCTCTAGCTGTGAAGGTAGAGTAGAGGCATCATAGCCAGTAGCCACTGATAAGCTTCTTGTTGCCCCCTGCTAACCCCCCCCCCAAAAAAAACCCCACACCCTCTAGTAGCCTTGAGCTCTTTGGAGAAAAGATGGGATAGGCAGAACGGTTCCCAAGGAACTCTGGGGCTACCATAAATATAATAAATAAATAAATTTTATTTGTATCCCGCTCTCCCCAGCCAAAGCCAGGCTCAGAGCGGCTAACATCATATAAATAAGACAATATGCATAATACAATATACAATATGCAAATAAAATAACATTCAACATTCATTAAAATATAGAATAATATTAAATATCAGCATTTCAAAATGAAACAGAAATCCACAGTTACAATAAGTAATTTCTAAACTCCAATCAATAGAACAACAGCAAACCACAGTGCACAACATAATACAATACAAAATGAGAAGCAGAGACTGGACTCTCTCAGCTCCCTTCCTCCGAAACCTGAAATGTGAGCAGTGCTGGTTTTGAGGGGCACCTGGACAAGGTGCCTTCTTGTGGGTCCCGTCCTTGCTGCTGAGTCCAGCAGCCAGCATTTTAGATATTGCACAATGCCACAATTGTCACTCCCAATTTAAATGGCAGATCCCAGACTCTTTTCAAAACACAGAGGCAGGCTCCATTAGAGTGTAGAGGGGTTGGGAATTGCACTGACTTCAGGCTTCAATAATAATAATAATAATCATCATCATCATCATCATCATCATCATCTCTTTTAAGTTAAGCTATTGTTGTTATTATTATCTATATAACAAACATGAAGTGCATAGCTGTCAATGTTCCCCTTTTTTTAAGGGAAATTCCCTTATTCCGAATAGGATTCCTCGCAAGAAAAGGGAAAGGTTGACAGCTATGATGAAGTGCTTCGAACACAATGATCTGCTATGTTTTTCCTTTTTAGTTTTGAAGAAAACATTTACAGGTTAGACTTTTCACATGTTTAAATGGAACTATGTTTGCTGGGTTAATTTTAAAATGCGCAAAACGACAACAAACCTCTGGTTACGTGAAGCATATTACATCTTGTGTGTTTATTGAATGGGTTAATTTTAAAAGGCAATGAAAAATGAAGGGTCCCTGATTTATCAGGCTGATCTGCAAACTGTTGTGTGAACTGACCTAGTAACCACTAGGCAAGCTGTCTACCTTCCTCCACCGCCCCTCCACCCCCTCAAAAAAATTGCAAGGGGGACTTCTTGACACAGTTTTGAGATGCTTTTTTTGCGCTGGAAGGAAACAAAATCCCCAGGAAGACCCAAATGCTGACAGGAAATCTGTGTGCAGGCAGGAAGGGGGTCTCTTGGATCATGGCCACGGGCTTTCCCTCAGTGGATAAAAAACACTGGCCTCAGATGAGGCTCCATCCAGTCACAAAAGCTTCCTTGTTGAAATAGCAAACAGCTGTTTAGCAACAAAATAGAGTAAGAAGTAATTTTTGGTGGGGAGGCAGCCTCCCTCCCCTGCCCCCCCCCAGGGCCACTAAACATGCATTTCTTATGAAGACGAACACATTGAAGGAAAGAAGCCGATTGGAGGCATTAAAAATATGTTGGCAAAAGCCAGGGAGAAGCTGAGAAACCCCCATCATTGCTCTGATAAGAAAACAGAACAAATAACTTAAAGGACGTGTAGGGTGTGCATGGAGGGAAGGGGGGGTGTTCCTGCTTTCAAGCTGGATTGAACGACAAGCGAAGTATTTCGTTACTAAAAAGCCTTGAATGAAAAGAAGAAGAAGGTGCCTAACCACACATTTTCATTTTGACTGAGGACCGATGGGCTGGCCCCTGTCAGGCGGAATCTGGTGCCGCGATTCACTCTCGGTTCCTTCAAAACAAAACTGGTTTTGGGGAGAAGATTTGACAGAAAGAGACAAAATCCGCCCCGAGAGTTAACCTCAAGGGCAGGAATTAAAGAAATAACTCATCGTGTGTGAGGGTAGAAGGGGAGGGGGGGGGAAAGCAACCACAATATTGACAGGGTTTGTTGTTGTTTACAGTCGAAGAAGCCCACTTTTAGGAGTCGGCAGCCGGCGGGCCATACCCAGCCCAAAAAGGCTTCCCTATTTGTGTGCTCCCAAAGCAGAGCCCTTAGTCCCAAAGGCCCCTTCCACACACAGCCACAATATCATGCGGAGATATGAGACTTGATGCTGGATCTGACCAAAGGGGGCCCAAAACCCATTGGCCACCAGCCTTTGGGATGTCTGCAAGCAGAATGTAAACAGCTCTGTCCGCATTTGTGATTCCCAGCAAATGGTATTCAAAGTGTCTTTGAAACTGGAGGCAGGACACACACCCCTTGACTGAAAGCAAAGGGCTCTTTAACCCCCCCCCCCATCCCTGGTGCAAAGGGCAAGCAAGGCTCTGCAAGGTTCTCCTAGCTGTTAAAGGTAAAGGGACCCCTGACCATTCGGTCCAGTCGTGACCGACTCTGAGGTTGCGGTGCTCATCTCGCTTTATTGGCCGAGGGAGCCGGTGTACAGCTTCTGGGTCATGTGGCCAGCATGACTAAGCCGCTTCTGGCGAACCAGAGCAGCGCACGGAAACGCCGTTTACCTTCCAGCCGGAGTGGTACCTATTTATCTACTTGCACTTTGACTGCTTTTGAACTGCTCAGCAGGGACTGAGCAACAGGAGCTCACCCCATGACGGGGATTTGAACCGCCGACCTTCTGATCGGCAAGTCCTAGGCTCTGTGGTTTAACCCACAGCGCCACCTGCGTCCTAGCTGTTACTTGGGTTCTTTGCATGAGCCAAAAGTCATATTGGCACAGGCACATGGGTGTGCAAGTAGAGAACCCCAAGACCGAAGGCTTCAAGAGGTGTTTTGCCTATGTGTTGGGCTCAGGCACAGGAGAACTGCCTCAGCCCCAAAGCTGTAAATGTGGTTAGAAATGCTGTTTGCAGGCATGTTGTGGTGTTGCAATAAAAGCCCTTTACAGGGAGCTGTTTTTTATTTAGTGCAAGGGACGAACACAGCCCTTTGAGCGCCAGGCACAAACGCCACATGCTCCTCACAGAAGTTGCGCTGCTTGTCAACATCCCGTTGCTAACTTAAGGGCACAAGTGATTAGGAATCCTACCAGTATATTGTACAAGGAAATAAAAAAAAAAGAAGGAAATTTGGATTACATAACGTATTAGCTCATCAAATAGAACTTAAACTCACTTGTGTAAGACAGAGATACTGGGAGAATGGTGAAAGACCAGGAAAGATTTTGACTAATCGTCTAAAGAAAGACAAGTCAACAATCCCACTTACTAGAGGAGATAGAGGTGACGTTTACAAAACTTCAAAAATCATTTTTTAAAAATTCTACTTGGAATTATATATTAACCCAGAAGAAGTTTCCTATGAAGATGCAGAGGCCTTCTTTAATAAAAATAAAATTACCATATTTAGATGATTCACAAAAGCAAAATTTATTAGCATTCCATTGCTGAGCTTTCCCCACTTTCATAGTTCCAATGCCTGGCGGTACCATCCTAAGCACAGGCCACAGGGTTGAGATGCATGCAAAAAGCAGATACTTTGCAGGAGTGTGTGTGTGTTTGTGTGTGTGTGTGTGAAGTTCAAACTGTAAATAACCAATTGCCTATTTATTTATTTATTTATTTTCGTAACATTTATCTACTGCTTAATTACAAAAAAAAATCCCTCGAAGCATTTTACAAAACTAATAAAACAATAAAAGTTTCAGTAAAACAGCTATTTAAATATTCAAACAGACTTTTTAAAATAACCAATAAGCTAAATACGTATCAACATTCTACACACTTGGGTAGGCTTGTCTAAATAAACATGTTTTTAGCAGGCACTGAAAACAGTACATCAAAGGCCTGGTGTCAATAGGCAGGGAGTTCCAAAGTACCGTATTTTTTGCTCTATAAGACTCACTTTTTCCCTCCTAAAAAGTAAGGGGAAATGTGTGTGCGTCTTATGGAGCAAATGCAGGCTGCGCAGCCATCCCAGAAGCCAGAACAGCAAGAGGGATTGCTGCTTTCACTGTGTAGCGATCCCTCTTGCTGTTCTGGCTTCTGAGATTCAGAATGTTTTTTTTCTTGTTTTCCTCCTCCAAAAACTAGGTGCGTCTTATAGAGCAAAAAATACGGTAGTTGCTGCAACAATAAAATATCTGTTTCTTAACAAATGTGCAACAGGGCTAGATTCACAGGTCGAAGCAGTCAAGTGGACAAACATAGGGTCAAGCTATCTTGCAAGTTAACTGGTCCCAAGGTTTTAAGGCCTTTTCATATACCTTGAACTTGGCCTGGTACCAAACGGGAAACCATAGCACATCTCTGAGCACAGGTGTTCTATGCGCACCTGTCAGCAATCGTGCTGCAGCGTTCTGCAACTTCTGAAGCCCCACACAGAGCGCAAACTTTGCCTCCAGGTGACCAGATCTGCCCCCACAAAAGAGAGGCGCAACATGAGCAATACTAACCATTATGGGCTTGATAGGATTTATTGTGAGTGCAGATTTTATTTGTTAGCAGGGACCTCCCTGGGCACGGACCCCCGCCCCACTCCCTTCCTGTCCTCCTTCCCCCCACACCTCACTTCCCCTTGACGTCCTTGCCAAATGCGCGGCTGGCACCGAGCACGAGAAGGCAGGAAACAGACGGGAGCACATTCATGCGCTCTCCGGCCCAAACGAACAAAGACATGCAAGCCCTGCAGGAAGTCAAAGAGGAAGATCTCAAGAGAGCTCGTTCCCCAAATTAGACTGCGTTAGCAGCCCATCGCGCAAGCGGAAGAGAAACTCTCTGCATTAGCCAGATGAGAAAACCTGCTGAGGCGGCAAAAAAACCCAATAACTCCAAAAAAGGGGGGGGGTGGGGAGAGAGAGAGAGAGAGAGAGAGAGAGAGAGAGAGAGAGAGAGAGAGAAATTTAGAGGGAGACAGGGGATTTGAAACTTCCTTCTGCTAATAGGTTCAGGTTTTTGCAGACTGGAGAAACAGGTCTCTCTAATCTATTCTTCACCAATGTGAGCAGCCACATAAGATTGGGTGCAGTCCCCATTCCCTCCCTTCACTGGCAGGTCCGGGGGGGGGGGCATGTGACAGCAACTCAAAATTCAGAATTAAAAACACTTAAAGCATATGATATTCACAGGAACGGGGATGGGCCCTGAAAACTCACATCTCAGATGGAAAAAGGCCTGCATTCACTGAAAGCTGTACAGCGAAGACCGCCAACGCACCTGAGTTCCTCAGCTTAGGGGCTGCCACAGACAAGGCCCTGCAGGCAATAATCAAGGTATAGGGCTTTTCTCTGGTGTGAGAGAGGGCGAGGGAGGTGGCCTCTTCTAAAGCGATCCAAAACAAAACATAGGTCTGCCTTTTCCCTTTAGACCATTTGTTGCTTTCCCATGTGCAGATATGCATGCAATTAATTGACTAAGATTTTTCTCTTTATATAGCAGGCCTGCTAAATGGTCACTAATAGACCTTTGTTCTGCTTTCAGATTTCTTCTGAAACCCTTCATTCACAGTCATGCAGACTAGAATCTTATTTTACTGGTGGGTTCCGGGCCCAAGCGAGATTCAGGTTGCGGAGGGGGGTGTCCCCCATTTTGTAGCTCAGCTCCTTTGCTGCTAGAAGAATGTTTATAACCAGAGTCCAAATACGTTTTCCCAAGTCTTAAATTGTTGGAGAGTGTAAACACCCTCAGGAAGGAACTGCAGCTCCTCCGAATGAGCTGATTCAGGATTTTCATTCTACCTCAGCAGAGACAGCCCAATGTTTCTTCGTGCCTGATGCAAACCACAAAATAGTGCCTCCACTTCCCACCAGGGAAGAAAGGGTGAGTGAGGATGTACATCTCGAAAGGGGGAGGGGATAAAGATCTACATTGGGATCTGCTGCCCCTGTGGATCCTGCCACCTGAGGCGGTTGCCTCACCTTGCCTCATGGGTAGGGCTGGCCCTGTAGCTCAGTATACCCAAAAGAATCATAGAATCATAGAATCATAGAGTTGGAAGAGACCACAAGGGCCATCGAGTCCAACCCCCTGCCAAGCAGGAAACACCATCAGAGCACTCCTGACATATGGTTGTCAAGCCTCTGCTTAAAGACCTCCAAAGAAGGAGACTCCACCACACTCCTTGGCAGCAAATTCCACTGTCGAACAGCTCTTACAGTCAGGAAGTTCTTCCTAGTGGAATCTTCTTTCTTGTAGTTTGGATCCATTGCTCCGTGTCAGCTTCTCTGGAGCAGCAGAAAACAACCTTTCTCCTTCCTCTATGTGACATCCTTTTATATATTTGAACATGGCTATCATATCACCCCTTAACCTCCTCTTCTCCAGGCTAAACATGCCCAGCTCCCTTAGCCGTTCCTCATAAGGCATCGTTTCCAGGCCTTTGACCATTTTGGTTGCCCTCCTCTGGACACGTTCCAGTTTGTCAGTGTCCTTCTTGAACTGTGGTGCCCAGAACTGGACACAGTACTCCAGGTGAGGTCTGACCAGAGACAAGCCGGGAGGTGGGGGTCAATCCAGAGCAAGGCCTTCCGCATCGTAGTCCTTCCTGGGTGGAGAACAGTCCCCCAAAGAGAGGGAAAATTCCCCCCTCTACACACAACCGCACACACAGGCGGAGAATATGGTTCATTAAAATAGGCCCTTTTGGAATCACAAATACGATACGATACAATACGATAATCTTTATTGTCATTGTCCCATACAGAACAACGAAATTGAAAAAATCTACATCAGGCATTCAAAAACCCACAAGCCTGCTATCCCAACCTGGTTAGCCCCTAAAAACTCTGATACCCCATAATTGAATACAATATAAGACTACCTTACGCTGTGTTTAAAACCAAAATCGCATTTGGATAGAAACTGTTTCTCAGGCGGCTAGTCCTAGTCTTTACAACCCTGTACCTTCTTCCAGAAGGCAGAAGCTGAAAGAGATCATTTCCGGGGTGCGCACTATCCTGCGCTATCTCTGCAGTCTTCTTATGGCACCTGGCAGCATAGATTTGATCCAAGGTGGGAAGAGCACACCCAATTATTCTCTCCGCAGTCTTTACAACCCTGGACAGCAATGTTTTTCCCCTGACCGTGCAGCTCCCAAACCACACACACAGACCGTAAGTTAATACACTCTCCACAGTACAATGGTAAAATGCCATCAACAAGTCCTTTGAGAGATTATTTTTCCAGAGGATTCTCAGAAAATATAACCTTTGCTGTGCTCTCTTCATTAGGTCTTTGCTGTTTTCTCCCCAGGTTAGGTCATCTCTCAACTCCATTCCCAGAAATCGAAACACCGAGACCTGTCCCACACACTTCCACTCAATAATAAGTGGCTGAATATTCAATTTACATTTCCTAAAGTCCACAATAATCTCTTTTGTTTTATTTAACTTCAGGAGTAAGTCGCAACTGGTTCTATTTGATTTTGTTGTTTGGAGGCTACATACTGTTGACTTTTTAACATAAGCATCCCCATGTGTTGTTTTTTTGTGAAACGGATGATGAATAATAACAATAAATTCATAGCAATAACAACTTATTTATTCCAGGAAACCTTGCTACCAACAGACAGCCCTCCTTGCTCTCTGCCAAGGCTAAACAAAAGGAGTCAGGGAGTTCGTTCTCTTTCCTTTCTTTCTGTATTGCATCTTATCTAAAAATAGGACTAGATGTCCTCCGGTAGAAATTGCTGCAGAACAAGAGATGTTTGTGAAACAGATTTGTCTTTGTAAGCAAGTGTACAAGGCTGTAATCCCATGTGCTGGTTGTTGTTCCCCAACAGCGCCAGCTCCAATCTGGATCGGGCCCTCACAGCTGATTTCTTCCCTGGGATCAGCCCACCTGAGAAGTGCTGGAACTGCTGACAAACCCCCACCCCCAAACCCCTGGGTCTCCCCTAATGAACGAACACCGCAGTGATTTGCAATTGACTCCTACCCACATTCACCTTTACCTAAGTCTTCCAGCCCCTTCATGGATCACTGTCTTGTCGTGGTGAAGGGGCTTGAATAACTCAGAGGAGCTATGAGCTATGCCTTGCAGGGCCACCCAAGATGGACAGGTCATAGTGGAGAGTTTTGACCAAACGTGATCCACCTGGAGCAGGAACCAGCAAGCCACTCCAGTATCCCTGCCAAGGAAACTCCATGGACAAAGCCAATCAGATCCTGAAGCTGAGGCTCCAATACCCATAGACGGCAAGAAGATCAAACCTCTCCATTCTGAAGGAAATCAGCCCTGAGTGCTCACTGGAAGGACAGATGCTGAAGCTGAGGCTCCAATACTTTGGCCACCTCATGAGAAGAGAAGACTCCCTGGAAAAGACCCTGATGTTGGAAAAGATGGAGGGCACAAGGAGAAGGGGACGACAGAGGACGAGATGGTGGGACAGTGTTCTCGAAGTCAGCAGCATGAGTTTGACCAAATTGTGGGAGGCAGTGGAAGACAGGAAGGCCTGGCGTGCTCTGGTCCATGGGGTCACGAAGAGTCGGACATGACTAAACAACAACAACAAGTCTTCCAATTCAATCAGGAATTGAAAGGTTTGGAATAATTTCCAACCTTGAAGGCTACTGATGATGCCCAGCGCTCATAGATTGTTCCTGTTCAGAAGCGGCCTTGCGAGCAAAACATAAGCCTGTCAGCTGCTGCTACCTTGCGCTGTTGACATCATCTTCTCCCCGGCAGCACCAGTGTTCAGTGGCAAGCTCCCTTTGTTGTGTTAGGCCACAAGTCCAGTGCAACAGCAGAACATTCTTCCTGGCATGCTGCCCTCTCTAAACCTCTGAGCAAGCTGGCACCAGGCCTTCCTGCCTGCCATTTTGGAAACATGCTAAGAAAAAAACGGAGCCCATACTGAAAACAAGAACTTTCCATAACTTCATGTTATTAAACTAACTGTCAATATAGATTACACAACCTTTTAATGCTCATTTGCGCTCCAGGGTGGGATGTTCAAAAAATAAGATCGCCACACCAACACGCAGCACTAGCAGCTTTTTATATAACTTGGAAATCTGTATTTTAATAAGGAAGGGGAAGGGGTGCTCCTTGCACTGTGGTCTTCTCTTCAAAGAGCCCATCTCCTTTTGCACACCCTGACTGTCCCAGCAACAGAGTTTTCAAAATGAGAAACACTTCATGCTTTAGTGATTAATGCCAAAACGCGTAGCTGAGCTGCTCTGAAGTCTTAGCCGGAAATGACCAATGATGGAAAAAAGCTGTGGTTTAATAAATGACAAACAAAGATTTTGACACATCTTGTCTCCTCTTGCAAAACTTGGAGAGGAAAATGCTCCTCAGCGGGGGGCGGGGAGAGAGAAACCAGCACGAAACCCCAACACTTGCTTGCTAGACAGCCTTCGAAGAAAAATTTAAAAAACCTCAGAGTTTCCGAATTTAAAGAGCGGGGAGGGAGGCTTAATCAGGGCTGCGACTCAACTGGGGCTTAGCCCAGAAAACCTCAGAAAAAAACTCAAGAGCCGTTTCACACATTTCACACAAATTAAAGAGGAATAAAATATTGGGGTGGGAGGCCAGGTAAACTCCACCCCCACATAATCGATCGCAAGATGTGGTACATGCACACCATTTGAATGGCAATGCCCAAATATTTTTTTGGGGGGGGAGCGGAGGGACGTCAGCTCCTAGAAGTTAGCTCCTAAGACACAAAAACAGTAAGAAAAGCCCAGTTTTGCAGAGAAGCGCCTATCTGGCAACAAGCAGGCTTGCCAACACACATCTTTTTAGATAACTTGACACTCAATGAAATAAATTCCGGGGGGTCGGGAATTAAAAAATTCTGAAAAGTACTCTTAGAAATCCAATGCGCTAAGAAGCCCTGGCTTTAGTGTATTAATACAGTGTGCCCAGTCTATTATTAACATAGCTGTCAAGTGTCCCTTATTTGAAGGGACAGTCCCTTATTCCAGAGCCATGTCCCACTGCTGTCCCTTACTGATGGATGTCCCTTAAATGATGTCCCTTAAATTTCAAAGGAAGCAGCTCCTCTCCCTCCCTCCCTGCCGGCCAGGGAGGAGGGAGGCTCCACCTGTGTTGCTTGGCTGTGTTGCTCACCCAATAAGAAGTCTAAGAATGACTGGGGGGTGGAGCTTGCATGCCTTGTGTATGGCTAGTTAATGCAAGCTGAGAGGGTTTTTGAATGCTGGACGCCATTTTGTTGCACGTGCTGCTGCAAACTTTGCAGTGCAAAGCCAGGCCGGGGAGCCATCTTAAGTTGAGGCTGCATAGGCCTTGTGGTGCATGTGATTCAGATTCTATTCAGTTGAACCTCTGGTTACAAAGTTGGGTGGACAGTGTTCTCGAAGCTACCAGCGTGAGTTTGACCAGACTGCAGGAGGACAGGAAGACTGGAGTACCTGGAACAGGTGAGGCTGCAGGTCCCTTACTTTGGCTGCTGGTCCCTTATTTTCAAGGCTGCTGGTCCCTTATTTTCAAATCTGTAAGTTGGCAGCTATGATTATTAACTATTAGCATTTATTTATTCATTTTATTCTTAATCTCTAGTTATTACACTGACACCCAACCTTTCCGTAAGGAGCTCGGCAGCCCCTTTTAACCCTCGCTCACAGCAACCCTGTGGGGTAGCTGGGGGTGCAGAGTACAACCAGGTCACACAATGAGCTCCTTGTCTGAATGAGGATATGAACCAGGATCTCCCAAGCTTTGGCCCAATGCTCATCTACACCACCCCTTCTATGCCAAGTGCTCTATGCCAAACTCTTCTTACAGAGAAAATGTTTAATTTGAAATCCGTTTACAGATTCAAAGGCAAGGCACAGACTTTCAAAGGCGTACCGCAGAACCAGGGATGCTCTGGAGCGTGATAAGAGTGCTTTTCTATTGCTTCAACCTGCCTCCTCCTATACACCAAGCTTTCTATGCAATACATTTTGGATTCAGCCCCTGCCTCAGAGACAAAGACTGAACCGACAAGACTTTTTTCTCTTGTGCTTTTTAGCATAGCTGGGGAGTCTGAGGCCTCCAGAAGCTGTTTGATGGATAGGCATACCTGTCAATTTCAGTCTCTTTCAATCTCTCGTTTCTTGCTTGCTCTCAAAGGCACACTGAGTACAAAGCAACTTTCCCCAACACTCTCCTTTTTATATGTTATTTTCACTAATATATGCCTTTTATGCCCACTGCACTTTGTGTGCCTTATTTGTTTGGAGAAACCACAAAATCTGGAGAGGTGCAAATTTCGAGCGACAGCCGAGTTTCAGTTTACGGACTCTTTCAGAAAGTGCAAATCAGGCAGGTTCGCATTAAAATCTCAACCGCGCCTGGTTTTTCCCCTCCTCTCCATCCCTGTTGGACTCCAACTCCCATCAGTCCCAGTCAACACAACCCCTGGTCAGGGACGATGGGAACAGGAGTCCAACTGCAGCTGCAAGGGACAGCTTGGCCGCCAAAAGGCAAGCAAGATATAAACATTTTAATAAACAGAAGTCAGGAAGGAATAAATAGAGAAATGCGGGTGAGTATTTGCACAAGAGCTGTTTCAGAGCATAGCTGTCAACGTTTCCCCTTTTTTAAGGGAAATTCCCTTATTCCGAATAGGATTCCTCGCAAGAAAAGGGACAGCTATATTTCGAATCCCCACAACGGGGTGAGCTCCCGTTGCTCGGTCCCTGCTCCTGCCAACCTAGCAGTTCAAAAGCACGTCAAAGTGCAAGTAGATAAATAGGTACCACTCCAGCGGGATGGAAAACGGCGTTTCCGTGCGCTGCTCTGGTTCGCCAGAAGCGGCTTAGTCATGCTGGCCACATGACCTGGAAGCTGTACGCCAGCTCCCTCGGCCAATAAAGCGAGATGAGCACCACAACCCCAGAGTCGGTCACGACTGGACCTAATGGTCAGGGGTCCCTTTACCTTTATGTTTCAGAGGCTCGCCAAAAAGCCAAGTTGGGCATCTCCGCTTCAACCAACTCCCCAGCCTACTGCCACCCACCCCCATATCAAAACAGTTTCGGTGCCGTAACCGAAAAGGAGCTCAGGGCTGCTGCCCCTTCCAAAGAGGAAGCTGTGCGGCAAAGCAGCTCTTTGCAAGCAGGGGCCCCCGCCCTCCCTATGAATGAAAGGCTGCTTTGCAAAAGACTTCTGCTCCATTCACAAAGGCACCAGCCAGCCCAGGGACTTCCGAGCTGGGCCTGCGGTTAGGCCTGCCGTGGCTCAGGGCTGCAAGGTTTTCCTGCCATGCCTCCAGAGAAATCAAGCACAAGAGACAGAAACCGTAGAGCAGAGCAGATGTATCTGGAACGAGTGGGCTGGGGGTCCCCACACTCGCCCACCCCCATCCACCCCACGGGTTTTGCAAGTATGGAAAGAAGAGGCAAAAAGACATTGCTGTGCTAAGTCTCCAGGTTTCAGAGTGGGAAATGGAACAAGCGGCTGCGTCACAGCCGGATGGTGGTTTCAAAACGTTTTGCTGGCAGGAAACCCTCTGCAGGTTGAGTCCTTTGCTCTGGGGATTCCTGCACCTTGCAAAGGATTGTGGGTCATATTTTGCAAGGTGTACGCTTCGTAGTTTCTGGAGGAGGCCCAAGCCTCACCGCCTCCACCATGCAAACCAAGGAGCCCCAGTGAACAGCCACTTCAAAGTGAGGATACCTGGAACACACAACTTGGGCCAACAAACCATTCCATCCTTTCCAATGTGGTGTAGTGGTTAAGAGTGGTGGGCTCGTAATCTGGTGAACTGGGTTCGCTTCCCTGCTCCTCCACATGCAGCTGCTGGGTGACCTTGGGCCAGTCACACTTCTCTGAAGTCTCTCAGCCCCACTCACCTCAGAGTGTTTGTTGTGGGGGAGGAAGGGAAAGGAGATTGTTAGCCTCTTTGAGACTCCTTAAATGTAAAGGTAAAGGGACCCCTGACCATTAGGTCCAGTCGTGACCGACTCTGGGGTTACGGCGCTCATCTTGCTTTATTGGCCGAAGGAGCCGGCATACAGCTTCCGGGTCATGTGGCCAGCATGACTAAGCGGCTTCTGGCGAACCAGAGCAGCGCACAGAAATGCCGTTTACCTTCCCGCCTGAGTGGTACCTATTGATCTACTTGCACTTTGACGTGCTTTCGAACTGCTAGGTTGGCAGGAGCAGGGACCCAGCAACGGGAGCTCACCCCATCACGGGGATTCGAACCTCTGACCTTCTGATCGGCAAGCCCTAGGCTCAGTGGTTTAACCCACAGTGCCACCCGTGTCCCTTTGAGACTCCTTAGGGTAGTGATAAAGCAGGATATCAAATCCAAACTCGTCTTCTTCTCCTCCCCTGGCTGGCCAGTTTACCTAGCACAAACCATAGTTTCGCACATCTGCACGTCCCCACCCCAGTTCAGCTTTGGCCCAGAAGAAAAGAACACAAGAAAGATCGGGGCACCACCTCTTGAACTGAGCACTCATTCTGGTTCGTTTGCAGGGAGATTAGACAACGCTGGCTATTTAATGAACATTGACTCTGATTTGTTTGTAGGGAGGTTAGATGACGTTACAACAAAACAAGTGTCATCCCACACTTTCTTTCTCCCAATCAGCAAACTTTAGACTGGAAGCTCCAAGGGGCAGAGGCCTGACTAATCTTTGCCCGTGACAATTAATAGAAACCAAATAAAATAGCAGCATATTCTGTTAAGTTATCGACATTCCAAATTGGTCCCAAATTAGTCCCAAATTACTGGGACCAAGCAAAGGGGCTCAGAGGGAAGCAAGCAAGTGTGATGAAGTGAGGGGAGTCACTGGAGAAATTTATGGGAACCGAGAGAGCCACAAGGACAACGGAGCCTTGGAAATTGCAACAAAAATGACGTCTTTACTCCAGGGAATTATTTATATATCAATTTTTTATCCATTCCATCCTTATACCAGACTAGCGTGGGGGGAGAAATTGGCAGTCCTCAACCAAATTTCACAAGGCCCCCCAAAAATGGGGTACCAGTATGCAGCCCCTGCCAACAGATCAACCCCAGGAAAATATAGCCCTCAACAGGGGAAAAGGGCAAGGGGGGGGGGGAATTGCCTGTTCCAATCTAGCTCAGATTACTCATATATACTGAACACTGGCACAAGCCATCTCTATAAATGTCCAAGTGTTTGTGCGATGGAGTGTACTGTTGTTGTTCTTTCAATTTATATACTGCCCTTTATCAAAAGATCTCAGGGTGGTGTACAGCAATAGAAACACATTACAAAACTTCCATGATAAAAAACTTAATTAAAAACATACTGGCAGACAGCCTAATGCTAAAATAATCACCATAATAACTCTTTTCCCGCACACTTTCACAGGCCATAGATTATTTAATAGCCATAGGCTTGGGTAAAGAGGAATGTTTTCCCTGGCGTCTAAAGATGTGTAATGAGAGTGCCAGGCGAGCCTTTCTGGGGAGAGCATTCCACAGTTGGGGAGCCACCACCGAAAAGGCGTGTTCTCTTGTTGCCACCCTGCGAACCTCTCTAGGAGTGGGGACATAGAGAAAGGCCTCAGATGACAAGTGCAGGGTCCGGGTCGGTTCATACGGGGAGAGGTGGCCCTTAAGATATTGAGGTATTGAGGAATGGCAGATGAAACTGATGGACTATATGGAATTGGCGGAAATGACTGGTAGAATCCGTGACCAGGGAGAAGAGTCGGTGGAAGAAGATTGGAAGAAATTTAAAGATTATCTACAGAAATATTGCAAAATTAAAGAATGTTAGAGTGATGATGGATTGAAATTAAGTGGTTTCTAGCTGCACAGGCGTTAAAGTTATATATAGACTAAGATTAAGGATTAGGTAGATAAGAATTTAATGTTATACCATATTAAGATTAAGGATTGGGATTAAAAAAGAGGGAAAGAAATTGCTGGACAAACAAATTGAACTGGAATACAAAAGAGGGAGGTATGAGGAGGTCCAGAAAATAAGTAAATTCAAAAGTGGTGATGAAAAGATGGTATTGTTTTTAACTGTTTTTTCTTTTGTTTTTTTGTTTTTTTTTTGTATTTTGTATTGTGTATTTTTATATTGTGTATTTTTCTTTTTACTTTTAAATTCTTTTTTACTGATGTGTCTTTTTTTATCAGAAACTTTAATAAATATCATTAAAAAAAAAAAGATATTGAGGTATTGTTGACATGTACACAGACTGCATGTTTGCTGCATGTAACATGCAAACACCCCTATTACCTTCTGTGACTACTCTTCCAGGATCTCAGGTAGAGAAAGGCTTCCTGGGCTGGAGTCCAGCCTGGACATCTCTGGGCCACACCTGCTCAAGCAAGATGCTTTATTGCCATTCAGCTGACAGAGTCAAGTAGCAGCAAGGACTGGGGAGAGTCCTGAGGGCCGGAGAGTCAAGGGCCACATATTAACCCAAGTTGCCAGGAGCTCCCCATCCCTGCAATAGCTATAGTGATTGGGGGGTAAGGAAGTTCCTTCCTGACCCACACACAGCACATGGTGCTAAACACAGCACAAAGAGCACATCCTCTCTTCCCGAAGCCTTCTCCTGCTGTAACATCTGGTTGAAATAAAATGACTACAGATGCTTCCGTTGGAAGTACCAATTTTCATGGGATTTTTCAGCTTGGCTGTAAATACTGTATTGCTCTGGGCTGGAACCTGGCAGAATAGTCGAGTCAGCTCTCAAAGGGGGAAACAGCCCCCACCCACCCCGAAAAATGCTTTCCTGGAATTATTGATTCCCGTATCCTTTCAGCTGGCCATCCATCACCTGTGGCCGGGGATGCCCAAGGGAGAAGCTTGATGGCACAGAATCTGCCGATTCTTCTCCTTCCGAGGCACCCAATTTTTAGGCCAAGTCCCCCTCCTGTGTTGAAATCTGGGCTTTAGTCTCTCTATTTCTGGATTCTGCCCCAATACCATGTCCAAAACCATTTCATGAGCATCGTGTTCCAAGAGCTGGATTTGCTAGATGAAAGCAAACATTGCTTTGCATGGCACGTTAAATTAAGAGGGGAAAGGAAAAAGAAAAAGTTTGCCGAACCTCAACTGTGAGACAAACTGAGTGCTAAAAGTTCTGCCAAGAGTCAGAGTATCTGCTCCTTGAGCTCAACACACACACACTGCAAACAGAAAAGCACACCATACAAACATTGTCATGCGTGCCATTCTTGACACTTGCTCCTTCGCCCAGTGGCCAGCTGGCACCTCAAATGCCCTGAAGGACCTGGCAGGAGATACAAAGTGTGAAAATCTCCAAGTGACGCTGCGGAAATGAATAAAACCATCAGAAAGAATAAATCAACACATCCTTTTACCGGTAAGAAACATGTTGCAATCTGGAATACAGTATTTGTGTGTGTACACAAGAAGTATTGAACCAACAGCAGGATGGCAGCCAATAAGGTGACGCTCGATCCTAGCAAGACAGAAGCTCAGTGGGTGGATCACCTCCTGGCTCTGTTTAATACTCTGCTCTGGAGAGATCCACATTCCCCCAGTCTGGGGTTGAAGTGCCTTTCACCAGCTGCAAAGTCTCTGGGACATTGCTATCTTGGCCACAGTGATCTGACCTCTGGTTCTCTTTTGGCAATGCATTCTATGCTGAGCTTCCCTTGAAGACAATTTGGAAACTATTAGAATCCTAGAACTGCAGAGCTGGAAGGCACCACAAAGGTCATCCAACCCCCAAAATGCAGGAATCTTTTGCTCAGTGCGGGGCTCAAACCCACAACCCTGAGATTAAGAGTAAGGGATAGCTCTACTGACTGAGCTATCCCCCTCTGCTACATCTAGTAGAGACTGCAGGTGCAAGGTTTCTGGGCACTAAAAGTACTTACCGTATTTTTTGTTCTATAAGACGCATTTTTTTCTTCCTAAAAAGTAAGGGGAAATGTCTGTGCGTCTTATGAAGCGAATGTGTGGTCCCTGGAGCCGAATTGCCCAGGGGCGAAAAGTAGATCATGCTTTTTTTTTAATTAAAGAGGGAAGTGGGTGTTGAAACAAAGCCACTGATCGGCAAGCGATCGGGAAGGAGATAAGGGACGCTAGCAATAAAGGAGGCTGCCTGGGAGGGAGGAGGTAAAGACAGCGAACTTGCAAGGAGAGGAGACAGGAATACGAAAGCAACGAGGAGAGAAATTAGAAGAAAAGGAGGAGCAAAAAACTACTCCCGCTAAGGGAAAGACACTAAGGCAGACAACAGGGAAGGGGGTGTTGAAAGGAAGCAGCTGATCGGTAAGCGATCAGGAGGGAGATAAGGGACTCTAGCAATAAAGGAGGCTGCCTGGGAGGGGGGAGGTTAAGACAGCGAACTTGCAAGGAGAGGAGACAGGAATACTAAAGCAATGAGGAGAGAAATTAGAAGAAAAGGAGGAGCAAAGAACTGCTCCAGCTAAGGGAAAGACACTAAGGCAGACAAGAGGGAAGGGGGTGTTGAAAGGAAGCAGCTGATCGGTAAGCGATCAGGAGGGAGATAAGGGACGCTAGCAATAAAGAAGGCTGCTTGGGAGGGGGGAGGTAAAAGCCCATGGATCCTCAGGATTTTTGCATTAGGTCACCCCAAATTCACCATCAGATCACACAGCATGTCCACGGCTACAGCCTGCACCTATGCGGCATTGTCCCAGGTACCTAATGGAACACCTGCCGAGATTCAGAGGTCATCTGATGATGCCATTCATCAAGTCCTTTCACTAGCAGCGATGGTGCATTTTTAGCTGGGATTCCCTCCCCAAAGAGGACTGCCCAGAGTCCATTCTGCCGTCCTTTCATGACTAGGCAAAATTGTTCTCATTCTCTCAGGCCTCTTAAGGGATTCTAGATCTATCTGAAGTTTTAACTGGGGTTTTCTTCTAATTCCTTTTCACATTAATTGCCTTTTGCTTTTTAAACGTGACATTTCTTTGTGAACCGCCCTGGGATCTTTGTTGTTGCTGCTGCTGCTGCTGAGTGAACAGTGGTATATAAATCTCCTAAACGAAATAAAAATAAAGAAAGGTGGAATCTACATACATATTTTAAAAAGTTCTGAAAATGCTTCTTTTTAAAAAAAAAAGTTTTTAAGAATACAGTGGTATACCTTGGTTTACAACCATAATCCGCTCCGGAGGTCTGTTTGTAAACCAAGACAGGTTGTAACCCAAGGCACGCTTTCGCCAATGGGGCCTCCCAAAAAAAATTGTTCATAATCCAAAAAAAAAAGGAGGGTTGTAATCCAAAAAAAAAAGGCTGCAAACCAGGGCATGCACTTCCGGGTTTGACATGTGTGTAATCCAAAACATATGCAAACCAAGACATATGCAAACCAAGGTACCACTGTACCTTGAATTTTCCATACGGCTCACCATCGCTTATCTAGGGTCCCATTGTATATTGTACTTGAAACACGCTTAAAACATTTTATTTGCAGCTCAGTCCAAAGACAGGTCTTGATGTGACTGAGAGACAGAACCCAGGGAAAGGATCTAGATCAGAGCCCGTTTAGGAATAGCGAAACTAGCATCACTTGCAGGCTTGAGTCTTTGAGATAGTGCTAGATAATAGGAGCTGCAGATGCAACAGTTTTCTCTAACACCCCTGCCCGCTTTATAATTTCTGTGGGGCAAAGTTAACATGCACAGTTGGGAGTCGGGGTGGTGGAAGGAGGAATCTGCCCCCATTCCCTGCACTAACTAGTCTGAAATATACCTCTGCTCCATCCAGAGACCAGGCTTGCTCTTAAAGATTACCAAAGGATGAAAGTGGATTGATTTGTTTTGGGGCGGGGGGGAAGAACCTTGGCATGTTATCAAGTCACCTATACTCCTTGCTGCAATCCAAGCCGCACAATCCAAGGTGTAGGTGGATTTCCTTCAAAAGCAGGCTCCTCCGTTCTTCCTTGGAAGAGACGGGGCCTTCTCAGTGGTGGCTCCACCCCTTTGGAATTCCCTCCCCAGCGAGAAAAATGGAAGGTCCTTGTCACGGCCTGATTTTAGGAGAACTCTTAAAACCTTTAAAAATAAAATCCCAGTCCTATGTTAAAGGGAGGGGAAAAAGGTTTTGCTGCTGATCTGTTTGTGGTTTTTGAAAAAGGCAAATTTGCTGTATTTAACTTGGGATCTTCTGATGCTTCTAAGCTTCTTTTTAAAAACATTTCCCCCCCTGGAAACTGCCTGGGCATGGGCAATGTACCCTGAGGGGAGAGAACAGAAATCCGTTTAACAAATAAACGTATACTAAAAGCTCTTAATTAATAAATAGTAGCTCTTGTTTAGTAAGAATTAAATAATTAATGTTAATTACGAGCCGGTGCCGTGCAGTGCCAGGCTAGGGACCTGGGAGACCAGGGTTCAAATCCTACCAATCCTACCAACTGGTCACAGAGCTCTCTGGGTGACCTTGGGGCCTCTTGCAGCATCTTCGCCTAGCCTACCTAAAAGGGTTGTTGTGGGAATTAAACGAAGAGGTTAAAAACGTGCTTGTCGCCTTCAGCTCCTTGGAGGAAAAGGTGGGATATAAATGCAATAATGAACGAATGAATTCAATGCAGACAAAGCAGCATTTATGCACTGGGGATTCGATAGGAATCTCTTGAAGTGCAACGGAGCTCCCTAGCACAAGAAATCACTGGATTTGTGGCAAATCTAAGAAGTAACCCCTGTGCCCTCTTTCTTAAAAACAACAACAGCACTTAATACTTATTCCCTCGCACATTTGTAACTTAAGGGCAAACGCAGACTGCCTTCCCCTTTCTTGCAGGGGCTGTGGGGGAGCTGCAGTGTGCAGAAAATATTCTCTCATTAAAGGAAGGCCAAAAGCTGCATGAGGAGAATGTTATGTTGTTGAGTCCTCCGGAAGACACTTGCATCCGACACGGCCCCACGGAGCTATATTTAGTTCCTGAAGGGCTGGGGGGTTGGGGAGAGAGGAGAGCAAACGCCAAACACCAAATCCTTTGGCGAGCCTACGTGAGTTTAAATTCAATCCCCGTCCTCGGCTCTCTATTAATTGTCGGCCTCTGTGCGCGCTGGATGAATAGATTCCTGTTTTAACATGGGATGGGGGGGCGCTTTGAAGGCATGGAAGGGAGGAGGAGGAGGAAAGCAAATTTCTCCTCTGCAAAAAAAAGAAGACAATTCTTATTACTGACGGCCTTTCCTACCTTCATGGTGACCTGCGCTTACAAAACCTTCCAGTGCTAAAGGCGAAAAGGCTTTCTCCATTCACAAACCTTCCTTTGGGGCAGCAGCCAGGATCGAGTGCGCAAACATGCGTGCGCACACACACATCCCAAAAGAGATGGAAAGAGCATTTACTCTCAGCCGGCTCATCCACGGACGCTGGCTTCCAGCCCTTAGCTCCCATGAGATATGCAGGGGCCAAATTTTTGCAGACATGTAAAAGCAGCTTTGCTTGCCAAAGGAGGGGAGCTTCTATCTATTGATTCCATCCCAACAAGGCAACCAAACTGTCAAAGGGCTGCCGCCCCCCACCGCAACTTGCCCCCATCTCTATTTTATTTTAATATTCTGTTGAAAGCGGCCCGAGCGGCTAGGGAAACCCAGCCAGATGGGCGGGGTATAAATAATAAATTATTATTATTACAGTGGTACCTCGGGTTAAAGCTATGGTTTTCCCAGTAGTGATGTATGGAAGTGAGATCCGGACCAAAAGAAGGCTGATCACCGAAGAATTGATGCTTTTGAATTATGGTGCTGGAGGAGACTCTGAGAGTCCCATGGGCTGCAAGAAGATCAAACGTATCCATTCTTAAGGAAATCAGCCCTGAGTGGTCACTGGAAGGACAGATCGTGAAGCTGAGGGTCAAATACTTTGGCCACTTCATGAGAAGAGAAGACTCCCTAGAAAAGACCCTGATGTTGGGAAAGATGGAGGGCACAAGGAGAAGGGGACAACAGAGGACGAGATGGTTGGATAGTGTTCTCGAAGCTACGAACATGAGTTTGACCAAACTGCAGGAGGCAGTGGAAGACAGGAGTACCTGGTGTGTTCTGGTCCATGGGGTCACGAAGAGTTGGACACGACTAAACGACTAAACAACAGCACCTCGGGTTAAGTACTTAATTCGTTCTGTAGGTCCGTTTCTTAATCTGAAACTGTTCTTAACCTGAAGCACCACTTTAGCCGCCACCATGCGATTTCTGTTCTCATCCTGAAGCAAAGTTCTTAACCTGAAGCACTATTTCTGGGTTAGCGGAGTCTGTAACCTGAAATGTATGTAACCTGAAGCGTATGTAACCCGAGGTACCACTGTATCATCATCATCATCATCATCATCATCATCATCTCTGGGTTAAATCAAGAAATCTCTCAAAGGGAAAAGGGATGGAAGGGCCTGTCAGTTTCAGGTTATCTTAGTTTCTCATTTCCCCCAGTTTTAAAGAATTGTAGAGTTGGAAGGGACATTCCAGGGTCATCTAGTCCAACCCCCTACAATGCAGGAATCTCAGCTAAAGCATCCACGACAGACGGCCGTCCAACCTCTGTTTAAAAACCTCCAAGGAAGGGGAGTCCACAGCCTCCCAACTGAGTCCGTTCCACTGTCCAACAGCTCTTATATCCAGTTCTTCACATTTCTGTGGCAAATCTGCAATTTGTTTATCTTAGATCATCCTGAAAATCAGTACGCATTTTAGTGAGCAGCACATGGAAACACCGTTTACCTTCCCGCCAGAGTGGTACCTATTTATCTACTTGCACTTTGATGTGCTTTCGAACTGCTAGGTGGGCAGGAGCTGGGACCAAACGACGGGAGCTCACCCCGTCGCGGGGATTCAAACCGCCGACCTTCTGATTGGCAAGTCCTAGGCTCTGTGGTTTAACCCACAGCACCACCCGCGTCCCTTTGAAACTCTTTAGGGTAGTGATAAAGAGGAATATCAAATCCAAACTCTTCTTCTTCTTCCTTCTCAAAGCCCAACACCTCATTTACCTGGCTTTGGGAAGGCAGGACAAGGGCTGGGGGGGCATCGTATGTTGCAGAGGGCCATGCATTGGACCACCCTTGTCTAAAGTCTTTAATGAAATACGGCCAACCTACATGTGTGCCCATCTCTCTATCCCTTGCGCTGGTGCTGCTAGGGGCACAGGGAAATCCTGGCCAGAGATTCGCCAATAAAGGCCAGCTGCACCTTCTGCTACCTGCAGCCCGGCTGGAAGTTGTGAGGTGCTAGGGATTTGGCAAATACTGAATCTTGGTATACAGTCGTACCCTGGAAGTCGAACGAAATCCATTCCGGAAGTCCGTTTGACTTCCAAAACGTTCAGAAACCAAAGCGCGGCTTCTGATTGGCTGCAAAAAGCTCCTGCAGCCAATCAGAAGCCGCGGAAGTCCTGTCGGACGTTCAGCTTCCAAAAATAGTTCACTAACCAGAACAGTCACTTCCGGGTTTGCGGCATTCGGGAGCCAAAATGTTCGAGAACTAAGCAGTTTGAAAACGAAGGTACAACTGTACTCGATTCTGTATGGCAGCATTGGCAGAAAAACTGACACATGAGCAGCACAGTGAAAATCTGATCGTTTATCACTCTGTAGCTCCTGGTAGCCGTTCACAGGCTATAAGAGACGAAGATCATGGAAGAAAACCACCAAACACACATGGAAGGATGTGGGAGACCTTTTGGAATAAGCTGATGGACTCTGATTCTAGCATGCATTGCCCGGATTGTATGTTTGCCAAGCCAAATATTACATTATGTTGATCTTTATGCTTTTTTGCAATTTTGAAAATAAATAAAAACATTTATAAAGAACAAAACTGTGGGCTGTGTAAATAACAAATTCCTTTTATCTGGCTCCTCCAACATTTGGCATCACCGGATGTCAACAAATTCCTGTGTTACGACAGGATGAAAACTCTCCTCAGCCAATTTTCTCCATAAACCTCTATAATGACAGCTCTTATTTTCCTTTTCTCGAAACTAAAACGTCTCCAAGTCTGCAACCTTTCTTTATAGGGGAGTCACACCACCCCCTTGCTCATTTTTGGTTTGGCGAGACACATGCCAATTAAAATCAAAGCACCCCCAAACTTTCTTGCACCGAAAGTGGGATTGCATTTTGCAGCCTCAAAACCACCATGAATGCACAACTGAGAAAGGGCCTGGTGGGGGAGGCGATGTCTGCCTCACATCTAAGCTTAGACCTAGAGACAAAGCATCTCCCCAGCGCAGTTTCACTTTCAGTAAACCCACCTCCCTTGGGAAAATGATGATCACTACTTTCACTAGGGCAAGCACCGTTTAACCAAGTCCTTCTCACCAGTCAAGAAAACGTAAACAACAACACCACCATTCTAGTAGAAGATTCACACACAAAAAATGGGTCTCCTTTTCCCTCCTCCGGGGGCTGGCTCCAAGGACCTCCTGGGGAAAAAGCTGCACCAACTCCTCCTCAGGCAGTCCAGGCAAAGTGCCAACACGACAACAAACCATTTGGACAAATACCTCACCATGCCAAGCCTTGACAATGGTCCTGCTCTTGATTAGCTGCTCCTTCCCTGTGAATTTCTCTAAGCACATAGTCATCCTAAGGCAGGCATAGGTAAACTCCGGCCCTCCAGATGTCTGGGACTACAAATCCCATCATCCCTAGCTAACAGGACCAGTGGTCAGGGATGATGGGAATTGTAGTCCCAAACATCTGGAGGGCTGGAGTTTGATGATGCCTGATCTAAAGCAACCCCTTGCCCTCTACTAGCAGTAGGACTCTGGAAATATAATTGTGCGCCGTAGGAAACAGACAAAGCCTCTGGGCAAAACGGCCCACCTCAGTGGTTCTTGCCACGAGGATGAATGAAAATGAAGGAAGAGACAAATTCTGCTTACTGGAAACAAGGCACAGTTGTGCTTCAGAAGAGCAAGCAGCTTCTCCAAGGCAACCAAAACCACAACAAGCCATTGAGACACAGAGACAGGCCTCCGGGAGCGGCTCCCTTCACTCACCTTGGGGGGATCAAACACCTCCAGGATGTAATCGTCGTTGTCCAAAGCCCCCGCTCTCCGCAAAACCAGCCGGCACCTCTGCCAGCAAGCCCCGCTGTCCATCGTAGCCTCGGTCACCATCCAGTATTTCAGACTGCCCTCTTTCTGAATCTGAGAAGAGGGGTCTTGCGAAAGGGCCCATGGGAAGACCTTCCGGGCAAGGCCAGGCTTTGAAACGGAGTCCAATATCTCCCCTCCTCCGGGGGCCGGCTCCAAGGACCTCCTGCGGAAAAAGCTGCGCCAACTCCTCCTCAGGCGGTCCAGGGAAAAGGGTCTCCTCGCGGCCAAGGGGGAAGCCGTTCCTGCAAGGTCCTCCGAGCTCCAGGCCTTGGTCAGGCCTCGGGGGTGGGTCTCGGGGCCCCTGGCGGCTTGGTCAGCCAGCTCCACTTCGGCTTTGGCCATGACCCCCCCGAGGGAGCCCCCCGGCTGCTTCCGGCCGGTCTCCCGGTAATCCCGCACCCTGCTGAAGGGGAGAATGCGGAACCGGTTCATGGCGAAGCCATCCTTCACCTCGTTGCGGAAGTACTGCTGGAAAAGGTCGGCGAACTGGAGGGAGAAGTTCTCGGCCGCCAAGACTTCGTGCTGGGGGTTCTCGCTGACAAAGAGGAGGTACTTGCGGGCCAGCTCTCTGGCGGTGGAGATGGCATGGTGCTCGCAAAACTCATTCCAGCCGCCGGGGTGCGCGGGGTCGCCTGGCGGGGCAGGGAGCCCGTTCATCACAGGGGCCGGAAACATTTGGGGGCACTGCGGAAAAACGAGAACACAACCGCAACAGGAATGAATTGCAAAAGTAGTAATAAGAGTAATAATGCCATAGGAGCAATAATGGACTTGAATTCATAGACACTGCCGGTTCTGACTACAGTGGTATCTCGGGTTACGTACTTAGTTCGTTCCAGAGGTCCGTTCATAACCTGAAACTGTTCTTAAGCTGAGACACCACTTTAGCTAATGGGGCCTCCCGCCGCCGCTGCGCGATTTCTGTTCTCATCCTGAAGCAAAGTTCTTAACCCGAGGTACTATTTCTGGGTTAGCGGAGTCTGAAACCTGAAGCGTCTGGAACCTGAAGCATATGTAACCCGAGGTACCACTGTATACGGGTCAATTTCAAGAGAGTTCCCCTCAGGAGAGTTTCCATTTATTTTATTTATTTCGTAAGATTTACACACTGTCTGATTGCAAAAAGAAGAAGAAAGGAAACTCAAAGTGGTTTACAAAAGCGAGCTGGTTGGTTTCTTGCGTCCCCCAAGAACAAGAACATCCCTGCATTGTCTTTCAATGACATTTTAAACCCCAAACCTCTTATTTAGCTAGTGAAACTGAGTGGAAAGGGTGTCTGGTTAGGATTTGGAGAGCTCCAGGTTCCAAGGTCAGCTCAAGGGCAACCGCCCCGACCTGGCCACAGTGAACCATGCGACGGTCATCTCCAGGCTTGACTACTGTAATTCGCTCTACGCGGGGCTGCCCTTGAAGCTGTCCCAGAAACTCCAGCGGGTGCAGAATGCTGCGGCGAGGCTCCTCACGGGGTCTCTGCCATGGGAGCATATTCACCCAGTGCTTTTCAAGCTGCACTGGCTCCCAGTGGAGTACAGGGTCAGATTTAAGGTGCTGGTTTTGACCTTTAAAGCCCTTCATGGCCTAGGACCCTCGTATCTACGGGACCGCCTCTCCCGGTATGCCCCATGGAGAGCCTCAAGGTCTATAAACAGCAACACTCTAGAGGTCCCGGGCCCTAAGGAAGTTAGATTGGCTTCAACCAGAGCCAGGGCCTTTTCAACACTGGCTCCGGCCTGGTGGAACGCTCTGCCTCATGAGACCAGGGCCCTGCGGGATCTGATTTCTTTCCGCAGGGCCTGTAAGACAGAGTTGTTCCGCCTGGCCTTTGGCTTAGAATCAGTTTGATTCCCTCCCTCTATTTCTTTTTTCCTTTCCTTCTCCTCCTGCGATGAGGCTACATTTTAATATTTTAATGTTTCAATATTTTAATGTTGTCTTTTAATTCTGTTTTTAAGTTGTAACCATTCAACTTGTTTTTATTATTGCTTGTAAGCCGCTCTGAGCCCGGCCTTGGCTGGGGAGGGCGGGGTATAAATAAAAAAATATTATTATTATGATGGCTCAGTGGACCTACCTCGCAGGGTTGTTCTGAGGAGAGGGTTAGGGAAGAGACAACACAGCAATATTAAAATGCAATAAATGCATGTGGTTGTAAATGTATAGCCTTAAAAACTGCAATATAGAACTCCTGATCTATAGGAGCAGGTTGTTCTTGCCTATCAGACTCCACATCTATCCCCCACAGCAGCCCCCTGACCACCCCCACCCCCCGGTTTTGCACACAGACCAGGTTTCCAAGTATCTGCTCCACCACCCATATGGGAGGGGTGGGGAACCTTGCACACAGGGCCACAGGTGGCCCTGCAAGCCTCTGGATCTGACCCTCAGGGCTTCTCCCCAGGCAAGACACTCTCCCAAGCAACACAAGCTTGTAGTCCTGGTTTGCATTCTCCTTGAGGGCTTGTATCCGGCTGGGATGCGTCCCTGGAATCTGAAACTGGAACTGTGACTGAGGGATTTATGATCAGTTTCAACCAAATCCTCTTTCTATTAAACAATGTTGTTCTAGTGCTCTGAATGAATGCTGTGAGCGTGGTCTTAGTTCCACGCTTTGCAATGGAATGATATCCTGCACTGCAGTGCACCTGAGGGTACCAGGCTAGCTTAGCGGGGGGACAGGCATGCTGTGAGGCATATAAGCACCCCTCTGTCCCTCCAGCGCCTTATTTGAAGCCTCTAAGCACCTGCTGCCTGAGGCAGGCAACCTCATCTCTACCTAATGGTAGGGCTGGCCCTGGCCCAAGCCTCTCAGGTTTGTGCAAGGAAGTCCAGCGCTCTCTCAAAGGCCTGTCTCTACACAAAGGCATGGGATTTCGCAGCCCGCTTGGCCCTAGAACGTGACGCCCTCCCAGCAAGCCCCTCTCCTCATCCTGCAAAAGTGTTTTTATCGTTGCAGCGCACGCCACTCCAAGCAGGAAGTGCGTTCGTTGCCCGCCCCAGTCAGCAGCACATGGGCAGTCTCTCTTCGCAGGCAGACTCAAGACTTCCTCGAGAAAACCCATGCTTGCAATTTAAAGGCAAACTGACGGGAACGCCTCTCGAGGAAAGTTTGCTGGCAGAGAGAGGGTCCTTTAAATAATAACGATCACAATCCAAGTCTTATAAACGGCAGCGTTCTGCCCACTGCAGAAGTAGCTATGCCAACTTCTGAATCTAGCTCCATCAACCACTGCCAGACAGGGCCCCCCTGGCACCCCCACTTTCCCCAGGAGGCTGAAAAAGGTTCCCCGCTTCTGATTCACAGCTCGCCCAGATTGCAAGCTTTCTTTAACAATCACACGCTCGCAATGGGCAGCGCACTGAGCACCCAGCGGCTGCATCGGTTGCGATTTCAGATCGGCCGGGAACGTTCCACGGTTTCCGAGGGGGAAAGGGTCAGTCACAAAACGCTGAGCCGTGCGACATTTTGGGAGCTCGCCCGGGAAGAGGAAAGCCGCCGGGGTCTGGCATGTGTCAAGAGCAGGCCTGAGTGGCAAGACATCCCAGGCGTCAGAGTGGGGGACAGGAAGACATAGCAGGCAGCGATCTGAGAAGCAGGGGTCTCGATAATGGGCAAAGCGAGGAGAGAGTTAGCTGCAGCAGGCCGGGAGCTGGAGCAAAGGAGATAGCAGGACGAGGAGGATCCTTTCTTACGCTGCTGGTGGTGCAGAAACTTCACATGCCCTTGGTCAGAGCGAACGCAAGGAAGAAGCAGGGGCACCACGTGGCTGGGAGGACCCCCACAGATACCACGCCACCACGATTCTGGGCGGCCGAACCCCAGGTGGGGCGAGCCACCCGGCCCACAAGAGCCGGCAGAACTTGGAAGCCAACGCCAGAAGCCTCCAATCCGCTCCAGATCCGGAACCCAGAAAGGCACGCAAACGTGCTCCGCTGCTGGTCGGGCGCCTGAGCTCTTTGCCCCCCAGCCGGGCCCCCGCCTGCTGGGTCTATCAGCGAGACCAGCCTGTGGATGACTCAGCAACTGCTCTCGCTTCCACACGCCAGGCCTCGTGCTTCACCTCAAGCCTTCCAGTGGTCACTGGGAAACGGGTGGGGGTAGGGGAGAGAGCGTGGGTAGGTGGGATCCAGCGATCGTAGTTAAACAGGAGGAACCCCCAAGCACCACAATACCCCTTGCCCTGCAAAACAACAACAACAACAACAACTGGTCCTCCCTCTTCCAAAGGAGAGGTGCCATATTTGGGTTTTCCTTCCCATCGGACAACTACGTATCAGCGCACCTAGATATGGCAGCTTTGTGGAAACTCCTATTTTAAAGCCAGGACTGTCGTAACAACACACTCGTGCACACTGAAAATAGCCCACCCGGCGGTGGAAACCCCACCCCCCTTAGTGACACAGCCAAAAGTTGCAAAACAGCAAGCGCACTTTCGGGAAGGGGCTTCCCCCGCACTCCAGCGCAGCAGAGAAAGTAAAGGAAGGACCCCGCCCCAAATCGACACAAGATGTGCACCGTTACCTTGCAGGTGGCAGACTGGCACCTGTGGACTTGCTGGCCGGAGGGGGAGGCCCACCCATTTGGGAAGGAAAGCTCCTGGTGCAAAAGTGGAGCCCCCCCCCCACACTTGTGTGCGCAGAGTTCCCAGTCACGCACTAGGAAGGGCAGCGTTGACGTGCGGCAACGGCAGCCGTGCGACACCGAAATAGAAGCGCTGGGAAGATTCCCCCTTCTGCCAGCCGAATAAAATAAAAAAACACACAATGGCTTTTTCTAGCGAGCACTATAGGAGGAAGTCCACTCCCAACTTCTCCTCTTTTTAGACTGGGGAAGTTGACGCGTTGCTCAGATGGAGGCAGGGGGAAGCATATTTCATGCTCCTGAAGAGCAGGGAGGTCTGAAGTTCTGGGGCAGTTGGGTTCTCAATGAGAACCCCTCCCTTGGCACAGAGGGGCAACACCAGAGTGCATGAAGCAGCAAACATATATACAAAAGACACACACACTGTATAGCTGTAGGGCTGCCTGTTCCCCTCCCCAACTACCCTTCTATTCCCCCCCCCATTAAGCTCCCCTAGAGCCTCCCCTTCTTGCCCCATGCAATTAGAAATCCTTTGATGGGGGCTGTGTGATGACAGCATTACATTTTAATGTATATAGGAAGATATTCAATAGCTCACTAGTCTTCAGTGGGAGATGTTCAAGCCGCAATAGGATTGTGAGGTCTGACCTAGAATGGGTTGCATCTGCAGCACCGCAACAATCTTTGGGAGAGGAAAAGATTTTGAAAGAGCAATGGCAAAAGATGAGAGGGAAAAGGAGGAGGACGAGCAGAACCAGAAAAGAGAACCAAACAGAAGAGGAGTGTACAGAAGGATGGCTGCCTGCCTGTACTAACCCCTTGTTTCCACGCTGAGGGAACCCTTTCCACAGAGACAGGCCTGCCACAGAGCATCTTGGCATTGTGGATGGTGATGGGAAGCCACAAAGTGCACACTGGCCAGGCCTGCTATGTGTTGCCATCGCTCTGTGTGCGCCAGCTCCCCAACCCAACCTCTGGCTGAGCACGAAACTTGAAACACAAGATGCCCACCGTTCCTGATCTACTCGGAGAACCGCCAACCAACTTCTGAGAAACACCAACCCGTCCCCAGAATGCAGCCAATCTGGGCACTGCAAACAAACACATCCAGGAGTCTGTCCCTCACACACTTAGCTGGCTTTCAGCCAACAGACTGGAAAAATAAATGCTGACCTTGCAAGGAAAAGTAGGGAAAGGTGTATTGTGGAAGTTCACGACAGGACACTGAAAGTTTTCTCCAAAGTGCAAAATGTGCGTATGTTCATGCACACACACATTTTCATAAAAGGCCCCTCACTACTAACAAAAAGAATCACTACAGTCGTACCTTGGTTTTCAAACAGCTTAGTTCTCGAACGTTTTGGCTCCCGAATGCCGCAAACCCAGAAGTAACTGTTCTGGTTTGCAAACTATTTTTTTGAAGCCGAATTTCCGACGGGGCTTCTGATTGGCTGCAGGAGGATTCCGTTCGACTTCCAAGGTACGACTGTATTTGTATTGAATTTGGAGAACAGGCAATACCACTGTTGATCGGTGAAGTATGCCTGTTTCCAGTCTCTCAATCTGCAGGCATTCTTTAATATTTTTAACACTGGCCTGTTAATTTTGGTAGCACTTAAGCAGCCTTCCAAACCCCTGCCCTTGCTGTTTCTTCTCAGCATTTGATAGTTAGAGGTACATTGCCTTGGGCTATGGAGGTCCCATTTAGCTGTCATGGTTAGCATATCGGATGTGGACACAGGAACCCTGGCTCTGGACTTCTTACAGTCCTCCGGAATTGCGAGCCACGGCCCTCTGTATCCATCCTTAATCTTCCCAGCATATGATACCAGCAAGTCACAACAAGCGGCTCTGAAACTTCAAAAAGGCCGAGGCAAATCCCTCACAGATGATCCTCCTTGATGTTATCCAGATATGGCATCAGCTCCCAGGGGGATGGGCGGAGAAAAGGGAGACGATCTTTCATTTTAACCTGCAACCCACTGGGGACATTCCAGACAAATAAGTCTTTGAGAAACGCAGTCTGCTCTGCTCTCATATGACCAGAACGAGGGGGGAAAGTGTCTTGGGTGGGGGAAGGCACCAAAATCACAAACCCAACTGCAGAGATTATCCAAAGACTGCTCTTTTTACCCACAAACCTAGTCAATAATAATAAAAACATTTTTTTTAAAGTTTTAAAGTGTTGAGCCATAAATAAACTAGCAATGAGCACAAGGTAAATGAGTTCTAGCGTTGTCCCACCCCACTTATAATTTTTTTTTGTATTTATGCACCACAATCCCCACCCATGTATGAAGTTTGAAACCAATTACCAATGATCTGGAATGCATAATCCCAGAGGGAGGCACACCCGGTCCCATCCTGACCCGCTCTGCCCACAGTGACTTTTCCAGCAGGCAGAGAGAACAGGAGGGTGAGACAATTCACTTGATATATTCCACAATTCACAGAGGGTAAGGCTGTCCATAGCTATGAGTTGCGATGGTTGTTTCACACCCACCAACATTTCTGCTGTGCTGCGAGATGCAGTGGTAGCCCTTAGCTCAGAGGGCTTTACAAGGAAATGAGGCTAATAAGATTGTGGAGGGGGTGGGTCTATTGACCACAGCTCCCATCAGCCCCAGCTGGTAATAAATTGGCTAACTAATAATTTGCTGTCCTTTGGGAAAACCCCAAATCAGCTACCCGAGGCAGCTGCCTCACTCGGCTTAATGGTAGGGGCCAGCTTAGGCCAAGAGACATCGTTGTTACGAGTGTGTACCTGGACTCCCAGGTACGTAGCCAGCACTCAGGTGTATATTCATATGCACACTGCTGAGAGATTTAAGATCTTTTGCTGGAGTTATGATGTGTGCTCGTTTATGGGTGTGTATGTCAACAATCTTATGCCCACAAGAAGCTCCCGCACAAAGAAACAAAAAAGGCTTGGTTTATTACAAAAAATAGGAGGGACAGAATATATAAAAATGCTGCTTTAGACAGCAAAGCTACAGTCTAAGCAGGTAGCATATAACAATATCTAACACACCTTGATTAAGGAGTGAAAGATTCCCTAGTCTAAAAGCCTACAGAAGAATGGACATGACAATTTTGCCATAAACCCACACTATGAGGAAGAGAAAAGAAAGTATACCTGTCCTTAAAGCAAAGCAAAGGAGCGTTGAATAAGTTCTGTCCTGTTGGAGCAAGGAGAGCCCAACTAAGCTTTGCATCTATTTTATTTTTTTAACACCCTTTTTGCCAAGGCATGCCAGTGGAGAGGGGAGCAGGTAGTGAAATTTCTATAATTTCCATAGATACTCCTGGAATTTTCTGCCCTGGTTCTCACCTTGCCCATCTTAGTGAAGAATGGCTGATAGTGAGCGATTACCTGAAACTAGGCATCTTTGTTTGACATCCTTTACATCACCTTACCATCGTGTGGATGGATGAGGAGCTGAGTACAGTCGTACCTTGGGAGTCGCACGGAATCCGTTCCAGAAGTCCGTTCGACTTCCAAAATGTTTGGAAACCAAAGCGTGGCTTCTGATTGGCTGCAGGAAGTTCCTGCAGCCCATTGGAAGCCGCAGAAGCCCATTGGATGTTTGGGTTCCAAAGAACGTTTGCAAATCAGAACACTCACTTCCGGGTTTGTGGCGTTCAGGAGCCAAAACGTCCGAGCATGGCCAGATGAGGCCCTAAGCTACTGAAGGTAATGGGGCCCTTTCTATGTCCAGCTGTCCTTTGTCAACAACAAATTGTTGCTGTTTTTTGTATTGTAAAAGGTAAAGGGACCCCTGACCATTAGGTCCAGCCGTGACCGACTCTGGGGTTGCGGCACTCATCTCACTTTATTGGCCGAGGGAGCCGGCGTACAGCTTCCAGGTCATGTGGCCAGCATGACTAAGCCGCTTCTGACTAACTGGAGCAGCTCACGGAAACGCCGTTTACCTTCCCGCCGGAGCGGTACCTATTTATCTACTTGTACTTTGACGTGCTTTCGAACTGCTAGGTTGGCAGGAGCTGGGACCAAGCAATGAGAGCTCACTCCAGATTCGAACTGCCAACCTTCCGATCAGCAAGCCCTAGGCTCAGTGGTTTAGATCACAGCACCACCCACGTCCCTTTAGGTATAATAAAGGTAAAGGGACCCCTGACCATTAGGTCCAGTCGTGGCCGACTCTGGGGTTGCGGTGCTCATCTCGCTTTACTGGCCGAGGGAGCCGGCGTACAGCTTCCGGATCATGTGGCAAGCATGACTAAGCCGCTTCTGGCAAACCAGAGCAGCGCACGGAAACACCGTTTACCTTCCCGCTGGAGTGGTACCTATTTATCTGCTTGCACTGGTGTGATTTCGAACTACTAGGACAGGCAGGAGCAGGGACCGAGCAACGGGAGCTCACCCCGTGGCGGGCATTCGAACCGCCGACCTCCTGATTGGCAAGTCCTAGGCTCTGTGGTTTAACCCACAGTGCCACCCGCGTCCCCTTTTTGTGCTGAATGTATGCTATATGGTAATTTATGGATCTAATAGGTATCTAAAGCCATTTGCCACTGTTGCTGTATGTAGGTTTTATTTTATTTGTTTTTTATTGTATATTTTGGAAATATACATGCAGGTTTTTTCCCCTTTAACTTTTTTTGGGGCCCCCAAGAGAGTGGGCCCCTAAGCTATAGCTTGTTTAGCTTATACGTAAATCCAGAACTGTGTCCGAGTACCAAGGCGTTCGGGATCCAAGGTACGACTGCATTTGCTTGAGAGCTAAATTTGCATGTGTTAATCCTTAAATCAGATGTGTGTGGATATTCCTGAATGCCTTTCAGCAAGGGGCTGGAATCTGGCTGGTTCCATAGTCACCAAAGCTCATCCTTGGAGGGTCTCATGTCGTATTTAGAGTTATGTCAATCTTATGCCATGACCTACAGAGATAAACCATATCATAAATTCAGATTCACGCACAGCTCCTTACACTGTGGCTTCTTCTCTATAATGAGATACTGCTTTCTGGGACCAGGCCAGGGGACAGTTGGTTTGGACAACTGCTCCCATCAGTCCCAGCCAGGATAGCATGTCAGACTGCTTCAAATCATTTCTCTTTTCTCCCTTCCTGCACCCTTGCACTTCCCTCCCTCCATAGGAGCATTCAAGGCCTCTTCTCCAGTTTCCTTGACAGCTAATCCTGGCCTCAGGTTGCTGCAATCCTTTGGCACCTGTAGAGGCCAGTCACCTGTACAGGTGGTGTCATCTTAATATGAATATTGTGGGGTGAGGGGTAGGATAAATGCTCCAACATGGGGCAGAAATCCTAACTTCAGTGGTCTAATGAAGCTTCAGCTCCACTTTTTGCGTATTCAGAAGTGTATTTTCTCACAAAGCATGGCCAAAGCTGGTGTTAAGTGGTTAGGGTGTTGGTCTAGGACCACAAGGGTCCGGGTTCAAATCCCTACTCCCCACTCAGCCACAATGCCCCAGAAAATTGCCTTCCAGCCCTAACCCGCCTCACAGGGTTCTTGATAGGGTGGGTGCGTGGGGTGGAAACGAACAACACTCCCTATATCTTGGGCCCTAAATTAATTGCCAATTAAAAGAAAAAGTCCCTGCCCTCCAGCTGCTTCCAAATATCAATGGCAGGAACAGAGTGAGATGAGTCAATGCGGCCAAAGATCTGAGAATGAAGAGGTTAAATGAACAGTTTTGTGACTGATACTACTACCACAGATACTACTACCACAGATTCATGGACCACCAAGAGTATGGTTCCACGTTCTGATTTAATTCTTCTCTTTCTTCACAGCCACTAGGATTGTCCTAAGGAGCTACAGATTCTAGCAAGTGATCCGGAAAACAAAAAAAACTAGCTAAACTTGGGGGTGGGTGGGTGTTTACATACCTGCGGAAGATACATCATTTCAGCAAAATAACCACCAAACCCTTAATCTTAATTAATCTGGTTTCTGACAGACACCTAAATATATATAATGATGGGGCTCATCGGCTCTCAACTAGCAGACTATTCTCCAAAGCAGAGGGCATCCTCTGCCCCCCTAAACGGGCCTTGCATATCGTTGCCTCTTAGATCTAAACCATGGGTAGGCAAACTAAGGCCCGGGGGCCGGATCCGGCCCAATCGCCTACTCAATCCGGCCTGCGGACGGTCTGGAAATCAGCGTGTTTTTACATGAGTAGAATGTGTGCTTTTATTTAAAACGCATCTCTGGGTTATTTGTGAGGCCTGCCTGGTGTTTTTACATGAGCAGAATGTGTGCTTTTATTGAAAATGCATCTCTGGGTTATTTGTGGGGCATAGGAATTCGTTCCTTTTTTTCTTCAAAATATAGTCCGGCCCCCCACATGGTCTGAGGAACGGTGGACCAGCCCACGGCTGAAAAAGTTTGCTGACCCCTGTATAATACAGTTAAAGCACATTGTGTTTGTTGGGTTGGAGAGGGTTACAAGGTGACTTAAAAGAGCCTTAACAAGAGTAGCATTGGGTGTAAGAGGAATAGTGATAATGGGGGAGGAATTTGGATCACCCTGAACCAGAAAGCACAGCCATCCTTCAAAATCTGCACTTCTCAGAATTTTGTGGTGCAGTTCCCCGGCCAAATTTATATATACTAAGGGAAAGATTGCCTAACACCATTCATAGCAATGAAATAACATTATGCTAGGCGGGGCGAAATTACATTTTAAAATGTTGGTTATTAGGAACGATTCACAATAAACAGCTGGTGAATTTTCATGACAACTTCTAAAGAGAAAAATCGCAGCAGCAACAACAACAAAAGAACTGTTGGAAATCAAAAATGACAGATTTGCCCACCTGTGGTTGGAGAATTTCAGTACATGCAGCTTATTGGGGGGGGGGGGGAGAGAAAAATTCATTCTCTGTCCTGCAGCCCTGAAAGGCATAGCAAGGCCACTGGCAATCTTTTGCACCAGGGCAGCCTAGCAAAGGCCAAAGGATCACACCAACCATTTCTTCTTTTTCCCACATACACCCAGAACACAGACTTTCAAGAATCTCTCAGTGGATTGAAGGGGAGACACAGGAAATGACTGACAACTAAAGCCTTTTCCCCGCCCCGTTTTTCAGAGATGGGTCGAATGCAAACTAATGGCTGGACTAATTCCACAAAAGCACATACATTAGCATTGCACATAGAAAAAGAGAAGCCTGACATTCTCAGCTTTAATTTACGTAGTTTGTGGGTTTTTTGGGTTTTTTTCAAGTTTCTAGTCATTGAAGAGGAAGGGTTGCTGCAACCTTATTTGGCAGTGGGGCAGGGAAGATTTGAGGGGGAGTGTGTTCATGATTACGTCTAGGACCAAAGGGCCCCAGTGGGGAGGGGGGGATTACATGAAGGAACTGGGAACACCCATTTGAGAGGCTGAAATTTTGCTGTCATCGGATGTGTAATGTATTGGTTGTATTTATTTATTCTGCCCATTTATACAGCCTGACTTTTAAAAGTCATTCCCCACCACCACATCTCGCATCTCAGTTCTTCACAACTATCAACACCTGTAAGATTTCTCCTGCCACACATGCGGTTAAGAGTTGCCAACTTTTCACCTTTTATACAGGCAGAAATCTAGCAGACAAAAGGTTTTCCAGGCACGGAGAGAAAAAGTTAAGAGAGGAAAAGTGTCTCTCTGTTTTGTGTTCTATTTTAGCTGCCCAATCAAAAAGGCAGAGGTTCCCTGACCCAAACTGGCAACCCTCAAAGCAGCAGCACATTTTGCATCGAGGTGCATGGAGGTCACCCCATGCCAGGCAGCAGGGAGAGAGGACCCCCCCCAACTTAGGGGTGGCAGGTTCAAATACCGACCAGCTTGTTAAATCAAATTACCTGGTCAGGGGGAGGTGAGTCTTCAATATTTCACTTTTGGATTTTCAATTAAAACCCTTCCCTGGAAAGGCTAATGTCTGAATGACAACTGGTCTGGGAAAAGTATTGGACGGATGCCCTGATCGGATTTTATCTGGACTGAACAGACTGGGCGTCTATATGCAGTGGGAAGATTTTTGGATTTGGCAGAAACATCAGTCTGTGAAGCGATGCTGCGAACCTACGGACTTAAAAATCACACAGAAACATACTGTTTTGAGCTATCTTGCTTGCCGGAACAACTCAGAGGCTGCGGAAAATACAGTGGTACCTTGGGTTAAGTACCGTATTTTTTGCTCCATAAGACTCACTTTTTCCCTCCTAAAAAGTAAGGGGAAATGTGTCTGCGTCTTATGGAGTGAATGCAGGCTGCGCATCTATCCCAGAAGCCAGAACAGCAAGAGGGATTGCTGCTTTCACTGCACAGTGATCCCTCTTGCTGTTCTGGCTTCTGAGATTCAGAATATTTTTTTTCTTGATTTCCTCCTCCAAAAACTAGGTGCGTCTTATGGTCTGGTGCGTCTTATAGAGCGAAAAATACGGTACTTAATTCGTTCCAGAGGTCTGTTCTTAACCTGAAACTGTTCTTAACCCTGAAGCACCACTTTAGCTAATGGGGCCTCCTGCTGCTGCTGCGCCGCCGGAGCACGATTTCTCTTCTCATCCTGAAGCAAAGTTCCTAACCTGAGGTAATATTTCTGGGTTAGCGGAGTCTGTAACCTGAAGCGTATGTAACCCGAGGTACCATTGTAATGAGGATTAACATCAGAATGGCTTATGGGAACTATCGGGAATGATTATGAAAAGCAGTAGACGTATGAGGTGATCAGATCCCGCCCCGCCCCCTGACCTCAGAACATGGGGAAGTCCCCCCGAAAATTTTTATAATTTGGCATAATATTTGGTCTGTTGGGTTATTGAATAATATGCATAATTTGGAATATATGATGTGGTTTGACTGGATTGTTAAAATGGAAAATTAATATGTATTATTTTAAAAAATAATAATAGGGGTGGCAGGTTCATATATTTAAAAGGGGTGTGGGTCTGGGGAAGGTCTCCCACGCACAAGATCGTACATTCAATTGGTCCAAAATGCAGCGACTGGGTTGCTTTCAGATCTCATAGAACTCTCCTTGTAAAATAGCTGCACTGATTGCCGGTTTGTTTGCTGGCCCAATTCAAGGTGCTCACATCGGTGTTTAAAGCCCTCAATGTCTCAGGCCCCAAACACCTAAAAGACCACCTACGGACTAAGGTTACCAGACGTCCCCGTTTCCCAGGGTCAGTCCCCAGATTTACAAACCAGTCCCCATACAAAATCCATTGAAGTTGAAAAGTGTCCCCATATTCATTGAAAAAAATCTGGTAAGCTTGCTACAGACCCTCTCCGGTACCAAGATAAACCACCCTTTTGGGTAGTTCCATCTCCCTCAGAATTTCAGGATTGCTGGGTGGCCCAGGGGGAGAGGGCATTCCCTGTGGCAGCCCCTAAAGTGTGGGGCTACCTCCCCACAGAGATGCGCCTGTCTGGCACCTTCATTGTACAGCATTCATTTCGGGGAATGCTGAAGATTCACTTCTCGACCCTGGCTTTTGGCCATCCACCTTATTTCTGGGCTTTTAAGTTCCTTCAAACGGTTATGCCTTGCGACTTGCAGTTATTCTTACAGATCATGGTTTCATAATTATTAAGAGTGAATTTCTGTTTATCATTTGCTGATGTTTTTTGAGAGTTAATTTTATTGTGCACTATTATATTCCAATAGATTATTGACTATTACAGTGGTACCTCAGGTTAAGTACTTAATTCGTTCCGGAGGTCCGTTCTTAACCTGAAACTGTTCTTAACCTGAAGCACCACTTTAGTTAATGGGGCCTCCTGCTGCCGCCACACCGCGGGAGCATGATTTCTGTTCTTATCCTGAAGCAATGTTCTTAACCTGAAGCACTATTTCTGGGTTAGCGGAGTGTGTAACCTGAAGCGTATGTAACCCGAGGTACCACTGTATTCCATTTAATATAAGTTGTCCCACTTTAAAGTTACGTTTTATTACGACTTTTATTCTAAGGTGTGTGTTCTTTGTTGTATATTGCATAGCAATACAGCAATTGTGCATAGCAATACAGAAAGGCGGTATACAAATTAAAAGTGAAATGAAATGTTCTAATTGCTGTAACCACCCCAAAATCTTGGGGTGAATGGGGGGGGGGTGTAAAAAATGCCCGCAAACTAATGATAACAATAATAAACACTGAGGGAGGCAAGATGGCAGATCACAGCCATTTCCCAATGTATTCAGGAGAGCAGGGAAAAGTAGTTGCAAAAATCCTGCACGCTTCACATCTAAACCCAGCTGTCAGAAATCCAACAGGGGCAGCTTTCCCATCAGGACTAATTTCCGTGCTGTCTGCTGGCTAAAACGGCACCTCAGCTCAGCCTGCCCACCCCTTAATATCCTGAGCTAACAGCTCCTCAGTGCTAAGGAATAGGCACTCTGTCCATGCTCAGCAGCACTCTTTTTTGTACTACAGCACAGGGGGAAACCCCATTTGGGGGGGGGGGACGGGCTCGTGTTTTGCCCCCGAGCAACCAACTTTGAACAAAATACACAAAGATGCCCTTTTTATGGGGCGGAGGGATAGTCCTCAAGCAAGTACTGTAAACCCAAAGTCGAAGTATTTCCCGGAGCAGAGGCGCGCTAGATGAGCGCTCTGCTCCGAGGGAAGAAAAAAAGGGGAGCGGCAGAAAGTTGGGGGTCCCCTTACCTGGAGGAGAAGCCGGCGCTCGTCCCGTGGCCCATGGTGCGCCTTGCCCGGCGCCCGTCCGCCCACAGCCCTCGCCGGGGCGGCAGCAGCAGCGAGGAGAGTCCGCCTCGTCGAGAGAGAGAGATCCAAGGCGGCGGCGAAGGGACCGAGCTCGCCTCGCCCCCTCCAGGCGCCCGGGCGGCGGTGGCGACGCCTTTTTCGGGCGGTTATGTAAAAGGCAGCCCGGGTCCGGGAAGGAAGGAGGAGCCGCCCCTCGGGGGCCGCGGGAGAGCCGGGCGGGCCGCGCGCTCTGGCGGCGAAAGGCTCCTCGGGGCGCGTCGTCGGAGGGAGAAGTTGGCGCTCTGGCGCGCTCCGAGAAGCGCCCGGGCGCGCAGGGAAACTTCCTAGCGCCCAGTTTCGGTCCTCGAGAGCGGAAGGCGGCCGGGGTTGTGTAAGCGGGAGGGCCGCCGAGCCGCCGCCGCTCCGCCGCCCCGCATCTTTCCCACCCTCGGAGGCGGCTCTTCGCCTCGCCAGGAAACGGCGCGCAGGGGCGGAGGAGAAAGCGCGGAGAGGCGGCCGAGAGCGCACAGGAGTTGGAGAGGTCGCAGGGCTCCCCATGCGCCCCTGCTCGCCAGCGCCGTAGGGGAAGAGGGCTGCTCTCTGCCTACACAAGGCTCCGGGTTCAAGTGTCTGCCGGCCCGTGTCGGTAATACTAGTCTGGATGGGCTCTGTATGAGGCAGCGCCTTGTTGGAGGAAGGGCGCAGTGGCAGAGCAGCAGCAGAAGGCTCGGGTTCCCTCGTCAGCATCTGAAAACCCGAAGTGCTGCTGCCCATCCGTGTCGGCAATACCAGTCTGGGTGGACCTCGTATAAAGCAGCTTCTTGTTAGGGAAAGGGCCGAGCAGCTGCTTTGCTTGCAGAAACCTGGGATCCAGTCCCCCCAAAGTACTGCTGCCAGCCCGTGACAACAAAACTGCCCTGTATGGGCTCTGTATGAGGCAGCTTGTTGTTAGGGGAAGGGCTGTGTAGCGCAGTGGCAGGGCAGCAGCTTTGCTTGCAGAAGGCTCTGGGTTCAGTCCTTGGCACCTGAAATCCTGGAGAATGCTGCCAGTCAGTGTCAGCAATACTAGTCTGGGCAGACCAGCAGCTTGAAGCAGGATAAGGCAGCTGCTTTTTTTCCATTCAGAATATTTTAACTGAAATTTTAACAGACATAAAAGAGATGTGCAACATACAACGTGAATAAAAACCTTTTGTCACATCAACAAAGGGAAGAGTTATTTGCAAGCACCTTTACTTTTTCTGGCTGGGAGTCCAGGAGAGAGTGAGAGGGTAAAATAAGGAGATAGAGAAGGGAAATTCATCCTTTCCAGAATGAAGCATCACCTCTAGGACAGCGCAAGCTTTGCTGTTTGTTTATAAAGTTGATGAAAAGTTGCCAGATCACTAAAAACTGGCCTTTTTTGGTTGTGCCTCACATCAGCCGAGCCAGCCGTGCCAGTTTTTCGTACAGGGTGGCGTGCCAAACTCTATGAAGCCACTTGTCAGAAGCCACCTAGAGTGGCTGGGGCAACCTAGTCAGATGGGCAGGATAAAAATATTATTATTATTATTATTATTCATTTATTGTTACTTGCGGTATGACAATGTGGTTTGCATCTTTCCAATGATTTGCTAATTCTGATCTATCAGCTGCCTGCAGCAACACTGATTGAGTTTTTGTGTTAACATTTGCCAATAATGTAAGGTCACCAGATTTTTTTCAATGAATCCGGGGACACTTTTCAACTTCAATGGATTTTGTATGGGGACTGATTTGTAAATCCGGGGACTGTCCCTGGGGATGTCTGGCAATCTTACAATAATGCTATCATGGGACCTGAAATCATCACCCATCATCATCATCATCACCTTTAATTTGTATACCGCCTTTCTATCTTACAATACTCAAGGCAGTTTACAAGCTGAAGAAACGAAGAATGTACACCTTATAGCAATCTAATGCAATACCAAAATGTGGTAATAAAACAGCTTTAAAATAAGCAATCTACATCAAATAAAGTAACATTCAACAATCATTAGAATAGTATAGAATAATAATAATAATAATAATAATAATGTTGTTGTTTAGTCGTGTCCAACTCTTTGTGACCCCCTGGACCAGAGCACACCAGGCACTCCTGTCTTCCACTGCATCCCACAGCTTGGTCAAACTCATGCTGGTAGCTTCAAGAACACTGTCCAACCATCTCGTCCTCTGTCGTCCCCTTCTCCTTGTGCCCTCCATCTTTCCCAACATCAGGGTCTTTTCCAGGGAGTCTTCTCTTCTCATGAGGTGGCCTTTTGTATTGGAGCCTCAGCTTCAGGATCTGTCCTTCCAGTGAGCACTCAGGGCTGATTTCCTTCAGAATGGATCGGTTTGATCTTCTTGCAGTCCATGGGACTCTCAAGAGTCTCCTCCAGCACCATAATTCAAAAGCATCCATTCTTCGGCGATCAGCCTTCTTTATGGTCCAGCTCTCACTTCCATACATACTGGGAAAACCATAGCTTTAACTATACAGACCTTTGTTGGCAAGGTGATGTCTCTGCTTTTAGACAATCCTAAGATAGATGGAACAACATCAGCCTAACTCCAGGTAAGGCGGTTTCCTAGGTTCCTAACCAGATGTACCGACCCGCAACTTGGGACAGTCTGAAAAAGGGTTTGGGCAAATTCACGGAAGAAGCCATGGGGTGGGGTGGGGCGGTTGCCTCTGAGGTTGAGGTGCATGAGCAGGGATGGGATTCTGTGCTCAGGCCAATATTTGGAGGTTGCTGATACTGGATGGGGCCTTTGCAAAGTCTGCTCTGAAGTTCTCGTGGAACTACCAGCCCACTGCCAGCCAGAGCCTGGGGCTTGGAAGTCTCTCACACCTGCTAACAGAGATAATAATAATAAACTTTTATTTATATCCTGCCCTCCCCAGCCAAAGTTGGGCTCAGGGCGGCTAATATCAGATATATAACATTAGTATAAAAATCAAACAATAATTAAATTACCTCCTAAAAACAGGTCAAATCAAATTAAAGTCTAATTCAGGGGTCAGCAAAACTTTTCAGCAGGGGGCCGGTCCACTGTCCCTCAGACCTTGTGGGAGGCCGGACTATATTTTTTTTGGGGGGGGGGGATGAATGAATTCCTATGACCCACAAATAACCGAGAGATGCATTTTCAATAAAAGCACACATTCTATTCATGTAAAAACACCAGGCAGGCCCCACAAATAACCCAGATATGCATTTTAAATAAAAGGGCACATTCTACTCATGTAAAAACGTTGATTCCCGGACCATCTGCGGGCCGGATTGAGAAGGCGATTGGGCCGGATCTGGCCCCCGGGCCTTAGTTTGCCTACCCCTGGTCTAATTAGATGTCTTTCCACAGGGTTATGGTTGGGAACAGTAAGTGCTCATCGGCCCAACTGTTTACGCTGATCTTATATGGATGGGCCTGTGAGAATGCTGGGAGGCCTCTTTCATATTAGTTCTTATACAAAAAGAAAAGGGGAGTCAGGCTGAGCCCTGATCAAAGGCCTGGCGGAACAACTCCACCTTGCAGGCCCTGCGGAAAGAGGTCAAATCCTGCAGGGCCCTGATCTCTTGTGGCAGAGCGTTCCACCAAGCCGGGGCCAAGGCTGAAAAGGCCCTGGCCCTGGCCGAGGCCAGCCTAATCTCTCTGAGGCCCGGGATCTCCAAGGTGTTATTATTTGCAGACCGTAAGGTCCTCCGTGGGGCGTACCAGGAGAGGCGGTCCCGTAGGTACGAGGGTCCTAGGCTGTGAAGGGCTTTAAAGGTTAAAACCAGCACCTTGAACCCGATCCTGTACTCCACCGGGAGCCAGTGCAGCTGGAAAAGCACTGTTCGAAAGCAAGAGATGTGCAGGAGAGAAATGGTGTTTACGTGTGTGTGTGCATGACTGGAATTGTAGATAAATGGAATTAGGCAGAGCTTTTTTTCTTTAAAAAGTGTTTAGGGGTACTCTCATTTTGACTAGAGAAATCCACCATTTTATAGTTCAAATCAGGGAAAGTAAATAGACAAAAGTACAAAGATTCCCAAAATATTTAGGGGGTATGCGTACCCCCAGAAAAAAAGAAGTGGAATTAGGATTATTTTCCCTAGCCTGACAAAAACCCGGCGCAATGGCTTATTGTGCAGCCAGCGCCCCCTGCAGGTCAAAAACCCAAAATCTTCCCCATGGAATCAGAATTGTATAATTGCTAGGGGAGGGGACGGTAGCTCTGCTGTGGGACATGGGCCCCTTCTGGGATAGTCTGTCCTCCTTTGGCCCCCACCCTGCATTCAGCTCTCACCTGTGGCTCCTGGAAGCTGTCAGCATGCAACAAACAGTGGCCACACCTGGAGAACGGCTTTGGCAGGCCGGCTAAACCAGGTGAGGGGAGCAACAGATCACCACAGGAAGACCAACCTGGAACCATTTTGATTCCTAAACTGAGCAAATGTTTTCTACAAGGTCAAAATGGAAAAGCCTCCCCATTGTCTTTTCCTTCACAAATCCTCTCTTAAGGGTGCATTTAAGATATGAATAGGGTGTGAGCCTGTGACCTGGCCCAGGAACTAAGTATTTATCACTACAAAAGAATGGCCAGGCTCCCCAGGCAATCCAATCAAGTAACCTGCCAGACAGGAGATAAACAGCAACAGGAGAAAAACAACATGCAAATGTTCTGTTTTAGACAGCTTTTTTTTGTGAAGGTGTGATGTATCTGAGGGGTGGTCTTAGGTTACACCCCTTCTGGGATGTATGCATGATGTTTCTGGGGGTTGTCTTGATCTACAGGGTGGCAATTTCAAAAGTCTTTATAAGCCCTTGCACAGCATTTTTGTGGGTCCTCCTCCTTTCCTGCATGTGAGGGGAGCACCCTGTTGCAACAGATCAATAAAGATCAAGCTTACTGGCTGCTTTGCTTCTCAATATTCTCTGGTTGGCCTCTGTCATTTTCTCCTACCAATAGGGAACCTATGTAAGGACTCTATATGGGCTCTTGGATACCCCATAAGGGAAAAGGGCAATTTTTGTTTACAGCACTGGAGAGGGAAGTGAGGGGCCATGGGGCTCATCAACCTGGGAAGGGAGCCCGTCTAGGAGAAGGAAACTCTGAAAACCTCTGAAATAAATAAATTAAGGTCTTATGTATATAATAAAGGTTCATAAATGTACCAAGCAAACACGTACATAGATATATAGGCCACATGTCTGAAGCTGCACAGGAGAGCAGCTATGGAGCCATTTTGACTCCCAGGCTGACCAGGTATTTTCTCTGCAAGGTCAAATGGAGGGGCCTCCCCATTGTCTTTTCCTTCACAAATCCTGTCTTAAGGGTATGTCTGTGTATGAATAGGGTAAGCCTGTGACCTGGCTCAGGAACTAAGTACTTATCATTACAAAAGACTGGCCAGGCTCCCCAGGGTATCCAATCAAGTAAGCATTAACAGGTAACCTGCCAGACAGGAGGTAAACAACCCACTCAGATGATGAGGTAAACAACCCACTCAGATTTCTGCCTTAGCCCGCCCTTTCTGTGATGTAGGTATGATGTATCTGGGGGGTGGTCTTGGACTCCAAGGTGGGCAATTTAAAATATCTATATAAGGGCGGGCACACCTTGGTTCTGGGTCCTCCTCCTTTCCTGCGTGTGAAGGGAGCACCCTGTTACAACACTTCAATAAAGATCAGGCTTACGAGCTGCTTTGCTTCTCAATATTCTCTGGTTGGCCTCTGTTTCTTTTTTCCTCCGACCGATGGAGAACCTACAAAGGACTCTATGAGGGCTCTTGTGTCCCCCATAAGGGAATAAGGGCAGATTTTCGTTTATTACACCTCTGTTGTCTTGCAGATGTTGTAATCAAAAAGCTGCCCTTTTCCCCCTTATGGGGTATCCAAGAGCCCATATAGAGTCCTTACATAGGTTCCCTGTTGGTAGGAGAAAACACTCAAAATGCATGTGCAAACACTCAAAATGACATCACGTGCATGCGCAGAAGCAGCGCATTCTACTCAGGATGCGAACAGGGCTCCGGAATGGATCCTGTTTGCATCCAGAGATACCACTGTCATCATCATCATCATCAGAGCAAACATCAATTCAGGTTTTTCATTTGCTCCAATTCGGCTTTAAACAGCGGGTTTTTGCAGGGAAAACTGTGGGCTAAAAAAAAGGGGGGTTAGACATGGAGCTTTAAAGTGCAGAGTGTACCTGGAAAGACTGGGAGAAAGTACAAGCCCTTGCTCTCTTTTTCTCGAAACTGAAAAGTCCCAAACAATGCAGCCTGGCTTTCTTTCGCCATGGGGAGTCGCTCCACCCCTTGATCGTTTTGGTTACTCAGCAAGGGACGGTCAGGGGGCCCTTTCCTCCCCCTCAGCCCAGTGGGAAGAGCAGGGGCGAGAGTCTGCAGCAACATTGCAGCCGGCAGGAAGAGCAAACCTCACGCCTTCTCCATGCGTTAGGCACAACCTAAAAATAACCCAAAATTCCAAGGAAAACAGCTGCCATTCCAACTCCTGTGTTTCAAGAACAAGAGGCGACCGTGACCCCCCAGAGAAAGTGGAGCTGTGCAAAAAAGGTTGTTTTCATCCTGTGCTGCTGTTTTTTTGGTTTTTTGGCACTTCGCCTCTCCTTTTTAAATCTCACCCACTCCTCTCTTAAAAAGTGAGAATTTGCAAGGGCAGGTTTACAGTTTGCAGCGTTCGTATGTTGTCTTTAGAGCGAAGCGAGCGTAAAGCATTTGCGTACAAGTAAATACAGTAATAATTTATGCGGGTGGCGCTGTGGGTTAAACCACAGAGCCTAGGGCTTGCCGATCAGAAGGTTGGCGGTTCGAATCCCCGCGACAGGGTGAGCACCCGTTTTTCAGTCCCTGCTCCTGCCCACTTAGCAGTTCGAAAACACATAAAAGTGCAAGTAGATAAATAGGTACCACTCCGGCGGGAAGGTAAACGGCGTTTCCGTGCGCTGCTCTGGTTTGCCAGAAGCAGCTTAGTCATGCTGGCCACATGACCCGGAAGCTGTACGCCGGCTCCCTCGGCCAATAAAGCGAGATGAGCACCGCACCCCCAGAGTTGGCCACGACTGGACCTAACGGTCAGGGGTTCCTTTACCTTTAAATAATAATGACTAAAATAAGAAGTTACGCCAGAAACCCTACCACCCACCAACTACATACAGAGTTTGTAAATAAACAAAGCTCAAGCGCCACCTGGTGGCCGCCACCATGATTGCTCTGAGCCAACAGAAACCATCAGAAAATGTACCACAAATACAGCGGGCCCGTAATTTACGTTCACAACTTTATGCAGGTGGGGAATAAATAAGTAAACAGAGAACGGGGCAAACATTAGAATACAAACGCATTTGCAGAAAAACATATGCAATTCGTTTCAATAATGCACAATTATGCCTTACTTATTGTTTATAGTTTTAGCTTAATCAAATTATAAAAATATTAAAAATAAATCGATCAATGCACAAAGCAATCCGCAACAGCAGCAGTAGAAATACCATGCAGAAAAAGTCAGCCCGGATAGCACAGTTGGTTAAGAGTGTGTTAAGAGTTAAGAGACCAAAAGTTCATCGAAGATTGGGGAAAATTTTCAGATTATTTGAAATGTATATGTGATGAGCAAACAACGCTAGTGGGATTTCAAGAAGCTCTGTGAATGATTGAGGAATATTGTGTTGAAGAAAAATAAGAGGGTGAAGGTATGTAAATTGCAATATAAAAATTAGGAAATGTGTAACTGAAAAATTGAATAATGGATGATTGTTAGAGAGGCTGAAGGAAGTTCAAAAGAGAAAATATGTGATAAATTTAGATTGGATATTATAAATGTATGTTGGAAAATTAATAAAAATTATTTATACAAATTGGAAAAAAAGAGAGAAATATTGTGCAGAAAAAGCACAGTTGGTTAAGAGTGTGGTGCTGACAATGGCAAGGTTGCAGGTTTGATCCCCATCTGGGACAGCTGAATATTCCTGCATTGCAGGGGGCTGGACCAGAGCCTTAGGGTCCCTTCCAACTCTATGATTCTATGAAGTCACATTCATAGATCATCATTGTAGTTCATCAACAGCCTGGGAGCAAAGGGTGTGTTTTTCCCGGAACCAAAACGAGGGGACCTTACTTATATTTAGTGTTGATCCAAAAGTTTATGCAACTGCCACCATATCACTCCTAATACCATTACTAGGGGCTGTGCCCCTGCTCATTTTGCTCACCAACCCCACTGCCATCCCCCCCACATTAACCCCCTTCTCACCTCATGCAACTACTAAGCTTGCTTTTCACCTTTCCAACCCCATTCCTTCACAGAAATCCAGGACTGTGGTGTAGCACTACCAAACATCCAATGGGGGCTGAGCGACGGCAACCTTACATTTTTATGTATATAGGAAGATAGAGATGCAGCCAAGGGCAGTTCAAGACATTTTGCTTCCACATACAGAAGCTAACCTGACAGGACAGCTGAATCTTCAAATCTGATGATGGGATCACATGTTGCACCAAATCCAAAAGCAGCAGACTATCTCAGTGGGGCTGAAGGAGGCAGCTCTGTCTCCAAATAAACTCAGCGTTGCTTCCCACCCATCTGCCATCTGAGGTTGCCATTTTGCCTAATAGTTGGGATGGGCCTGCCGGCAGCTGCAAAGGCTGATCATGTTGGAGCCCACATTTGTTTGCTTTACAAAACAAAACAAAATAAGAAATAAGACGGCAAATAACAAACTAAATATCGATGTATGTAATTTTTATTTCTTAATTATATTTAGTGGTAGTATGGCTGTATTGTTTTTTGTAACATAAAACCGTTCAATAAAAAATATTTTAAAAACAAAACAAAACAAAACAAAACAAAACAAAACCAGTCACCTGCAAAAGCTTTTTCAAAGTTTAAGCCCCCCCCCCCTTTTTTTTACCTCTCTGTTGAAAAAAGGCTCTCAGGAACTCCCTGTTCTCAGGCTAACAATCTAGACATGACACAGGAAGAAAAGGGATTAGGAGGCTGGAGGAAAAATGTAAGCACAAGCACTGATTTTTAGTTACGGATGTTATGTAATGGCCAGCTGGAATGGAAAGAGTTTGAGCCCGAAGTTGCTGCACTTTCAGCAGCACTGACCAAGATAGCCTGCAAATGCTTCTCTCTCTCTCTCTCTGCTTTCTATAGTTATGAAATGTGTCTGTAGATTCCTGCCGGTTGCATGCAAAGGGCTTCAACAGGCTGTGTCCGATTGTGAGTTGTTGGAGGAGCCAGTGGCATCCATCAGTTGTATCTCCCTTAGTAGTGTCGCAGGAAAACCCGCCGCCCCCAATCATTCAGTTTGTACAAACTCGACACCCACCCACACCCACACACAACATACGCTACGCTTCTGTTATAAATTCATAGAAAATCAACCACACATCGGATCTGCACCGTTCCACTTTTATTTTACTCCATGAAGGAAGGACTACAAAATGGGGAAGGTTTGATACAGGGCAGCCATAATCCCTTCAGCATACCAGCACATCCACAGGAGCCCTGCCCAGTTGCTATACCAACCCTGATAGTCCTAGACAGAAGACCACCAAGGTCACAAAGAACTTGCATATAGGAGTGGATTCAGCACGGACTGGAACAAAGGACAATGATCAGCTCTTCCCTCTGGGGGCAGGAAACTGCAAACTCCCCTTTGTCACCTGGAAAATACTCATGGGGAGGGGGAAAGGAGGAACCAGCCAGGTGACAGGACACTCAGGTTACCACCACAACTCCTCCCTCAACCCCTCCTTTTTGTGATGTATCAATGATGTAGTTTTAGGGGTGTAGTTCGGGGGATTAGTAACTAATAAAAGTTGGGGGTCTTCTTTTGTTCTGGGCTTCCATTTTGTTTCACCTGGTGGCAGGTGGGAGTCCTGTCGCGACAGTCTTCAATAAAGACCAAGCCTACTGGCTGCTGGTTTGCTCTGGTATTCCTGGCTGGTGTCCTTGTTTTTTTGTCCAATGGAGCCCTCGGATTTCTCCATTAACAGTAGTCTCTCGGCCTCCACAGATATCTCACCTGACTCGCTGCTAGTGTCAGCCTCTGACACCAGCTCTGTCCTGTCCTCAAGTGAGACCTGCAACGAAATGCTACAATACAACCTCACTCCCTATTGTGAGGCCAGAATACTGCTATGATAATCTGTATGGGGCTCAAACAAGCCAATTCATTCCCTCCACTCGCATTTTCCGATTTCCTTTTCCAAATGGTATTCAATATCCTGTGATTCCTGGTGATTACTGACTCATTTCCCACACGCTGCCCTTTTCCACCTGGCCTGACAAACTACCCTTCTCCTTGCTTCCCCAACAACTTTGTTTATTTTAAAAAAGCATTTCTGCACAGCCGTAGCACAAACTGTTAGGACTGTGTGCAATGCTGAAAGCACAAAACTAAAACAGTACAGTTAATCATTATACTGGCTGGCAACACCTGCAAAGACTGCTGACATTATAAAAAAAAAAAAGGTCTCCCACAGCCTGGAACCAGCAACACAAAATGCCCAACTTCTTGCAGTCCATGGGACTCTCAAGAGTCTCCTCCAGCACCATAATTCAAAAGCATCAATTCTTCGGTGATCAGCCTTCTTTATGGTCCAGCTCTCACTTCCATACATCACAATATATCCTCTCCTGCCTCCCTGAACATTCCCACATGGACAAATTCATGATGAGGCTGTGGAGGACAGCTAGTCCTGATGGCTGTGCTTTGCCTTCATGGCTGAAGACAATAAAGGCTTCTGCATCCTAGTTGCTGGAAGCCGCAGGAGGGAAGAGTGCACCTCTCGCACCCAGGTCCTGCTTGTGGTTTTTTTTTCATGGGCCATCTGGTTGGCCACCGTGGGAAGAAGATGCTGGACTGGGTGTGCCCCCTTGGGCATGATCCAGCCTCAGGACTCTTCTTATGTTCTTCACTACTGGGAAAACCAGGGCTTTAACTAGCACCAAAGTGACCCCCCTCCCACAACCCAGGACACAAACCTGGGCGGTGTGTCTGGAGGTCCTGGGCTGACCAGACCACAAGCCTGGCTGATGTGGTCCAAAGGAATGCAGAGCAATATATTTGGCACCAGCTCAGCTGCAGGAGGCATACGCAAAGTGCCATCCAAACGGCTTAGGGACTCTATTCTGGATTTCTGTAGGGTTTACTCCTTATCCTTTTCTTCTCCCAGAGATGTCCTACAAGGCAGTGGATACATGTGCCTTGTTTACATCTGTGCCATAGTGGCTGTCGCTGATCTAAAACAGGGGTCAGCAAACTTTTTCAGCAGGGGGCCGGTCCACTGTCCCTCAGACCTTGTGGGGGGCCGGATTTTGAAGGGGAAAAAAGAACGAATTCTTATGCCCCACAAATAACCCAGCGATGCATTTTAAATAAAAGCACACATTCTACTCATGTAAAAACACACTGATTCCTGGACCATCCGCGGGCCAGATTTAGAAGGCGACTGGGCTGGATCCGGCCCCCGGGGCCTTAGTTTGCTTACCCATGGTTTACTCCTTATCCTTTTCTTCTCCCAGAGATGTCCAACAAGGCAGTGGATACATGTGCCTTGTTTACATCTGTGCCGTAGTGGCTGTCACTGATCTAATACAGGTGTCAGCAAACTTTTTTAGCAGGGGGCCGGTCCACTGTTCCTCAGACCTTGTGGGGGGCCGGACTATATTTTTTTTGGGGGGGGAAATGAACGAATTCCTATGCCCCACAAATAACCCAGAGATGCATTTTCAATAAAAGGACACATTCTACTCATGTAAAAACACGCTGATTCCCGGACCGTCCACGGGCCGGATCCGGCCCCCGGGCCTTAGTTTGCCTACCCACGATCTAAAACATAGGAATGGCATTAGAAAGAGAGAGAGAGCAGCAAGCGACGCCCCCCACCCACCACCTCCACTGCGCGCCCCTCCCCACTGCTGAGCGCAGCTGGCCAAGCGCCCCCGGCGGCAAGCGGAAGGCGAGGGGCGGCCGGAGCGCGGCGTCGGCGGCGGCGTCGGGGCTCTTTGCCAGCCCGGAGAAGGCGGAGGCGGAGGCGGAGCCGCAGGCGGCCGGGCCAGGGCGCAGCGCCCAGCCCCGCCGGACAAAAGGAGCTGCCCGGCTGGCGAGCGGAGAGCCTGCGCCCGGCAAGGAGAGGGGCCCGGCGAGAAGCCACCGGGGCGCGCACTCTGCACATGGCCAAGGGGCGCACGCCTCTCCTTCTCCGCCTCCGCGGGAGGGCGAGCGAGGTGCGGGGGCCAAGCTTCGCGACTGGGGCGGGGGGGGGGGTCCCCTTGGCTCCCCTTCCCTCCCGCAACACGCCCCCTGGAGAGGGGAAGGGGGCAGGGAACCTTGGGGCAGGGGGCACGTGGGCATGGGCCAGCTCTGGGTGTCTTGCGTGTACACCTATATGCGATTGCCAGCTGTTTGAAACTGTTTTGAATAATGTGTTTCAGTGCTGCAGCCGGCCCTGTGGCCTTAGGGTGAAGGGTGGACAATAGAATAATAATAATTATTATTATTATTATTACAGTGGTACCTCGGGTTACATATGCTTCAGGTTACATACGCTTCAGGTTACAGACTCTGCTAACCCAGAAGTAGTACCTTGGGTTAAGAACTTTGCTTCAGGATGAGAACAGAAATTGCGTGGCGGTGGCGGGAGGCCCCATAGGCTAAAGTGGTGCCTCAGGTTAAGAACAGTTTCAGGTTAAGTACGGACCTCCAGAATGAATTAAGTACTTAACCCGAGGTACCACTGTATTATTATTAGGTAAAGGGTAAAGGGACCCCTGGCCATTAGGTCCAGTCGTGGCCAATTCTGGGGTTGCGACGCTCATCTCGCTTTATTGGCCGAGGGAGCCGGCGTACAGCTTCCAGGTCATGTGGCCAGCACGACTAAGCCGCTTCTGGCAAACCAGAGCAGCGCACGGAAACCGTTTACCTTCCCGCCAGAGCGGTACCTATTTATCTACTTGCACTTTGACGTGCTCTTGAACTGCTAGGTTGGCAGGAGCAGGGACCGAGCAACGGGAGCTCACCCCGTCGCAGGGATTCGAACCGCCGACCTTCTGATCGGCAAGTCCTAGGCTCTGTGGTTTAACCCACAGCGCCACCCGCGTCCCTATTATTATTATTAGTGTTGATATTAATATATAATGTTTGTACATTTTTAGTAGATACACAGATCAGGCCAGTGTGGCGGAGGGGTCTTAACCGCCAAACTCAAAGGGTGATCATGGAATATTATCATTCCAGAACTAGGGGCCAGAGAGCAGGGGGAAAGCACTTGGAGGAAAAATTCGTGGATAAGAGGGCAATCTGTCTCCTTGGTCCGAGGGAGAAATGATTCTCAATGCCAGAGGCTGGAAACCACAGGAGGGGAGAGTTCTGCTTGGATTCTGCTTGCTGGCTTTCCACAGGCACCTGATTGGTGGCTTTGAGAACAGGATGCTAGACTTGATAGGCTAGGGGCCTGATTCACGCAGGGCATTTATTGCGTTCTCAAAGGACCGGAGTCTCCCAGTCCTAACTGGACTGGCAACTGGGTCTCGCTTCAACACTGCTGTGGAGACCAGCAGGCTAGCTTGGAGGTCACGACATGGTTAGGCAGTGGGATCCTGGTGGTACTTGACAGTATAGCTTCATCTCTGCATGGAGAGATTTCGGTCTCACCTGCGAGTACAATGGGGGGTGGATTGGTTAAGGGGTGCTAAGGAGTAACTAGTCCATATTAAGTACCCATGCGAGGAAAGGTTAATTAGGAGAGCCACCTGGTGAAAAGAAAACTGAGTTGATCAATTGCACAAGTTTTCACAGATTGAAAACTAAGTTTGCATGTGAGTAAAATGACAGTGTTGAAGGGGTGAGATGATCGGGCAGGGCAACCGTTGCAGCAGGTAGCATCTTGAAGGACCTCTTTCCTGGGTGAGAGTGTCTCTTCTCATAATAAATTTATTATGGAATTTTAATTTTTTTAAAAGAGAGAATGCCTCTTCTCAGAGGACCACCAGTGCCATCTTAGATAAGAGGACTTCCCTTCCACAGTGGGAGAAGATTCCTCTCCTGAAGTTGTGTCTGCTGCTGCTGTGTGACAGACACCATCATGCAGCCCAGCAAGTACCGTATTTTTTGCTCTATAAGGCTCACTTTTTCCCTCCTAAAAAGTAAGGGGAAATGTGTGTGCATCTTATGGAGCGAATGCAGGCTGCGCAGCTATCCCAGAAGCCAGAACAGCAAGAGGGATTGCTGCTTTCACTGTGCAGCGATCCCTCTTGCTGTTCTGGCTTCTGAGATTCAGAATATTTCTTTTCTTGTTTTCCTCCTCCAAAAACTAGGTGCATCTTGTGGTCTGGTGCGTCTTATAGAGCGAAAAATACGGTACACAGGAAGTTGCCTTTGGCAGACTCAGATCGTTGGTCCATATAATTCAGAGTAGTCCACACTGACAGGTAGGATTTCAGGCAGGATATCTTACCTGGAGATGCCATTGGGAGTTGAATCTGGGACTATGGAATCTGGTGTGCAAGTCGGAGACAGATATCTCTTCCAAGGTGATTCCTAAGAAAGACAACAGCTGTCCTAAGATTGCTTAACGTTTGGTAGACATACCCAAATATGTGCAGCTTTGGCGATGGTTCATGCCTGGTGCCCATTGCTTAACCATTTGACACACCGATGACTGCATATCCTCATGCCTGGTGCTTTTACATCATGGGTTGTCCGGATGGAGATGAAACATTGCCTTTCCATTGTGAAAACTGAAATTTTCTATTATTGCCTTCTCAGAGCCAAGTTTAAAGTGAGGTGCCTGTGACCAGCAAGAAAATCCAGATTCCCCCCCCCCCCCCGTTTCAACGAAGTTCCTTCCCATTTTGGGTTTAGAACTGCAGCCTCCCAGCCTTGATGACAGATATTTACGTGTAAGTAAACCCCTCTCAGTTCAATGGGACTCTTACAAAGAGGGAATGTTATTACCTGTGGCTTTTGTTAAGTACTTGGATAAAATAAATAAATACCTTCTTTTCACATCTAAAATAACATCTGCCCCGGTTAAATCAGCAATTCCTTTTTATGTTGAAGGTAGTGAGTATGGATGGAGATGGACTTAACTATGGGAGAAAGAAGAAAAGGGAGGAATTGAGTCAACATCTTACGGCGGTGGGGTTGGGGGAGGTTGTATGTATTTTTATAAAAGTGATAAATTGATAAAATAGCTTTTTAATGATGTCATAATCCAATTGGTTAATATTACCATAAAAGGTAAAGGGACCCCTGACCATTAGGTCCAGTCGTGGCCGACTCTGGGGTTGTGGCGCTCATCTCGCTTTATTGGCTGAGGGAGCCGGCGTACAGCTTCCGCATGTGGCCAGCATGACTAAGTTGCTTCTAGTGAACCAGAGCAGCGCACGGAAATGCTGTCTACCTTCCCGCCAGAGTGGTACCTATTTATCTACTTGCACTTTGACGTGCTTTTGAACTGCTAGGTGGGCAGGAGCTGGGACCAAGCAATGGGAGCTCACCCTGTTGCAGGGATTTGAACCGCTGACCTTCTGATTGGCAAGTCCTAGGCTCTGTGGTTTAACCCACAGCGCCACCTGTGTCCCTGAATATTACCATAGGAACCAGTAAAACTGCAATTGCACTTTCTTGGGAGTAGGCCCTCTTGAATTCAGTAGGACTTACCTCTGAGTAGGAATGGTGAGGATTGTGCTGTAACTGCAGAAAAGCGAGCGTATATACGGTAGTTTTTGCTTCGACTGCATCCATTTTCAGGCTTTGGTCCTTGGACTGAGCAAGATTAGTCCCAAGCATGGCAGGGATTTGTTCTGGGGTGGGGCGAACATCCAGATGTGGCCCTCCAGATGTTGGTGGACTACAAGCCCCATCACTCCTAACCATCGGTTATTTGCATCATTAGCCAAAAGGCTGATTCGAGGGCACCTTCTGGTTTCCTGCACTTCTTAGCTTCAGGTGATTCTTCCTACATCCACCTTGCTTGTCAGGAACACTCACTGACTGTGATGGATTCTGGGCGGTGCGCTTGAGCCCAGCAGGGTCCTCCTTTAGAAGCACGACCCTCTAGCCACCCCTGATTGTCTATGCCAGGCAGGTAGGTGGCAGGGGCAGAGCGGGGCCCTCTGATCACCACCGCATAGAGCCATGGAAAACGACAGCTTTCAATTCAGCTTTGGATCATAGAACTGCAAAGTTGGAAAGGCCTGATCTAACCCACCGCAATGCAGGAATCCCTGACACATGGCCATCCAACCTCATGTTGTGTTGTGTTGTGCTATTTATATCCCACCTTTCCCCCAGTTTGGGACTCGAGACTGCTTACGCTGTTAAAATAAAACAAGCTGAAAACATAGAAGAGGCTTGGACTGTGGGATGTGATACGTAAGAAGCAGTCAAGTACAACATTCCTTGTTTTCCTAGAGTGGACATGCGGGGGAATGTTTGGTCCAGCCAGTCGAAAACTTCCTGTTTCCTCCTGCCTGGGACATCCTTCCTTTGCATGTGACTCAATGTGGGCGTGACCTCACCTGTCCAGGTAACAAAAGGACAAGACACGCAACACATTCTCTCTCTCTTTGACTTCCTCTGTCGTTGGAGCAGCTTTTTAGCTAGAAATGCCCTTTCGGCTTTCAGCCAACAGAGGACACTGAGATTATCCCCATACGGGATAGATCCATAGCTGTCAACTTTTCCCTTTTCTTGAGAGGAATCCTATTCGGAATAAGGGAATTTCCCTTAAAAAAAGGGAAATGTTGACAGCTATGGATAGATCCGCATGTATATATCTTTAACTAAGCCTGCCTTCAGGGATCCCACTGTGAACTGATATGAGTAAACTTCTTTTATATACTTTAAACAAGATTGTGGCATGTTTATTCTTTTAAGAGGGATATAAGGGAACTTACCAGGAACCTAGTCGTGAGAGGCTTAAACAAGCCTGCAACCAGCTGTCCACTGTGCGTTTAAAAGGGGAATGTAAAACTCGGCTAAGTAAAAGAACTTGCTAGCGCAAGTTAGGAAGGATATTAATAAACAATATATCCTCTCCTGCCTCCCTGAACATTCATGGACAAATTCATGATGAGGCTGCGGGTGGCTGCTACTCCTGATGGCTGTGTTTTGCCTTCATGGCTGAAGACAGTAAAGGCTTCTGCATCCTAGTTGCTGGAAGCCGCAGGAGGGAAGAGTGCTGCTCTCGCACCCGGGTCCTGCTTGCGGGTTTTTTCATGGGGCATCTGGTTGGCCACCATGGGAAGAAGATGCTGGACTGGGTGTGCCCCCTTGGGCCTGATCCAGCCTCAGGACTCTTTTTATGTTCTCCAAGGTTCTGTGAACAAGGAAGGGCCTCTTTGAAACAATGGAGTGGGTAAACAGATCCCATTAGAACCCCCCTTTTCTTGTTGTTTAGTCGTTTAGTCGTGTCCGACTCTTCGTGACCCCATGGACCAGAGCACGCCAGGCCCTCCTGTCTTCCACTGCCTCCCGCAGTTTGGTCAAACTCATGCTGGTAGCTTCGAGAACACTGTCCAACCATCTCGTCCTCTGTCTTCCCCTTCTCCTTGTGCCCTCCATCTTTCCCAACATCAGGGTCTTTTCCAGGGAGTCTTCTCTTCTCATGAGGTGGCCAAAGTATTGGAGCCTCAGCTTCAGGATCTGTCCTTCCAGTGAGCACTCAGGGCTGATTTCCTTCAGAATGGAGAGGTTTGATCTTCTTGCAGTCCATGGGACTCTCAAGAGTCCCCTCCAGCACCAGAATTCAAAAGCATCCATTCTTCGGCGATCAGCCTTCTTTATGGTCCAGCTCTCACTTCCATACATCGGTACTGGGAAAACCAGAGTTTTACTATACGGACCTTTGTTGGCAAGGTGGTGTCTCTGCTTTTTAAGATGCTGTCTAGGTTTGTCATTGCTTTTCTCCCAAGAAGGAGGCGTCTTTTAATTTTATGACTGATGTCACCAAACAGCAATCCCCCCCCTCCTTAAAAGCAAATGACCTCAGAAGATGCAGTGGCAAGATGGGGAAGGAGATGGCTGGAAGGGAGCACATCCTCGGGAGAGTTACTCAGCACCAGGAGGGCAGGATGAGTTGTTTGACCCGATTAGCAACTTTCTCAGTAGTCAAAACCTTTTCCTGCTTCTTTCTTTCCTTCTGTTTTTTTTTATGTGTTAGCAAAAACTGCTAAGATTAGAATAGAGGAAGTGAATTGGCATTGAAGAGCTTCCTCCTTCTTTGTTTTTTCGATCCTGGAAACAGCTGTCAGTCACATCCACATTCCCCCCCCTCTGGGTCACCAAGTTGCCATATGCACATTTGCCCAGCAGACAATGCGGAGATGCTGGTGGTGTTTAGAGGAGGCGTGCAGATTTTGGAGGCGTCACACCCTGGCCTTGTGAGGGGCTGAGTGCTGCAGGGAAAGTGCTCATCATTGTTCTACTCACCTCACCTCAAAATCTTCACCTGCATTTTTTCAGCTAATGTGATCTGAAAGCAAAAGCATTTAAGTTGCTGTTCACTGCCAGGATTTGTGTGTGTGAGCACCAAATTAAAAAGTTGTTCTACTCCATTTTTTAAAAAAGTTTTAATTTATGCATCTCCTGTTTAACTTAGGGACACGGGTGGCGCTGTGGGTTAAACCACAGAGCCTAGGGCTTGCCGATCAGAAGGTCGGCGTTTCGAATCCCGGCGACGGGGTGAGCTCCCGTTGCTCGGTCCCTGCTCCTGCCAACCTAGCAGTTCGAAAGCACGTCAAAGTACAAGTAGATAAATAGGTACCGCTCCAACGGGAAGGGAAATGGCATTTCCATGCGGTGCTCTGGTTCGCCAGAAGCGGCTTAGTCATGCTGGCCACATGGCCCGGAAGCTGTACGCCAGCTCCCTCTGCCAATAAAGTGAGATGAGCGCTGTAACCCCAGAGTCGTCCGCGACTGGACCTAATGGTCCCTTTACCTTTTACATGTTTAACTTGCTGACAAAGGAGCTAGTGTCTTGCAATTAAGAACAGGTGTAATAAGAAGCCAAGAGGGGGGAAATAATAATTAAAGAGTGGGGAACATTTGTGGACTATCTGAAAAATTATGGTATTCAAGTAAGTGTATTAGTAGGGTTAACTTAAGCAGTTAAAATTATTTTCAAGGTAAATTGCAGAATAACTTAAAAATGGAGTAAAGTGGGAAATGCAGTGTTAAAAATTTAAATAAGACAAGAAACCACAAAGGGGGGGGGGGAGAGTCTAATATGCATTTGTATTGGAGGTATGTGATTATAAGGTGTTCGTCTGTGAACTTTTGAAAACTGAAAATAAAATTAAAAACAATAATAAATTCTTGCAATTAAGAAACTCTGCTACACTTGAGCAGTGAGATAACTCAGTCTAATCTCTTGCAAAGCTCCCTTGCAAGACCTTAGATCTCAGCTGTGTGAGCAGCCCAGGGTTAGATAAGCTACCTAAATGACCAGCTGCAACTCTTGGCAGTGAGTTGAGATGTGGAGATGGCCTGATATACTGATTTCCTTTGAACTTGCATGCTCACCTTAACTCCAGAGGTTATTGCCTTATTTGGCAATAAATTGATTAGGAAGAATCCTGGGGGGAAAGCTGAGCCGGGGGACGACGTTTGTGAGATTCAGCCTGAAATTTGGGCACCGGCAGGGCAGAAGTCTTGGAGGGCATGAATGATCACCAGAAGAGCCCAGTGTCTGGATCAGGCCAAAGGGGACCTATGTAGCCCAGCATCCTGTTCCCACAGTGGGCAACTGGGTGCCCCAGTGGGAATCCTGCAAGCAAGGACCGGAGATCAATAGCTTTCTCCCGACTTGTGATGCTCGCAAGGGGAATTCAGTTAGTTCCCCAGTGCTGGAGTAGCGCATAGTCATTACAACCAGTAGTGTTAAGTAAAGAGGAGGATTGTTTTGAGAAGATACTGAATTATTTGAGTAGGTTTGAACAATTTGGGGCAATTAAAATGTTAAAAGTTAAATAAACCTTGTGGAAGGAGGAGTGTTAAGGTATATGGAAGTGTACATATGGTTAAATTGAATATGTTATTATTGAATATTGTATACCCAAAGTATCAGATGCCTGGGGGGTTTCACTGTTTGTGTTTTGGTGGTTGGTAAAAAATAAAATAGAAAAAAAAAATTAGAAAAAAAAAGTTCCACGAATTTGCCCGCACGCCTTTCAAAGCCGCCCCAGTCGTGACTGTTGCTATATACTGTGGGAGCAAAATTTCATAGTTCCAACTAAGCGCTGTGTGAAAAAGTCCTTCCTCTTGCCTCTCCTGAATCTCTTCAGCTACGTGGGGCGGAGGCTGCGGCCATTTTGTGCTTCCAGAAGAGGGCTCAAAATAGCTGACATCTCCTGGGTTCCAGGCCTGATAGATCTCCTGGTTCCTGCCAGGGGTTGGTTATGGCCTTGAGGAACCTCAGCCTTTCTTTCCCTCTTATTTTCTTCCTCATTTCCAGGCCTGAGCGAACATGAAGCTGAACGAGCGAAGCTTGGCCTTCTACGCCACCTGCGACGCCCCGGCGGACAACGCCGGCTTCCTCTACAAGAAGGGCGAGAGGAACACGGCCTACCACCGCCGCTGGTTTGTGCTGAGGGGAAACATGCTCTTCTACTTTGAGGACCGGGACAGCCGGGAGCCGGTGGGGGTCGTTATCCTGGAGGGCTGCACCGTGGAGCTGTGCGAGTCCACGGAAGAGTTCGCCTTCGCCATCCGCTTTGACTGCGCCAAGTCCCGTACCTACGTCCTGGCGGCGGAGAGCCAGGCCGCCATGGAGACCTGGGTCAAAGCCCTCTCTCGCGCCAGCTTTGGCTACCTGCGACTGCTGGTGAGGGAGCTGGAGAAACAGCTGGAGGAAATGCAGAAGGCCTCTTCCGGCTGCCACCGGGTCCAGCGGAGGGCGCCGCTTTACCGGAAGAACAAAATGGCGCTGAGCTCGCAGGACTTGCTCCCGGAGAAGCCGTCCGTCCCAATTTGCATCCCGGCAAAAGAAAATGGCTGCGCCCTCTGGTACAACTCCGAAGGCCCAAGCAGCCTGCCGGCGGGGTACCCCCAAGCCAACTCCTGGAGCACCAGGACCTGTGGGGAGGACAGCTTTGATGGGGGTCTGAAGCCCCCACCGCTGCCTCCTCGAAGGAGGGCTCTCTCGGGCAATTCCTGTAGTTCAGAGGGCCCTGGCAGCCCAAGCTGCTTTTCCAGACTCCATGACTCGTATGGAAGGGAAGTCCTGGAGCTGAGAAGGGCATGGCTGGAGGGACAAAAGGATGGAGGGCTCTGAGGGACTCCTTGGCAGTGGGGGCACCTTGGGAGAGGCCAATAAATGGAGACCTTGGCTGCTGCAGATAACACTCAGCTCCTGGAAACTCTGCGCTCTGCCTGCCGTTGCGCCAGCTCAAATCTTCCCATTGCCTTTAAAACCCGGGCCAGTTGCTTTTCCGCTCCTGTTCCTCCTCTCCGTGCAGTTCCTGGAAAAGACTTGCCATCCTTTTGCACCTAGAAAGCCTCAGCTTGTTAATGATAAAAAGGGATCTGACTTTAATACCAGCTGTCACCACCACCCTGGCCAGACTCGAACCACCGTCAGAGGTGTTGACATTTCTTACCGTGGTCCTCCTCTCCTTCCTGGCAGGGGCTTCTGCTGTTGAGACGGATGTCTGCTGTTACCAAACACTGGGTTGGGCACAGTTTGGGGCAGTGGGAGAGCATTCTGACCAGGTTAAGCAGTGGGATCAGATGGTTTGGGCCAGCTCTCCACCAAAGGGAAGGCAGAGACATCTACACGGACCATCCCGGTTCTGACATCATGGCGGGGCTGGTTTGGAAAAGGTTTTACTTGCTGTCTCCTGGGATTGTTCCATCTTGCATCAAGCACTGTCAGATGTTGGGTGTTCCTGGTTTGTCGTTGGTTAAAGTAGAGGCACCTGAGTATACAGGTGTGAGAGAGGCCTTCGGGGACCCTTCATTCTGCATGCTCCTCTTAACTCAGTTTCACCTTTGAATGGCACTGGCTTAGGTGGGGTTAAGACTACGGTTACACTACAATTGTAAATGGGTTTAATACTCAACCTCCCCCCTCCCAAATATGACCTTGGGGAAATGTCCACTAAGAGTCTGAAATAAAGGGCAGCGGTCAACATTTTTTCCTGGTGCTCTGACAATCAAAACCCAAGATGCATGGTTAATGAGTCAGACACGGCTGCAATACGCAAGGAGCAGGCTGTGTTTATTTGCGGAAGAACAAAGTCTGTGTCCTGCCATAGAAAAATACTGGGCTGCAGCCATTGCTAGTCCTGCTCAGGGGAGACATTTTGGAATGGATGGACATGACTTAACTTGGGGCCATTAATTTCAAGGGGTCTACCCCGAGTAGCACTTAGGCTGCATTCACCCAGCAGTTAGTTCCAATTTTCCTAATATTTCCATTACTGTTAGTTTCTATATCTTTTCCCAGCTTTTGCATGACATAAAAGGCACTTCCGAAATATAGTGGAATATGGAGCCAGTTTAGTGCTCATCTCTCTGGTATCTGTGATACAGAAAAATTAATTTGCTTGCAGGAAAAAATCGTTGTGCAGATAACATGGAAATGTGTGCTATATTTGTTCCATATTATGCTATGTTTCCGGAAGTAGCTTTTACGTTGAGTGAAAGCTCAAATGTAATGCAGAACCCAGCAGTTAAGGAAATGTCATGGAAATTGAATAAACAGCAGTGTGGATGGATGCAGCCTTTGTTGGCTCCAACCTGTTGTCTGCACTGCTTCTGTTAACTTACGAAGTTTCCCCTTTCTTTTGTAAAATATTTCCTCGGCCTTGACCATCACCCCATTTGCCATTTTATAAAGCCCATTTGAAGGGCAAAGAATCTTTCTTGAACTAGAGCCATCATGACAACGCTGAGAGGGAATCTTTGCAATCTCATTTTACAGAAATGGAGTTGAGTGAGTTGACCCAAAATGTACATATTTTATGTGTGTGCACAGGGGACGCTCAGCTGGCTCTCGTGATGAGGAAACAAGAGGGGCAGCTTCGTGTATGTTCATTTCTCCTTTACTCTTCATTGCTAAAGAGGGAGAGGCAGCATAGCATAGTGGTTAGAGTGTCAGGGTTTCAGACAAAGGACATTCCCGGCCTTGCCTGGAGATATTGGGGGTTGAACCAGAGACCTGTCTAGCTCTGCCAATGGATTACAGCTCTTCCCCTCAAAATGAAGTAAGTTCCTAGGCCTCATGGCTGTTGATAAGGAGCTGAGTGAAATAGGAGCAAAGGAAACTGTCTTGCTCCAAACCACATCACCGGTTCATCTCGTTCCATGTTGTCTAAACTGGAGTGGCTGCCAAGCATTTCAGCCAGAGGCTCCCTGGGCCTTAACAGGAAATGCTACAGACTGAACCTTGGACCTTCTCCAGAGATCACCTCCCTGCTTTTCATATTTACAAATGGCAGTGCAATGTGGTGTGGGAAATTGCATTGGTAAAAGTGACTGGAAGAGGAAAGAAACGCCATCTTGGGTGGGGAATCAGGCAGTCATTTTCAAACGTCAGCCAAAAAGAGGAGGCGTCATATGACACCCCCTGAGCTATTTTCCCAGTCTGGGCTTTTCTTCTACAGCTGTTCCTCGAGTCAGGTTTGTTGAAGTGGGGTTCCAGCGAAACCAGCTTTGTTTATGTGTTCCCGTGGGTATATATAATCTATCACTTCTCTGTTCCTGCTTCCTTCTGATGAACTCGGCTACCACAGACTGTAAAAATAGAACGGAGTACGTGAATCCCTCTGTCAGCCTCCAATATTGCATTATGGGATAGGGGAAGGAGGCGTTCTTCATTTCTGGTTGGTAATGTCCAAAAAAATGCATTTAGGCAAATGAAAATAGGATGCATCTTATGAGCTAATACTTATTCCTGTCTAGTTCAGCATTACCTACACGGACTTGCAGCTGCGCTCTGGGGGTTTCAAGCAGGGGTCTGTTTGCAGACCTACCTGTGCTTAGGGATTGAACCCGCCGGTGGGTTCCTGAAAAGCTCCACAGCTAAGGTCTTGGCCGGGGTTTCTTCTCAAAAGGAAAACGGGAGACAAGGACTGGCTTCCTTGCAACAAGCCAGCTTGCCCACAGCTACTGGCTTGCAGCTGTGGGAGGCTGGGTGCCCAGTGCTTGGAGGCAGGTTTGGGGATGCCTTGTGTCGAAAGTGCAAGCAGCTCTTTAAGGACAGAGGGCATATTTTTGCCACTGAAAGAGGAGAATGCAATTTTGCCACTCGGTGTCTACAGCCAAGGGGGATGCGGGTGGCGCTGTGGGTTAAACCACAGAGCCTAGGACTTGCTGATCAGAAGGTCGGTGGTTCGAATCCCCACGACGGAGTGAGCTCCCGTTGCTCGGTCCCTGCTCCTGCCAACCTAGCAGTTCGAAAGCACGTCAAAGTGCAAGTAGATAAATAGGTACCACTCTGGCGGGAAGGTAAACGGCGTTTCCATGTGATGCTCTGGTTCGCCAGAAGCAGCTTAGTCATGCTGGCCACATGACCCAGAAGCTGTACGCCGGCTCCCTCGGCCAATAAAGCAAGATGCGCACCGCAACCCCAGAGTCGGCCACGACTGGACCTAATGGTCAGGGGTCCCTTTACCTTTACCTATCGCCAGCCACAAGAGTCAGCAGGAAGCAATTGGTGCATTGTGCCAGCTTTCGTCAACCTGGTACCCTCCAGATGTTTTGGGCTACAACAGCATGCTGGCTGGGGGCTTGAGTCTGAAACATCTGACGGTGCCAGGTTTGCAAAGGCTGGCACTATGGCAAAAGGTGAAGTCTTCTGCTCCCCCTGCAATCATTTATGCTTGAGCATGCTCCAGTGGGCACAACCTTCCTCACTAGATCTTGCCGCCTTGCTTTCAGTGATTCCAAATTCATTGCCGTGTCCAAACAGTGTGCTAGTTGCAGGTTGGATGTGACAATTCATTTCCCTCAAGTCCCCTTGAGCCACCCGGCAGTTGTGCCAGTCACATTCCCGGACAAGTCATGCAGTGAGAATTTGCACAACAAGGCAAAACCAGTTTGGAACTTGATTTCACTGCCGTGGCCTTCCGCTCCCTCAACGAAGGCCTTGAGGAATCTTTGGATAAGTGTTGGGGATGGGAGGAAAATTAGGTTTGGTTTGCATTTTAATGCAGACCCAGCTAATTCATGCTTCCTGCAACCACCTGGGACACAAAGTGCAGCTATATATTTATTTAATGGTGCATTTCTTAATTTGGGGTTGCAGTTCTCGAACCGAAAGATGTGTACAAAAATAACTTAAGGGAAAAGCGTGCCAAAGAAAATGCATGCATTGGTAAAAGCGACATACAAAACTGTGTATTAGGGGATATCACATGAAAAATATGTATTCTGGGAGGAATGTGTACTAAAAGGCCGCTGAACTTTTGTGAGCCTTTAAAAAAAAAAGCTGATGCAAAGATGTGAACTGAATTTGAGATTGTTCATCATCGTCTCTTGCTTCTCCTTCGAAACCTGTTTAAATTTGGTACCGTTTGTGAATGGCTGCCTCAGAGAGATGGCTGCTACCCAGAAGAACCCCCTGCACTCCCCTAGAGCTGTAATTTGGCACCTCATTTTCACAGGTGATATGTGTGCTTTGGGGTGATATGTGTGCTTTGGGGCTGTCATGGCAAGCACCTAGTGTTGTATCATACTTCTGATTAAGAAACAGAATTAAAGATTTACACTGAACAATTGAGGTGCAAAACCCAACGTGTTGTGCCTGTGTTTTCCTCTTTCACAATCCAAGGACTCTCTCCAAGCACAGTTGAGGGTGTCCAATTCACGCCCGAGCTGCCTGTGCGCTTTGCTCGAAACCCTTTTCCGTTCCAGATAAAAACCACAAGTGTAAACATTTTGCAGCCGGTCAGAAATTGCTTCCGAGTTCCCAGAGCAAATCAAAACAAGGCGAGAGGCTGGGTGAGCTGGCGAGGCACAACGAGTTGCAATCTTGCTGCACCACACCTTCTCCAGGCTGTATTTGTTGATGGTGACCCAATTCAGCAGAAGGTGGGGCAGCTCCCGGTGGAAGGAAGGCAGCAACGAGGAAAACAGTGATTGAGCAACAGAGACAGACAAAGCAGTTGGGCCACACTGACCTATTTCTCCACGTGTTTTGCTGAATTGTCAGTGTACTTCCACAACAGAAAGCTGTTGTCAGAGCCTGCTGTGAGCAGTAGAGAAGCTTGGGTACCACCTGCAAATGAAGACCATCTTTGCTGCCCGTGGAGGAAAGGCAGGATATAGACATCATAGAATTACTCTTGCTTGAGTTCCTTTGGCCTTTCTTCCCATCACCTACTGCAGGAAGGCACAGGGCACAGACTTCATTAATCTAGCAGGGCAGCAGTGGACGAAAAAAGGAGATCAACACAATAAACTGAGACGCCAAGCCAATATGTTATACAATTTCATTATTATTATAATTTTTAGTGGCTCTTTTACAGAACTTGTGGTCCTTTTTTTTTTCTTTAAAATGTTTAACAAAGTTCAATCAATCTTGTAGAAACTTTTTAAAGTACAGTACATGAAGCTAAGAAAACGTGACCTGACGCTGCCCGCCAGCTTTCAGTGCAACAGGATTTCTCTCCGGGTTTGAAAGACTCTCTCTTAAGTGCTTAGTTCAAAAATCCTGTTCCACTAAAGCCAGGGGGGAGAAGTCAATGGATCCAACTCCACTTTCTGTTTCCTGCTGACGTGCAAACGGTTAGAAAAGTTAACGGTACATGAAAATTGCATTTGCTCAGATGGTTCCTGCATGGGGGCCATTTTCAAGGCCTGTCAGAAGGCCAGATCAAGGGAAGTCGTGAACTGCCAATACAGTGGTACTTTGGGTTACATACGCTTCAGGTTACAGACTCCGCTAACCCAGAAATAGTACCTTGGGTTAAGAACTTTGCTTCAGTATGAGAACAGAAATCGTGCGTCGGCGACGCGGTGGCAGCAGGAGGCCCCATTAGCTAAAGTGGTGCTTCAGGTTAAGAACTGTTTCAGGTTAAGAACGGACCTCCGGAATGAATTAAGTACGTAACCAGAGGTACCACTATACATAAAAATGCCTTCCATTCTGATGAAAACACAGGGGGTGGGGGGAAGCACACCCCCTACTCAATGCATAGCCTTTGCAGCAGGCTACTCATTGCTTCCCCATTTTCAAAAGCAGCTCGTTGTTTCAAAAGCGTTTCAAGCCCAAGTTAAGGAATGAATAACTGGATTAACCAGTGTTAATTGAGAATGAGGTGGGGTGGGAGGAAAGCAGCTGTCAAATCCAAACTTATTAAGGCAGTCATTCTGAACAGCTGTACTCTCTCCTGGTCTGGTTCTGAGCACCATTTGAGTAGCCTTCAAAACTGTATGTGGCGTGGGATCAGGGAAGCTCAAAGACTCGCCTCGTCCTGCACAAACCTACGCAGGTTTTAAGGTTAAGTCATTGGCAGTTGTGCAGCTAGGTTATTTCAAGAATTTTGGACTTAATGGTCTTGCAGTCAATCAATTCCTCCACCCCCACTGTATTGCTTCACTTCAAAATGTGGGAAAGCCGACCCAGCCACTTCTGGGCGCCTTCCTATTCACTCTACTGAATGGGGCCTTGACAGATTGACTCAAAAACCTGCCCTGATGCCACCAGAGGTCATGGTGGCTCCTCTGCAGAACTCTCAAGGTGGGATGGGGAGCCCTGTGTTGTGGTTCTAGCTGGCTTTTTTAAATGTTCTCCGTTGCCGCCAACCATAAAAATGCTTTAGCTGCTGCTTTATTATTACTGTGAGCTGTTTTTGAGAGGTTGACTCTGCTGGGGTGGGAAACATACAGGCGTCCCGAGAAATAATTTAATGAAAGCAGGAAATAGTTGAAGGAAAAGCTCCTCACATCACATGAGCTCAAAGGAGCCAAATGAAAGGTGCGTAGGCCTGCTTAGTCTGTCTCCCAGCCAGCCTTCACCAGGTGATTCTGCAGCCTTCTTGCATCATTTGTTTGGATCATTCTGTTACTGCCGATGCAGAGATGAAGCAGAAAACCTGCCCTTGGAGAAGGTGGCCACGGAACAGCTGACCAGGCTCTCCTGAAAGCCACAGATGCAGCCAACATTTGGATAGCTCTCGCCCTACAGCTCCAATGGCTTTTTTTGTGTGTTTTTGAACACCTGTCAGAAGCAGCACAGTCTACCCTAAATGTCTCACCCAGAGGTGTAAAGTCTGTAAAGGTAAAGGTAAAGGGACCCCTGACCATTAGGTCCAGTCGTGACCGACTCTGGGGTTGCGGCGCTCATCTCGCTTCATTGGCCGAGGGAGCCGGCGTACAGCTTCTGGGTCCTGTGGCCAGCATGACTAAGCCGCTTCTGGCGAACCAGAGCAGCGCACGGAAACACCGTTTACCTTCCCGCCAGAGTGGTACCTATTTATCTACTTGCACTTTGACATGCTTTTGAACTGCTAGGTTGGCAGGAGCAGGGACCGAGCAACGGGAGCTCACCCCGTCGCAGGGATTCGAACCGCCGACCTTCTGATCGGCAAGTCCTAGGCTCTGTGGTTTAACCCACAGCGCCACCCGCGCCCCTAAAGTCTGACCTCTCCTTAAATACTAAGGCTAACTTACTTAAGCTTTCTCTTTTTCTATTCCTGTTGATGCAACTTTCCATGATCAATTTAGGATAGACTGTGCATCCTTAAGTCCTCATTTGACCGGGTTTTCGTTTTTTTTTTGGGGGGGGAGTTGCCCACTTCTGGGGAGATATATATACTCACTGACCAAGTGTCCCACCTAGACACATAGGGGGGAAAATTGGTCAGTGATCCTCTAAGCGCTCTCTGGCCAGATTCCACCTAGGAAGCTGCATTATACAGAGTGAGACCCTTGGTCCACACAACATTCTACACTGACTGGCAGTTGACTCTCCAGGATCTGAGAGAGGGGGGGCATTCCCAGCCCTACCTGAGGATGCCAGGGATTGAACCCGAAAACTTCTTCATGCAATGCATGCGCACTCCTCCGCTGAGCTATGGTCCTACTTCTTTTAGCATAAGTTCTATGCCAGATCTAGTGTCAATGAAAGCTACATTGCAGCTCCCAACCGATTTATGGGAGACCCGGCCCTGCTTCCCTGCCAATTTTGCACCAAAGAAAAATGAATTTGACGGTCAGAATAAAAACATGCACATTTGCAGAAACTTACTTTGCATAATACGTCCCACCCCCTCTAATGACTAATGCCATACATCATACAAGCATATTATGCACTATGGAATTAGATAGTATGCAAAATAAGTGTGTGCAAATTTGCATAAAGCTTTCAAAGGGCGTTTTTTTGGTAAGTGCAGGCAAACTAGGAAGAAGGAAGGATGGAGAACTGTTGTGGTTGGTGATGGAGGATGTCAGCTGTGGGAAACGAGGTCAGGGTCCAAAGCGCCATCTTCTTAGCACACTGGAAGTTGTGCTCAGCACACATATAATCTACTCCAGCTTCTGAGTTTTCAGTATGCACTGCCAATACACTTTCAAGCTTCTCTTCACAGCAATGAGGACCAGAAACTTAAAAAAATAAAATAAATGAAAATGGAAGTGTTCCATTTTAGGAAGCTGAATCCCACATCTGACAGGAGATTCTTGACTTGATTGGGATTCCAGTGGGGTCTGTTAGAAACACAAAGAGTCCTGGGCACAAGCCCCAAAGTCCTTTGATGTGCCCCAGACCTTCTCCTCTAAGCCTGCAGTACCGTCTCCCTTGGAATGAATATGGGCACATGGGGAACTCATGACTGGGTTGACAATTGGGGGTGGGTTGGGGTGGAAAACAAATTGAGCATGAACCAACATTTCCTCTATATTTCCATACTCTTGTAGGCAAGAACCTCAGCTGGTTGCTCCCTTCCAGAAACGAAACACTGAGCTAAGCAAAAAGGCAGTGATTTTCATTCACCCCAAAAATGTGAACCCTTGTATGGGGTGTCCCGGTTATTGATGTCTGTCCTTGCCAAAAACCAAACGCACAACAATATTTTTCAAGCTGCCAAACACACCTTTCTGAAACAAAAGATGCTACTTTCTAAAATAGTGGGCAGGAGGAAGAGCATGGCTGCCGTTTGTTTGTTTGTTTGTTTGTTTGCTGCTGTTGCTTCATTAATGATGTTTCTGGCTGTGTTCCTTGGTTTTGGTTTCTGGCAGGTCACTTGCTAGAGGAAAGCATCCCAAAGCTAAGGATTCAGTTCTCAAACCATGCTACATCTTGTTCAGGAAGGCTATTGCAAACATATCTCTACAACATATACAACGGCACGCAACACTTCCCGCCTCCATGTTACAAAAAAAAAAGGAAAAGGAAAACAACCGAACAGGTTCCAAAACATACCACCAGAACTAAGTAACAGACTCAGGATGGCATTGTGGATTCCAAATTTAGAGTCTTCGTGGACTATAAGACAAGTCCCTGGAAAATGTCGCACTAACGCTGTGTCTTACAGACAGGTGGGGGGAGGAAAAAGAACCCACTCCCCCCCTCGGTGATCAAGCTTAGCAAAATTTTGGTCAGTCTCATAGTGCTTCTTGATGGCTTTGATCAATGAGTCTGGGTTATATCTTTAAATTTTTAAATTATTTTTAATCTCATCCAGTGGCAAACTACACGACTTTTCAGTGGACATTTAATGACACAACTGATACAGTTTATAGCTATCTTTTAATATCAAAGCAGCTTGAGCTGTTAATAAATTCCAAAGTTTCCTTTTATTAAAATATCTAAAAGAGGTCTATAAATATTATTTTAATATGTTTTTTTTCTTCTAAAAGTGTTCCCAAGTGGGTTTTTGTTTGTTTTTTTTCGTTTTCACATTTAAAACAAACAAGGTCAATTTTATCTTCCCGTCAGGAGCTAAGAAAAGGAGCTACAGCGTAGCTGTTTAACCACTCTTGTTCAACAAAATGGAGCTGGTTTATCTCTCTTCCTTAGCAGTCGAGGAAATTAATAAAATAGATATATGTATATTATATATATAGCTAGATAGATCTATTTCTGTACACACTCCGCTACGACTCCCTGCTTCACCAGCTTGTTCAACAGCATCTAAAATCTGGACAACAAAATATGGGTAGTTTATTTCTTTTTGACTCAGCCTCCTCAAAATTCCCACTCCAGGGTTTCATCTCGGTTGGCTGCTCTCTCCAGCCGGTGGATGATGCTGTTGAGGTTGGCCATCTTCTCGTGCCGCCGCTGGATGTTAGTGTTCATTTTGGCATTCGGGGGCGTCGAGCCCGTATCCGTGGCGGGACTTGAACTCGGCGCTTTGGCAGCCACGGCGCTCAGTGGCAACGGGGAGATGGGGGCAGACGAGGACGGGACGGGAGAGACGGATACCATGAGGCCTGGGGAGGAGGCTGCGGACGGGGAGTTCAGGGAGACCTCCAAGCTGCACCGGGAGGACTCGGAAGCCGATTTAAAGCTAATGGGGTCCGGGTGAGGCCTCTCGCTGCTGTCTGACTCCAGGGGGTTATGCAAAGAGGGGTAATCGGGAGCCCCGGGGACGTGTGTTTTGTTATGTGGGGCGCTGCCCCATGTCACATTGTGGGCCTCGCTTGGGCTCCCTGTATATGCTGCCTCCACCGGCTCTTCTTTGAGGCTAGACCTGGAAAGAGGCTCCATCTCCCCATCCAGGCTGCAGGAGTCCCTGTGGTTTGCACAGTCCTCCACCTGCTCCTCCTTGATCTGGACCAGGGACTCGCTTTCCCCTTGGCACTCGGCGTCTCTGAAGGTGGGCTTCCTGTCCTCCTCTTCGGAGTCAGGGCTCTGGGGCGGAGGGTCCTTGAGGGAGTTCCTGGCTGGCGTCGTGCTCTGCTCCGGGTCTGTGTCTTCCTGCGCTCCTTCCACCAGCATCTCACGGCGCATCCGGGACCTGCCAGGGAAAAGGCCAGGGAGTCAGGGTGGCTAACAGCAGACGACCTCGAGGACTTAGCGAGGAAGAGTGAGAGCCAGAATAGTCCGTAGGGTGGAACACCATGCAGTAAGGCTAAGAAGGTTTTAGGGTTCAAGACCCACTTTTGCCACTGACTCATTCTGTGGGCATGGGCAGGGGTGGAATTTGGGCTTTCAAATTTCAGCGGCACCCTGTTTGACATCACACACACACCTCTCACCTTCCGTTGTTTGTTATTGTTGCAGTGCCCCTGGTGGTGCCCTCTCAGCTGGGCGCCCAGTGCCGGCAAACCATTTGCACTCCCCTAAATTCGCCTCTGGCACGGGCCACTCTTACTATTCTCAGTCAAAATGCCTTACCTTAATGATACAGGGCCTTCTCGGTAGTGGCACCCACCCTGTGGGATGCCCTCCTATCAGATGTCAAGGAGATAAGTAACTATACAACCTTGGGAATACATCTGAAGGCAGCCCTGTAGAGGGCAGCTTTTTAATGTTTTCGTTCTGCGCGGACACTGAAGTCCAGCGCCGAGGGCCTTCTGGCGGTTCCCTCGCTGTGAGAAGCCAAGTTACAGGGAACCAGGCAGAGGGCCTTCTCAATAGTGGCACCCGCCCTGGGGAACGCCCTCCCACCAGATGTCAAAGAGAAAAATATCTACCAAACTTTTAGAAGACATCTGAAGGCAGCCCTGTTTAGGGAAGCTTTTAATGTTTAATAGGTTATTGTATTTTAGTGTTTTGTTGGAAGCCGCCCAGAGTGGCTGGGGAAACCCAGCCAGATGGGCGGGGTACAAAGAATAAAAGTATTATTATTATTATTATTATTATTATTATTGGAATCACAGTGGCTTCACTCCCTGGGAGTGTTGTAAGGACAAAGACTGCAAAGCCCTTTGACAATGCACAAGAGCCATCAATGTACCAAGCAGCCCACACCGCCTAAGCAGTTTCCGTGATCACCTCCTGACTGCATTAGAGATGAGTGGACAATACGGAAGTGCACTGCGGTGCCTCGTTCCTTTCACTGCCCGGAGGTGGAGCTCACCTTCAAATGAACACTGCTGTAATGGATCACCTGGGTGGGGAATCTTTTTATCAATTTGAGGGCCGCATTTCTTGGGGAGGAAATCTTCCTGAGGCCGCTGAGGTGCCAGTGGTGGGTGGGGGCCAGAGACAAAATTAGCCAGGCCAACGGGTGTGACCCTTTCACATGTCACAACTGGAGCTTTTTTGCATGCGCACCTCGCTCTTTCCTGTCACGGCTAAAAATTGGCCACTGTTTCTTTAACGCTAAAAGAACTAAGTCAGCATGAGTCAGCGGCCTACAATGACTCATGCAACCTTTCACCAAATTGTACCTGTATATATAGAGTGGTCAATGTTAGTGTTGGGTTGTGGGTTGGTTGGATGGTAGAAAGCTGGTTGCGTTTGGTGTGTGTAAAAAGCTGTCGGTCGTGGCTGGAGAAGAAGACTTTTTAAGAATAAAAGCAGCAATACTCTGCAAGAATAAAGGTAAAGGTAAAGGGACCCCTGACCATTAGGTCCAGTCGTGACCGACTCTGGGGTTGCGGCGCTCATCTCGCTTTATTGGCCAAGGGAGCCACTGTACAGCTTCCGGGTCATGTGGCCAGCATGACTAAGCCGCTTCTGGCAAACCAGAGCAGCGCACGGAAACGCAGTTTACCTTCCCGCCAGAGCGGTACCTATTTATCTACTTGCACTTTGACGTGCTTTCAAACTGCTAGGTTGGCAGGAGAAGGGACCGAGCAACGGGAGCTTACCCCGTCGCGGGGATTCGAACCACCGACCTTCTGATCAGCAAGCCCTAGGCTCTGTGGTTTAACACTGACACCTCCCACCTATCATGCAACTAGGACCATTCCAGCCAGGGCTGTGTTCTGCCCTTCGGCCTGTGGGCCCCCACCCTGGACTTAAAGCAGCCCTGGCCAGAGACCTTAATATGGAAAGGAAGGGGTTGGAAGTTCATCCGGCCCGATTCTTCACCTGTAGTTATGGAACCAGTTGATCACTGTGTTGGTCTTGAGGTTAAGCTGGAAAGACAGCAGCTCGATGGTCTGTTGGGAAGGGTACGGCTCCAGCTGATAAGCCTTCTTCAGGGCCTCTTTCTCCTCGGGAGCCAAGACCACCCTTGGCTTCTTGATCTGCAGAAGGCTGAGGTCTTGAGATTGGAGGCTGGGGCTGGGGCACTCCGAGCGGGTGTTGGGGGACTCGCTGTCTGAGCCGGCACTGATCAGTCCATAGCGACGCTTCAGGTAGGCTAGAGGGAAGGGAGGAAGGATCCTTAAAAGGCATTCTTATGGTCCTGATTTAAACATCAGGCTATAAGAAGAGGCCCCTGGATTAGGCAAACGGCACATCTAGTCCAGCACCCAGTTCTCACAGTGGCCAACCACATGCCTGTGTGAAGCCCCCACGCAGGACCTGAGCACAACAGGTATTTCCCCCTCTCCTGCGGTCTCCCGCCAATTTGCATTACCAGAGCCAGGCACCTTCTGCTTCTGAAACAGTGGGGATGATCCAGAACTCAACCTCTTGCACAAGAAAGACACTGAGCAGAAAACTCACAAGAACACTTTAGGGGTGCAACTGATCTTTGTAATTCAGGAACAGAAAGTTCTGGATGTGTGCCCTAAATAAAGCAACGGTTTCTCAAAAGTTATCTATTATATATATATATATATATATATATATATATATACACACAGTAATACCTCATGTTACGTTTGCTTCAGGTTGAATGTTTTCAGGTTGCGTCCTGCGGCAACCCGGAAGTACCGGAAAGGGTTACTTCTGGGTTTTGCCGCTCGCGCATGCGCAGACGTGCAAAATGACGTCAAGCGCATGCGCATAAGTGGTGAATCACGACCCGCGCATGCGCAGACGTGAGTTGCATTCTGCTCATGTTGTGAACGGGCCACTGGAATGGATCCTGTTCGCAACCAGAGGTACCACTGTATATAAAAGAATACATGGGTGACCGAGTGCAGAATGAAGCCAGTCATAGAATCAAGGCACAAGGTTGTCAAGGATGTGCCATTTGCAACAGGAAGTCAGGCAGCACCCTGGAGGGGAGGAACAAGGCACCCTTGAGCTTAGAAGGGAGCTAACTGGCAAATTAAGTCTTTGAAAAAACTCCATTTACCCTTGCAAAAACCAGACACCACTGGCTTTTGTGGAAAGATGTTCCAGATATGCAGTGTCTCTCCCCACCCCGCCCCCAGATAGAAATAGAAGGAAAAGATTCACTCATCTTTATTGCATATCACAGAATCTTATAATTGCAGGGTTGGAAGGGACCCCTCAGGGTCATCTAGTCCAACTCCCTGCAATGCAGGAATCACAGCTAAAGATTCCCTGATAGACAGCCACGCAACCTGTCAGGGATCTGCTTTCAAGGGAGGGGGGAGAGACAGGACCGTACAGACAGCCTCCTCCTCTGTTGAGCAGCTGCACGTCGTCAGAGTCTGGGGAGGGGGAGCTTTCAGGAGACACGGAGGACGAGAGAAAAGGGGTGGACGAGGCAAAGGCTCAGTCAGGCTGAGAGGAGCCAAAACACCACTCCCAGGGAAGTGGATGTACCTCTTCCGTGGCATAGCTTTGGCCAGGGAATTTCACGTAAGGAAAAAAGGAGGAGAGGGGTTTTCCCCGGGGTTTTATGCTGGAGGGCAAACAGAAAGAAGGCACTTCCGGAATCTGCTAGTGATTAAGGCAGACATGGTTTTTGAACTTCTGCACTGCACATAAGTTTTGCACTCAATAAATCCTGTAAAGATAGGCTGTTATCTTCGCGAGCAACCACACTCCCACCTCACACAACCTCTGTTTAAAAAACCTCCAATGAAGGAGTTAAATCCGTCCAATGAAGGAGGCACTACCCATTCAAAGGGGAGGCATGCTGGGGGCAGGAACTTTTATCTCAGGCCTGGTCCCTTGTAGCTTCACAGCATCCCTAGCGAAGGTGTGGTCCACACAAGGGGAAAGCATGCCATCTCCCCAGGTGTCACACAGCTGCGAGGCCGGCCCAGGAAGGCAAGCAGTTCTGGCCTGGGCACCCTCCCCTGCCTCACCTTTCTTCTCCAACTTCTTCATGTCCCGGAGCTTGTCAACATTGTGCGGATCATTCAGCCAGAGCTGCATGCGGACAAACGGCTCCCTTCCCTTAAGGCTCAGCTTGTGCCATGGCTTGGGCCTCGAAAGGAGGTCAGAGACGGACCCCTGAGTTAAGCCCAGGATGCTCTCTCCAAAGAGCCGCTGACCTAGCAGGAGAGAGAGAAATTGGAAGTTCAGACTGCGGTGTGCCGCTGAGGACAAACTTAACTGCAGCACTGGCCGTTTCCAGCAAAGAGGTAACAATAATAATAATAAAAAATTTTATTTATATCCCGCCCTCCCCAGCTGAAGCCGGGCTCAGTGCGGCTAACAAGCAATAAAATAGTACAACATTCTAAAATCATTTCATTATAAAATTAATTCAAATCAAACTGATGGCAACTGTCAGGGAACTGACATCGGAGCTAGAGGTGGAGGCAAGGCTCCCAAGCGATGCTGGAGAAGGGCCCAGCAGGGAGAGAGGCAGCTCATCAGCTGGGGAAGGAAATCAGCGTAACACCAGGGAGATGGGGGAATCGGCGAGGGGGCTCCAGGACTCCTCGCCGGAGACCAGCGGGGAGAGTAGACTTCCGCGCAGGGAGAGTAGGAGGAGACTTGGCATCAAACAGCTTTTATGCTGGAAAAGGTTTAAGAAACGCCCACTGACGGATTCTGCTAGCGACTGAAACAGCCACGAAGTGAAGGGCTGTCCAGACAGAAAAGATTTAACAAGGCAACCTAGCCAGGAGTGGCGGCAACTTACGCACGAGCAACCCCTATATTTATTACAGCAACCATTAGGCTAAAGTTCTGTGAAGATTGCCAAAGGAGGGGGTCAGGCTGTGCCTTGGCCAAAGGCCTGGTGGAACAGCTCTGTCTTGCAGGCCCTGCGGAAAGATGTCAAGTCCTGCAGGGCCCTAGTCTCTTGTGACAGAGCGTTCCACCAGATCGGGGCCACAGCCCGCCCTGGCTCTAGTTGAGGCCAGCCTAACCTCTCTGTGGCCTGGGACCTTCAGGATGTTTTTGTTTGAAGACCGTAAGTTCCTTTGTGGGACATACCTGGAGAGGCGGTCCCGTAGGTACGTAAGTGAATAGTACCTTAGAGGGACTGTTTCGATGCTGCTGTTATCTCAGAAGCAACAGAAGTCCTTGCAGCTAGGGGAACTGTTTGTGGGTGACCCAGAGGGCTGAGATCCAGGTCTTCTGTGTTGGGACCAACTCTCATTTTACTCTGGATTTATGTACTTAAGCCTTGTTGTTGTTTTAAAAATAGTGAATTCATTCAGAGTCTGCTAAATTGTTAACTTTTGTCATTTTTGGATTTACTGACATGCTCTGTATTTTGTATATTTTTATTTCCAGCGCTCTGTATCTTGATGTTTTGAATGTTTGCTGTGAGTTGCTTTGTGCACACATCACGAAGGAGGTGTTCATTTCTCTAGAAAAATAGCACTGGGTAGCTCTCAGGGCCGGGTTTAGGTTTGATGAGGCCCTAAGCTACTGAAGGTAATGGGGCCCTTTATATGTCCAGCTGCCCTTTGTCAACAACAAATTGTCACTGTTTTTTTGCATTGAATATATGCTATATGGTAATTTATGGACCAGTCCATGCAGAATGTAAAGGTAAAGGGACCCCTGATTATTAGGTCCAGTCGTGGACGACTTTGGGGTTGCGGCGCTCATCTCGCTTTATTGGCCAAGGGAGCCAGCGTACAGCTTCCGGGTCATGTGGCCAGCATGACTAAGCCGCTTCTGGCGAACCAGAGCAGCGCACGGAAACGCCGTTTACCTTCCCGCTGGAGTGGTATCTATTTATCTACTTGCACTTTGACGTGCTTTTGAACTGCTAGGTTGGCAGGAGCAGGGACCGAGCAATGGGAGCTCACCCCGTTGCGGGGATTCGAACCACCGACCTTCTGATCAGCAAGTCCTAGGTTCTGTGGTTTAACCCACAGCGCCACCTGCGTCCTATGCAGAATGTAGGTACCCTATATATAGAAATGAGCAAACCAGTGATATTTTAGGGAGCAGGCTAGCAGGCGGGGCCCATTACTTACACATCACAGGAGCCTACACAACACAAAACACTGTTGTATGTAGGTTTTATTTTATTTGTTTTTTATCTTATATTTTGGAAATATACATCCAGTTTTTTTTCCCCTTTAAATTTTTTGGAGGCCCCCAAGAGAGTGTTTAGCTTATACGTAAAACTGGCACTGGTAGCACTATGAATTTTGCTCTGTGAATTGCCATTCTAGGATTAATAATGTGCTTTATTAGCACTATCAAATACAAACCAAGTGAAAACGTGAAAGTGGGTCCCATGTTGAAGCTTGGGAGCCAGAGCTGGGGTCTCAGGTCTGAACCCGCTGAAGACCACTGATCTATGTAAATTAGAAAGCTGTGCATGCTTTCTCACTTTTAAACTTCGTATTCATAAGGTCTAGAAACCTGGTTTCTAAAATACAAAACAAAAACAAAAAGTTGACACTCTGCTTCTGCAGAATCACGGGATACATTGGGCTCCTGATCTGGGACCTTAAGGTGAAGGGCAGATCATTAATAAATAAATATGTGACTGCCACAAGACAGGAATATGTTACACGAATGCAAATATTATTTACCGTATTTTTCACCCTATAGGGCGCACTTATTTCTTTTTTGGGGGGAAATAAAGAAAAAAAAAGTTATCCCCCCCCCCCGAGCCCCAAAGAGCAAAGAAGCCATGACAGCGAGCGGGATGGATCCCACTAGCTGTCCTGGCTTCGTTTTTAGCCTCGGGGCTGGGGGTCCGGGAGCGATGGTGAGGTTGCACTCAACCTCGCCATCGCTCCCGGAGCTTGCGGGGCTGGGGAAGCCCAAGCTTCCCCCGACCCCAGCCCCCAGAACATGCTGCTATCCGCAAGCCTAGGGAGCCCGGCGGGAACTCCCGCCGGGCTCTCCAGGCTTGCAGATATCTGCCCGAAGCCCGGGGCGCGCCCCACTACGCTCCCCGGGTTTCGGGCTGCAGGCTGCTGTCCGCAAGCCTTGGGAGCCCGGCGGGAAGTTGCGCCCGGCTCCCAAGGCTTGCGGAGAGCTTCCTGAAGCCTGGAGAGCGAGAAGGTTTGGTGCACACCGACCCCTCTCGCTCTCCAGGCTTCAGCGAAAGCCTGCATTCGCCCCAGAGGACGCACACACATTTCCCCTTCATTTTTGGAGGGGAAAAAGTGCGTCCTATAGGGTGAAAAATACGGTAGTTGGCTCAGTGGAGGAGCTGCAGGCCCTGAAACAAGCTAGTGGAAACCCCAACACACACACCAACCAGTTGGTAGCGCTTCCTCGCCGCACTGCCTTCGATTTACCTCTGCGGCACTAAAATGTGCTGAGGAGAAGCTGCCATCGGGGGTGCAAATCGTGACTACAAAACATGCACTGGTTCAAAACAGAGTTTCCTGACCAGGGAAACCTTGGGGTTGTAGTTTGTTTGCCCTAGATCAATGGTGAAAACCTCTTCGTGGTCTCCGTCCATGTAACAAGCTGAACTGTGGCCCCAGAGTACGCCGCCCCCCACCGCCGGCTGCCCCCCTGAGCACCCCTACCGAGGTTGTTATCCGTTAAGACCTCCTTGACCTTCTTGGTGATGGAGTAAGTGTCCAGCTCTGGTGACATGGCCACAATCTCTTGGATGCCGACGGATGCCTGGCTGCTGGGGCAGATCTTTCCGCTGAGCGAGGAACCAGATCTGCTCTCCGGCTGCTGGTTTTCTTTGCTGCTTTCCAGAGCAAGGCTCAGTGGCTCAGGGGGGCTCTTCTCTTGCTCCGAAGGGCTGGGTGGTGGGGAAGGGGAAGAGCGAGCCTCCCCAGGACTGGCTGCGAACAACAAAAAAAGAACATTGTGACTATACGGAGGGGGGTTCGGGAATCATGGACCCGCTGAAATTCAGAAAGGAACGGAACAACAACCTGCTGGTCCTGTTCTCACTGGCCAACTGGATGCCGGTGGGAAGCCAGGGAGCAAAACACAAGAGCCATCGATAGCCCTTTCTCCTTGAATCTTGTCTAACTGTCTTTTAAAGCCATCCAAGTTGGTGGCCATCATTGCATCCTGGGGAAACATGTTCCAGAGTTCGACAATGTGCTGCGTGAAAACGCCCAATCTTCAATGTAAATAAATACAGTATTTTTCGCTCTATAAGACGCACTTTTCCCCTCCTAAAAAGTAAGGGGAAATGTGTGTGCGTCTTATGGAGCGAATGCAGGCTGCGCAGCTATCGCTGAAGCCAGGAGAGCAAGGGGGATCAGTGCTTCAGGGATAGCCACCCGAAGCCTCCGGAGCATAGCGGGAGCACTCCTCCCGCTGCAATCCGGAGGCTTCGGGCGGCTATCCCTGAAGCCAGGAGAGCAAGAGGGATCTTGCTCTCCTGGCTTCGCTTCGTTGGAGAGGCGCTGCGCAGCTTTCCCTCTCTGCACAGCACTCCTTCAGCGAAGCGGGAGGAGAAACGGAGCCCCTTCTGTTTCTCCTCCCGCTTTGCTGGAGAGGCACTGAGCAGAGAGGGAGAGAATATTTTTTTTCTTGTTCTCCTCCTCTAAAACTAGGTGCGTCTTATGGTCGGGTGCGTCTTATAGGGTGAAAAATACGGTAATACCACGCATGTACATAATCACAATCAGGCCATCCTGAAGGAGATTTTAAGTGGGAAGGCATCAGCCAGACTTCCTTCTTTTTTAAAAAAAGAAAACAAATAAATAAGAAAAGAGAAGAAAGTAGCCTCTTTTTTAAAAAATAAATAAATAAATCACTAAAACCGTCCTGTTATTTCTTTTTATTTATTGCTATGAAAGATACCCAGCCAGATGAATAAGACGGCATGCAAACTTCTCATATTCCCCATAACCCATGTGTGCTTGTATACAGAATGGCGGAGAGATAGAGTATGAGCACATGGCTTTGAAAAATAGGGTGCCCCACATCTTTCCGCACGCTCCCTGTTTTTATGCATCTGCCTCTCCTGCCGCAACCTCCATAATTAGTATGTTCAACAAGATACGGCTGTTGCGCCTCCCCTTCAAATGGCTCTTTGAAAAGAATGTTTTCAGAAGTTGACAGAGGAGAGATGGAGAGACAGACTGGCAGCTCAACGAAGCGTGTTTTTATTCTGTTTTGTAATGTGTCTAGAATTGAGGAGGAGATGAGACTTTAATGCTCATTTGATACATGCAAAAGTAATCGAGGAAAAGTGGTAGCACCCTATGGCATGATGTTTCTCCCTCTGCTTCTTCCCATTGTTTTTTTTTTATGGTATATACAAAATACCCCTCTAAAGCTAGATGTGCAGTGCAGTAACAGTGATTTTATATATAAGAGAAAGAGTTTATATGATTTGTGAAGCAGTTTACAAAACAGGGGAATGTATTGAAGCATTTAGGGAATTACCCGACACTTCTACCACAAGGGAAGTTTTTTTCCCCCACATTAGGGGAACAAGGATTTCTACTTGATCCTTTTGTTGCCCTTTTTGTAAATAACTTTTTAGTATATTTTCAACAGTCTACAAAACACAGCAAAAGAGCAGAGCAAAACAGAGACTGGGAAAGGGGTTGTGGAACCATACAAATCAAGATCAGGGGCTTGTCCACACATTCCCAGCATGCAAGTAAGGTTTGGGGACCTTTCCGTTTGGAGCAAAACTGAGTTAGAGGTGACCTGGTGGAAGTTTATAAAACTGTGCATGGAATAGAGAAAGTGAGTTGAGGGAATTTTATCTCCTTCTCTCACAGCACTAGATTTGGTGGACATCCAACGAAACTGAATGTTGGAAGATTTAGTATTACCGTATTTTTTGCTCTATAGGACGCACCCGACCATAGGACGCACCTTGTTTTAGAGGGGGAGAACAAGAAAAAAAAAATCTCCCCCTCTCTGCTCAGCGCCCCTTCAGCGAAGTGGCAGGAGAAACGGAGCCCCTTCCATTTCTCCTCCCGCTTCGCTGAAGGGGCGCTGCGCAGCTCTCCCTCTCTGCTGAGAGTCTTGCTCTCCCGTCTTCAGCAAAAGGAACCCGAAGCCTCCGGAGCGCAGCAGGAACTCCCGCTGCGCTCCGGAGGCTTCAGGCGGCTATCCCTGAAGCCTGGAAAACGAGAGGGGTCGGTGCGCACCTCTGCGCTTCGGAGGCTTCGTGTTGCTATTGCTGAAGCCAAGGAGCCTGCATTCGCTCCATAGGACACACACACATTTCCCCTTAATTTCTGGAGGGGGAAAAGTGCATCTTATAGAGCGAAAAATACGGTATTATTATTGTCACTACTATTTATATACCACCCTACATCTGAATATCACAAGGCAGTTTACAGCATAAAAATACAAAATGAAAACAGGAAATATATAACATGATAACAATTACCGCTCACCTGTCGGAGTGGTGGACGGGGTTTGCGACCCGGCGTGGGCTTCCGGAGCCTCTGAGACATCTCCCCTCGCTGCCTAGCCGTCACTCCACCCCCTTTCTGACAGGCCAATTGGTGGCTGGTTGTGGCAGTCTCTCCCACAACATCTGTTGCCCTGCGCATCCTCAGACCCAACCTGGGGCTGAGAGGGATGCTGTCCACTGCCTAAGCCAAGGTTTCCTACATCTGAAATTAATAAAGTTGTGGCCTAATTTAATCCTATACATCGCTGTGTCATGTCTCCTTATTTATGGAGCTGGCTCCTGGGCCGGGGGGTTAGCACATGCGCTCGCAAAAACCAATATCCCCGCCCACCCATAAACAGATTTAAAGTCCACAGATGGTTTAATCAGCCAAAAGCCTAGTTATAGAGGAACATTTAAGACTGATTAACGGAATTGCACCCTACCATTCAATCAAATTATTCTCAAGGCAGCTTACAAGCAGAGGAAACAAACAAAATTATCCAAAGCACTGAGGATTCAGGTAAAGGTAAAGCGACCCCTGACCATTAGGTCCAGTCGCGGCCGACTCTGGGGTTGCGGCGCTCATCTCGCTTTTTGGCCGAGGGAGCCGGCGTACAGCTTCCGGGTCATGTGGCCAGCATGACTAAGCCGCTTCTGGAGAACCAGAGCAGTGCATGGAAACGCCGTTTACCTTCCCACCAGAGCGGTACCTATTTATCTACTTGCACTTTGAGGTGCTTTCAAACTGCTAGGTTGGCAGGAGCTGGGACCGAGCAACGGGAGCTCACCCCATCGTGGGGATTCGAACTGCCGACCTTCTGATCGGCAAGTCCTAGGCTCTGTGGTTTAACCCACAGTGCCACCCGCATCCCGTCTGAGAATTCAGGTACACACCAGCAAATTCATTTTGTGCAATTCAAGTGGCTTTAGAGCAATAAACCCACTCCTCCTCCCTCCTCCTATCTGACTTTTTTTCCTGCAGTAAGGAAAGTGACAGGGAAATGCACTGGAAGACGTGGGATAACAAATGTCGCACAACTTCTCCACAAACAATCAGTATGAATGCTCAGTAAACACTGGGTGTCATATTACCTTCCCTGAAAACCTTGAGCAAGCAATCAGGAAGAATGCTCAGTGAGCAGACTCTCTGGAAGTGGTGAAACTGGAAAACAGGGGAGCACGCAGACACACATCCCTTAGTCCCCTGGCTGATACATGGGGCCAAAGTATGCTTCCTTTCAGCTCTCCATTTCCAGAACCAGTTCCAGTGGGAGCCAAGAATACTTTATTGTGGTGGTGAGAGGGTGGTGGATCCATCTCTGGCTGATGAATGGAGCAGGCTGCTCTCCCCCTTGAAGTGATGTTCTTCCCAGGAGGCAACAGCCTCCTAGGGGTTCCCTGGCTTAAGCCCTTCTGTTCTGCAGTCCCGGGGTAACTGGGACTAAAATTTAAAGTTTACCATTATTGTATTGTTTTGTTTCTTAAGCACCTTTCATATTTTTTTAGGCTTATTTCAAAACTGCCTTTACGGAAAATTATTTTGGCCACAGTGTTCTGTAAAAGCATTATACCTTTCCCCCCATAACTATAAAAAGGAGATAAAGACCCCACTGGAGACAGCAGCCACGCAGATGTATTGACTGAACAAAGAACAGCAGAAAATAATTACCATATTCTTCGCTCTATAGGACGCACCCGACCATAGGACGCACCTTGTTTTAGAGGGGGAGAACAAGGAAAAAAATAATTCTCCCCCTCTCTGCTCAGCGCCCCTTCAGAGAAGCGGCAGGAGAAACAAAGCCCCTTCCATTTCTCCTCCTGCTTCGCTGATGGGGCGCTGCACAGCTCTCCCTTTCTGCTGAAGCCAGGAGAGTCTTGCTCTCCTGGCTTCAGCAAAAGGAACCTGAAGCCTGGAGAGCGAGAGGGTGCGCACTGACCCCTCTCGCTCTCCAGGCTTCAGCAAAAGCAACGCAAAGCCTCCGGAGAGTGGAGGGAGCACTCCCTCTGCGCTTTGGAGGCTTCGCATGGCTATCGCTGAAGCCAAGGAGCCTGCATTCGCTCCACAGGACGCACACACATTTCCCCTTAATTTTTGGAGGGGAAAAAGTACGTCCTATAGAGCGAAAAATACGGTATGCTACAAGGTACTAAGAGGAAGCGGTTTGCAGGGAGGGATTTTTTTTTAACCCACATGCTAATTTGTTCCCATCATCACCACACTTCCTGATTTTATAGTTTTTATACTCCTAATTCAACAGCTCAAGGGATTGGCAGAAAACCCATAAAATTCAGCCTTGCCTTTAACAACTTGTTTGGTAGTCATAGGCAACCATGAATTGCATGCAGGTGAATAAGCAGACTGGCAGAGGAACTACTGACCACTCCCTTCCTCTTCTGCCAGCCCACCTAGTTTTAGTGGTAGCTATGGAGGAAGGAACAATCTCTTTCGTGGTAGAAGGGAATTTCTTTAAGAGCAGCCCACTAAAAGGCCAGTGGCCAACATTTCCATGGTAGCTGCAGAGAAGGGGCTTGGCCAACAGGGAAATTCAGGCCACCAGCAACTTAGTAGGTGTTGCAAAAAAAGAAAGCTTCAGGCTAGTAACTTTTGCAGGCTTATTTGCAAGGCTGCCATATAAGAGTAGTATATCTAGAGCGTGCATGTTAAAGAAAGAAGCAGCAATCCCAGGTTGCTGAAGCGAATGTAAACTGGTTAAATACAGAGTTCATTTCTCAGAAAATGAATGTTGAGGCTGAAAGACCCCAGTTTGGCTCTCCGCTTGGCCATCAAACTCACTTGTTGGCCTTTGCCGTCTCCCCAATCAGTGATATAGGGAAAATAACCCGATTTAACAGTATAGGTAAAGGGTAAAGGGATCCCTGACCATTAGGTCCAGTCGTGACCGACTCTGGGGTTGCGGCGCTCATCTCGCTTTATTGGCTGAGGGAGCCGACGTACAGCTTCTGGGTCATGTGGCCAGCATGACTAAGCCGCTTCTGGCGAACCAGAGCAGCGCATGGAAACGCTGTTTACCTTCCCACTGAAGCGGTACCTATTTATCTACTTGCACTTTGACGTGCTTTCGAACTGTTAGGTTGGCAGGAGCAGGGACCAAGCAACAGGAGCTCACCCCGTCACGGGGATTCGAACCGCCAACCTTCTGATCGGCAAGTCCTAGGCTCTGTGGTTTAACCCACAGCACCACCCGCGTCCCATTTAACAGTATAGGATTACTGTAATTAACCATTGGAGGATTCACTGCCATAAGGATTACCGAGATATAGAACATTGACGCTGTTAATGCACCATAGAAATGTTAAGCTGAAAAACAAAACTAAAAGACCAGTTTTCATTTCCCTCGGGATCTTACCTGGAACCTGTATGCCTCAGAATGAGGTGACAGGATATTGAAACAGGGTGACTCAATGGCGTAGCGTGGGGGGTGCAGGGGGGGGCCGGCCGCACCGGCCGCAACATCTGGGGGGGGGCGTGCTCGCACTCGCAGCTCTCTGCCCCTACTAAAATCCACGGGTTAGGGGGCGCAAATTACTTGCCTTGCCCCGGGTGCTGACAACCCACGCTACGCCACTGGGGTGACTGCGCAAGGAGGGTGCTGGTGGGACAGCCTAGGGGCCTGAGTCTCCGGTCTTCTCCGGTTCTCCAGGCAGGCTTCCCCCACCCCCCGCATTTGGAATTAATATATCTCAAAGCCTCAGGGAAAGAAACAACAATTTGATACCAAAATAGCTTTTAAGTGCTGTGCAGAGTAAGGTGGTAGATCGCAGCATCTTGAAGGTGGAAACGCCACATCCCTGATTGCAACCTTTTGTGGAATAAATAATAATAATAATAATAATAATTGTTATGTACTGAAGTTCTCACCCTGGGCCAGCAGGGGGATACTGTAGATAGTTATGCAAATAAGGGATCGAAAGTGACGTTCAGTGATTGGATAGTTTTAGAAAATTGTTACAGCTACGTTGTACTGGAGCTCTATATAAGCAGGCCGACTGAACCCTTCAGTTCAGTTCTGTTCTGGCCTGTGAATAAACAAGAGCTGTTTGAAGAATCGCTGTGTTGTCTGATATGTTTACCCACAACTTAATAATAATAATAATAATAATAATAATAATAATAATAATTTTTATTTATACCCCGCCCTCCCCAGCCAAAGCCGGGCTCAGGGGGCTAACAGGCAATAATAAAAACAAGTAGAAAAATCTACTAACAGGGAGTTGCCTAACAAGAAGAAGGTTACCTCGTGGGATTTCTGGAAGCTCATAAGACTTCCTTACTGGACTTTCTGACTCCCTCTTTCACATTTTCAACCCTCTCATTCCTATTCAGTGTTATATATATTTTACAGATGAGTCAGTAGCCTCAGACAGATGTACTTTATCCTCTGACCTCTGCCTGTCTGTTCCTCTTGTCTTATTTTGTAACGGTTTTCCTCTTTCATACTGCATTGCAATACTGGAAAACTTTAATGCTTATTGAGAAATGGGGTTTGTATAAAAATCATCTTAAAGATTATTGTAGTAGTATAACGTCTGTGGCAGCCTTTGAATAACTTCTGCGAAACAATGGATATGTGTAGGAAACTACAATTTTCTTGATAATTAGCAACAATAACTGAGATAAATAGTGCATTAAGTAAATGAGCATTCAAGGAAATATGGAGTCGACGGGAAGTCGTTGGAACCTTAAGAAAATGATGACAAAGTGTAACAAATTTTTATGATTTTGTGTTATCTATGAATAATTTTGTTTTTGATTCTATTTTACTTTATTTTAAGTTCAATAAAGCATTTAAAAAAGAAAGGAAAAAAAGAAACCCTTATAAAAATTGTTATCAAAAAAGAAAAAGAGTGGCGTTTCCACCTTCGCTCTGACGTGGTACATTGCAGTCAATGATCTTGAACGGCCGTTGCTTTTCCTGAGGTTTTGAAGAGATGTGTGTGTGTGTTATTCTATGCTTTTAGCTGTTATTATTTTTGTCCGTAAGCCGCCTTGAGTCAGGGAAAGCGGCGTGCTTTAAATAAATATACAGTGGTACCTCGGGATACATACGCTTCAGGTTACTTACACTTCAGGTTACAGACTCCACTAAGCCAGAAATAGTGCTTCAGGTTAAGAACTTTGCTTCAGGATGAGAACAGAAATCGTGCTCCGGCGGCGCGGCAGCAGCAGGAGGCCCCATTGGCTAAAGTGGTGCTTCAGGTTAAGAACAGTTTCAGGTTAAGTACGGACCTCCGGAACGAATTAAGTACTTAACCCAATGTACCACTGTATAACAACGAGAAGAGGTATAGACTCTTTCCAGTGGGGGGTTGGCCTGCCTGGAGATCTGACCGCCAGGCCTTGACCCGAGGAAGAGGCTGCCCCACGATGGAGGGCCAGCAGGGACCTACCATGTGGCGGATTGGCCTGCTGGCTCATGCCTTGGCCCAGCTGGTCCGTGAGCCACAGCTGCATCCGGATGAAGGGCTCCCGGCCTTTCTGGGTCAGCTTGCTCCAAGGCTTGGGCCTAGACAGCATGTCGCTCACGCTCCCTTGAGACAGACCCAGCACCTGAAACAGACAGGAGATGAGGAGGAAGATGGAGGAGGCTTTGGCCCATGTCCAAGCCCCGCCATTAAAAACCACCACTACAGAACAACAAACCCCTGTGTTGCAAACTTAACACAACAAACAACACAAGCAACACGAAGACCAGTATACTAGATAGCACTGTAGTTCTTTTTGCATAATGTACATGATTTAGTACAACAAAAACAAAATGTGTACACTTGTCATTCTCCAATGAAAACAAATGAACACGCGTCTGTCAATCTTTGAAAGTCCGTAGAAGTATAATAAGTCTATGGTTGAAACAAAGTAATAGATGCTATCCTGTGGGCTAAGCGGTAAAACCTCTTAGGCGTTCATGGTGCCGAGGTAGTAAGTGAATAACAACGTAGGGACAGTGATCCCGGATAATCTGACTGTTTCGCTGGAATCTTCTTCAGCACAACCCATAGATTAGAAAAATGCACAAAGAGCAATGGTCATGAGGATATTCACATTGTTATTCACTTACTACAAACTGACAAGGTAATCATGCCGTTGATATGATTTCATTTTGATTTCCTGTTCATTCGAAACAGGCACTTCCTCCCTCTCACGCAGGGCACATGCAGAACAAACTTAAATGACTTATAAACCACTTCTGTTGTTTAGGCTTACATCAAAGAACTTTGGACACCGAGGGGGCTTATATCTCTCTGTTTAAAAGACTTCTACCCCCTTTACAAGACTACAATTTCCAAATTTTACAGGGTGGATTCAATTCAAATCAGCTTATGGATCGCTTCACGAAGAAGAAGCCTGCAAGAAGTGGCTGCAAGAAGACCATAATAAAAATAATAACCCATATAAACAAATATAAAATCCTGCTGTGGGAAGCAGCTCTCGAAGTGCCAGGCTACATGCTGTCTGTCTGGCATCGCCTACACTTGTTTTTCCACCCACAAAAACCACCCAGCCGCATGAGATAACCACCCCACCCTTGTAAGCACAAACACCAAAAATAAGTGACCCAAACTCTGCCTATTTAGGTAAATGTAAAGGGACCCCTGACCATTAGGTCCAGTCGTGGCTGACTCTGGGGTTGCGGCGCTCATCTTGCTTTATTGGCCGAGGGAGCCGGCGAACAGCTTCTGGGTCATGTGGCCAGCATGACTAAGCCGCTTCTGGCGAACCAGAGCAGCGCATGGAAACGCTGTTTACCTTCCCGCCGGAGCAGTACCTATTTATCTACTTGCACTCTGACGTGCTTTCGAACTGCTAGGTGGGCAGGAGCAAGGACTGAGCGACGGGAGCTCACCCCGTCGCGGGGATTCGAACCGTCGACCTTCTGATCGGCAAGTCCTAGGCTCTGTGGTTTAACCCACAGCACCACCCGCGTCCCTTCTGCCTATATAAGGTAAAGGGACCCCTGACCATTAGGTCCAGTAGCGGACGACTCTGGCTGAGGGAGCCGGTGTACAGCTTCCGGGTCATGTGGCCACATGACTAAGCCGCTTCTGGCGAACCAGAGCAGCGCACGGAAACACCGTTTACCTTCCCGCCGGAGCAGTACCTATTTATCTACTTGCACTTTGAGGTACTTTCGAACTGCTAGGTTGGCAGGAGTCTGCCTATATAGTGCTGCCCAAATGCCCAGGAGAATAAAAAGTATTCTCCTTTGCACTCCTCTCTCAACCTCTCTTGAGCCAAGCATGGCCAATAAGCCTCTTTAAGGGCTGACTGTTTATTGCTGGGGTACCTTTTCCCCAAAGATGCGCTGGCAGATCCCGTTCTTGGCCAGCTTCTCCTTGACCTGCCGCGTCAACTCCAAGGTGTCCACTTCCCTGTACATGTACAACTCATACTGCTCCGGCGTCAATGGCGGGACGGTGGGTTTGAGAGTCCTTGGCACGTAGGACGGGTAATAGGACAGGCGCCCGGCGCCCTGGGCTTCTGAGCCAGCCACTTCCGACTTGACCTCTATCACCCTGTGGGGCTCATCCTCAGAGGTCACCAGGTCTTCCTCGTTCGGGTTGGCGTCGCTGGGCTCGCCCCGCTGCCACGCCCGGCCATTGGCCATACTGGAGTAGCTGGATGAGGAGGACAACGAAGGCGACACGGAGGTGTACGGACGGCTCAGCAAGCTCCTTTCGGAAGCCCAGTGTTGGTCAAAATAGGAGCCGGCGTCCCCGATTTCGGACTTGACCTTCCGGATGATGCTCTGGACGAAGGCCGCAGGGGAGAGCACGGTCAGGGGGTTCTGCATTGTGCTGCCACTGGCGTTTGGGCCCAGCATGCCCTCCTCCTGCTTGATGTAAGCCTGGACGATGTTCTGGCTGACCGTCGCCAGGGTTGAGCGCTCCACAGGGGGTGTGGTGACAGGCCTGCTGGCGCCCCCCGCTTCTATCTCCAGCAAGGCCTGCTGCTGGGCTTGCATCTCCCGGCGGGCCTGCTCCAATATGCTCTTGATGGCATCTTCAGAGTTGCTGGCGCAGGTGCCGTTGGCGATCACCTGGGGCACCGCAGAGCTCTTGGTGTCCCCTGCGGAAGGAAGGGGCACAGGTGAGGAGGGTAGAAAGAGAGAGGCCACAGGAGCTCCCACACTGGGAGCCAGTGTGGTGTAGTGGTTAAGAGTGGTAGTCTTGTAATCTGGGGAACTGGGTTCACGTCTCCGCTCCTCCACATGCAGCTGCTGGGTGACCTTGGGCCAGTCACACTTCTCTCAAGTCTCTCAGCCCCACTCACCTCACAGAGTGTTTGTTGTGGGGGAGGAAGGGAAAAGGAGAATGTTAGCCATTTGAGACTCCTTTGGGTAGTGATAAAGCGGGATATCAAATCCAAACTCCTCTTCTTCTTCTCAATGGAGACACCTTAAAGGACTTTTATACGGGGTCTCTCCTCCCTAGCCCTCATGCCACCTGATCAGATTTCAATGAAGGCATCCTAATAAAAGGCTGATCACAGCTTCAGTCATTGAAAATTAATATATAATATTATGAGATACTATTTTGGAAAACCCTTACAATGATATATGATGAAATTCAGTCAAGGGAATTTGAGGAAGTCATCTAACTATGATATTAATATTGGACCAAGTTCAGTTATGATCTATGTTTGTTTGTTTGTTTGTTTGTTTGTTTAAAAAGGAGGAAATTAATTAAAAAAAATTGGGGAAAAATAAAATAAAAAAATATATTCCAATGCCATTAAATATACTTTACTTTAATGTTGCATTTCTTTCATTCTGTATGTAACATATATGGAATATGCAAACCAATCTGAGGTGTTTTTGTTTTTTTTTACAATTGAGTGGTGTATAAATTTTATGAAGTACCGTATTTTTTGCACCATAACACTCACTTTTTTCCTCCTAAAAAGTAAGGGGAAATGTCTGTGCGTGTTATGGAGGGAATGCCTACAGGTGGCATGCCTACGGATTTTCCTCCTCTAAAAACTACGTGCGTGTTATGGTCAAGTGCGTGTTATAGAGCGAAAAATACGGTATGTTTTATGACATAAATGTACACACACACACACACACACACACACACACGTGCCTGTAACACTATACTTGAACTTTCCCCCCTTTTCCTTTTACTTAAGTAGGCCTGGGCCTGGTCAGTGCCTGAAGAAAAGATTGCCTGGGATCTCCAGTTGCTTCTCATTATGAACTACTGCTTTGAGCAGTAGAAAGAAAGGGGAAATAACTGCAAATAAATAAAAAGTAGAAAGCTTCAACTTTTAAGCAATTAATTGATTAATAAATGAAAAAAAAAAAGCTTTTAATCAACTAGAAAAGTGCTCCTGAATAATGGGGCAGATTTATTTATATATTTTGTAAAAAAAATGATTTTTTTAAAAAATGAAAGAGGTACTTGCAAAAGCTGCAGATCGCAAACACCTCCTTAAAGTACACATTCCCAGCCCTCCTCCGTCTCACACAAACAAGGGAAAGGTGCCTATACAGTGGTACCTCGGGTTACAGAAGCTTCAGGTTACATACGCTTCAGGTTACAGACTCCGCTAACCCAGAAACAGTACCTTGGGTTAAGAACTTTGCTTCAGGATGAGAACAGAAATTGTGAGGCGGCAGCGGGAGGCCCCATTAGCTAAAGTGGTACCTCAGTGTTATGTACTGAGTTGAATAGGATCCAAAATGCAGCAGTCTGATTGGTCCTAGAACAATAGGATCCAAAATGCAGCAGTCTGATTGGTCCTACAACAATAGGATTCAGAATGCAGCAGTCTGATTGGTCTGCAGGATCCACCCAATCCAGCTTCAGATGGAAGTGAATCCACAACCTGATTGGCCTACAGGAGAATTCCGGAATTAGCCAATCACGTGCAGCCCATTGTGTAAATAATGTATATAAAGCAGATACTTTGGGGGAACTTTCATCCCTCCTCACCATTATGAGCAGAATAAAGAGCATGAAATCCACTCTCAACTCCGAGTATATTTCACTCAGGTTAAGAACAGTTTCAGGTTAAGAACGAACCTCCAGAACGAATTAAGTTCTTAACCTGAGGTACCACTGTACTATGATGATGCAAACAGTATTCAGTAGCATTATATTGTATAATCCAGGACTACAGGGGAGGAAAACACTTCCTGGATAGTCGCTGGATGCTGTCCCCTTGCGGAGAGGTTGATTTGTAGCTCACTTTCCCATCCAGCTGTCCGGGAATACAAGAAAGACCCTCTTGAATTCTTGGACAAACTCCAAACCTGCGAAATATTAAGATGCCACCGAGGGAAACCTTGGTGGTTCTTCATGGCCCTTACCTCCTTTCTGTGACTCAATCTCCTTCTTGGCTTGTTCCAGGATGTTCTTGATGGCATCGTCAGAGCCCGTCTCTGGCGTCCTAATCCTTGGCGTAATACTGCCTGATCAAAGAAGCACAACATTTGAGGCCTGCCACTTGCCTCGTGTTTTTGTACCAGCTCAGCTCGTGTTAACGTCAGGGAAGTATTTACCGGCGCCAGTGCTCAGCTATTTTTAGGAGCCCCTGTTGGAAGGAAACGTCTCCTGCCATTAGTCGCATGCCATGACGGGAAAGAGACCAGGAACCCGGCTGTTGGGCTCTGCCTTTGCGAGGCCATGGCTTGGAGGGGAAGGATGGCAAGGGGCTGAAACAAGAGCAATGCGGACCAGCCCAGAAGGGGAACTGCCAAGAGGCTGGTGTGGGGTACACCACACCTGGATTAATAGGTTCAATCTGTATAAATTTGCTTAGTGCTAAAACTATGCGGTTCTCAACCTGTGGGTCCCCAGATATTGTTGGACTACAACTCCCATCATCCCTAGCTAGCAAGGCCAGAGCTCAGGGATGATGGGAGTTGTAGTCCAACAATATCTGGGGACCCACAGGTTGAGAACCGCTGCTTTAGAGGAAAAGGCACACTATTCTTGTTTTCAGATTGGAAACAGAAATTTTGGCCCTCCCAGAAACACCATCATCCTTGACCACTGGCTGATAGAAGTTGGGAGTATAACAACACACGAAACACCCTTGCCTCAAAGCCAAATTAAGCCATTCTGAGATAAAGGGAAAATGTAATTGACCACAGGGTGGTTCACAACATAAAAATAACTGTTGGGGTGGAGAATAGCAGAGCTGGCCCTACCATTAGGAAGAGCGAGGTACCTGCCTCAGGTGGTTGGGTTTGGGTGAGCGTGTAAGGGAAGCAAAGTGTTTTCTAATCTATATTGTATTTTCACTCCCAGGGAAAGACCCTGATGTGGCTTTCTGCTTCAGGTGCCAACCCAGCACTATGCGCCTTGGCGTGTGGAAAGGAGACCATTTGGACTACTGCAATGTGCTCTACGTGGGGCTACCTTTGAAGGTGACCCGGAAACTGCAATTAATCCAGAATGCGGCACCTAGACTGGTGACTGGGAGTGGCCGCCGGGACCACATAACACTGGTTCTGAGAGATCTGCATTGGCTCCCAGTATGTTTCCGAGCACAATTCAAAGTGTTGGTGCTGACCTTTAAAGCCCTAAACGGCCTCGGTCCTGTATACCTGAAGGAGCGTGTCCACCCCCATCGTTCAGCCCGGACACTGAGGTCCAGCTCCGAGGGCCTTCTGGCGGTTCCCTCAATGCGAGAAGTGAGGTTACAGGGAACCAGACAGAGGGCCTTCTTGGTAGCGGCGCCCACCCTGTGGAACACCCTTCCTTCAGATGTGAAGGAAATAAGCAGCTATCCTATCTTTAAAAGACATCTGAAGGCAGCCCTGTTCAGGGAAGTTTTTAATATTTAACACTGTACTGTTTTTAACACTTGATTTGGAGCCACCCAGAGTGGCTGGGGAAGCTCAGCCAGATGGGCGGGGTATAAATTATTATTATTATTATTATTATTATTATTATTATTATTACTATATTGTTCCTCTGCCTCAGGGGCCTGTTCCTCACAAGGCCTGGATAGTTATGCCAGAAGCGACCTTCCCTGCTCCCTCCAGGTCCAAAGAGACCCACGAAAACCGTGTACACCTGCCAGTCCCCTGCCTAGCCTACTTACCTCTCTGGCGGACTTGGATTGTCCTCAGGGCCAAGACGTTCTGCTCGTCGGAGAGGAACTGCTTCATCTTGATGAACGGCTCCTTCCCCTTGACCGTGAGCTTACGCCAAGGCTTTGGCCTGGCCAGGATCTCACTGACGGAGCCCTGAGAGAGGCCCAGCACGTAATGCCCAAAGACGCGCTGGCCAATGTTGTGCTTGAGGAGCTGCTCCTTCACCTGGAAGGCAATTTCGGCTGTGTCCAGCTGCTCCTCATCGGCCGAACCCGAACTGCTGCCTTCCGACTGGTCACTGGGTGGGCTCGCCTCGCTGGCTGGGATGGCTTGGCTGGGGTTGCCCGGCAACGCTGCCGTTTTGGCTGAGTAGAAAGCAGAAGGGAAGGCTGCCATGCTGCCAGCCTCGTTCTTGTACGCAGGAGGCCCCATCTGTTTCGGGAGGAGGGAGTCCAGTGGCATCCGCTCAGCAGGAAAAGGCGAGAGCGTGAAAGTCCTTGGTGCCTCCTGAGCCATGGAGGGGCCCAGCAGCGGCTGGATGAGGGACGGGGAGGTCGAATCTTCCCGGAGCGGGTGCGAGAGGTGCTGAGGGGAAAGGTAGGATTGGCCTGTGCCCATGGAGTCCTTCACCGACTCATCCTCCGAGGGATCCTCCTCTAGAGACGAAAGAGGAAGGGAGAGATACACACACCAACTATAGCTTACTCTAAAGCAGAACCTATTGTTGGAAAATTCCATTCCACCTTAAGGACCAAACATGGGATTGTTACGTGTCACATGTCTGTTTACGTTCCAGCACAGCTTGCTGGGAACTTCCGTTGTGTGTATAGCTTTTGCTTTTCACTCTCTCTCTGAAGAGAAGAAAGGGAGACGACATGTTTTCTTTGTCCTGATTTATGCTTAAGAAATCTTTGGCTGTTAGTATGTTTCCACAAGCCTCACGCCTGTTCTGTTTGCTCAGTATGCTCTGCTAATATAGCGTGCTCAGGCTTTTGAAGTCTGAGTTGCTGATTTACATCGCACCAGAAATCGGGGGATCATCACGGCTGGAAGGGCATGATCTAGCTGGGGGCCAGCCAGCTGGCATCTCAACCCCCGAAGGATGCCGACACCTATGCCTCCCCCCACAGATGTTGCTGGACTCACAGCTCCCACCATCCCTGACCACCAGCCAGGTGTTGGCGTCCAGCAACACTAGGGCCGCTGGTTTCCCAGCTCAGCCTTAAAGGCCCCCAATTCCATTTGCTTCCAACCCTCCATGGCACAGTCTGCTTGTTCGGAGTTCTCTGTGGTGTTGCAACACCTAACCTGCGGTGCACTGGGGTAGTGCATGCAAGGGCCCCTCTGCATGCAAGACCTCCTCCACCCCATGGAAACCCACCAGGGACCTCTGTAGAAATGCATTTCCATGCACCCCAACCTACCAGTACTGGGTACGAGGCCTGGTTTTTCCAAAAGGAACTTCTGCGACGGGTAGAAGGATTCCTTTCCCAGAAGCAAAACATCGCTGGGTTTTGATATGCTCTAAAAATAAAAATAAAAAATTGAATTGAGGGAGGGAAGTTGGGGAAAGAAAGCAAGGCATCAGGACTGACAGGATGCGGATGAGTGTGTGCCGGGGGTAAGGGGGCCCCCCTGAAGTCTGATTCTGGAGAGGGGAGCAGTGGGTTGTGGTGATCTGTACCAGCCAGGGGGCAAGAATTAGAGGCGGAGGAAGCTTCAGAGCTGGTGGAAGAGGCAGGCCAGACCAGTGAAGGGTTGGGTGCTTTCTCACCCTCGCCAGCACCACTGTCTCCCAGAACCAGGAGAGAATTGAAGCGGGAAGAGCAAAGGCAGCTTCCACACAGCCATAGTCTCCAGCTATGTGTGCACAGGAAGGTACATAATAATAATAATAATAATTTATTATTTGTACCCCGCCCATCTGGCTGGGTTTCCCCAGCCACTCTGGGCGGCTTCCATAGAAACCAAAAATACAGTAAAATATCACAGATTAAAAACTTCCCTGAATAGGGCTGCCTTAAGATGTCTTCTAAATTGGTGCAGGGGGAGCGGTCCCCAGTTGCTGCAACTGCTCCATAGGGTGCAGACCTGGGAATAGCTGCCTAGATGCTACACTGGTGTGCATAGGTACCCACAGGTATCCACAGCTGTATTACTAATAATAATAATAATAATAATAATTTATTGAATTTATATACCACCCTATACCCGCAGGTCTCAGGGCAGTCCACAGAGTAACATCAAAATATAAAAACCCAAAATGCATAATAGAAAAAACCACCAAAAAAACAACCCACATTGTAAAAGGGCATAGAATGCCGGTCAAATCAACCAAAGGCTTGGTTAAAAAGGAATGTTTCTGCCTGGCACCTAAAGGTGTATAATGAAGGCACCAGGCGAACTCCCTGGGGAGAGCATTCCACAGACGGGGAGCCACTGCAGAGAAGGCCCCGTTCTCGTGTTGCCACCCTCCGGACCTCTCAAGGAGGAGGCACACAAAGAAGGGCCTCAGAAGATGATCTTAGGGTCCGGGTAGGTTCATGTGGAAGGAGGCGGTCCTTGAGGTATTGCAGTCCTGAGGCTTTATAGACCAGCACTGTAGAAGTGATTGTGTTATCTTTGTCAATAAAGACTTAACTCTCTGCCGTGTGCATTCTTGTGGCTGGAAAGCGTCCTCGACTCAAGGGTTGGAAAGAAGAGGGAGAAGAGTCGGTGGAAGAAGACTGGAAAAAGTTTAAAGACTATTTACAGAAATACTGTAAAATTAATGAATGTTAGAAAAATGTTGGAATGAAGTTATATGGCTTTAGTAGAAATGTTATAAGGAATTAAGTATAAATAGATTAATAGAGAATTAAAGGGAAAAATAAGGTTAGAATGTGTTAAGATAATTATAGGATAGAAAACAGAGGAAGATGGAAAGGAATTGCTGAAACAATTAACAGAAGTGGAATACAAAAAGGGAGGTGAGAGGAAGTCGTGGAAATAAGTGAATGAAAGATAAGATATTGAAATTGTTTGATGTGTTTAACTGTTTTTGTTTTGTTTTGTTAGTTTAATGTGTTAGTGTTATGTAGTGTTTTTGTATTGTATTGTATTGTTTTTGTAGTGTTTAAATTGTTGGAAAAGTAATAAATATTACATTAAAAAAAAAAAGGAAAATGCTTCTCATGCGGTCACAGAGTTTGCAAATGTTTGAGCGCTTCTTCCCATTGATTCATGCCATTATTTCCGGGACACTCTTTAAACAACTACAAACTGGCTGGTCTTCCCCTTCCCCATTTTATCCTCGCTGCAAACCTGTGAAGTAGGTTAGGCTAAGAGGCAGTGGCTGGGCCCCCCAAGGTGATATTCATAGCTGAGCAGGGAGAGTTGAACCTTGGGTCTCCCAGGTCCAGCAGAACCAAGATACCATGCTGGCCCTTCATGGAGTGTGCACTTGCCTGGGAAAGACTGCAGTTAGAGGAGGCCAGCTTCATCGCTTTCAAAATGCTGCAAAATAAAAAAAAGGGGGTTGTATAAGTGATGGGTTTCCTGGACAGCTTGCAAGTGGATCTCAGGCTCCTGTTCCACAGTTCAAAGATTGGCTTCTAGGTCTTCCCCGACCTACAGATATTTTGGACAATAGCCCAATCCAGCACATATAACAGCAAAGAGTGAGCTGTGGAGCTTGAAAACCCACAGGCTCAAATTTCAAAAGAGCTGCATGGTTTATGTTCAGCACAGGGAACCTATTGGCCCTCCATGTCCCCTGTCCATTGTTCATGCTGGCTAGGGACAACAGAAGTCTATTTTATTTGCTAATCAATTGCGTTCATCAAAACCCTGTTAACATCCTCTGCCCTCAAGCTTACTGTCTAAAAGGCCATGACATAATAGGAAAATGGATGGGGAGAGAGGAGGAAATAAGGAAACTCAGGTACAGAATTATTTTATGGGCCAGCTGGGGTGGAAAAGCTCAAGGAGGTAGAAAGGTAAAGGTAAAGGGACTCCTGACCGTTAGGTCCAGTCGTGGCCGACTCTGGGGTTGCGGCGCTCATCTTGCTTTATTGGCCGAGGGAGCTGGCGTACAGCTTCCGGGTCATGTGGCCAGCATGACTAAGCCGCTTCTGGCGAACCAGAGCAGCGTACGGAAACACTGTTTACCTTCCCGCCAGAGTGGTACCTATTTATCTACTTGCACTTTGACATGCTTTCAAACTGCTAGGTTGGCAGGAGCAGGGACCGAGCAACGGGAGCTCATCCCGTCGCAGGGATTCAAACCACCGACCTTCTGATCGGCAAGTCCTAGGCTCTGTGGTTTAACCCACAGCGCCACCTGCGTCCCTTGAAAAGCTCAAGGAGAGGAGGTGGTAAAAGTTGCTGGTCTCACAGCAGCGCCTGCAGAGTGGCCCTGCTTCCCTCCCCTATCTCAGCAGAAGAGGTGCCCAGTCACATCTGGAGGGCCACACGCTCCCCCATCCTGGGTTCATGCAAACATCTGAACCAAGGCCATGGAATGTGGGGTACAGAGAGAGGCATCATTAGCGGGCCATTAGCAGTGGCCATAGGATGCAGGTGGCACTGTGGTCTAAACCACAGAGCCTAGGGCTTGCCGATCAGAAGGTTGGCAGTTCAAATCCCCGCGACGGGGTGAACTCCCGTTGCTTGGTCCCTATTCCTGCCAACCTAGCAGTTCGAAAGCACGTCAAATTGCAAGTAGATAAATAGGTACCACTCCGGCGGGAAGGCAAACGGCGTTTCCGTGCACTGCTCTGGTTCGCCAGAAGCGGCTTAGTCATGCTGGCCACATGACCCGGAAGCTGTATGCCGGCTCCCTCGGCCAATAAAGCGAGATGAGCGCCGCAACCCCAGAGTCGGCCACGACTGGGCATAACGGTCAGGGGTCCCTTTACCTAGCAGCGGCCATTAGCAGCAGCACCCCCTGCCTCAACACTAGACTCACAGCGACTCCTATGCACAGCACTTAGGTGAGACAGGGCTGTTTGCAAGGACGAGCAGCTGCCCAGATATACAGGCATAGGGATTCAGCTGGTGGGGGGCTGTGCGTCCCCTGCCTCTGCACCACCATGGTGCCCTCCAGGTAGGTGCTGCTGGTGTCAGGAGGGTGGAGCCACCCCCAAACACCGCCTGCTGCTGTTTATGATACTCGCCTGGGGTGCGAGACAGTCTGCGTTCAGCTCTCAAACAATCTCAAGGACATCTTTTGCAAACTGCACAGCCTGCTTATTTATATCAATGCGGCAGTATGTTGTTGGTAGTGGGTGCACAGAGAGAGAGAGGAAGTGAATGAAACACTCCCAGGTTTTCTTTCTTTCCCCCCAATTATTTTTAATAAAAGATTTTTATTAATGTAAAATAAAAAAGTACAAAAGAAGCATAATTAAAGTTACAAAAAGTAGGAGCTGTACAGCCCTCCGCCCCACAACTTGCCCCTTTGAGCTTGTGGGATGACCAAACAGCAACTTCCTGATCTAAGGACTTTCTTAGGCAGATGCTAGAGAGATAACTTATTTGGCTCAGAAATAGAAGACACTACAGGATTTTAACCTCTTGTTGTGGTACACAAAGATGTGGACCATGGCTGTTTGCAGAGAAACTAACTCACAAATTATGGGTCTTTAAGGGTAAGGTTGGGACGTGGGTGGCGCTGTGGGTTAAACCACAAAGCCTAGGGCTTGCCAATCGGAAGGTTGGCAGTTCGAATCCTCATGATGGAGTGAGCTCCTGCTGCTCAGTCCCTGCTCCTGCCAACCTAGAAGTTCGAAAACACATCAAAGTGCAAGTAGATAAATAGGTACCACTCCGGTGGGAAGATAAATGGTGTTTCTGTGCGCTGCTCTGGTTCGCCAGAAGCGGCTTAGTCATGCTGGCTACCTGACCCGGAAGCTGTAAGCCGGCTCCCTCGGCCAATAAAGCGAGATGAGCGCTGCAACCCCAGAGTTGGCCACGACTGGACCTAATGGTCAGGGGTCCCTTTACTTTTACCTTTAAGGGTAAGGTAGACCTGGAGCATTTGTACGCTGTTTGGTAGGATTTCATTTCTTTTGTGTCAATTTCAGGCATGCAAAATACCTGCTCCCAACCAAAACGTGAAAATTTAGCTTCCGTGATGTATTTACAGCTGCTTTTATTTTCTACGTGATCTGCCCTCTATATATTTGGAAAATACACCCCTGTACTGCTCCTGTGTTTTGTAACTTTGATTTTGCACTCCCTCTCTCCCTTCTGCTTCTGAACGCCTGAAAAAGCCTTAAAAGCGATGAGAGCCGGGGCTGCGGAACCCACAACCATGACAAGGGCAGCCTATATCAAGAGGACGTGCTTCATGCTGCTGACATCCTTGCTTGGGGCTGTGTCTGCTTGCAACCTCCACCGATACACTGCAGCACCCCGAAACTCTCAGGCCGGGAATGGGGGCTGGATGTGTCAGTCTTTGCCTGCTCTAGGGGACAGGGCTGAGAGAAGCTCAGCAACCCAACTGTCCCAGGGCAAAACATCCAGGGGTGAAAAGAGCAGTGCCACAGCCCTGCAAAAGCGAAAGGAGAAAATCGCCTTATTGTGAATCTCATCTCCTAGTAGCCTGAGCATTTGACCCAACACAGCGCCCAGCGGAGGCCAGGGATCCTCACCCAGAGACGGGGACCCTACCTCAGTTCCGTCTTGATTTCCTCATAATCTGACTGGGCCCGCAGCTTTTCTTCCAACTTCTAAAAGAAAAAATATATAAACAAAGGGTTCAAAATCAGATATGGGTGTTTGCAGCCTAAAGCTAGCTTGGGTGATCCAGCCAGGGATTAGACCGCTAGGCAGAGTGCGCTAGCCACCTCAAGCGGCAGAGACGCAGGTACTGGAACGGGCAATGTTGAAAAAACATTAAACTGCTAGTTTAGTTGGCTTGTGCACATGGAAGAGGGAGATGCCGTCTCTTCCTTTGCCTCAGGCAGCACAATATCTTAGGCCAGTCTGAAATCCAGCACATTATTAGCCAAGCTCAATACGTAATTTAGATCTTCGCCCCACAACCTTATCCTCAACTGAACTGTAGCTCAAATGCCTCAGTTTTTGAATGTATAGTGGTACCTCAGGTTACAGACGCTTCAGGTTACAGACTCCGCTAACCCAGAAATAGTGCTTCAGGTTAAGAACTTTGCTTCAGGATGAGAACAGAAATCGTGCTCCGGCGGCGCGGCAGCAGCAGGAGACCCCATTAGCTAAAGTGGTGCTTCAGGTTAAGAACAGTTTCAGGTTAAGTACGGACCTCCAGAACGAATTAAGTACTTAACCTGAGGTACCACTGTAATCCGTTCCGGAAGACGGTTGGAGTTCTGAAATGTTCGAAAATCGAAAACTCAACGGCCAACAGCTAGGCCCCAGGATCTTGTGCTCAGCGAAAGCCGCTCTGGCACGTTTGAAAATGGAAGCATTTACTTCCCGGTTTATGGTGTTCGTAAACTGAAATGTTCGTCAACGGAGGCGTTCAAAAACTGAGGTACTACTGTACATGTAATGGCGCAGGCACACAATCACACACACAAGTGTTTGTTCCACTCACCAACCCCCCCGCCATTCCCCCCCCCCCACAAATCCCCAAAACTTCCCCTTCGCACCCCATGCAACTAATAAGCTCGCTTTCCTTGGTCTCTTGGATTTTTCTGCCTGCAAATCCAGGGTTGTGATGCAGCAGGACAAATTCTCCCATGGTAGCTGTGCGATGACAGCCATACATTTTTATGTACCGTATTTTTTGCCCTATAGTGAGCACCGGCTCATAGGGCGCAACTAGTTTTTTTTTGGGGGGGGGAAATAAAGAAAAAAAAAATCCCCCCCCAGGCGCGGGGCTCGGGCGGGGGAAGCAAGAGCTTCCCCAACCTCAGCCCCCAGAACAGGCTGCTATCCGCAAGCCTTGGGAGCCCGCGGGAACTCCCGCGGGCTCCCCAGGCTTGTGGATATCTGCCCGAAGCCCGGGGCGCACTCCGCTGCGCTCCCCGGGTTTCGGGCTGCAGGCTGCTGTCCGCAAGTCTTGGAAGCCCGTGGGAGTTCCCGCGGGCTCCCAAGGCTTGCGGATAGCTTCCTGAAGCCTGGAGAGCGAGAGAGGTCGGTGCGTACCAACCCCTCTCGCTCTCCAGGCTTCAGCGAAAGCCTGCATTCGCCCCATAGGACGCACACACATTTCCCCTTCATTTTTGGAGGGGAAAAAGTGCATCCTATAGGGCGAAAAATACGGTACGCAGTATGGGAAATATATACATATATATCTTGTTACGAACCTTGGGTTAGGTCCACTTGAATTCATACTCGGCGCATACCCATTGAAATCAGGGGACCTATGTTGGTCATGCGCACTAATTTCTACTCTGAGTATATGATTGCTACCATTTGTTATATTTTCAGTCGCTTTTCTCACGCAAGCAACCCAAAGCGACTTATGGGAGTAGTAAAAAAAACCTATTTAATGGATACAGCTACTGATTCTAGATTAACTTCATCAATGAATAATGAGGTCAGATTCAAATAAGTGAACAAAATCCTTTAAAAAAAGCAACCTTTATGCAGATGGGGTGAGTTGTGAAGGGTGGGGTGGGTCTCAATCCATCCACCCTCTGCTCCCCCCCCCCAATACAACAAGAGTCTGCAGGGAAGGACTTAAGCTCAACTTTGCATTCTGCATCACGAACCTCTATTGCATCATTCTTGGCTGCCACCTGTCGCTCCAGGTCTGCAATCTGGTTGGCCGAAGACTCTTCTAGCTCCTGCAGGGAGTTTTGCAAATGCTGGATCTCCTTGAGAAGGCGGAGGATCTCCCGGTCCTTCGAGGCCAGTGCTGCCTCCAGCCGGGGCCCTGGGCACAGGGAGTAATTCACTTTGTCCTGCAAAAGACGAGGCGGTTCACAGGGAAAATAATACTAATAATAATAATATTTATTTATACCCCGCCCTCCCTGGCCAGAGCTGGGCTCAGGGCGGCTAACACCAGTAAAATTACAGTAAAAATCTAATAGAAAGAAAACCCCAATTTAAAATACAGGTTAAAATGCAATTTAAAATGCAGCCTCATTTTAAAAGTGGCCCATAGATCAAAACCATAAGGGGAGGGAAACATAAGGGTCAGACTGAGTCCAAACCAAAGGCCAGGCAGAACAGCTCTGTCTTGCAGGCCCTGCAGAAAGATGTCATGTCCCACAGGGCCCTAGTCTCTTGTGAAAGAGAGTTCCACCAAGTCGGGGCCAGTGCTGAAAAGGCCCTGGCCCTAGTTGAGACCAATCTAACCACCTTGCGACCTGGGACCTCCAAAGTGTTGTCATTTGTGGACCTTAAGGTCCTCCGCGGGGCAAACCAGGAGAGGCGATCCCGTAGGTACATGGGTCCAAACCCCACGGAGCTCTTTAGTTTTTCTTTAGTTTTTTGAAAGCGATTGTCAGTCTGCCCTCTGTGGGTTCAAATGTCTCTTGAGATATCGTTGCCTAATTTGGCTGGATGGTTCCTGAGGTGAGAGAGCCAATTCTCACCTACGTTTGGAAGCCATTTTGAATAAAGATGGAGGACTGAAGCATCCCGAATTTTGGAGAGGGCCTCCAAAGTTCAGCCTCGTTAGGCCAATGGAAATACAGAGGCAAATTGGGGTCCTCGTGGAGCCATTCCTGCTTGGAGGAGGGTCCTTGTGCTGGGGGGCTTCCACTGGTAACTGAAGTTCATTCGGTCTGCTTTGTTGCCCTTTCAGCGGCAGGAGGCCAGTTTCCTGGAGGACTGACCAATCCAGAGGCTCTACACTTCCTGCCAACTCCAGGGGCCGATGTTGCACAGCTCTGGGGCCTGGGCACACAAAATCCCTACTCACTCACAAGGCAAAGCCCCAAGCCTTGGGCTGTTAAGGTTGCTGGTTCAAGACTGCAAACTCTCAATTTGGAGAATCTCTCAAATATTTACCAAGGGATTTGAGGCAACAAAACTGGGCCAATTCACTTAGGCAAGCCTGCCTCCCACCAAAAGAAGTGGTCTTGGATTACAACTCCCATCATGCCCAGCCAGCATGATGGAAGTTGTAGTCCCAAAATTCAGGAGGGGGCAAGGTTGGGGACGGCTGACCATAGGCCTCGTGACATAGGCTGAGGCCCAGTGGAGGTCTCCTCCTTGTCCTCACCCCGCTGGATCCCTGGGGAGAGCAGCAAGCCAGGCGAAGGGAGCTGTTTACAGATGCAAGCTGCTCCCGCAGGCTCTCCACCTCCCTCTGGGCAGCCTCGGCTCTCTGCAAAGAAAGAGAAGCAGTGGTTAGTGCGTCTGCCAAGGACAGCAATCGCAGGGGGTCACTTGCGCTTCCCAGCACACCCCAAACCCCTTCCTTCATCTCTCCCCATGGTTACCTGGTTGGCTTTTTCAAGGTTCGTCATAATCATGGCCACTTCATCTGTCCTGCGGCAGCAAAGCAAAGGCAACCAGTTATATAACATGTAGGGACAAGTGCAGAGCTTGGACAGGAGATTGCTTTACTTTACACTGAAACCTGGATATCTTATGGATGCAGGGAAAGGCTAGCAGAAGGACTGGAACTGAATCCGAGGCAATATTATCATCAAGGCTCTGGTAGCCCCGCTTGCGTTTCACCATGGGATGGCAAAAAGAAAAGAAAAAGGTAGCTGTGGTTTTGCTTGCAAGGAAAACAAATATATCATAGAACATACTCCATGTTCCAAACCAGGGGTCAGCAAACTTTTTCAGCCGTGGGCCGGTCCACCGTCCCTCAGACCATGTGGTGGGCCGGACTATATTTTGAAAATAAATAAATGAATATGAACGAATTCCTATGCCCCACAAATAACCCAGAGATGCATTTTAAATAAAAGCCCACATTCTCCTCATGTAAAAACAGCAGGCAGGCCCCACAAATAACCCAGAGATGCATTTTAAATAAAAGGACACATTCTACTCATGTAAAAACACGCTGATTCCTGGACTGTCCACGGGCCAGATTTAGAAGGCGATTGGGCCGGATCTCGCCCCTGGGCCTTAGTTTGCCTACCCATGCTCTAAACCAGCCTTTCTCAACCTGTGGGTCCCCAGATGTTGTTGAACTACAACTCCCAAGGCCAGAGCTCAGGGATGATGGGAGTTGTAGTCCAACAACATCTGCGGACCCACAGGTTGAGAACCACTGCAGTCTAAACATTATATCTTGTGTAAATGTACACGTGTTTGTGTAAATGTACCAATTTTCATACAATGGATACGTTCTGCAGTGGCATACGACTTCCCTGATTGATGATGCCACCTTCATTTTATTTATTTCATAAAATTTACACACTGTTTGGTTGTTTTAAGAAGCAGTTTACAATGTGCTAGACTGCTCCCGTGACAAAACTCACTCCATAGCCTCTAGCTGGTCCTCTCTTACGTTTGGTTAATGCTATATAGTAAGGGGAGGGATGTGGGTGGCACTGTGGGTTAACCACAGAGCCTAGGATTTGCTGATCAGAAGGTCGGTGGTTCGAATCCCTGCGACGGGGTGAGCTCCCGTTGCTCAGTCCCAGCTCCTGCCAACCTAGCAGTTCGAAAGCACGTCAAAGTGCAAGTAGATAAATAGGTACCGCTCCGGCGGGAAGGTAAACGGCGTTTCCGTGCGCTGCTCTGGTTTGCCAGAAGTGGCTTAGTCATGCTGGCCACATGACCCAGAAGCTGTATGCCGGCTCCCTCGGCCAATAAAGCGTGATGAGCGCCGCAATGTCAGAGTCAGCCACAACTGGACCTAACGGTCAGGGGTCCCTTTACCTTTACCTTTAAGGGGAGGGGAGAACTTGCTGCAGAATCTCTAAAAAGATGAAGCCTCCCTCTTCCCCCCCCCCAGCCCCCAGCCCCGCACAAAGGGAATGTGGATGCCAAATTCTGCCCCCACCTCATCCTTCCTCATTCAACATGTAGCAGCTAAAATCTTGATCAAAGGCAACGTTTTTTACCACCTTGCCCTAAGCAAGCAGTTGCACACGGCATGATCAAAGAACATCTGGTTGGGCATGATAGGAGTAAGCGTTCCAAGTCTGTTGCATAATCGGAACGAGAAATGTGGGAGATGCATCTGAACGGAGGGCAGGCCAGAAGAATGCTCAAAACAGCTGGAAGAGGAGTGGGGAGGGGTCATGATGACACACTACCCATTTCTGGCTGCCTTTCAAAGATGTTGCTGTGATGTTAACATATGAGAGTGCTGGAGGTGAAACAGTTAAACAGGTTACCCAATCAGGACCCAGGGGGTGGAGTCAGAGGGACTATAAAACTCAGCTCTGGGAAGGGCAAAGGGAGGAGTTCGTTGGGTGGTTGGTTGGAGTGGGAGTGAATTGGGATAGAGTTTGGGGGTAGGTTGAGTTAGTGTAGAGAAATAAGCTGAGTCAGGAACAGTTAGGAGCTAGGAAGACAAGTAAATATCTGAGAGGTGGTTTAGTGGGGGAGAGCAGGTAGCAGAAGTTATAGATCTGGATAGGCACCCCATGAATGTAATTGACTGATACGGTTTATGAAATCACATGCTTGTTAAACTGCAATAAATAAACAAAAGTTTGTGTTCCAATTTAACCCTGACTGGACTCAGTATTGTCCCAGGTAGGGCCTGGGTGGTGGAAGCAGCGAGAAATAAAGTGGTGGCACAGGGATCAATAGACGGTGAAAGGTCCAGGGACCCTGTGTGATTGCCACAGCTGCTTGCCAGAAAAAGGAGGCTTGGAAAAGGCACTCCTGCCCTGTGACAAAAAAACCGAACCCCAACTGGGACCCGACCAAGGAAAATAAACACAAGAGCGTCTAGTGAAGCTCTGTGAAAGGTAAGTTGGCGTCTCAGGGATCTCACCCCCTCCCACACCTGCAATAGGGACCTTATGAAAGCACATCAAGGAACAGGATCAAGGTGGAGCAAGCTTGTTTTCTGATGCTTCAGGGGGGAGCAGCCAGACTAATAATAATAATAATAAGAAGAAGAAGAAGAAGTTATTATTTATACCCCGCCCATCTGGCTAGGTCTCCCCAGCCACTCTGGGTGGCTTCCAACAGAACACTAAAATACAATAACCTATTAAACATTAAAAGCTTCCCTAAACAGGGCTGCCTTCAGATGTCTTCTAAAAGTTTGGTAGTTATTTTTCTCTTTGACATCTGGTGGGTGTTCCCATGATGGCAGGCACAGAACAGGTGGCAAAGTTTTTGAATAAAACTCTCCTTATTAGCCTGATAGATACAGTGGTGCCTCGCAAGACGAAATTAATCCGTCCCGCGAGTCTCTTCGTCTTGCGGTTTTTTCGTCTTGCGAAGCACGGCTATTAGCGGCTTAGCGGCTATTAACGGCTTAGCGGCTATTAACGGCTTAGCGGCTTTAAGAAAAAGGAAACAAACTCGCAAGAACTCGCAAGACGTTTTGTCTTGTGAAGCAAGCCCATAGGGAAATTCGTCTTGCGGAACGACTCAAAAAACGGAAAACCCTTTCGTCTAGCGAGTTTTTCGTCTTGCGAGGCATTCGTCTTGCGGGGCACCACTGTAAATATGGTCTGTGATTCCTGCATTGTAGGGAGTTGGACGTCCCTTTGGGCCCCAATTCTATGATTCCATTATTTTAATCCTGTGATTTTCAGCTATATTAATATGTATTTTTATCAATGTTACAAAGTGTACTTGTCAATTTTTATAACAGGTTTTAACGACCTGCCGACCGCTAACAATGAAAGTAAGGTGAGCTTATAAAGTACAGGACTAGCCGCCTATGAAACAGTTTCTATCCAAATGCGATTTTGTTTTTAAACGCAGTGTAAGGAGTCTCTATGGGAGTATATTGTATTTTATAAATGGGGTATCAGAGTTTTTAGGGGGCTAACCAGGTTGGGATAGCTGGGATAGCAGGCTTGTTGGTTTTTGAATGTCTTATGTAGATTCTTTTTCAATTTCGTTGTTCTGTATGGGACAATGACAATAAATATCAATCAATCAATCAATCAATCAATCAATCAATTCTATCTGATTTTGTTGGGCTATTTGGTCTCCATTGCCCTGGCTCTCTTGCTAGATTTTGTATTATTATTTTGCATCTGCCACCGCTGCCTGTGTTTGCTATTTTATTCATTTCATTCGAGTGCTACAATTTTGCATGTTAAAAGCAGTGGCTGTGAGCCACTTTGGACCTCTTTGGGTGGAAAAGCAGCTGAGAAATGCCTTAATGCAAATAAACGTCTAAATAAATGTTACTGAGTGGAACAAGCAAAGGGACTTACTTTGAAGCTGCCTCTTCATCGTATTTACACCGCAAGTCGACCAGCTCTGTCTGGGTTGCCTTCAGTGCTGATTAGCAAGGGGGCGGGGGGGAAACAACAGAAGCAAAGGGTCAAAAACACCCTTCCAATGGAATCTGATAGATCATATTTGCTCTGGACAGCAAGAGAGAGATATGAGCTGAAGCCTTTTTCAAGAATATTACTCTGCAGTAGCAATTTGGATGTGGCAAGCATCATGGGGAAGGAGATTTTAGCAAAATACTAGGACAGACGTCGCTAACCTGGTGCCCACCCAAATGTTTTGAACTACAACTCCCATCAGTTGCAGCCAGCTTTTTTCTTTAGCTGTGCCCCCCATCAATATGAAATTTGTTGCAGGTTTAACTGGTTGATGTAATAGCCTAAAACCCCCGTGAGTCATCAACCACGCTTGATTTAAACTGGGCAGCAGCCCCGTTATCTATTGATAAAAGGCAAACAAACATCATCATCTGGTGCTTTGCAGAGTATTAGCAGCAAAATGAAAGACCCCTGTCTTGAGCTTACAATGCTGTCATTTAGCATCTACCTATTTTATTTATTTATTTTCATAAATTTATATACCGCTTGATTGTGAGAAACAAACCTGAAAGCGGTTTTAAAAAAGCAGCAGCAAGGAAATTGTAAATAAAAAAAAGTTAACCACAGCTATTTTAAAACATTCAGAAAATACTAATTAAAATCAGCAACAAACGAAAAACAGATTAAAATACGTGTAAAAACATTCTGCAAACCTGGATCAGCTTTCCTAAACAAAAATGTTTTGAGCAGGGGCCAAAAAGAGTACAGTGGTACCTCAGGTTAAGTACTTAATTCGTTCCGGAGGTCTGTTCTTAACCTGAAACTGTTCTTAACCTGACGCACCACTTTAGCTAATGGGGCCTCCTGCTGCTGCTGCGCCGCCGGAGCACAATTTCTGTTCTCATCCTGAAGCAAAGTTCTTAACCCAAGGCACTATTTCTGGGTTAGCGGAGTCTGTAACCTGAAGCGTATGTAACCTGAAGCGTATGTAACCTGAGGTACTATTGTACAGCGAAGGAGCCTGCCTGGTGTCAATAGGCAGGGAGTTCCAAAGTGTAGGTGCTGCCAGGCTAAAACATTTGGGTTCTTAGAAATGGAGAATGGGCATTATGTGGCTCTGGGAACCAGGCTACTCCTGCAGACTGAAGTGGATGAGTGGGAAAGACGATCTCACAGGTAAACTGGTCCCAAGTTGTTAAGGGATTTACATACTCATAATAACATCTTGAATGTGACCTGGTAGCAAACAGGCAACCAGTGCAGATCTCTGAGCTCAGGTTTTGTATTCTGACAGGGCCTCGCTCCTGCCAGCAACCTTGCTGCAGCATTCTGCACTGACTGCAGCTTTTCGATCAAGTGCAACGGAAGCCCTGCATACACTTGTTTTGAATGCCTTTTTTTTTTTAAAAAAAGGTTTAATTCTTTGCATTATACTTTTATCTGTACTTTGATGAATCCCATCTCTAAGCTGCTTTGGGAGTAATTTGTTGCTCTTACTGTAGAAAACATATATATAAAGACACCTGGGAGAGGGTGGGCAAGGCACGAGAAAGTAGCGAAACAAAAAGTTGGGAAGGAATGCATGCTGCTGAATATACGTAGATTTAGACTTAGGTCTTGTTCCACTGAGATGATAAACCTTTGTCAAGACAGTACCACTTAAGACAGCATATGATCTACCTGTTCTTACATTTAAAGACCTCCCTGCACCTACAAAGCTAGCTACCGAGGTTCCAAGCTAGCTTTCTGTGTGCAGAAAGGAGGATTTGTTCTGTTTCGTTTGGAGAAATCTGAACCCAGAGACCCAGGTTGATACCTCCTTCTTTAAGGAGGAACAAGGCCTTTGTTTTAATTGGAGGTAGGACTATGCAAAAGGGCCATTTAAAAGCAGTGGGTGATCTAATGAAGGATTGGAAGGGAAGGAAAGAGAGAGGTGGGACTGTGCCCTAGGTAGAAACACCTGGGGTAGTAGAGTATTGGACCAGGAACTGGGAAATGAGGCTTCAAAGGCAGGCTTAGGGCCAGTCACCTCTCAGCCTAACCTACCTCACAGGATGGTTGTGAGGATACCACGTACGCCATCTTGAGATATATGGAGTAAATATTGGGGGGGGGGGGGTTATAAATGTCACAATAAACAAATAAATTAGAGGCGGCAAGAGGAACTCTCTGGAGTCATTTGAAACAAAAGGAGACAATTAGAAAGTTGGAAAAAGAAAACTGCCTTCAGTTAAAAGGTGCTTGTATGTTTGGGTTCCCCACTGAGCCTCACAGATGCACGAATCCACAGAGGGTTATACAGTGGTACCTCGGGTTAAGTACTTAATTCGTTCCGGAGGTCCGTTCTTAACCTGAAACTGTTCTTAACCTGAAGCACCACTTTAGCCAATGGGGCCTACCGCTGCCGCTGTGCGATTTCTGTTCTCATCCTGAAGCAAAGTTCTTAACCCAAGGTACTATTTCTGGGTTAGCAGAGTCTGTAACCTGAAGCGTATGTAACCTGAAGCGTATGTAACCCGAGGTACCACTGTACACGAAGCTAGAGGAAGCCTCAGGAGCATTCTGATCACGAAAGAGCTACCTGAATGGAGCACTTTGATCTTCTCTTCTGCTTCCCCCAGCCGAGCGGCCAAAGTGATCTGTGCTTCCTGCAGGCGCCTGGAATGAGACAGATGTCAACTGGCTGCTCTTGAGCTAATAAGGCAGTCGAATCCCAGCCCGGAATAAAATTGCCACTTCTCCTGCCAGTCAGCAAGTTTGAACTGGGGTAAGAGACGGGCTGACTGAGGAGGCCCCCGGACGTTGTTTTTATTGCACGTTTGTGATGGCTTGTGCTCTTGATGCTATTGGGGAGGTTATACGTGAACCCATTTTCAAATTATTTTGAGCCTGCAAAAGTTCTGGGGCAGCCAAACTGCTTCCCTTCTGATCCGTGCGCATCAACTTCCTGCTGAAATGCCAAAACTTTTAAAAAGATGAATTCTCTGCTTAATTTTTGTCCTGCTTTCATTGTGTACAGGCCCTCTGGACAGAATCGCAGAACAAGCTAAAGGAGAATGAATCGGCCTCTAATGCACTATTAGCTGTGCTAGGAACGTGTTGCAGAAAGTAAAACATCAGTCAGGAGAAGTCCTGAAAAAGCAACAAAAATGTGAATGGGGAGATACTGGACTCTCTACATCCCGAGTAGTAAAGAGACCTAATTCCTTTAGAAAGAGCAGCTGGGCACTTTTGCAAAAACAGCTCGATGCTGTTTTTAACCACACATTTTGTGTGGATTACAGCCGGAGTGTGTTTTGAATTCCTGCATGAATGGATTTCAGATTTTTCTAATACTTTCTCCCCTCGTTACTGATTCCAGCAAAGAGGGGCATTTGTGTTAAAAATGCACAGGGGGAAAATCTAGTGTTTTACCAATAAATGCAATGGGTTGAACGGGACGGGCTGCAGAAATCCTCTTGCCAGGTTGCCAAGGGAGGAACTTGGAGAGGCGACCAGCCTCTTTCCCAGTACGTTTCCGAGCACAATTCAAAGTGTTGGTGCTGACCTTTAAAGCCCTAAACGGCCTCGGTCCAGTATACCTGAAGGAGCGTGTCCACCCCCATCGTTCAGCCCGGACACTGAGATCCAGTGCCGAGGGCCTTCTGGCGGTTCCCTCACTGCAAGAAGTGAGGTTACAGGGAACCAGGCAGAGGGCCTTCTCGGTAGTGGTGCCTGCCCTGTGGAACGCCCTCCCTTCAGATGTCAAGGAAATAAGCAGCCATCTTATCTTTAAAAGACATCTGAAGGCAGCCCTGTTTAGGGAAGTTTTTAATATTTAATGCTGTATTGTTTTTAACACTTGATTGGAAGCCGCCCAGAGTGGCTGAGAAACCCAGCCAGATGGGCGGGGTATAAATAATAAATTATTATTATATTATTATTATCTGTGGTGGCTCTGTGGGAGGCAGAATAAGTGGCTGGAGGTCCCCCCTTCCACATTCTACAAAAAGCACCACATAGAGTGGCACAAGACCCCTCCCCTCCTCGCAAGCCCCTCTGGTATGCACAAAGGACTTGCAGGGGGAGGGTGTGTGTGTGTTATTTTCTCCACAAAAAGGAAAGGAGTAGCATGTCAAGGTTTATGGATCCCTCTCCTCAACTCTCCTCTCCTCCCAAGTCCTGATTCTGAAACGTGTGTTTGATCTCTATCTCTTGGAAGAGAAGGATCAATTTATTTCATAGAATCTATGCCACATTTGATTGTTGAACACAAAACAAACAAACTTCAAAGCAGTTTGCAAAAAGAAGAAAGCAACAAAATGGTCAGAAAAAATGTATTTAAACATTCAAATAATAATTAAAATAAGCGATAAGCTAAAACCAAATTAAAACACATGTCAGCACTCTACGTATCTGGGGTAAAGGTAAAGGTACCCCTCACAGTTAAGTCCAGTCGCGAACGACTCTGGGGTTGCGGCGCTCATCTGGCTTTACTGGCCGAGGAAGCCGGCGTTTGTCCGCAGACAGTTTTTCCGGGTCATGTGGCCAGCATAACTAAGCCACTTCTGGCAAACCAGAGCGTTTACCTTCCCGCCGGAGCGGTACCTATTTATCTACTTGCACTTTGACATGCTTTCGAACTGCTAGGTGGGCAGGAGCTGGGACTGAACAACAGGAGCCCGCCCCGTCGCAGGGATTCAAACCACCGACCTTCTGATCGGGAAGCCCTAGGCTCTGTGGTTTAGATCACAGTGCTAGCCGCTAGTCCCACGTATCTGGGGTATCTGGGGGTAAGGTAAAGGTAAAGGGACCCTTGACCATTAGGTCCAGTCGTGACCGACTCTGGGGTTGCAGCGCTCATCTCGCTTTATTGGCCGAGGGAGCCGGCGTACAGCTTCCGGGTCATGTGGCCAGCATGACTAAGCCGAGTTTGGCGAACCAGAGCAGCACACGAAAATGCCGTTTACCTTCCCGCCGGAGTGGTACCTATTTATCTACTTGCACTTTGACATGCTTTCAAACTGCTAGGTGGGCAGGAGCTGGGACTGAGCAACAAGAGCTCACCCCGTCGCGTGGATTCGAACCGCCGACCTTCTGATTGGCAAGCCCTAGGCTCTGTGGTTTAGACCACAGTGCCACCCGCGTCCCACGTATCTGGGGTAGGCTTGCCTAAACAAATATGGCTTTAGCAGGGGCCGAAAAGAGTACAGACAGGGTGCCTGCCTGATGTCAATAGCAGGGAGTTCCAAAGTTTGGGTGCTGCCAGACTAAAATATTGAGTTTTTACAGACATGGAACGAGTATTATATGGCACCTGTGGCAGGGCCAGTTCTGCCAACTGAAGTAGTTCAGTGGGCATTTATGGGATAAAGTGATCTCTCAGGTGAACTCGTCCCAAGCTGTTAAGGGCTTGGGACAATAGCAACACCTTGGCCTTGTATGTATGCTGTTGGGGGTCCCACTCCTGTCAGCAATTGCGCTGCAGCGTTCTGCACCAACGGCAGCTTCCAGATCAAGGGCAAGGGGAGCCCCACACAGAGCGCAATGCAGTAATCTTTCTTTCTCCAGATGTCAGCACCCACTCCCCGCCACCAAAAAACAAACCAAAAACTACTCACGTACTTTTGCTTCTCGACTTCATTTCTATGGGGCGAGTTTTCTGCAAGGAGTGCTTTGCTGTTGACGCTGGCAAGCCTGGGCCCCTCCGAAGCAGCCAGGCCGGCCAGAGGGGTCCCTTCCCGTTGCTCTGGGGGTGTAAAAACCAGACCCATTAGCACGATAGGGAAGGGCGGCAGAGAAGCCTTCAGAGACCATGGTATCAAAGCAATTTGGAGTCAAGGCAGGGGAAACAGGGTTCTGAGAGCAGCCCTGGTTCTTGCCAAAGTGAGCAGCTTCCTGCCTTGGTTGTCTCTGCTAATGGCCTCCTTCAGCAAGGCAAGGCTGATGGGCAGAGCGAGAGAAGACTCTGCTCACGCCAGGCCCAAGTGGGGGCACATTCTCTCTGTGCTTCCTGCAGTTTCGTGTGCAAATGACGGGGATGGAGTCTCCTTCCCCGCTGCTCGGCAGCCCCGGCTATTAACGTTCATAATTTACAGAGGCAAAAAGTCCTCTGGCCTGAGGATGGGGACAGAAGCTTGCATTTAGCCCCCTAACACCCCCTGGGAAGTTTGCTCCCACCTGCCACAGACTGCCATGCAAGCCACACTAAACAAGTTAATTAAAAACAGAATTTGTGCCTCAAGAACAGCAGAACTCTGCGTTCTTTATGCACAACACGAAAGCCATTCGGAAACTCTCCATACTCATGAAAAAGAGCCTGTAGAACCGTCAGATTGGCAGCCTTCTAAGTGAGACTTCTCAGCTGGGGCTGATGGGAGTTGTAGTCCAAGAGGGCCATGCTGGCAGGGGCTGATGGGAGTTGTAGCTGAAATTGGCAACCAGTGCGGGTCTCTGAGCACAGGTGTTCTATGTCCTCTTGTAGGAATAAAGTGTTTACTATTTGGACCATATAAATGTGACTGGTGATTTTGTGTGTGTGTGTGTGTGTGTGTGTGTGTGTGTGTGTAGAAGCAGAACCCTACATGTCCAAAGTTGATAAAGGCAATAAAAAGAAAAAACTAAAGACACTAGGACACTGGGCACTGAAGGCACCAGACAATCAGTTCCCCACAGCTGTACACTTTAAAGCATATTATAGTGGTACCTTTGGTTGCAAACAGGATCCGTTCCAGAGCCCCGTTCACAACCTGAAAGGAACGCAACCCGCATCTGCGCACGCTGCAATTTGCCACTTCTGTGCATGCGCACGACGTCATTTTACGCGTCTGCACATGTGTGAGTGGCGAAACCCGGAACTAACCCTTTCCAGTACTTCTGGGTCACTGCGGGATGCAACCTGAAAAGATGTAATCTGAAGGAAACGTAACAAGAGGTATGACTGCAATTGCAAGCATAAGGACTAGAAACTTGGCTGTTTCCCCACTAAATGAGAGCTGGGATTCCAGGGGGCTAAATTCCATGGCTTTCCACTGCATCCCATGTATCTGCAGCAGTTGCACAGGCCTTTGCCCTCAATCCATTCTGCTACTTGGTAGAAACGGCTTTGCTGAATCATAAGGGGCTTGTTGGACCTGGTACCTTTTGCACAAAGGAGCTCCGAGTTCTTCTTCCGCGGCCTGTTCAGCTCCTTCAAAGGTGGGTTTTCAGGACCAAGGCAGTGCAGCTGCTGGCGGCAGTCTTCAAGGCTCCGTGCCGTCTCAAGGGCCGGTACAGGATCTAGACAAAGGGCAGAAGATGAACAGAGGTAATACCAGCACCCACGAAGTCAACCCATCGAGGAGGCCACTCTGGCAAGGCAAGATGGCGCCAGTCTCTGAATTCCCCCCTCCTCATTTCTGGGGCCAGCTCCACGTCTGAAGAGAGCCTTGGAAAAATCCCCATTCTTGGTGGGACTTAAACTACAGGCGACAATGGGAGGCTGTGAGCTTCCATTTTATTTATTTTTTTAAAATGATATTTATTAAGGTTTCCAATAAAAAGAACACATCGATAAAAAATTAAAAATAAAAAAAGAAATACACAATTCAAAAATACACAATACATAATCCAGGAAAAAAACAAAAAACAAAAGACAAAAAAGAAAACAATTAAAAACAATACCACCTTTTCATCTCCATTTTTAAATTTACTTATTTTCTGGACCTCCTCATACCTCCCTCTTTTGTATTCCAGTTCAAATTGTTTGTCCAGCAATTTCTTTCCCTCTTTCTTAATCCCAATCTTTAATCTTAATATAATATAACATTAAATTTTACCTCTTAAAGACCAAATTTCCATTTCCTTTAACTTTTTTAATCCTAATCCTTAATCTTGATTTATATATAACTTTAAATCCTGTACAGCTGGAAGCCACTTATTTTCAATCCAACATCACTCTAACATTCTTTAATTTTGCAATGTTTCTGCAGATAGTCTTTGAATTTCTTCCAATCTTCCTCCATTTTCAATCTCCCACAATCCCTTTGGGTGTAGGAGCACCCTGAGGCATCGTGGGCAATTCAAATGATGGCTTGCAGACCTAGGCAGGCAGGTACACCGGTGGGCTGCTGCAGCCTAGTCAATGTGGCACAGCTGATTGCACAATTAGATTTACACCCTAAGGAGGTCTTTGGGCAAACAATTTAGCAACCATTTAAAAAACCCACAGAGTAACAGCCACAGAGTAAGAAGCAGAAGGTTGCGAGGCAGCGGAGGGGATGATCAGGGCACACTTTAAAACAACAACAGTTTTATCTGCTTACCACTTTCCCTGTGCACTTTAAAATGCCACGGCAGACTTAATGCAACATTGCCAATCATTCTGCCTTTTTAAATAATAATAATAATAATAATAATATTTTGGGGGTGTGTGTGTTGCCCCCTTGCATTCTGATGAAGCCCAAGCGCTTGTCACAGAGACCTCAAGCGTCTCAAAGCGTCCTGGTTCTTGTCTCAAGGGCACACATTCTGCAAATCTGCCTCTTTTGCTCATAGCCGCTTCATGTGAATTAAAGCTTAAGTTATGACAGTACCAGAAACGAAGGGGTCAACTCCATTCTGGAACTGGAACGCAAGTGGGGCTCACAGAGCTGAACCCCTCCTCTCCCACTCAAAGATTTCCCATAAGGAGAAAACTAAAATGTCGGGGAAGAAGATTTGAGCTACTTTCCAAAGTGTGGGGATATGGGTGGAGGTAGCATTCAATCCTGTTATTCCCCCCCCCCCCACTGCCCACAATCAATTTTTCTGCTTTCTATGTTGTTTGATCAAGAGGAGGTGTCCCAGAACCTGCACCCTCCCTACATTGCAGAGGTGAACCAACTCTCCTTCAGGGACACTGGTGCAACATTAACAGTAATTTTCCTAAAATAAAAAAAATCCTTCCAGTAGCACCTTTAAGACCAACTAAGTTAGTTCTTGGTATGAGCTTTCGTGTGCAAGCACACTTCTTCAGATACACTGAAACAGAAGTTGCCAGATCCTTCTATATAGTGAGAAGGTGGGGAGGGGTATTACTCAGAAGGGTGGTGGGAATGGGAGATTGGCAGATAGCTGAGATGAGCCTGCTGACGACTCTTAACGACTGTAATAGGTCTTACAGGAAAAGGCAAGGGGTGAGAAGGTGAGAAATCTCCCATTCCCACCACCCTTCTGAGTAATACCCCTCCCCACCTTCTCACTATATAGAAGGATCTGGCAACTTCTGTTTCAGTGTATCTGAAGAAGTGTGCTTGCACACGAAAGCTCATACCAAGAACTAACTTAGTTGGTCTTAAAGGTGCTACTGGAAGGATTTTTTTTATTTTGACTATGGCAGACCAACACGGCTACCTATCTGTAACAGTAATTTCCCTGAAGGAAAGCCCCAGCGAGTTAGGCTCCAGGGAGTCCTCCGAACACAGCTTGAACACTACTGTCCTCAGAAATGCCCACCAAGCCGGTTGAAAATGTGCATGGAGGTTCAGCTGGCCCCACACTTCCCAGGGGAGCCATGGTGCTCAGGCAACCATTCCTCAACGCACGGAAGCACTGTGCGCACTGCTGAATGCGCACGCCCCACGCTCTGGAGAGCAGCCAGCATCCCTGCAGCTGTTCTTTAGCAACACCGAGCTCTGCCACACAGGGGATCCCCGCCGCCTCTCAAGCTACTTCCTTGTATTTAAATCATTGCTCTTAAAAGGGAATCAAGATGCAAAACAGTTCGCGTAACAAGTCATAAACGACCGTAACTCATGCCAATGCAAATGAAGATCAGGCCGAAAGTATGAGGGATAAAAATGCCTTAGCACATGTCTCTCTGTGTGTATACATTCGTATTCAATCTCAACAGGGTGGTTGGAGAGGAGAGGAGGATGCAAGCAGGACTAGAAGCTTGTGGAATTTGCCCAGGTACATCCAGGTTTCAGCCAGCATTACCCACCACACTTCTAAACATTGTCCTTGCAGCCCATAAAAGGCCAGAAGCTGGGTTTTGAAGCCAAAGTGTGGCCAGCTTTCTGCAGGAACTCTAGTGCATCCCCGGCCCTGAATTTACAGCAGCTGCCTGGGACCAAGCAACACACAATGCCATAGGGGCAAGAAATGAAGAAAGGTTCATGCCACCTAACGAAGAACGGCAACCCCAGAAGCCCAGATCTTGCAGTCCTTTCTGCCCATCACCAATATTGCATTGTACAGATGGTACATAACACCAGTGCAGTTAGGGAAAATGTACAAAACTAGTTCAAATATATGTTGGAAGTGTAAGGAAAAGGAGGGGACATTTTATCATATGTGGTGGGATTGTAAGGTAATTAAATTTTGGGGGGAAATGATATACAACGAATTGAATAAAATGTTCCATTTAACATTTGTTAAAAAACCTGAAGCATTTTTATTAGGGATTGTAGGGAAAGATCTGCCAAAAAAGCTGAAAAACATCTTCATGTATGCGACAACGGCTGCGAGAGTTTTAATAGCACAAGGATGGAAGACTGAAGAAACCCCAACTAAAGAATCATGGCAAGAAAAATTGATGGACTATGCAGAACTGGCAAAACTGACACACAAGCTACGGGACAAGGATAACTGTGACTTTAAAGATGAATGGGAACCCTTTACAAAGTATCTGAAGACGCAACAAAGCGAACTGGACTCCTTGGCAGGTTTCGAATAAACATTCACAAACTTTTTATTGATAATAATCAGCTAAATAGTTTGAGGATCTATACAACTGTGTAACATGCAGAAAACAGCATTTTTAGAGAAATCAAAGACTGGAACTGAGGGAAGTCGGGGGGTGGGGGTGGGTAGGTTCTGTGGGGGGAGGAAGGAAAAATGGGGGGGGGGAAATAAGGATAATATGTTTTGTTTTAATTTTGAATAAAAAAGTTATTAAAAAAAACAACCACCAATATTGCCAGACCTGCGAACAGGAGAGCCGATCTAAGTGACAGAGTCTCTTGCAGCCCAGGCTTAAAGGATTTTCCATCCTGCTCCTGTTTGCCACTGCAGCCTGCCGGAGTTACTGTCCAACAGCACGTTCCGCCAATAATGTCTGTTTACTCAGGCCGTTGCGGGCGCAGACAATGGCGGTTTCTGCAGAGGTAAGCAGGTGCATTCCAAACAGGCCTCCTCCTTTCCGTCAGCGAGCCGCCATCATTAGCCGGCATCTGCTCAGCGGGAGAGCTCAATTATGCCTCCCAGGGCCGATGTAATTATACATTGACATAATTAACCCAGCAAGCCCATTAGGAAGGCCAGCTAAAAAATTCATCTATAATTATTTGTTGTGTGCATGCTAATGAGTCCATCTGCACCGCCATTGTACAACACGAACAAATTAATTTACAAGTCTGGATCTTTTTTAATAAGTTCAAGAAAATGGCTCCCATTGTACTAGACTCATGTTTCTTCCTTCCCCTATTTTTGTTTTCGTTTGAGCAGGGAGGAGGGGGGGGACGAGACGAGGAATCAGGATTTCTAGGGTCAAAAATTAGGGAGACTAGGAAGAGATGGGACTAAGTGAGTTTTTCTTGCTAATATGGCAGGTGAAGGCAGCAAGAAAATCAGCCCTCAGCTATGACAATAAAAACAAGGGCCAGGCATAATAACAGGCAGGAGAAAATCAAAGGCAGCTATTTTGGACTGTTCTTGTGAATGGTGACGCTGAGGTGTTGCTTGCCACGAGAACCCTCATTGTCAGAAGGTAAAAATCTGGACAGAAAAGCTTCCCCCCCTCAAAAAGTCATTGTTTAGACAATTCACAACCGGAAACCGACTGCAATATTCTGGATATGTCCTGGAAGCTCTGGAGTATGGCAAGCCTACAAGGGGGTGATGTTGAGGGATGATGGCGGACGAGGCAACCGGTTTTCCTGAAGGGGACCGCCTCCTGTCCGCTATTTTATGACAACATGGATACCCACCCACTTTGTGTTTGTTTTTACTCCACATCACAGGCTGCTTGAAGCAGGGGAAATGCAAAGGGAAATGGCATAGGGACACATGGTTGATTTTGCCACAAGTTAAAGGTACAGTGGTGCCTCGCAAGACGAAATTAATCCGTTCCGCGAGAGTCTTCCCTCTAGCGGTTTTTTCGTCTTGCGAAGCAACCCTATTAGCGGCTTAACGGATTAGCGCTATTAGCGGTTTAGCGGCTATTAAAGGCTTAAAGGCTTAGCGGATTAGCTGCTAAAAGGCTATTAAAGGCTTAGCAGATTAGATAAAGGGGGCGAAAAGCGAAAAAAAAATCTCAAGACTTGCAAGACATTTTCGTCTTGCGAAGCAAGCCCATAGGGAAATTCGTCCTGCGAAGCAACTCAAAAACGGAAAACCCTTTCGTCTAGCGGGTTTTCCGTCTTGCGAGGCATTCATCTTGCGGGGCACCACTGTAAAGGTAAAGGGGCCCCTGACTGTTATGCCCAGTCGTGGCTGACTCTGGGGTTGTGGCGCTCATCTCGCTTTATTGGCCGAGGGAGCCGGCGTACAGCTTCCGGGTCATGTGGCCAGCATGACTAAGCCGCTTCTGGCGAACCAGAGCAGCGCATGGAAACGCCATTTACCTTCCTGCCAGAGTGGTACCTATTTATCTACTTGCACTTTGACGTGCTTTCGAACTGCTAGGTTGGCAGGAGAAGGGACCGAGCAACGGGAGCTCACCCTGTTGCGGGGATTCGAACCACCGACCTTCTGATCGGCAAGTCCTAGGCTCTGTGGTTTAACCCACAGCGCCACCCACGCCACAAGTTATAGAGGGGGAAAACAGGTTATGGGGATGCCATCTTACAGTGGCAGCATCGTTTATTTATTTTTTATTTAAAGTGGACTTCTGTCCTCACTCAGAGGGCAAACAGTATATTTCCCCTGGGTTTGTACAACACTGTCCAGTCGTAAGCCTAGGTGAAATCACTTCAGTTACTGTGTCACTAATAACTAATGATATTCTCTCTCACCCAGAGACACAAAAACATGATGCAAGCAGACATTGCAGGCAAATATATTTTCTCTACCCACATAACAACATTTTGCTGCCTGAGAAGGAATAGTGAGTACCCGAGGCGTCAAACTATTTTGGCACTTGAGGAAGAAAACCCTACAAGCACCTCTCCTTCTCCCTGGCTCTATCAAAACGCAATAATAATAAATTAAACAACTATTTGGTGTCCTTTCATTGATACTCAACATCTGCCGCCTGAGGCCACCGCCTCACTTTGCCTAATGATAGGGCCGGCCCCATTTGTTCCCTTCCACCTTGGGCATCACCTTCGGAAGGCCCAGTTCTGGATGCCGCCACCCTTATCATAATGTTCCAGAGAAGCAATTTGCCCTGTAAAATGACTCCACCTGCCAGCCTGTTTCTGAGTGTAATTCGAAGTGCTGGTTTTGACCTTTTCCAAGCTTGAAGGTACTTGTGGGACTGCCTCCTCCTATATGAATCTATCCATCCTTTCAGCTGTTTTCCCCTTCCTCCATTTGCCACTGCTGTCTGAGGAATGCTTAGTGCCAATGTGTGAGGAAGCTTTCCTTGTGGTATTCGGACCCCATCTGTGGAACTCTCTGCCCTAGGAGGTCACAATATCTTATTCTTTATTTGTGTGCTGCCAGAAACTGGAGATATTTCTTTCTTTCCTTTTAAGCAAGCTTTTGATTCTGCTTAATTTGATTTATTGGGTTGTTAGTCTTGGCTTCTTTTCCTGCGATACCGCTATCACGGTCATTGTGTATTTAACAATGGATCATTCTTATTTTTTTGAGCTTGTTCTTATGCTTTTGCAAGACACTTTTATAAGCAACCCCTTTCGGGAGGGAAAGAACGGGGTGTGCATTTTTATGGAAATAAAAAACATTCCTGGCCTTGGAAAGTCTCCACCAGGAATGAGAAATCTTTTTCAGCCCAAGGGCCATATTCCCTCATGAGCAAAGCTTTTGGGGGCGACACTCCAGTGGTGGATAGGGCCAGGCAACGGCTGAGACTCTTATCTGTGTACTGGTGACTATATTTCGGCCAAGGAAATGTGGAGGTTTCTACACACACAGAGACACTCATCCTTTTCCCTGCAGTAACTTGGAGCAGGGCCTTTCGTGTGGCTGCCCCTGTTCTGTGGAACAGCACCCCAGTTGAGATATGACAGGCACCTGCCATTTGCACTTCCTGGAAATAGTTGAAGACATTTTTGTTCCAACAGGCTTTCCCAGCCGGATAAAAGGGTTTTGGCAAGGTCCACTTGTAAGGGCTTTTGTCTTGTTTTAAATCTATTTGTTGTTTTTGTGTTTTCAACCATTTTTAATTATTTTATGTGCACATCGCCTTGAGATAGTGGTTTAGAAGGCAGTTAAAAATTAATTGTATTAACAATAAAAATAGAAGCTGATACCCAGTGAAACCATTTACTCCTTGAGAGTTTTTAAAAGCCCAGGCTATTCAAATAGGAAACCTTCCTCAGCTGTGTAGCAGGTGGATGCAAATTTCACTCCAGCTAGCAGACAACACGAGCTGAAGTTCTGCCTGCCCTATAGTGGCCTCATCTGACAGATGGCCATCCAACCTCTGTTTAAAAACCTCAAATGAAGGAGAGTTTGCCACCTTTCCGAAGGAGTCTGTTCCACCGTCAAACAGATCTCTTACCATCTGAAAGTTCTTCCGTCTCACCCTGCATAAGAGGGTGTCCCCTTCTTAGCATATCACACTTTTGCGGCTCAAAGAAGCTCCAAGAGACTGGAAGCCAATAAATCCCGAGCCAATAAAAGGGGCACCGGTGTCTTTTGCCTGTCTTATGATCCACCTGTAGGACGCCCAGCTGTGGTGGATCATCAGCGAGAGACGTCGAGCGTAGCTGGGTTTGAAGTGGGGAGGGTGGAATAAAGGACTGGATAACTTTATGGCTGTTAATAACATTTGCAGCTATGCAAGCTAAGATAACGATATGGGCAATTAAACCTCATGCTTCAGGGTGTGAGCTGATGAGAATCCAATGGCGTTCGCACCATGCCACCTAAGACTTTGTGTGTACGCTCTCCTTTTATTTTGCTGCCAGGATGCTAGCGAAGGTGGAAGAATAATGGTGCTTAGAGGCCCAGTGAGAAGGATCTCAGGCAGCAGCTGGGACTGGGTAGGTGAGGATGCAAAAACAGCTCTGCTGGATCTGGTCAAAGGTATATAAAGTCCAGCAACTTGCTTCCCACCGTGGTCAAATCCTCCAGGAAGCCCCCAGGCAGGGCTTGAAGGCAATAGTCCTTTCCTGCTGTTTTGCTCTCCAGCAACTGGTATTCTGTGGTATACTGGCTCTGCACATGGAGGTTCCCCAAAGACTTCATGACTATCACAGCTACTACTGCAATTTATTTGCACAACAATTTGAAGGGCCCTAGCCCCCCTCCAAAAACAAACAAACAAACTGTGAGCAGCGTAAATATATACAGCAGAGTACAATGAAATGCTATAAATCCATCAGTAAGCAAGTCTACACAGGACAGCAAAATCACAACACAGGAGGACCATCAGAACTCTTCTCTAATTAAGAGGATTAAAGGGGGCTTTGCACCCCACATTCTCACGTGTTTAAGGACTGGAAACATGGACAAACCATGAACACCGTCTAGTAGCCTCTGTTCTTGGAGAGCCACTGGCAGGTGGAAGAGATAATACAGGGTAGACAAACCTAGACAGCATCTTAAAAAGCAGAGACATCACCTTGCCAACAAAGGTCCGTATAGTTAAAGCCCTGGTTTTCCCAGTCGTGATGTATGGAAGTGAGAGATGGACCATAAAGAAGGCTGATCGCCGAAGAATTGATGCTTTTGAATTTTGGTGCTGGAGGAGACCCTTGAGAGTCCCATGGACTGCAAGAAGATCAAACCTCTCCATTCTGAAGGAAATCAGCCCTGAGTGCTCACTGGAAGGACAGATCGTGAAGCTGAGGCTCCAATACTTTGGCCACCTCATGAGAAGAGAAGACTCCCTGGAAAAGACCCTGATGTTGGGAAAGATGGAGGGTGCAAGGAGAAGGGGAGTAAGGCAACATCACATGCTCTAGGCTGGTGGATGATGATAATGTTCTGAGTGATATGGAGAGAAAATCTCTCTCTCTTTCTCACATGCACAAATATTTGAACTTAGAGTCACGCATCAAAGCCTATTGACCATGGGTTCAGCACTAGCAAAAGAAGTAATTCCAACAAATATTAAAGAATGAATGAATGAACTTTGTTGCCCAAAGATGTGGGGGGCAGCCACTACCCTGGAGGCATATTAAATTCTTAAACACAGGCACACCTAGGCAGGGGCCCTGATGGATACATGAAAGTTTCCAGGCATAGGACCAAAAGGCACAAATGTTCGTCAATTTTGCATATGCAAAACTTGGAATTTAAATAATGCAGAAGGCAATCCAACTAATTCCCCACCCAAGTCACCCCAGATAATTTTTAAATGAATTTGTACTCTGCCCCAGATCACCCGAAATCAGCTCCTGATTAATTCATTTACCCCCCAGTTCATTTCCCAACAGGTCCTGCTGCGAATCAATTCAATTCCCCTCCAGTTATCCCCCTTCATTACTCTTAAATCATCTCTAGATATAGTCAGCTTCAATGTATTTCTATAATTTATTTCCCCCTACCCAGTAAGTCAGATCACCCCCCACAATTCAATTTCCTCTGAATTCATTACCCACCCTAAAAAATAAAAAAGAAGATTTGGGGCCCATGCCTCAGACTCCTAGCAATGATCTGGATCAGGCTATATGATGGTGCCCATTGGTGATGCTTTAAGTTTTAATTTAAAAAACAAAAACCCAGAGGATATCCTCTGGTTAGATACTTTATGAGGAGATTAGAGAAATTCATGAAAGGGGAGAAATCTATCAGTAGCTATCAGCCAAGGAAGCTAAATGCAAGTTTCCTTATTCCAAGGTACTGAAGACATGGAGGACAAATTCCAGTAAACCGTGGTTTGGTTGTTGTCACAGTCTTCCTAGCAAACTACAGGGGAGGTTTCCCAGAGGCACCTGGCCAGCTGATGTTGGGAGGCGGGCGCTAGACCAGGTGAGCTTTTGATCTAATCCAGCAAGACTATTCTTAGGTTTGAGCAATGCCCTTGACTCTGTCACACTAAGGGAATAAGTGCCTACAGAGGGTGGTGAATACAGCACAAGATATTATGGGCTGTCCCGTGAATCCGCTGGATGGAATAGCGGAAGAACGTTGCCTCAGGAGAGAGAGGAAAATTCTCAGGGATGATTCACACCCTGGCCGGCACTTTCTTGATCTCCTGCCCTTGGGCAGAAGATATAGAAGCATGATTCGTCGCACCAACAGGGTAAAGAACAGCTTCTATCCATGGGCTGTTAGGCTGCTGAATGAAAAGATAACAACAGGGCAACTGACTTTTGGGTTTGGTGGGTGTGTAAACGAGGGGAATTAAGACTAAGAGAGCTGAGTGGGGGGTGCTCAAGTAATCTCACTGTATACAAGTTGTACAAGTGACAATAAAAAGGACCCCTGACCATTAGGTCCAGTCGTGGCCGACTCTGGGTTGTGGCACTCATCTCGCTTTACTGGCTGAGGAAGCTGGCTTACAGCTTCCGGGTCATGTGGTCAGCATGACTAAGCCGCTTCTGGCGAACCAGAGCAGCGCATGGAAACACCGTTTACCTTCCCGCCAGAGCGGTACCTATTTATCTACTTGGACGTGCTTTTGAACTGCTAGGTGGGCAGGAGCTGGGACTGAGCAACGTGAGCTCACCCTGTCGTGGGGATTCAAACCGCCACCTTCTGATCGGCAAGTCCTAGGCTCAGTGGTTTAACCCACAGCGCCACCCGCATCCCTCAAGTGACAATAAAGTACTTCAATTCAATATCGAAGAGCGGTATAAGAAAGAGGGGCAGGTGGGGAGGAGTCGTGGGTCTGGGTCACCACAGATTTTAGCTGATTGGCAGCGCATCTGCTTTGCACGCAGAAGGTCCCAGGTTCATTCCCTACCATCTCGAGGTAGGGCTAGGAATCTCTCTCCCCCCCCCTGAAATCCCGCAATGCCACTGCCAGCAAGACTGAGCTAGATGGACCTGCAAGCTGACTCTTACCAGGAAGCTGCCTGTGTTCCTATGACTCTGGACCCATTAAACCGGCTTCTTCTCTTGTGATCCAGTCCTCCCTTGGGATCCTGAATCCCACCTGCTGGGAATCACAGGAGGGGAGAGGCTTCTTGTGCTCGAATACTGCTTGCTGACTTCCCAGAGGCAACTGGGGTGAGACAGCATCAAACTGAAGCCTCCTTTGATGCCCAAAGCTGGGACAAACTTTCCCCTGATACTTTATATTTATGCTCGCTGGGGAATCTCTTTCAAATAAATGAATTATCCTAGGATGGTACAGTTGTACAAGAAGTCTCTCTCTGTAAGAGACCACTTCTTGTCAGTGTTCAAGAAGGACACTGACAAACTGGAACGTGTCCAGAGGAGGGCAACCAAAATGGTCAAAGGCCTGGAAACGATGCCTTATGAGGAACGGCTAAGGGAGCTGGGCATGTTTAGCCTGGAGAAGAGGAGGTTAAGGGGTGATATGATAGCCATGTTCAAATATATAAAAGGATGTCACATAGAGGAGGGAGAAAGGTTGTTTTCTGCTGCTCCAGAGAAGCGGACACGGAGCAATGGATCCAAACTACAAGAAAGAAGATTCCACCTAAACATTAGGAAGAACTTCCTGACAGTAAGAGCTGTTCGACAGTGGAATTTGCTGCCAAGGAGTGTGGTGGAGTCTCCTTCTTTGGAGGTCTTTAAGCAGAGGCTTGACAACCATATGTCAGGAGTGCTCTGATGGTGTTTCCTGCTTGGCAGGGGGTTGGACTCGATGGCCCTTGTGGTCTCTTCCAACTCTATGATTCTATGATTCTGTGATTCTTATTTATACCTTTCTCTCCTCCGTGATAACTTTTCCAGCAAAGCCGGAAAAATATATAACAAAATAGTACTTTAAAGTCATGCTTGCTATGGCCTGAGACCACTAACGGCTAATTTACTTTGACTGCATTCAATGGAACGTTCGCAGGAAGAGACCAAACTCAGTGAAGTCAGTCTTTGAAGCAAGCCTTGCTATCTAGATCACCTATTTGACGTCCGGCCACGAGGAGGTGCTGTTGAACATTACTTGCAACCCCCAATTTATTCTGGAAACAGTTTTTGCATCAACCAGAAAAAAGGTATGGGGGGGTGACTTTCCCCTTCTCTGTTCAAGTCAGCCTTTTGGGTAATAAAGTATTGACTCTGTAGGGCTTCCAGGAAAACACACACACACATATATAATGCAGGTGGATGAAGAAGAAAATAAAACACATTTTGACAATGTCTTGCGAAACAAGGGGATTGCTAGGTACTTCATAGACTAAGGGTACAAAGCCATGGCAAAAATTTGCATAAAATTGTGTATGCTAATAGATGCAAATTTAGGTCTCTAAGCAAATTAAGACAGTGGCTGGTTGGAGTCTCACTAGATCTGCTACCCTATGAGCATGTTTTCTTTATTTTTTATAAATATACCCACCTAAGAGAGCCTGCAATCCTAAATCCCATTTACTAGGGAGTAAGTCCCATTGAACTGTATAAGGCTTACTTTCAAACAGGCACAGTTACGACTGTGCAGTTAGTCAGGTCCATTCATTTCAATGGATCTACTCTGAACGTAACTAATGTTGGATGCAAGTATCAGAAAGACCACCTCCTTCCCCACAGGGTTTTCCTAGGGTAATTCCATCACCCTCAGAAGCTTGGGGTGTTGGCGACCCAGGAGAGGGCCGTCTCTATTGCAGCCCCTCCCCACAGAGGTTTGTTTCTGCAGTATGCAGCTCTTTACGTGGCCTTCGACACCTGAGACACATGTTTTCAGGACCCACCCTCTTCCTGTGACTGTGATTTGTTTTTTGTTTTTTTTAAGTGTAATGCCTCGTATTTTTTCCCCCCATGTAACATTTTTACAAATCCGTTTCATTTGTTGAGGCATTAGGGGGAGAAGAAAAAAAGGAAAAAAGAAAGGGGGTGGAGAGAGGGAAGATGGATGGGGGTGGGGTTGGGTGGCGGTGTTTCTATTATGCTTAATGTATGTAGAGTTTGGTGTCAGCGTTGCTTGTGTTGTTCACTTGTGTTCCTTTGGTGGTGAGAGAGGTTGGGGTTGGCCTAGGGTGTGATTGTTTGCTTGTGATTGGCTGTGGTGATCTTTGTTTTTGTGTGTGAGTGAGGTGGGTGGGTGTTTTGGATCAGGTTAGCCATATTGATTTGTATGCTGTTGGTGGATTATTATCATTGTCCTGTTGGGCTGTGTATGTGATAAAGGGGAGCCATACCGGGGTGAAGGCGTCTTCTTCTGTTTGTCCCCGTGTCAGTTTCAGTTTATTAGTTTGTTTTAAACTGTTTCTGATACTTTAAATTGTTGTAGCCTGCTCTGGGACCTGATGCATTGTTTATTTTTAGTTTAGTTTATAAGAAGAGGAGAAGGTGCAGAAATTCCCATGCCCAGCAGAAAAGACTCCCCATCCAGCCTCACCCCAAAACACTCCTGTTGCAAAGGAACAGATATGCCCAGAGCCCTGCTGACGTACATTTCAGGCTTGACAAAAACTCATTTCTCTCTCTCTCTCTCTCTCTCTCTCTCTCTCTCTCTCTCTGTGTACACACACACACACACACACACGAATGAAACCTCAAACCATGCTGTTGATTTTAACTAAACTACAATTTTCGGAGTGCTCAATATGGCAATTTGTGAGGGTAGAGGTTTCTCGGATGTATTTGCTGCCCTAGTGGGACAAATTGCTTCTGTGCTTAGTCAGACACTGGGAAACCTCTTCTCTGTTAATCCATCTGAAGCAGGGGTAACCCACTCCCAGGGATCTGGAATGATGGGAGTTGTAGTTCATCAACATCTGGAGGGAGACCATGTTGGCGACCCATGACACACCATTCATGCAGCCAAACTCCCTCCCATTAGAGGTCCGGCTGGCTCCCTCCTTGTTATCCCACCACCTATTTCTCACCTTTTCTCTAAACCAAAGAGTCCCAAATGCTGCAACCTTTCCTCACAGGAGAGTTGCTCCACCCCCATGGTCATTTTGGTTGCTGGAACTTTTCCAAACTGTGCATTTCATTAAAGGCCCGGCTACCTTTTCCTCAAATGGCCGCACAGCAATGTGATAGGGTACGTCCTTTGAATGCAGATAGCCCCAGGTTCAGTCCCTTCTCCACACTTGAGAGCTGCTGTCAGTCAGAGTAGACAACAATGGTGTCCCAATCCATGGGGATACCCACCTGTGCAGACAGGTGTTGGCCCAAGCAAGGAGGACGCCAGTAGTTCCAGAATTCTAGGCAGAGGTGAAAGTGAAGGTGGCAAGATCAGCACCTTGGAGAGGGACCTAGGTGTGAGTTTCAAAACTGGGGTTAGTGATCCCGCCGCTGAGGCAGATCCTACAAATTGTCCCAGCAGTATCCTGAAGCAACAGGCAGATCTTCAAAGCCTGGGCTAGGTATGCTTGGTGGCTGGTCCCAAACTTTGGAGCTCCCTTCCTAGGGAAGTTAGACTGGCTCCTCCTTGTTCTCCTTCCGCTGGCAGGTGAAGACTTTCTTATTCCAAGAGGCTTTTAGGAACTGACTGCTTTTAAGGAAAGGGATGGTGCTGTGATATTTGTATTGTAATTATCTGCATGTTTTAATACACACACACACACACACACACACACACACACTTTAATTATTTGCGTTTAACCGCTTATGAATTGTTCCCCCCCCTATGTTTTTAGCCACTACTATTTTATCTGTAGTGGGACGCGGGTGGTGCTGTGGGTTAAACCACAGAGCCTAGGACTTGCCGATCAGAAGGTCGGTGGTTTGAATCCCCACGACGGGGTGAGCTCCCATTGCTTGGTCCCTGCTCCTGCCAACCTAGCAGTTCAAAAGCACCTCAAAGTGCAAGTAGATAAATAGGTACCGCTCTGGCGGGACGGTAAACTGCGTTTCCGTGCGCTGCTCTGGTTCGCCAGAAGCGGCTTAGTCATGCTGGCCACATGACCCGGAAGCTGTACACCGGCTCCCTCGGCCAATAAAGCGAGATGAGCGCCGCAACCCCAGAGTCGGCCACGACTGGACCTAATGGTCAGGGGTCCCTTTACCTTTACCTATTTTATTTGTAAGCCACCTTGAGTCCTTGTTTGGGAAAAAGGTGGGGTATTAGCATCATCTTCATCATCATCATCATCATCATCATCATCATGCCCCATGAATGCTACATGTGATTAGTCATAGTGATTGTGCCTTCCTCTGTAGCAACTAGCTTCTTCAAGCTGTTGGGTGGTCTCCTAAGAGCCTCCCTGATCCCCCAAGAAATCTGTGGACCAACAGTATGTCCCCCTGGGGTTCGGGGGATGAGATATGGGCTCCACATGGGATGGACCAGGGGGTGGATCCATCTCCTCCTGGGGTGCCTCACTGGCGGACTTTGCCTCCAAGGATTCTATGGGGCCATGACAGCTGGGCTGCATGGGCAAAGACTCTCCGTCTCAGGGTACGGAAGCACCCTGCCCTTCAACCAGTCTCACTCTTCTGCAGTGCTCAAACCTCCTTCTTTCCTCACAGCTCGCTATTTTGCAAGCCTGCTTTCTGCCCACCTCTGCGGTCTCTTTTCAAAATGAAGAAGCGACGCAGAAATCAACCAGACAATTGCTGGCCTCTTTTTAGAAGGCATAGAAGCTTCCATAACAGGTCCTGCATCTCTCCCCATGCCCCTTGTACATTAACTGTTCATTTTTAAAGGACTTTGTGGTGTCGCCAGTCCTGATCTTAGCAAGACAAATCCTGGGCTCCGTTCACCATCTTTCAACGTCCTGCTTGCATCAAGAGACCCTTCACACTGCACGGTCGCCCCACGTTAACAAATGTCTTCACATGCCGCTTGCAATTAATGCAGCCCAATGACATCACACCCTAAACAGTATCGGGTATTACAATACTGAGCTTTTGGGATACATTTCCCTCTCCTTTTTAAATGTTGCATTACTCCCAACAACACCCTAAGAGGCATGTTCATAATGAAGAACAATGAAGAGGAGCAGCTTCTACACTCCACAGGTTTGAATATAACACATGCACATGTGAACTCAACCACAGTAACAAATTTCTGGCAGAGGTTCGTATGTGCAAAAGCAGCCAGATTACAGCACACAGATGACGGTCCTGCTTCTCCTCTGCCCAACCTGTTTTCTCCTGCAGCTGGGGACAAGGACAGAATACAAGAGCTCCCCGGCTGGAACAGCTCCTGAGATTTCATTACAAGAGGCCCTTGCAAATATATCACCAGAATCTTGAGGTCTAGAATCTTGAAAGTTGGGATCCCAAGGAAGCTGAATCCTGGCCCCTATTATGTTGCATGCATCCCACATATTCCTAGCCCTGCCCTTTCTTAACAAGTTACTTTCTCCAACAAGTCTGTGGTTTGTTTGGATCTCCCCGCCCCCATGAAAGCTAAAACACAATGAAGAAATCATCCATCACCACCATGCAAGTCAAAAGGGAGGCTTAAATCAAACCATCCTCGACAACAATGACATTAATTATGCTTTTAACACGATTTTACTGCTTCCCTTCCCTGCCACCCTCCCAGCCCAACACAGACACACACCCGTCCCTCTCCTCCATGCCACATCTGTCTGAACAATATCAAGAAGATTTATGATTTTTTTCCTTCTTCCCGTAATTACAGACACACAAGCCCGGGCTCACTTTATCAAAATACTTGCTGAGCAATCAGACTTTCTCGCTGCCTTTCTCCGCTTGAGGTTTGCATTGGCAGAAGCCATTCAACACACACACACACACACACACACACACACACACACAACACCAAAGAAACACACCACCCCTCGAAGAAATCTGTCTAAAAAAGTGTTGAATCAGGAACTTGTTTGTTGCTTCTGAAACGTTCTACAAAGAATTTGCTTGTCAACAAATATACATGTATTTATAGGTGGAATACCTGCAGGGGAAGATTCATTCTGGGGGAGAGGAGTTTGCTGGGAAAAAGGAGCAAGGGTGCATTGGGAAATTGCAGTGTGTGGAGGGTTTGTGTGTGACCCATCGCAGAGCATATAGTCCTTATAGTGTCATGCTCCATGTTGAAACTTAATGACAGGGGAGGGAACAGACATACACCCGCTTTGCCCAAACTCCTAACTGCCTGGAAAATGAATTAACATCCTCGCAAAAGCTCTCTTGCAGATCTCTGGCAGTTAGGAGCTCAGCAGACTCAGCTAAGCAGCACTCTGGCAGGTCAAGGTTTGGTTCCGGGGCAAGGAGATGAGCGGAGGACTGATCTGGCCAGAGACTCTGGTGGGGTCAGACGCAGAAACAGACTGAAGAGTGTGCCATGTCCTTGCAGCTGACCCTTTGTGCAGCAAAAGTGGTCACCTTGATCAGGAAAGGAGAAAAGGCGGACTGGCCAACTGAGCACCATTCTACTGCCAGCCAATCATAAAAGGCAATGCTGTCTATTTTAAAATTTCTATTGGTGACTGAGTGGACCCTGAGCATGGGCACCAGTCGTGGACCATCACAGCGCTGGATTATATAATAAGTAGACTAAGCATGTGTTCGAAAAGCACGCCAAAAAGTGCAAGTAGATCAATAGGTACCACTCTGGCGGGAAGGTAAGCGGCGTTTCCGTGCGCTGCTCTGGTGTCGGTGTTCCGTTGCACCACAAATGGCTTAGCCATGCTGGCCACATGACCCGGAAAAACTGTCTGCGGACAAACGCTGGCGCCTTCGGCCTGTAAAGCGAGATGAGCGCCGCAACCCCAGAGTCGTTCACGACTGGACTTAACTGTCAGGGGTCCCTTTACCTTTACCCAAGGATGTGTTTAAGGCACCAGCAAACAACAAACAACAACAACATATTTATATGCCATCCATTTGACTGGGTTGCTCCAGCCACTCTGGGCAGCTTCCAACAAATTAAAGCAAAGCAGGGGCACTGCCGAAAATGAGAAATTATTGAAAGATTTTGTCATTTGGCATCCCCCCCAACCCCCCCCCACATGAAAGCTATAAATCACGGGGAAAATCAGAACTTTGTGAGACTTTTTTACACCCCACTTTCCCTGGTTTCCTTTTATCACTTCCTCCCACCTAAACCAGGGGGTTGTTCTACTAACGTAAATCAAAGCAATGGAAGGGAATCAGATCTTGTCATGTGTGGCACATGATTACCATGCGCAACATTGCAGAATGCCATGTAAGCTTTGTGCCGTTTCGAAAAACAAAATGTTATTTTAGTATTGTTTTTATTTTGAGTTGTATACGGGGGCGGGGGCTTTAATCTATCTGCTCCTTAGGGCCTCTAAAGGTCTTAATCGGGTGGTACATAAATGTACTAAACTATAATAACAATAAATACAAGAATTAAATAAAGGCAAGGGAACTGAACACAATAATCAGCCCCCCCAAAGTCAAAGGATCACGATAACTACAAAACAAACCAATTCCGAGCACTGCTGACATATCCAGTCTTTGGCATTCTAGTTCCAAAACCCAAACAACCATTGCCACTTTTTCATCAATACTATCAGAGCTTTTTCTTCTTTGAGCCACTTCTGTTAATTTATTCATAGCTGCAATTTTGAGCATTTGTTCGTTTCTGCAAAAGGTCTTTTTTCTCACTGTTGGATAACCCCGAATGTTCCTAGTCAGAATATTCATTGGAACCTCTCGTGAGGAGAGTGTTACTGATCAAATCTTAGGACCTCTTTTGTCCTTGCAGATAATAGAAGAGCTGCCACACTGGACTGGACACACATGAAGAAAACTAAAACAAACAAAGCTGGAATGGATTTTCAGAGACGGTAAACGGAGCCGCAATATATTTAGGTTGCAATCCTTCAGAGTTACTTCAGAATAACTCCTGCTGAACTCAGTGCCGCTTACCGTATTTTTTGCTCTATAAGACGCACCAGACCACAAGACACACCAAGTTTTTGGAGGAGGAAAACAAGGAAAAAAATATTCTGAATCTCAGAAGCCAGAACAGCAAGAGGGATCGCTGCGCAGTGAAAGCAGCAATCCCTCTTGCTGTTCTGGCTTCTGGGATAGCTGCGCAGCCTGCATTCGCTCCATAAGACACACACACATTTCCCCTTACTTTTTAGGAGGGGAAAAGTGAGTCTTATAGAGCAAAAAATACGGTACTTCTGAGTGTAGAAGCATATAGGAATCGGATTGCAGTGAAACCATTTACAAGAAGGAATGAAAAATATTTTAATCAACATCGGCAACCCTCAGCTTCAAACAATGGAACCTCTGATCAGCCCCCTCACTGACTTCTGACATTCATTCAGGTATCGCTCACCTGTTTGAAAGCTAATCTTCACAGCCATGAGGACTAGGAAGTTGTTTCCCCTCCGGATTTCAAATTCCAAAATCTGGGCTTGCAAGTTGTAAAGGAGAGGTGGAAAAACACTGCTCCTGCTTTACAGCTCCATAATCCTTTTGTCAAACGCACACGGATGCTACTCACAACAAGGAATATCTGAGAGGTATGGCCATATGCATCGCAACACTTCCAACCCACCCCCGAACCCATCAAATCTAAATTCCATTGTCTGCCCCTTTGCTGTGAAGGGAGTTCAGTCATCTTAGTTAACTTGCTGTCAAAGAGACAAGCGCGGATCACGGCAGCGTTATTACAAGGCGAGAGCAAATGTATTCCTTTTTTATTGTCAAGACAGATTTGGCTCAGGCACTGAAATACAGCGATAGCAAAAGATGTTTCCTCTTGTCTGTTCTGCTACCTCTTCAAAAAGAACACGGGGGACACCAGCTCACCGCGAGCCCTTCCTGCCATGCAGGGAGCGATAGGCGAGACCCGACACAGCGGGGAAAATGAAGTCAGAAACGCTGGAGGGGCAGGTGGAGAGACGGATGCTCAGTGATAAAACCGCTCCGGCAAAACTTTGCACCGTATGGTCCAAATGTCCACACCAGGAAAAGACAGTTTCAGTGACCACCTATCAGTTAGGTCTGCCAACTTTAATGGGGCAAAAACATGTGTCACTGATTAGTCAGGCAACATTATTATTATTATTACTATTATTGGGAGAAATTCAGCACAGCGCTAAGATGATTGCTCCATCAGCCCAAGCATTTCTGCTAACCCAATGGAATGATCTACTTTCTCCTCCAGGGGTTTTCCCGGCACCTCTAAGCCAAGCCAATTTTTCTTTTGGAGGGGGAGGAGGGGGGGGGGGAAATCCCTGTTGCATTAGTAGAAGTCCTTTGTGCGTGCTTCTGCTGGCACGACTAGTTAGCTGAACCTGGCCTATCACTGTATAATATGAATATATAATATACTTATTATATAATATATATGATACAGTCCGATCATATCTTATGCATGATTAAGCTGCAAAATTTCAACCTTGTGTGGCTGAATGCTGGCTGGCTGCAACTGTGCAAATTAATTGCACTCAAGGTGGCAAGCTTAGAAGTTAATTTTGTGCGGGGTTTTCCTGGCATGGAAACAGCTTTTGCGCTTCCCACCTTGCTTACTGGGCTCTGGGATGCTCTCCTGAGATCTTGCAGGAACTCAGAGGGACTCGCGATATCTTGCAAGCCTCCCGGAGCATGGTAAGCAAGGCAGAAAGCTTAAAAGTTCTCTGTTTTGCTTTGGGGGGGAGCATAGCTCATCTTGTGTACTGGCTCTGGAAGGACGGTCACACAGGGGCGGTTTGAGTATACAGTGGTACCTCGGGTTAAATACTTAATTCGTTCCGGAGGTCTGTTCTTAACCTGAAACTGTTCTTAACCTGAAGCACCACTTTAGCTAATGGGGCCTTCCACTGCCGCCATGCAGCTGCCGCATGATTTCTGTTCTCATCCTGAAGCAAAGTTCTTAACCCAAGGTACTATTTCTGGGTTAGCAAGGTCTGTAACCTGAAGCGTCTGTAACCTGAAGTGTCTGTAACCCAAGGTACCACTGTGCGTGCTTTTGCATCGACACACCACCCTAACATAACCCCTGTGCAATATTTGATAGTACTATGTAATATTAATTTTAATATGTATTGTAGAGTATCATCACAATAATATATGTACTTACAGCAGGTATAGGCAAACTCGGCCCTCCAGATGCTTTGGGACTACAACTCCCATCATCCCTGTCCACTGGTCCTGTTAGCTAGGGATGATGGGAGTTGTAGTCCCAAAAACATCTGGAGGGCCAGATTTGCCTATGCCTGACTTACAGAAACAACAGCCAGACAGCATCTTAGAACTGGCATTCCCAATTCACATTCACCCAGGAGGGGTCTACTGTGACGTAACAAAACATGCCTTCAAATAAGGACTAAGTTAGAACTTAGCAAATGTTCACCATCACAAGGACTAAGAACTTTCAAAAATAAAATCGGAGAGATCCAAATCGACTCCGGGTGCTGAGGAAATCTGGAACACCCCCAGCAAGCAGCTCTGATGACACACAAATGTAGGAAGTAAACACTGCAAGGAATAAAAAGACCTGTTTTGTGGTTATCATTTTCATGACACCGCTAATATAAAAAGAGGCTTAGGCATCTTGTCAGCCGGCACCTTTTCCTCAGCGAAGGCTGTTATGTACTGAAGTTCTCACCCTGGGCCAGCAGGGGGATACTGTAGATAGTTATGCAAATAAGGGATCGAAAGTGACATTCAGTGATTGGATAGTTTTAGAAAATTGTTACAGTTACGTTGTACTGGAGCTCTATATAAGCAGGCCAACTGAACCCTTCAGTTCAGTTCTGTTCTGGCCTGTGAATAAACAAGAGCTGTTTGAAGAATCGCTGTGTCGTCTGATATTCACCCACAACTTAACAAAGAGGATGCTCCCGTGAGCAAAAGCTTCTGGATAATCATAACTAGGCGCTCAGAACAACTTTTCTGCCCTTTTAGAAGCAATTCTGCGAAAGGAGCTGAGGCGAACCATACCTGGAGCTTCAATCAGTTGCTTGTAAACACTCAGGAACGCTGCTTCTGCTTCTTTGCTTCTTTTACTAAGAGCAACCACCTGAGGGGAAGATAAAAATAAGAGTAACAAAAACCACGCAGGAACCATCAAGGGAAATGCAGTTTTCTCCCGCAAAGTTGTGCTCTCAGGTGAAGACACTGCAAATCGGACAGCCCAAGACAGCTTGGGTGCCGGAGGCAGAACCACCCTGAAGGTGGTAAAAGAACATAATAAATTAAGGAATTTAATTTATTATTTAATGGATGCCCTGTTTCCTCAGGCTTGCAGTGAGGTGTAGTGGTCAGAGTGTCAGAAGAGGACCAGGGAGCACGAGGTTTAAATTCTTGTTTTGTCCCTAAAATGGATAAAATGTGGGAGGGATGAGGGGACGAACAATTTCTGCCTCCCTGAGCTGCTAGAACAGGAGTCAGCAAACTTTTTCAGCAGGGGGCCGGTCCACCGTCCCTCAGACCTTGTGGGGGGCCAGACTATATTTGGGGGGGGGGGGAAATTGAATGAATTCCTATGCCCCACAAATAACCCAGAGATGCATTTTAAATAAAAGCACGCATTCTACTCATGTAAAAACACCAGGCAGGCCCCACAAATAACCCAGAGATGCATTTTAAATAAAAGGACACATTCTACTAATGTAAAAACATGCTGATTCCCATGTCCATGGGCCGGATTGAGAAGGCGATTGGGCCGCATCCGGCCCCCGGCCCCCATGTCCTAGACGAAGGCCAAAACTAGGACTAGGCCCTGTTTCCAGGACTAGGCAACCCTTCTCCTAGGCTTACATTAAAATATCAGTTGGTTTTACACCAGTTTAAGGGTGCATCTACGCACCATACATTTAAAGCACCAAGAGAACACCTTGAACAGTTATGGCAGTGCTTTTTTTCAAAAAAGAAAAAGAAAAAAGTTGAGGGGTACTCTCATTTTCCTACTCATATTGAAATACAGCGGTACCTCGGGTTAAGAACTTAATTCATTCCGGAGATCCGTTCTTAACCTGAAACTGTTCTTAACCTGAAGCACCACTTTAGCTAATGGGGCCTCCTGCTGCCGCCACGCTGCTGGAGCACGATTTCTGTTCTCATCCTGAAGCAAAGTTCTTAACCCGAGGTACTATTTCTGGGTTAGCGGAGTCTGTAACTTGAAGCGTATGTAACCCGAGGTACCACTGTAATGCCCCTCAATGAGGCCAAACTTAGATTCACAAAATGTTTAGGGGTATGCGTACCCCTGCGTAAACCCCCCCCCCGAAAAAAGCACTGGCTTCCCCAAAGAATCTTGGGAACTGTAGTTTGTTTTTATTTGAAGGCAGCCCTGTTCAAGGAAGTTTTTAGGGTGTATTGCGCTTTTACTGTATATTTTTTATTGGGAGCTGCACAGTGTGGCTGGGGCAGCCCAGTCAGATGGGCGGCATAGAAATAATAAATTATTATCATTTTATATTCTTCATTGAAAGATAAAGAATACAGAATTGCAAGTGCACAGAGTAAGACAAGACAAAACAGAACAGCAACAAAAATTTGTATACACTGCAAAAAGAGAGATAATGTTATTGTAGTTAACCAGTTGTTAGGAGACCCCCCTATTGCCCCCTCCCCAAGCTACAATTCCCAGAGTGGTGTAACAATCAGTCCCTCTTCACAGGGAATTCTGTACATCAGTGTTTCCCAACCTTGGGTCTCCAGCTGTTTTTGGACTGCAACTCCCATCATCTCTAGCTAGCAGGACCAGTGGTCAGGGATGATGGGAGTTGTAGTCTAAAAACAGCTGGGACCCAAGGTTGGGAAACACTGCTGTACATTGTAGCTCTGCAAGGGGAATATGAGGGGCTCCTAAAAATGCTCAGCACCCTTAACAAACGCTCCCAGGATTCTTTGGAGGAAAGGCACAACAATTTAAAGTGGGATCGTAGTGCTTTAAATATATGGTGTGGATGCAGCCTCAAAGTAGGGTTGCCATACGTCTGGGTTTTGCTGGACATGTCCTCTTTTGGGGGGCTGGCGTGCCCATCTGGGCAGATTTTTTAATTTATTATTAATAATAATAATAATAATAATAATAATAATAATAATAATGCCCTATACCTGCAGGTCTCAGGGCAGTTAACAGAATAAAATCAAAATATAAAACACAAAATCCACAATCAAAATAAAAACAGCCACCACGCAACCCCAACCCCCAAATTATTATTATTTTTAAGGACACAGGATGTCAATCACATCAAGCAAATGCCTGGTTAAAAAGGAACATGTTTGCCTGGTGCCTAAAGGTGTATAATGAAGGCACCAGTTGAACTTCCTTGGGGAGAGCATTCCACAGATGGGGGCCACTGAAGTACCTCGGTTTGGTTTTTTAAAATAATAACAATCACCGTATTTTTTGCTCTATAAGACGCACCAGACCACAAGACGCACCTAGTTTTTGGAGGAGGAAAACGAGAAAAAAATATACTCTGAATCTCAGAAGCCAGAACAGCAAGAGGGATCGCTGTGCAGCGAAAGCAGCGATCCCTCTTGCTGTTCTGGCTTCTGGGATAGCTGCGCAGCCTGGATTCGCTCCATAAGACGCACACACATTTCCCCTTACTTTTTAGGAGGGAAAAAGTGAGTCTTATAGAGCAAAAAATACGGTAATTTTTTTTATGGGGGGGGGGAACGCTAGAGCCACGCTTGGCCTTGCTCTTCGGAATATGGCAAGCCTACCCCAAAAACCATCAGTTCTCTCCAGGGGGTGGGCGATGCAGTGAATTTTCTATATTGTTAATACTTCTTAGCCACCTTCTTAGAATTATAGCTCCCTAGGGAGCAGGAATGACTGCTAAAACCAGTTTAAGTTTCCTGTCCCTAGGGCATCTTTTGCCTGCTGTGAGAGACAGAATCTTTGGGTGACCCAAGATGGTTGCTATTCCTTTCTCCACCAGCTGACCTCAAAAACTGAATGCCAACTCTGCAACCATCTCTTTTCAGCGACAGGCTGGCTGTTTATATTTTTACAAACGATGCCAGTTTTAATGCCTTTGGATTGTACTTGTCTTGGTGCTTGCATGCTGCTTTGTGAAGATCCTCTTGCTTAAAAAGCGGGTTATAAATTTGTTATACCTAACTTTTTACAGAGATCAACTTTAGCAACATGATGACGACAAAAAGGAAGAAACAAGGAGCCATCTCTTTTGAAGAGCAAGCCAAAATCTTGGTGGAGTTTTTAATCCCATTTCAGGATTTTCTAGTATTACAAATTTAAAATACACACACGCAGATCTGAAACTTGCTTGTTTTTCCCCCTTCCAAATTTGGGCTTCACAATTGAATAGAAACTGTATGGCGAAGCCTGCTTTTGCACTTCAACAAAGATAACCCAACGTGATTTCAACCCATGTCTTCCCTTTGTTGTTAATGTATTGGAGGGGAGGGCCTGGGGGCTGGCGCTGGATAGAAGATTCCTTCAGCCCCCCCTTCCCTCTTCTCTGTAATCCAGGTGGTCAGCAAAATCTCACTCTCTCTGTGTGTGCTGCGCATCAAATCCCTTCCCCCAAACTGCCATTCAAACTGGCAGGAAGACCCAATAAATAATTAATCTCCTCTAATTAGGTGCCAGGCAGGCAGGCTGGCCCCCTCTTCAACCCCCCTCTGATAGCCGGATGGGAGAGGAAGAAGTTAAAAAAAAACACAGAGCATCCATTCATATTCAGCGCTATACCCCATCAGTGGCATTGGAACAGTCCACCCAGTGGCATCGCAATGGGGAGGGTGCGCCCGGATGCCATGTCTGGGGGGGTGACAAGAAGGCATCCCGCGGGGGCTCGCGGTGGCGCAAGCAGCCATTGCGCTACCGCAGCTGCATGTGAAGAGGATCCAGGCGCTGGCGCCAAACCGCTATGTACAGCGCATGTGTAGCGTTGCACGCACGCGCTGTACATAGTGATGCCACACATGCGCTGTACATAGCGGTTTGCCGCCGGCGCCACTTGAGCACTGTACGGATGGTGGTGGGATCCAGCAGAGTATCCCGGCACTGTCTGTACGGCACTGGCGGCAAACCGCTATGTACAGCGCATGTGCAGTGTCGCTATGTGCAGCGCATGCGTCGTATGTAGCAATGCCCCGCCCCGGGTGTCACGACGCCTTCATTTGCCCCTGAGTCCACCATCACTGTACAAGTGGCCCCCCCAACTAAAAAATGCATGTTCTATTCTGTCCCTTCAACAGCTTCGAAGTAGACCGACGACTTCCAGGTGCAGAGTCCCTACCCTCCAACACTCCTCAAATGAAAATAGGAACATTTTCATCTGAGAAATGTTGGCAACATTGGCACAAAAGGGACCAGGAAAGAGCAGCAACTTGTGGCCTTTGTAACACGGGTCTTATGTCAGAGTGATATTTATTTATTTAATAAAAAAGAACATCTTTTAAAGAATTGCTCAGCGATGCCAATTCCCCGATATGACACCCCCCCCCCAATACTGCAGGTTGTGGGGAATGTGGCTGTACCCTGCAGTGTAGCCCACTATTAAAATTGCTGTTCAGATACAAGGCTGAGGTGTGTTTGAATCACTAGCTAAATATCCCGCATATAAATAATAATAATAATAATGGGGACGCGGGTAGCGCTGTGGGTAAAAGCCTCAGCGCCTAGGGCTTGCCGATCGAAAGGTCGGCGGTTCGAATCCCCGCGGCGGGGTGCGCTCCCGTTGCTCGGTACCAGAGCCTGCCAACCTAGCAGTTCGAAAGCACCCCCGGGTGCAAGTAGATAAATAGGGACCGCTAACTAGCGGGAAGGTTAACGGCGTTTCCGTGTGCTGCGCTGGCTCGCCAGATGCAGCTTGTCACGCTGGCCACGTGACCCGGAAGTGTCTGCGGACAGCGCTGGCCCCCGGCCTCTTGAGTGACATGGGCGCACAACCCTAGAGTCTGTCAAGACTGGCCCGTACGGGCAGGGGTACCTTTACCTTTACCTTAATAATAATAATAATTTATTATTAAACCCCGCCCACTCTGGGCAGCTTCCAACAAAATGCAAAAATCCATCAAACATTAAAAGCTTCCCTAAACAGGGCTGCCTTCAGATGTCTTCTAAAAGTCTGGTAGTTGTTGTTCTCGTTGACATCTGGTGGGAGGGCGTTCCACAGGGCGGGTGTCACCACTGAGAAGGCCCTCTGCCTGGTTCCCTGTAACTTGGCTTCTCGCAGTGAGGGAACCACCGGAAGGCCCTCGGTGCTGGACCTCAGTGTCCGGGTAGAATGATGGGGGTGGAGACGCTCCTTTAAAATGCACTTTAAGCTCCAGCAAAGGTCACTTTTACTTGAACTATGCTGTCAGCCAGAGTCCTTCCTTCCAGCTTGCCACGTGAAAGCGCTGGGCTTTCTTGCCTTGCACACGGACGAGCTGTGCTTTTATTTTGTAATAAACAAAACTGTCCCCCTCGTTATGGCAACACTAGGCGAAATACACCTGAGGAACTTCTGCCTTGCTTGGGTGCTCTTAAAGGTACAAAATCCCAGTTCTTAATGCTATACAGCTCCAAGAATTCTCAAAGGCTCTGAGATTACGCCTGAAAGTTCCTTTGGTACCGTTGGACGCAGTCCACCAGGCCCTGGAGATCTGAATAGCTAGACTGGTGACTGGGGGCGGCCGCCGAGACCACATAACACCGGTCTTGAAAGACCTACATTGGCTCCCAGTACGTTTCCGAGCACAATTCAAAGTGCTGGTGTTGACCTTTAAAGCCCTAAACGGCCTCGGCCCAGTATACCTGAAGGAGCGTCTCCACCCCCATCGTTCTGCCCGGACGCTGAGGTCCAGCGCCGAGGGCCTTCTGGCGGTTCCCTCATTGCGAGAAGCCAAGTTACAGGGAACCAGGCAGAGGGCCTTCTCGGTAGTGGCGCCCTCCCTGTGGAACGCCCTCCCACCAGATGTCAAAGCGATAAATAACTACCTGACATTTAGAAGACATCTTAAGGCAGCCCTGTTCAGGGAAGTTGTTAATCTGTGATATTTTACTGTATTTTTGGTTTCTATGGAAGCCGCCCAGAGTGGCTGGGGAAACCCAGCCAGATGGGCGGGGTACAAATAATAAATAATAATAATAATAATAGTTGTTGTTGTTGTTGTTTAGAGTAGAGTAGTACCACCTCTTTTTCTATCTTCTCTGCATCATTTAGTGCCGGAGTCAGCAACCTTTTTCAGCCGTGGGCCAGTCCACTGTCCCCCAGACCATGTGGTGGGCCTGACTATATTTTGGGAGGAAAAATGAACTAATTCCTATGCCCCACAAATAACCAGGGATGCATTTTAAATAAAAGCACACTACTCATGTAAAAACACCAGGCAGGCTCCACAAATAACCCAGAGATGCATTTTAAATAAAAGGACACATTCTACTCATGTAAAAACACGCTGATTCCTGGACCGTCCACGGGCCAGATTGAGAAGGCGATTGGGCTGCATCCGGCCCATGGGCCTTAGGTTGCCTACCCCTGATTTAGTCTGTCATCACCAGGTTGGGCAGTTTTCCTTTTGGGAGGAGGCAGAGGCAGGACAGTTGTTCGGCCGTTCCACATCACGGGGTCCTTTGTGGATTGTGGAGGCTCCATGGGAGATACCCAACAGTGATCCTCAGCAAATCAGTCAATGTGGAAGCAGTTCGCTGAACACAAAACAGTTGGAAATCCTTGGTATACAGCAGAGTAGCCAACACAGTGTTTTTAGATGGTGTTGGGCTACAAATTCCATCATCCTTGACCCTGGGCCAGGCTAGCTGGGGCTGATGAGAGTGGGAGTCCAACTATACGTGTAGGGCTCCATGTCAGCTACCGCTCCTGGCCTTAGAGGTCACAAGAAAGTAAGAAAAGCCCAGAGGTCCATCTGGCCTGCGCTCCACATGGGGCTACCTCTGAAGGTGACCAGTAAACTACAACTAATCCAGAATGCGGCAGCTAGACTGGTGACTGGGAGTTCTTGTTGAAACTACACTGAAAAGGATATATCAAGAACTCTGGCCAAAAGTTTCAATATAAGGAATAATTCCTACTCAAGAGTTGAAATGAAAAACGTGTGTATTCTGCTAAGAATAACAGTTTGAAGCTAGTAGTAGATTTAAACACAACGTATAAGTATGATAGTTTTAAAGTAATGGTAAGTTTGGATACAACGTTTAAGTGCAGAAATAATGTCGTTTCAAATATACAATGATATAGTACAAAGGTACATGAAATACCAGTGCACAACAATTGTTTTATACAAGTCTCAAAGGCAGTCAAAACGAGTCCACATTATATAAAATTAGAATAAAGAATAAAGAATGAAGGATCAAATGGGGCCAAAAAGGAGTATCCGGAGTGTGAATCAGATGTACGGTTCAGTGGTGGTAACCAGGACAGGGCCCTGTTTCGGAGTACACGCCTTCTTCAGCTCGGTTTTTTGACGACTATAAATCTGTTGGAAGTCTGTATCATTTAGTTCTTTTATGTTTCTATTTCGACATGCGTCTTAGATAATTGCATCCAAGTTTTCTTGCGTTTCTTTCCCGTCTTGAAAGACCTACACTGGCTCCCAGTATGTTTCCAAGCACAATTCAAAGTGTTGGTGCTGACCTTTAAGGCCCTAAATAGCCTCGGTCCAGTATACCTGAAGGCGCGTCTCCACCCCCATCGTTCAGCCCGGACACTGAGGTCCAGCGCCAAGGGCCTTCTGGTGGTTCCCTCACTGCGGGAAGCCAAGTTACAGGGAACCAGGCAGAGGGCCTTCTCGGTAGTGGCACCCGCCCTGTGGAACACCCTCTCACCAGATGTTAAAGAGATGTCAAACAGCCACCAGACTTTTAGAAGACATCTGAAGGAAGCCCTGTTTAGGGAAGCTTTTAATGTTTGATGGATTACGGTATTTTAATATTTAGTTGGAAGCCGCCCAGAGTGGCTGGGGTAGCCCAGCCAGATGGGCGGGGTATAAATAACAAATTATTATTATTATTATTATTATTATTATTACACCCTCCCAACCAGATGTCTCTGGGAAGCCCTCAATGAAGGGCTTCAGCAACCCTCGCCAGCTCTCCACAGACTGCCACAGAAAATGGGGTCAGTGGCTAATAGCCACCGAGAGACCCTTCATTATTCATGCTACATTTAGTGGCAGGTGAATTCCACTAGTCATGTATTGTGTGTGAGGAAAAATATTTCTTTTGTCGGTCCTGAATCGAGGTATACATGTGGTCAGTAGTCAATTCTGAATGCTTTGGGTTACAGACTCCTGCAAACACTTCAAGAAGGGTAAAAAGAAAAAGAAAAAGATTGCCATACCTACCCAGAGCTTCATTTTTCCTCCCCAAATACCACCTGGATATCATGTAAAACCAGAGAAGGTACAAATGTTGCTGCTTCCGCCGCCCAGACCAGCAGCATTCGAAACCGTGCCCGACGCCTCAGGCAAAATCGTTGACGCTCCTGTAATGTCACGCCATCATAAAACTTTAATGTGCCTTGAGTAGGTGAAAATTATAATTTAATGCCATGGCTTAAATAAAAAATCAAATTCCGCCTCTTCGTTCAAATATGTTTGTGGGGAGATAAGTCCCACCTCAGTTCTTCCTCAACCAGCCAGAACAACCGATGTCTTTAAGGAGAGTGTTGGGACATAAAAAAGGCACAAACTTTCATTTCTGTACTTCACTTCCTAAATGTACAGATTGAATACATCTCCGCACTCCTGGATTCAAATTGTCTCCAGAGAGAATGAGGCATAATAAAAATTATTTGTCATGCTAGTGAGATGTCACAGTGATTTTTCACCAAAAAAACCAAAGGCTCGGGTCTGCTCAGGGGCGTAGTCAGGTCCCTGGGTGCACAATTTTTGAGGGGGCGCGAACCAGGTGACCCCGGCCCGGCCCAGCCCAGTGCTCCTCTCCACCCGCCAAGGGCCACATTGGCCAGCCAGGCTCCCCCCTGCATGAGAGGGCAGGTGGCTCAGTGTGGCCTCACTTTACTCCACTGATGGTGGGGTCACGGCGTCCTTGTGTGAAATCCGAGACAGTCAGTGCTGACAACACTGATCTTAAAAATCCACGTGGGAGAACTTCCTGGGCATCTCGGAACTGCTTGGAAAGAAGGTGGACATGGATGGGGGAAGCAGGATCCCTCCTCTCACTTACATGGCCCAATCTCCCTCTCTCCAAGTACTGTATTTTTCGCCCTATAAGACGCACCTAGTTTTTGGAGGAGGAAAACAAGAAAAAAAAATATTCTGAATCCCAGAAGCCAGAACAGCAAGAGGGATTGCTGCACAGTGAAAGCAGCAATCCCTCTTGCTGTTCTGGCTTCTGGGATAGCTGCGCAGCTTGCATTCGCTCCGTAAGATGCACACACATTTCCCCTTGCTTTTTAGGAGGGAAAAAGTGAGTCTTATAGAGCAAAAAATACGGTAAATCTCTCCCAGGCTCTTAACTTCTGCAAAACATTTTTGCACCCCTGCTAAGAACTGAATGGCACGAATGCAACCACAACATCACCATTCCTCATTAATGAATTATTTACCCCAGTTAAATCTGCAGCACCGCTCTGCAAAACCTAGGGAATTTTCACAGCTCCATGTGGCTCCAGCTGTAATTAAAACTTTCCTCCCAACTTTGGTCAAACTTTGTGTCAGCCATGATGGATTTGCCACCAAACTCCCACAGCACAGCATCCCCCTTCTTCTTTTTTTGCTGAAGTCAGAGAAACGTCACCTGTCATCCTTCAATTCTCACATGGTTGGGGAAGGCTCAGCATCAAACCAGCGAGTGCAGCAAGACACAGCAAAAAGACAAATGCCCGCTTTCCCCCCAAAAGACCTCGGGTGTTTATATACTTGTCAAGTTGTTCAATTTACTGCTTGTTAGAAATGCTAAAATGAGACTCTGAGATGGTGGGGCAGCTGTGAGATGCGCTCCTTGCAGATCTGAGCTGAGCCTTGCGCATGGATATTGCCAATGGCAGCGCCGGATTAATCATATGGTACAACTATTTCCCTGGAGGGATGCGGGTGGTGCTGTGGGTTAAACCACAGAGCCTAGGACTTGCCGATCAGAAGTTCGGCGGTTCGAATCCCCGCGATGGGGAGAGCTCCCGTTGCTCGGTCCCAGCTCCTGCCAACCTAGCAGTTCAAAAGCACGTCAAAGTGCAAGTAGATCAATAGGTACCACTCCGGCGGGAAGGTAAACGGTATTTCCGTGCGCTGCTCTGGCTTGCCAGAAGCGGCTTAGTCATGCTGGCCACATGACCCGGAAGCTGTATGCCGGCTCCCTTGGCCAATAAAGCGAGATGAGCACCGCAATCCCAGAGTCGGTCACAACTGGACCTAATGATCAGGGGTCCCTTTACCTTACAACTATTTCCCTAGCCCGTAACCCCTGTTTTTCGATACTTTGGAAATCTCACCACTTCCCTTTGCTTTTCGTCTATCCACAACGTTCTTTGCAGCTCTGTTAAAATAGAGTAGCAGCTCCAGCTGCTGCTGTTTAAAAGAACACATCTGAGCAGGGTAGTTAAGTGCACCACAGTGAGGGTCTATGAATCCTAATGCATTGCGACAAGCCAGGGAGACTTAATGGGGCAAAGTTCAATAAACTCAGGTATGCCTGTTTTGCTACAAGAGAGCATCTTAAAAAGCAGAGACATCACCTTGCCAACAAAGGTCCGTATAGTTCAAGCTATGGTTTTCCCAGTATGTATGGAAGTGAGAGCTGGACCATAAAGAAGGCTGATCGCCGAAGAATTGATGCTTTTGGATTATGGTGCTGGAGGAGACTCTTGAGAGTCCCGTGGACTGCAAGAAGATCAAACGTCTCCATTCTGAAGGAAATCAGCCCTGAGTGCTCACTGGAAGGACAGATCGTGAAGCTGAGGCTCCACGACTTTGGCCACCTCATGAGAAGAGAAGACTCCCTGGGAAAGACCCTGATGTTGGGAAAGATGGAGGGCACAAAGAGAAGGGGATGACAGAGGACGAGGTGGTTGGACAGCGTTATCGAAGCTACCAACATGAGTCTGACCAAACTGCGGGAGGCAGTGGAAGACAGGAGTGCCTGGCGTGCTCTGGTCCATGGGGTCACGAAGAGTCGGACACGACTAAACGACTAAACAACAATGCCTGTATTGACCTATTTATCCTTATTCAGCTCAGGACCGTCTCTCCCCACATGAACCAACCCAGACCCTGCAACCATCACTTCAAAAGCACTTTTTTGATTATTTGATCCATTCTTACATTTATTTAGTCAAACTCGCTTTTGCTCAGGGATGGGTCTTGCGAATGCCCGAAACACATACTTAAGCTACACCTCACCGCTCTTCACAACCACTTTACCTTCTGAAAGAGACGTGGGGTGCAAAGACCAGCCGTCTGTGTTGCAGTTTTGGGACTGACCAGAAAGGAAGAAAAAGAAGCCACAGAGTCCAGCTCTGCTTGTTTGGCCACATGAAAATGATCACATTGGACCCACTAATCATGGTCTTGTCTGCTCGATTCGCCGGAGCCAGTCTTCACATTCATGATATAAGTTTATAAAAGAGCTCTACCTCTCTTTCAAATCAGAACCAGTGAAGGTGGTGAAGGTCCCGTGTGAGTGTCTGGAGGCGGTTGGAGGATGGATGGCAGCTAACAGATTGAGGCTGAATCCTGACAAGACAGAAGTACTGTTTTGGGGGGACAGGAGGCGGGCAAGTGTGGAGGATTCCCTGGTCCTGAATGGGGTAACTGTGCCCTTGAAGGACCAGGTGCGCAGCCTGGGAGTCATTTTGGACTCACAGCTATCCATGGAGGCACAGGTCAAATCTGTGTTCACGGCAGCTGTTTACCAGCTCCATCTGGTACGTAGGCTGAGACCCTATCTGCCTGCGGACTGCCTCGCAAGAGTGGTGCATGCTCTGGTTATCTCCCGCTTGGACTACTGCAATGCGCTCTACGTGGGGCTACCTTTGAAGGTGACCCAGAAACTACAACTAATCCAGAATGCGGAAGCTAGACTGGTGACTGGCAGCGACCGCCGAGACCATATAACACCGGTCTTGAAAGACCTACATTGGCTCTCAGTACGTTTCAGAGCACAATTCAAAGTATTGGTGCTGACCTTTAAAGCCCTAAACGGCCTCGGTCCTGTATACCTGAAGGAGCGTCTCCACCTCCATCGTTCTACCCGGACACTGAGGTCCAGCTTCGAGGGCCTTCTGGCGGTTCCCTCACTGCGAGAAGCCAAGTTACAGGGAACCAGACAGAGGGCCTTCTCGGTAGTGGCACCCACCCTGTGGAACGCCCTCCTACCAGATGTCAAAGAGAACAACAACTACCAGACTTTTAGAAGACATCTGAAGGCAGCCCTGTTTAGGGAAGCTTTTAATGTTTGATGTATTACAGTATTTCAATATTTTTCTTTGGAAGCCGCCCAGATGGGCGGGGTATAAATAATAAATAATAATAATAATAATAATAATAATAATAATAATAATTAAAATAATGCCTGACATGGAGAAAGTGGAGACAGCAAAGTTTTCCTTCCTCTCTTGCAACACTAGAACTCACGGACAGCCAATGAAACTCAATGTTGGACAGATAAAAGGAATTACGTTTTCATGCAACACATAAACTACAGAATTTACTCTCACAGGAGGAACTGGTGGCCACCAACCTAGATGGCTTTAAAAAGAGAGGACTGGACAAATTCACGGATAAGATATGAGGCCTGTCAGTGGCTAGTAGCCATAATGGTCTCCATAGACAGAGGCAGCAATGCGTCTTGAGTACCAGTTGCTGGACAGGAGAGTGCTGAAAAACGCTTATCTTTTCTCTCTCCTCCCTTCCATCAGATTTAATAGATTGGCTTAACAGCTACTGCTGGGGAAAAAAAGTCATTGACTTAAGATGATGTTCTAGGGTGGATGGTAATGTTGCCTCCCCTTCTTCTTCTTTGTTTCCTTGGCACCAAATTTTAAGACTGTTAACTCCTCAGGGCAGAGAACTATCCCTTTAGTGCACACTGATGGTATCCTATTATTCTAGAAATGCTTTATTAATTTATTCTTATTATTATTGACTTGCCTCAAGCTCATAAGACTTGCTGGACCTCACTAAGGGTCAATCTAGTCCTGCATTCTGTTTCCCTCTGTGGTCAGCTGGATGTCTCCAGAAATCCCTTTCATGCACACACACACACACACACACACACACACACAGCAGCTGATATTCTGCAGCCCACTGTCTCTGGGTTTGGAGGTTCCATTTAGCCTGATGCCAAGACAAGCATTTTTGTAAAAGGCAAAATTGGTGCATTGCGAGAAGCTAGAAAACAGACTGCAACACACGTATTAGAATAAGCTTCTCCATCTTGGGGAGAAACGGTTATTCCTGCCTAGCTCAGATCCTATCCCAGAAGCCCTGTTGCATTTTAAGCTACACACACACAGAGCTGAAATTCCCCAAAGATTCTGCCACCATTTGAACCCTGCAGCAATGTTATTAGCAAATGGTTGCCACCAATCCCAAGTGGCCGTTTTGATAATTATCAAATGAAGTCTGTCCTGGTGCAGTAGCTGCTAAGCCAATCTATTAAATCTAAAAAAAGGGGGGGGGGGCAGAGGAGAGAGAAGAGATGTATTTTTTCTTCCCTTCCTTTTTTTCTGCTCAAAAAAGCTTGCAAACCTTCCACACAAGACTGAATTTAAATTGCTTGTCATTCAGAACAGAAGCTGTACCAGTCATTTGTAATTTGCCAGCCACCTGAGCAAACGGCCTTCTCTCCATTGCTGCTGCTGCTGCTCCCGGGCACTGGAGCACAAAGACCAGCTCTATCTCCCCCCCCCTCCAATTCACCCCCCCTTCCCTATTGTCAACGTTGCGTAAGGCAGGGTCTTTTTTTAGCGCCCTAGTACACAGCCCTGCTTTCTCCCTTCTCCCGTCCCCCAAATGCTTCCGGAGGGAACGGGATCTTTGCAAAGTGTGTTTTCATCAGTTTCCACCGACAAAGATATTGCCCTCGAGGCATTTTATTAAAAACCAGAATCCTGGTTCAAGTGTGCGTATGAAACAAAGCAATCAGGGACTTAGGTGTGCAAGTAGCCCTTCCCACGATTACTTCCTTACATGTAATATAGTGGTACCTCAGGTCAAGTACTTAATTCATTCTGGAGGTCCTTTCTTAACCTGAAACTGTTCTTAACCTGAAGCACCACTTTAGCTAATGGGGCCTCCTGCTGCCGCCGTGCCGCCAGAGCACGATTTCTGTTCTCACCCTGAAGCAAAGTTCTTAACCCGAGGTACTATTTCTGGGTTAGCGGAGTCTGTAACCTGAAGCGTATGTAACCTGAAGCGTATGTAACCCGAGGTACCACTGTATAGTGACCCAGGTGCTGTTCTAAAGAGATGCAGCGCAGTTACTACGGCACAGACAAAGCTAAGATAATGTGATTTTGCAGAAACGGAGCGTGATGGGAAATGTAGTCTCACAGAAGATATACTAAGCACTGGCCAGGAACCTCAGGCTCAAAGATCTAGTGGGGTCCACCAGGACTTGGCATTTGGCCTGTGAGGCCGTCCTTACAAAGCCATGCACAGCTATCCTTCCCCTGACATCATATAACATCGGGTGCTAGACAGTGAAACCATGGCACCAAATCAGAATCAGAAACACGCACTATTTTCCCCAAGGCCTTTTTACTGGTGCCCTATACAGCTTCAAGACGGGACACGAGTGGCGCTGTGGGCTAAACCACAGAGCCTAGGACTTGCCGATCAGAAGGTCGGCAGTTCAAATCCCCGCAGTGGGTGAGCTCCCGTTGCTCGGTCCCAGCTCCTGCCAACCTAGCAGTTCAAAAGCACGTCAAACTGCAAGTAGATCAATAGGTACCACTCCGGCAGGAAGGTAAATGGCGTTTCCGTGCGCTGCTCTGGTTCGCCAGAAGCGGCTTAGTCATGCTGGCCACATGACCCGGAAGCTGTACGCTGGCTCCCTCGGCCAATAAAGCAAGATGAGCGCTGCAACCCCAGAGTCGGCCACAACTGGACCTAATGGTCAGGGGTCCCTTTACCTTTATACAGCTTCAAGGAAAGTCTCCAATTCAAATTAGTGCCAAATTCATACTCTATTGGAGGCGCCCTTAGATTGTGCTCTCAATTCTTCCTTCTGCAACCATAGCTTTCAATCTGAATCATGCTATGTGATGTCAGGTGACTGGGATGTGCCTGGCCCTGCCCTCACCCATCAAAGGCATCCATTCCTGGATCTGGCCCTTCTCTGGACTAAGGCAAACAAAATTCTAAAGTAAGGTTACCAGACGTCCCCGTTTCCCGGGGGCAGTCCCTGGATTTACAAATCAGTCCCCTGACAAAATCCATCTATTTAGTAGGAAGTTGAAAAGTGTCCCCGGATTAACCTCGAAAGAGTCTGGGAACCATTTACAGTTGATTTGCAGAAACAACAGAATGGACAGGATTCACTGGCAGGATTTGAATGAACTTTCACAATTTCATTTGAGTAACAGATATTTCAGAGAAATGAGAAGGGATTTTGTTTTTGTGTAGGAAAAGCAGGATATGATAAATAAAACTAAATAACTCGGCAGAGGGGGAGTTGAGGGAAGTCCAGAGGAGGGGAGGGAGAATAATTGTAAATAACATGATGAATGAGATTTGCATTTAAAATTCAATAAATATTCAATAAATAAATAAATTCAATAAATAAATAAATATTTAAAATTCAATAAATATTCAAAAAAAGAAAGAAAAGAAAAGAAAAGTGTCCCCGGATTCATTGAAATTTTTTTTGGTAACCTTACTCTAAAGGTGACCAGAGCCTTGAACTGAGGATCGTAACAGCTGCACCTTCCTCAGCGCTCAGCAATGCATGGCGCCAATGCTGAGGGGCAGGGTATACCCAGGGGGCATAAGCCCTGGGTCTTTTGCAGCAAGCCCTGAATCTCCTACCCCTTTCCCCATCTCTCTTCTGAAAAACAGGCAAAATTAACTCATTCCCCCCCCCCCCACATTTTGAGTCCAGGTCAACTGGGTGTGCTACACAATGTTGTGTTTGTGAAATAAACCTGCCAAGTTTATTTGCCAAGGCTCCATCCACATACAGTTCACTGAGCCCAGAAAATAAAAAAACTGTTCGCACCCCACTGCTTAGAGAAGCCAGATTTGGAGTGGGGTCTGGGGTGACACCCCCCCCCCATCCACTTGTTCAGCGTAAGGAACCCGAGCTGCAACATCTGCAAGAGGTGGTTTCCCAGCCTCTTCCTGACCTCAAGTGAGCCCTCTAGGTAATTTAGGGGGGCCAGATGTAGAAAAAAATGTACAAGGGGCTCTTTCTTTGCACGAGAAGCTCCACTTGCAGAAACCTCCTCGGGCTTTAAAGGTGCAAGAGCCCCCCTCTTCCTCTTTTGCCTCTGACAGCCATAACCCCACTTGTCAACCTGCAGTTCCCCCTAACTAAAATTAACCCTCCTAAGAGCAGCCCCTTTCCTGAGAAAGGGACATTCCTGGGAGTTCAGGCAGCTCGGACGGGATCAAAGATTTGCCTGCCTTGCGGCACTTCTCATGCCTGCTACATTTTCTGCAATGTGACCTGATGAATTGCAGACTGGTATTTTACCTGGGTGCTTTCTTACCTCACTCTCCTCAAAAAGTTTTTCTTTTTTCAAGTTAAATGTCACACTGTAATCTGGCATTCAGTGATTAATGAAGCAAAAAAAGCTTGCTGCTCCCTCCCACAAGTCTCCCACCGCTCAACACAGACCCTTCCAGCTATTTTGCTCGTATGAAGTTGACTGTGGTACCTTCAGCTTCTGCACATGGGTCATGAGCACGCATACATCTGTGGGCCTGACTTTTCTATGGTGAAGCCAGGTGACGCTTTCTCCACAAAGGGAATCCCCCAGGTGTCCTTTCGCAGCTATTTTGGAAGAGCGGATAGTGCATGCCATGACTCCCACATGGTTACCAGACGTCCCCGTTTCCCTGGATTTACAAATCTGTCCCCAGACAAAATCCATCCCCGGAATGTCCCCGGATTTATATTTTAAGTGTTGTAGATTTATTAGTAGGGGATGAATGTTGTGTGATTGGTTCAATGGCACAAGGCATATCATATAGGGACTTCCGGCGAGGCAAAATGGCGGGCACCATAACAGCAAGCAGCTCCTGAAGCCAGCCAGAGCCAACTGCACTACCAGGCTGGCTCCGGGCTGCTGAGATTGCTGCCGCTGCTACTGCCCAGGGGGAACCGGGAACGCCCGGCACGTCAACTGGGGGAACCGCTGATGCCCCCCACACGACCCAAATCAAGATGGAGTGAAAGCACCCGGCTGACTGCCCAGCGGTGCTCTGGGGCCAGGAAAAACCCGGAGCTGACACAGGGAGAAGGATGAGAGGAGAAGAAGGAAGAGAGAGGAAGAGGAAGGAGAGAAAAGAGGGGAGCCCCGACCTTGTCACGCCGCTGCTGCCGCTGAGGGGGAGAAGTAGGAGAGCACTGGGAGGGCAAGGACACGTGGCCGAGCCCAGGCCTGACCCAAGCCTACTCCACGGTGGCTAGCACTCCAAGAGAGCAGGCCGGGACCCAGAGGAAGGCCGCGTGACAGAGGAGACCACAAAAGAGAAGATATTACTTTTTAATTTTTTAAAAAAATAATTTTCAAAAATAACTTTTTTTTTCTATTAAAAAAAAAAGTGTCCCCGGATTCTTTGAAGAAAATCTGGTAAACTTAACATAGGAGGCCACTTAAAACGGTTCTATGCCACAACTGCCATCACACAAGCCAATGCACTGACTCATTCATACACCTACACAACTGAAAACTGTTGTAGAAAAACAACCCTCCATCTCTCTTAAGAGAAAGAAACTAGATCACAAATGGCCTTTGGTACAGTCAATTTCACTGGTGTAGTCAATTTCACAGTTCTGTTGACTAGTATGGGGCAAAGAGAACAGACTGCAGCACAGAAACTGCCTTTTCCCCATCTAGAGATACTCCCACCCCTCTTTCCCCTGCCTCTCTCATTTGCACAGCAACCAAGCTACCAGATCTCATCCTGCAGAATGCAGAACTAAAGGGGAGTCAGGAACAGGAGGGCGTGCATAGCACCAGAGGCACTTTTCTCTCCGTTGAGCTACTTCCTATTTTCCAAAGCAAGCCTTGACAGTGGCGTAGCGTGGGTTGTCAGCACCCGGGACAAGGCAAGTAATTTGCGCCCCCTAACCCGTGGATTTGCGCCCCCTAACCCTAACCCCCAGATGTTGCGCCCGGTGTGGCCGGCCCCCCCTGCACCCCCACGCTACGCCACTGAGCCTTGACATTGAAAAATGAACCGCAATTAAACCTTGTGACATTCACGCGGGGATTAGAACCGGGACTGTCAGGTAGGAGAGCCTGAGTGCTTTACTCTCTTTGCCACCAGGGAAGCCCTTAAACTAAAGGAGTTATGAACCTGATATTCTACTGGGCTGTAGGGCCGCTCCTGCAATGGCCAGAGGGGGTGACACAGCTCATCAGCCCAGGCTGGAGGGCATCCATTTGTCCTGGGGAAAAATGGCGGACTGTGCCTTGGGGGGGTGAAGTCAAACTGATGGAAGGTTACAGTGTCCAGGCAGGCCTTGAGGCACCAGGGGGAAGGGCTCCCTGGCAGGGCACCTGCCTTGCACATAGACGGTCCCTGGTTCAGTCCCTGCGAGCATCTCCAGGTGGGCGTACTGGTCGCGTGGGTTACCCAAGAGGCAAGGTCCAAGTCTGGTCCGTGGTCAAAGGTGCAACGTGGAGGCAGTCCGTAGTAGCTGAAGCTGCGTGCAGGGCAGGGAGCTGGGTGAAGTCAGGAACAGGCTTGCAAGCAGGGAGCCAGGGCGGGTCAGGAGCTCAGGCAGGAAAGCAGGACAGGGTTCAGGCAGGATCTAGCACCGAACAATGTTGCTTCCGCAACTTGGGATTGGGCTGGCCGGCTTTTATCTGCCCCGAGGCATGGGGCGGTCCCGATCCTCTGGTGACTCGCCTCTCCTGGCCTGGAGGTGAGCACTCCTCCTGCGGGAACTTAGTTCCCTCCGCCTCTCTGCCCTGAGCCTCTGCAGCTCAGGAGAGGCTGGAGGGTTACCGGACCCAGAGGCAACCTCAGCTTCCTCTGACGGGGCTGGGAGTGGAGTACCTGCAGGCAATGGGTCCTCCATCACCTCAGGAGCCAGAGCAGACTCAGCTGGCGCCTGCACCTGAGGACGCAGCACAGGTGACGACCCTTCAGGCTCATGCCCCAGCCCCGGCTCAGCTGGTTCTGGAGGCGGGGAATCCTGTGCAGGCTGGGATCCCTCAGGTTCAGCATCTGAGTCCGAATCCCAGGCCATCACAATGCGTCTGGGACTATTCGCTGCCAGAAACCCTGGAGAGTCATGGCAGTGCAGACAATACAGAGTTGGAGAGACCAATGGTCTGATTAAGTACAAGGCAGTTTCTTATATTCCTAATATTTTAACAGGGAGAAATGTAAAGTATTGCACTTGGGCAAAAAAAATGAGAGGCACAAATACAAGATGGGTGACACCTGGCTTGAGAGCAGTACATGTGAAAAGGATCTAGGAGTCTTGGTTGACCACGAACTTGACATGAGCCAACAGTGTGACGCGGCAGCTAAAAAAGCCAATGCAATTCTGGGCTGCATCAATAGGAGTATAGCATCTAGATCAAGGGAAGTAATAGTGCCACTGTATTCTGCTCTGGTCAGATCTCACCTGGAGTACTGTGTCCAGTTCTGGGCACCACAGTTCAAGAAGGACACTGACAAACTGGAACGGGTCCAGAGGAGGGCAACCAAAATGGTCAAAGGCCTGGAAACGATGCCTTATGAGGAACGGCTAAGGGAGCTGGGCATGTTTAGCCTGGAGAAGAGGAGGTTAAGGGGTGATATGATAGCCATGTTCAAATATATAAAAGGATGTCACATAGAGGAGGGAGAAAGGTTGTTTTCTGCTGCTCCAGAGAAGCGGACACGGAGCAATGGATCCAAACTACAAGAAAGAAGATTCCACCTAAACATTAGGAAGAACTTCCTGACAGTAAGAGCTGTTTGACAGTGGAATTTGTTGCCAAGGAGTGTGGTGGAGTCTCCTTCTTTGGAGGTCTTTAAGCAGAGGCTTGACAACCATATGTTAGGAGTGCTCTGATGGTGTTTCCTGCTTGGCAGGGGGTTGGACTCGATGGCCCTTGTGGTCTCTTCCAACTCTATGATTCTATGATAATAGGGTCCTGTTTGGTTCTATATAACCATTGGCCCAGGTTAAGAAACTTTGCCATTGGCCCAGGTTGCGTTCACCATCCCCAGATACACCTGGCAAATTGGCTCACCTGCCAGGAAGGGAATCCCCCCGAACCCTCCCTGCAGTGGCCAGCTCCCCCCTGAGCCATAACGGACAAAGCAGGGAACTGGTTGTACCTATCTGACCATACGCAGTCCATCTGCCACGGCCTTGCACTGAGCCAGACTGTTAGGTCCATCCACACCAGGGGTCAGCAACCTTTTTCAGCAAGGGGCCGGTCCACAGTCCCTCAGACCATGTGGTGGGTCGGACTATATTAATTTGGGGGGGGGGATGAATGAATTCCTATGCCCCACAAATAACCCCGAGATGCATTTTAAATAAAAGGACACATTCTATTCATGTAAAAACACCAGGCAGGCCCCACAAATAACCCAGAGATGCATTTTAAATAAAAGCACACATTCTACTCATGTAAAAACACGCTGATTTCTGGACCGTCCGACGGCCGGATTGAGAAGGCGATTGGGCCGCACCTGGCCCCCAGGCCTTAGTTTGCCTACCCATTATCTACACCCATGTTGTCTACACTGACTGGTAGCAGTGCCTGTCCAGGATTTCAGAGGGAGAGTCTTCCCCAGCCCCCCCCCCCGGATGCCAGGGGGGGTGTTGAACCTGGGGCTTTCTGCATGCAAGGGGGGGGGGCGGGTTCTACTCCTGAGCTACAGCCCTTCCCCTACCTTCCATATCCTCGCCTCCCCACCCCCCACGAAATCCCGCTCAGCTAAACCCCCTCAGCCCCCTCACACTTTTATACATCAATGTATCATTAACTCCCCCCCCTCCCCGCCATGCGCACCAACTCAAGGTGAGAGAAAACACAGCCGCGCTCTGCAACGACGCGAGATTGATGAATTACATTTCTGCGCCGGGTCCCTTCCATGGCTGGTGACTTTCCAGCAAAGCAATTATCACCGTAGAATGCATAATGGCCTAATTAATTACTACTGTCAGGCTGGCCTCTGTGCTATGATTATACCTTATCAAGCCAACTTTCTGATTTTTTCTTTTCTTTTTTAGAAAGCAACATTTGGAAGCAAAAATATTATTGTAATTGATGGGTTAAAAGGGGGGGAGGGGGTTTGCACGCTCTCTCTCTCTCTTTCTCTCTCTCCTGCCCTCCACTTCCTTCTCTGTCTGTTGATATTTCCCCCCAGATCAAGGAATGGTTAAACACAAACAGATAAAAAGCGTAAGAATTGGCAGGACTAATTGCAACTGGAGGAGGATTTAGGCTGCATCAAACTTGCTTCAGGTCCGCCCCGCCCCCCAAAGCACAGGGACTGGTGGTAATTATATTTTAATTTAAATTGTCACTCAAAAAATAAAATAAAAAATGAAGACAAAGCCCCCTAATATATATATATATATTTTAAAGTCCTGTTATCCAAGGTGACTCCAGAAAGCTTATTACAGGGATAGGGAGCCTGTGGCCTTCCAGATGTTGTTGAATTCCAGCTCCCATAACTGGAACAGAGGAAGCTGCCTCATGCTGAGTCTGACCATCAGTCCACCTGGCTCCATATCGCCTACACGGACTGGCAGCAGCAGCTGTCCAGGCTTTCAGGCCGGGATCTTTCCAAGTTCTTTCTGGAGATGCCAGGACTTGAACTCAGGACCTTCGGCATGCAGGCTGGGGGTGATGAGACCTGGGGTCCAGCAACATGTAGAGGGCCAGGGGCTCCCTGTCCCTCGCTGGTGGTGATGTGGATAGGGCCGAGAAAAAAGGTGGGCCAATTCTTTGTTCATTTCATTTTGTTATTGGAATTATAAGCGCCAGTTGTTGAGAAAGGGGTCACAGTCTAGCAACAGAAAACACGTGCCTTATATCGGTCATAATATAGATATGGAAGCATGTGAACGACTGTGGAATATGGATATAAAGTTTACAGCATGTCATGGTTTAAGAGAAAATTACATGAAAATGAGTATATCTGAAGGAGCATCTCCACCCCCATCGTTCTGCCCGGACACTGAGGTCCAGCACTGAGGGCCTTCTGGCGTTTCCCTCACTGTGAGAAGCCAAGTTACAGGGAAGCAGGCAGAGGGCCTTCTCGGTAGTGGCACCCGCCCTGTGGAACACCCTCCCATCAGATGTCAAAGAGAACAACTACAAGACTTTTAGAAGACATCTGAAGGCAGCCCTGTTTAGGGAAGCTTTTAATGTCTGATGTATTACGGTATTTTAATATTTTTCTGGAAGCCGCCCAGAGTGGCTGGGGAAGCCCAGCCAGATGGGTGGGGTATAAATAAATAAATAATAATAATAATAATAATAATAATAATTATTATTATTATTATTAATCATTGGTATCTAACACCGAGTAAACTGGCAAAAATGTATAAATCTAAATCAAACAAGTGTTGGAAATGTAAAGAGAAAGAAGGTTCTTTTTATCATATGTGGTGGTCTTGTAGTAAGGTTAAAGCTTACTGGGAAATGATTTACAATGAATTGAAAAGGATGTTCAAGATAACTTTTGTAAAATAAAATAAAATAAAAACCCAGAAGCTTTTCTTTTGGGAAGTATAGGGACAGAACTACCTAAATTGTACAGAAATTTATGTATGCTGCTACAGCAGCAAGAATGCTACTTGCCCCACAGTGGAAAGAAGCAGAAGTCCCAGCAAAGGAAGAATGGATACAAAAACCTACGGACTATGCAGAAATGGCGAAACTTACCGGAAGAATAAGAAACCAAGATAACAAACTTTTTACAGAAGAATGGAAATGGTTTATTGAATATTTACAGATAAACTGCAAACAGATAAAAGCATTAGCAGGATTATTGTAATAACCTGCAGTTTCATAAGAGTATATATTTCAAGTAGCTAATTAAATGAGCAAATTAAATGAATTTGGACATGCAGAAGATATGAAAAAATAAATTTAAGGAACTGCAGAAAGAAGGGGGAAGGAAGTCAAACTTTGAAATGTTAAATTGATTGTAAAACTGGTGAAATGTATAAACTTGAAGAGTATAACTAAAAACAGAAAGAAAGAAAGAAAGAAAGCATTTTGCAGCACCTTCTGCTTCAATGGCAGACAGGGACAGGGCTAGCTGGAGGCTGCCCGACAAACCACGGTTCTGTCCCCCCCCCCCCGTCCAATCCTTGACACGCCTATTTAAAAATATCAGGTAGGAGATGGTGGGAAGAAACTCTTCCTGAAACCACGGACAGCTCCACTCAACGGGGAAGATATCTGCCGGGCTCTCTATAAGGCAGATAGGTTGTTTATAAGTTATGCGTGGGGAATACCCAGTGCTGCCAGGGAATTTGTACACCCTCCCCCTCCCCCAAAAAATGTAATTTTAAAATTGATAGGTGATTTGTGAGTTTGCACCTGGTCACACCCAAAATCGGGTGAAGTCACCCCAAAGTATTTTTTTGGTGTGCCATCTTGATTCAAAATGGTGCCCACCACCCAAACATCAACAAACACAGCCATTGCCAACTCAAGAACCCTTGTGCCAAGTCTGGAGACCATGAAATATCTGCAGAGGAGGCCGAGCCTATGTCAGAAATTGGGCAAAGTCACACCAGAGTGACGTCTGGGTCCGCCATCTTGATTCAAAATGGTGTCCCAACATTGACAAAAACTGCCACCCTCACCTCAGGAACTCTCATGCCAAGTTTGGCAACAGTATTTCAAGAGGCAGCCCAATTTATAGAGGACGGACAAGCAAACAGGCAAACCACTTTCCACGATATATACTGTATAGGGAACATGAGGCCATCCCAGTGTTGTTGGACACCAGTTCCCATCGCTCTTGACCGCTGGCCACACTGGCTGAGGCTGATGGGAACTGTAGTCCATGAGCACCCCACCTTTTTCTCCACCAAGCTCAAGGTGATGGACATGGTTCTGACCCTCCTCCTCGAATCCTCACAGCAACCCTTTGAGGTAGGTTAGGCTGAGAGGCAGTGACCTGCCCAAGGCCACCACCACTCAGCGAGCTTCATGGTCAACTGGGGTTTTGAACACTGTTCTTCCAGGTCCTTGCCTGATGCTCTAACCAGTACACCATACTGCCTCTATTAGGCTAATAGCAAACTCATCCTCCCAGTGTGGAGCTTTGTGCAGCCATACAGCATCATCTGTGCACAAGAAGGAGGAATCAGCAGACTTGAGTTGGGGAATCCCTGAAGTTTGCAGAAGCTCAACAAAATATTTCTTTGTGGGAGAGCAGAGGGGAGAAATCTGTCGAACAAGGACTGAGCAGACTCAGTGGGTAGAGAATGCTGAGAGTTTGTTGGAGGGATAGCAAAATGGAAAAGCTTTGAGGAGGAGAAATGCAAGGGAGTATCCTGGAGGAGGGCAGGGCTGGTGAGCTGGAGCCCTGGGAGGGAGCAGGTCAGACCACGATGACACTGGGTGCATTCAGATGTTGACAATGTTACATTAGTTTTTCTGCTTATCATGCTAGTGCTTCTGGCCCATTTTCTAATTGGTGTTGCATAATAATAATAATAATAATAATAATAATAATAATAATTTATTTATACCCCGCCCATCTGGCTGGGCTAACCCAGCCACTCTGGGCAGCTTCCAATCGGGTGTTAAAAACAATACAGCATTAAATATTTAAAACTTCCCTAAACAGGGCTGCCTTCAGATGTCTTTTAAAGAGAAGATAGCTGCTTATTTCCTTCACATTTGAATGGGAGGGCATTCCACAGGGCAGGCGCCACTACTGAGAAGGCTCTCTGTCTGGCTCCCTGTAACCTCACTTCTTGCAATGAGGGAACCGCCAGAAGGCCCTCGGCGCTGGACCTCAGTGTCCGGGCAGAATGATGGGGGTGGAGACGCTCCTTCAGGTAAACTGGACCAAGGCCGTTTAGGGCTTTAAAGGTCAGCACCAACACTCTTAATTGTGCTCAGAAACGTACTGGGAGCCAATGCAGATCTCTCAGGACCGGTGTTATGTGGCCCCGGCGGCCACTCCCAGTCACCAGTCTAGCTGCCGCATTCTGGATTAATTGCAGTTTCTGGGTCACCTTCAAAGGTAGCCCCATGTAGAGCGCATTGCAGTAGTCCAAGCGGGAGATAACTAGAGCATGCACCACTCTGGCGAGACAGTCTGCAGGCAGGTAGGGTCTCAGCCTGCATACCAGATGGAGCTGGTAGACAGCCGCCCTGGACACGGAAGTGTAGCTTTTTGACCAATATAATGGCATGCCACAGGAAAAGTCATTCACATGGGGGATTCACAACTACAAATGTCACCAGACGCTGTTTCCACACAGGCACACTTTTGTCCTTTCCACAATTCCCCCATGAAAAGAGCAGGAAAGAATGGCATGATAGTTTAATCCCCCAAAATTTCATTGCTGTAATCCCGTGATTTTCCAGGTTAAGGGGGCTACAATAGCTTTTACATTCAGATATAATGTTGTTGTTGTTGTTTAGTCGTTTAGTCGTGTCTGACTCTTCGTGACCCCATGGACCAGAGCACACCAGGCACTCCTGTCTTCCACTGCCTCCCGCAGTTTGGTCAAACTCATGCTGGTAGCTTCGAGAACACTGTCCAACCATCTCGTCCTCTGTCGTCCCCTTCTCCTTGTGCCCTCCATCTTTCCCAACATCAGGGTCTTTTCCAGGGAGTCTTCTCTTCTCATGAGGTGGCCAAAGTATTGGAGCCTCAGCTTCAGGATCTGTCCTTCCAGTGAGCACTCCGGGCTGATTTCCTTAAGAATGGATAGGTTTGATCTTCTTCAGATATAATGTAGAAATTAGCAAATGGGGCCATGACAGGAAAATGGAATAAACCGTTGTGTTACTGCAGCTATTGCCCTGCTCCCCCCCCCCCCGCTGCCCGGGTTGATACCCCTTTTCCAAACTCAGGAACTGCAAGCTAAAATGGGAAAGGATGTAAATTTTAAGACAGGGTCTGCCAGGTGAGGGAAAGATAGAGCCCTCCTGTCTTCGTAGAAAAATGGGAGGCTATTTCCCTGTGAGTGTGAAGAAGGAGGGGGCAAAGGGATCTGTTTAATGCCTCCTTCTGTCCTCTCCCCCAATTGGTGGCTTTTTTTGGGAGTGGGGTTAGTTTTAGCTGCCCAGTGGCTTGCTTTACAAAAAGTCTCAAAACACCTTCCTTCCAGGTACTGCGCCATCACAATAAAAAGCCACTTCCGACCTCGGGAGGAGCTGGTGTTGCGGGCTTCACGCCCCTAAACACTCGCACGGAGGCTGGCTCCCAGCCCTGCGCGATCAGGGGAATCCTCTGCTGCGTCATCCCCCTGGCCAGCCAATTGGCTGGCTCAGGGGGTGTGGCTTGCCGCATTTAAGGCAAGCATGGCAGAGGATCTTCCTCTTTGGCCCCGCTCAGCTGGGTGAATTTCCTACCCACCCGCCCTTCAAGGTTTCTCCTTTGACCTTGCTATGGACTTCGGTTGGTCGCCGTTAAGGGGCCTAGTAGGAATTTTTCCACTTGGCAAATTGGCACCAGCCATTTGGTTTTTTTCGTCTACCTCGTAGCAAATCGTCACAACTTCCTCGGTTTGGCGGTTAGGCATTGGTATGGATATTGTTATGTAGATGAATGGGGGGGGAGCACCATCACCTCCCCAGATTAGTGAAGGGTTGCCTGGTAAAGGATTTCGGGGGGCATGGCCCCATCCGAAGCCTATGGAGGCCAGGGCCCAAGGTACGTCCCCGAGCGGTGACCCTGGGGGAGTGCCTAGTTGATGTGCATCAGCAGGGCTCCCCCTGCTGGTGTTAACCCTTCTGGGTCTTCAAGCAAGTAGGCTGAAGCTGGATAGTCAGATAGGACCAATGCCTAAGCCAATACCGCTCATCACCTGTAACCAATAAAGTTGCGGGCAATTTTAGCCCATTAACCTTAAAATAACGGTGTCATGTGTCTTTATTCCTACTTGTGGGAGGCGGGAACTCGCCATGCAACTCTAAACCAGACGACAAGAGCAAAGCTCTTTGGAGCAGAGAGATTTTAAGGTGGCTCATGTTAGTCCAATACGTACACAAGAAGACGCTGCAATAACTAGTAAGGAAGACCTTCGCCCAAATGAGTCTCCTCAGACCCTCGGGTCAGGCCTGGGGGCCAAATGGGCTTCCCTGCTTGGCCCTTGGAATTCTCCCTGCCCCTGCTTCACAACTCAAGTGTTTTGACTGTGTACTTGAACTCTGATCCTCTTTTGAGCCCATCCAGGTTGATGGCCCTTACTGCCTCCAGTGGGAGTGAGTTCCACAGTTTAACAATGTGTGTGTGAAGAAGTCCTTTCTTTTCTCTGCCCTGAATCTTCCAACCTTCCAGCTTCACTGGATCCCCACAATTCTAGTGTTAGGAAAGAGGGAGAAAACGTTCTCTCTCCACTTTCTCTGCAGGGCTTGCATAATTTTCTAAACTTCTGTCCCTTCAGCGAGTGTGAGCCTGGCAGCCGGGGGAAGGCAGGACAGAGATCAACTGAGGTGTGTGAGCTTGGCTGAGGAGACCCCCCAAAATCTCACAAGGCCAGAACAAAACTGAACCCCACTCCAGCTTACATCAAACAGATCAAACAGTTGATTCTAAAACATGGGAATTCTAGTTCAAGATAAGACTGTGTGTTGTTCAAATTCAACATCATCATCATCATTCTGTTGTTAAAAGAAGAAATATACATGAATCAGTATTATCCTATGGATGATGTTATTCCTAATGGGATATAGAACAAAGATCTGCTGAAAAAAGACTGCTTAACTGAGGAGGAAATCAAAGAAGGGGGAGGGGCGGCTTTAAATCATTTACTTTGCCAAGATGATGATGCTGAATGAAATAAAATTGCTGCGAGCCCTTTATTTCCTCATAATACTTCCTGACAGGCACAATGGAGCTCTGGCAAAGTTCCTGATATTAGAAGCCAAAGGACGGTAATCTCATTACAACTTTCTCAAGGAGTCCTTTGCCTGTCACGCCACACACAGGGACACCCACACAATCTCGTTTCCACCGCTTGACGGGGATCCTGGCCGTGTTCAAGGAAGCAGCAGTTGCCAGTTTGTGTATGAAGGCTGTGGAGGCCCGGGCAAAGCCTGGGAACCGAGAATAAACCTCCTCTTGGGGTGGAGGGAGAGAACGGCTTGGCAGAAGCACACGTGAATAGAAGCTCTCAAGATCTCAGTCAATCAGAAGCTGGTTGCGAGCCAGCAGTGTGATGCGGCAGCAACACCGGCCAATGCAATTCTTAGGCTGCCCTAACAGAAGTAATAAAAGAGTGTTTTCTGCACCCCTCCACCCCATTAAAAAAACTTTGGAAACACCAAGCGTTGGGGGAAAGGAGAAAGCGGGGCACTTGCAAACACATTTGGCAATCATATTTTACGAGGGACAGTTGTGGCAGGGCGGACAACCAGCCTGCAATGATGCTCAGTCTGAAAAGGTCCCTGAGTGAAAACTCCAGCCAGGGCTGAGCGTAGGAGATTGATTTAAAGTGCCAGAGTGAGAAAAGGTCAGTCTGGGTGTGTGTTGCTCCCTGTGCCTTCAAGGCAGGTGGGGTGAGGTGGGGACAGAATGGTGCTTTGGCCAGCCGAGTGGAGAAACTGAGGCACAGACGAGGTAGAGGCAGGAGAGCAGGGGAAACCTGTGGCAGATTATCATTTGCTTTGGGAAGGCGACCCATGCTGTATTCCTTTAATTAACAAACTGCACAGCGCATATCACACAAACAGGGACAACCTTATATATAAACAGGGCGAGATCTGCTTTTTATTTCCTTTTTAAAGAGGATATGGGACGCGGGTGGCACTGTGGGTTAAACCACAGAGCCTAGGACTTGCCAATCAGAAGGTTGGCAGTTCGAATCCCCGTGATGGGGTGAGCTCCCGTTGCTCAGTCCCTGCTCCTGCCAACCTAGCAGTTCGAAAGCATGTCAAAGTGCATGTAGAGAAATAGGTACCGCTGCGGCGGGAAGGTAAGCGGCATTTCCGTGCGCTGCTCTGGTTCATCAGAGGCAGCTTAGTAATGCTGGCCACCTGACCCAGAAGCTGTACACCGGCTCCCTCGGCCAATAAAGCAAGATGAGCGCCGCAACCCCAGAGTTGGTCATGACTGGACCTAATGGTCAGGGGTCCTTTTACCTTTACCTAAAGAGGATATGCCTACTCATCTTTCCAACTGTAGCTTCGCAGTGCAGCAAAGAACTTCTAAGATTATCTGCCACAGAGCCTGCTCTCAGGAGACGCCCAGGCAAGGAATGGGAACCATCCACTCTAGAGCATCTGCCCCGGCAGTGAAGCATTATCAGGCTTTAGCTTGGCCCCGTCCACCCAGACTGGCCATGGTCCACTCCTGGACATGAAGGGCTATGAAAGGCTTCCTGTTTGGGGTGGTGTTATGAGTCTTATGGGGGAGCTGGTTGGACCAGGATGATGATGATAATGATAATAATAATAATAATAATAATAATAATAATAATAATAATTTTTATTTATACCCCACCCTCCCCAGCCAAGGCCGGGCTCAGGGTGGATAACAACCAATAATAAAAACAAGTTGAATGAATACAACTTAAAAACAAGATTAAAATACAACATTAAAACATTAAAATGCAGCCTCATCACAGGAGTAGAAAGGAAAAAAGAAAGAGAGGGAGGGAATCAAATTGACTCCAAGCCAAAGGCCAGGCGGAACAACTCTGTCTTACAGGCCCTGCGGAAAGAAATCAGATCCCGCAGGGCCCTGGTCTCATGAGGCAGAGCGTTCCACCAGGCTGGAGCCAGTGTTGAAAAGGCCCTGGCTCTGGTTGAGGCTAATCTGACTTCCTTAGGGCCCGGGACCTCTAGGGTGTTGCAATTTATGGACCTTAAGGTCCTCTGTGGGGCATAGCGGGAGAGGCGGTCCCGTAGGTATGATGGTCCTAGGCTGTGAAGGGCTTTAAAGGTCAAAACCAGCACCTTAAATCTGACCCTGTACTCCACCGGGAGCCAGTGCAGCTGGAAAAGCACTGGGTGAATATGCTTCCATGGCAGAGACCCCGTGAGGAGCCTCGCTGCAGCATTCTGCACCCGCTGGAGTTTCTGGGACAGCTTCAAGGGCAGCCCCATGTAGAGCGAATTACAGTAGTCAAGCCTGGAGGTGACCGCCGCGTGGATCACTGTGGCCAGGTTGGGGCGGGAAAGGTAAGGGACCAACTGCTTGATGCGGCGAAGGTGGAAAAATTTCGCCTTGGCTGTTGCTGTAACCTGCGCCTCCATGGAAAGTGGGGGGCATTCAAGGAGCTGCCCACTGACAACCCTATGGAGGCGCCCAGTGGGCTTTGTTCATTTTTCTATGGCACACTCAAATGTTAAAGGTAAAGGTAAAGGGACACCTGACCATTAGGTCCAGTCGTGACCGACTCTGGGGTTGCGGTGCTCATTTCGCTTTACTGGCCAAGGGAGCCGGCCAGGTCATGTGGCCAGCATGACTAAGCCGCTTCTGGCGAACCAGAGCAGCACACAGAAACGCCGTTTACCTTCCCGCCAGAGTGGTACCTATTTATCTACTTGCACTTTGAGGTGCTTTCGAACTGCTAGGTGGGCAGAAGCTGGGACCGAGCAATGGGAGCTCACCCTGTCACGGGGATTCGAACCGCTGACCTTCTGATTGGCAAGTCCTAGGCTCTGTGGTTTAACCCACAGTGCCACCTGCGTCCCTTCTCAAATGTTACTTTCAAATAAATAAATTCCACTGCTTTCTTTGGTTCTCTCCTATTTTTCTCAGTCTGGATCTGGTGATTTGGGGAGTGATAAAACATAACTACAGCACCTCCAGCTCCAGCAGCACCCCTCCTATTCGTATGGACAGGCAAAGCACTATTGAGGCTTTTGGGGGCTCCTGTGCTTTTAATTAAAAGGGTCCTGTTTGCCAGTTCTACCCGTTTTGTTGCTTCCCAACGAATACAGGTTGAGGATAAGTGATATATAACCTCTTAATTGCCCCTTGAATAGCCTCTCCTGTCTGAATGTCAGTTTCTGTTCCTGCGATGGGGAGAGCCCTGTGAAATAACCTGGATTCTTGAACTCGTAACCTTTGGAAGCCCCATCAGTGACAACTGGGACACTGTAGTCATCTCTTTGCTTTCCTTCCACCACTATTTTGGATGCTCAGTAATGTAGACTATGTTACCTTTATTTTAATGTACTAAAACTTTTAATTTAGATGTTTTCACGCATCCAGCCGGAGGAGGAGGAGGAGGAGAAGGTGGGGGGGGGAATAAAGTTTCAAATAATGACTGTAATAAATGAAGGTAATTAATTGTAGTTTGTTCCTTAACTGTCTAGTCAGCTTAATTTTACCTTTTCATCTAATAATGAGAAAATAATTTTTGTGCTCTGAGGGTTAATGATATGTAACTGCAAGAGCTGCTAATTGCATGTTGCAAACTATTCATCAGAATCCCCATCTGTGCTACTTGATTATGTTTGCTAAATTATTGCTTTGAATTATCTTTCATAAAGCAACTTTTGTAATTAGCGGGGTTCTGGCTCTGCTCTTTTCACTGTCTGCAAGGAGACTCAAAAACTTTGGCCATTTCAAGCTGTCGCCACTCCACCACTGTCGCGGGCAGGCCTTTTGTCTTCCCAGTAATGGAAAATTAAAGGCAGGTTTTTATTTATTGAATCAGGTTGGGGGGGGGGGAGAGAGAAGCTAGTTCCCTCTCCTCCGAAAGGAGGGTGCCTCTTATTCCTCCCCACAAGAACCGCTGGTTCATAGCTGTCAACTTTTCCCTTTTCTTGCGTGGAATCCTATTCGGAATAAGGGAATTTCCCTTTTCAAAAAAGGGAAACGTTGACAGCTATGCGCTGGGTGTGCCCAGAGTCTGGAGGCTCATCACATCCCAGATGCTGGGACCTTACCAGTTAGACCACTGAGCTAAGGATGGCACCCTTCTCCAGTCTGCTTCCATGGAAAAGAAGGGCCATGGGGCACTGGAAGAACACAAGAAGAGCCCTACAACTGGATCACGCCAGTGGCCCCTCTAGCCTAGCATCTTGTTCTCACAGCTGCCAGACAGATGCCCCAAAGGGAAAACAGCAAGCAAGATCTGGGCACAAGAGCCCTGTGGTTTCTAGGAACTGGTGTTCAGAAGCATTGCTGTGAAGATAAAGGTAAAGGTAAAGGGACCCCTGACCATTAGGTCCAGTCGTGGCCGACTCTGGTGTTGTGGCACTCATCTCGCTTTATTGGCCGAGGGAGCTGGCGTACAGCTTCTGGCTCATGTGGCCAGCATGACTAAGCCGCTTCTGGCGAACCAGAGCAGTGCACGGAAACACCATTTACCTTCCCGCTGGAGTGGTACCTATTTATCTGCTTGCATTTTGACGTGCTTTCGAACTGCTAGGTTGGCAGGAGCAGGGACCGAGCAATGGGAGCTCACCCCGTCGCGGGGATTCGAACCGCCGACCTTCTGATCAGCAAGTCCTAGGCTCTGTGGTTTAACCCACGACACCACTGTGAAGATAGAACACAGCTATTCTGGCTAGTAGCCATCAATAGCCCTCTCCTCCACAAACTTGTCTAGTCCTCTTTTAAAGCCACCCACTGCCTCCTGTGGGAATGACTTCCATAGTTTATGTGCTGCATGAAGAAGGCCATCATTTTATTTGCCCTGAATCTTTCAACATTCAGCTTCACTGGAAGTCCATGAGTTCTAGTATTACGACAGAGGGTCTTCCCTTCATCCATTTACTCTCCATGCCACGCCAGGTCCTCCTCCAAGGGTCTTCCCTCACTGCGAGAAGTGAGGCTACAGGGAACCAGGCAGAGGGCCTTCTCGGTAGTGGCACCCTCCCTGTGGGACACCTTCGGATGTCAAGGAAATGAACAACTATCTGACTTTTAGAAGACATCTGAAGGCAGCCCTGTTTAAGGAGGTTTTTAATGTTTGATGTTTTAACTCAGGCTTCGCATGCAGAAGGTCTAACTCTCAGGTGGCAGGGCAGCAAAGGAGCCTGGCCTCAGGCACCAGTCAGAGCAGAGCAGACCATACTGGCCTAAATGGGTGCATTGTTCTGACTCGATTTAGAAGAAGAGAAGAAGAAGAGTTTGGATTTGATATCCCGCTTCATCACTACCCTGGACGCGGGTGGCGCTGTGGGTTAAACCACAGAGCCTAGGACTTGCTGATCGGAAGGTCGGTGGTTCGAATCCCCGTGACGGGGTGAGCTCCCGTTGCTTGGTCCCTGCTCCTGCCAACCTAGCAGTTTGAAAGCACGTCAAAGTGCAAGTAGATAAATAGGTACCGCTCCAACGGGAAGGTAAACGGGGCGTTTCCGTGTGCTGCTCTGGTTTGCCAGAAGTGGCTTAGTCATGCTGGCCACATGACCCGGAAGCTGTACGCCGGCTCCCTCAGCCAATAAAGCGAGATGAGCGCCGCAACCCCAGAGTTGGCCACGACTGGACCTAATGGTCAGGGGTCCCATTACCTTTAAGGAGTCTCAAAGCGGCTAACAATCTTCTTTTCCCTTCCTCTCCCACAACAAACACTCTGTGAGGTGAGTGGGGCTGAGAGACTTCAGAGAAGTGTGACTACCCCAAGGTCACCCAGCAGCTGCACGTGGAGGAGTGGGGAAGTGAACCCGGTTCACCAGATTACGAGTCCACCGCTCTGAACCACTACACCACACAGGCTCTCAGCGTCATATCCTCCACAAAATGAAAGCACATGTTAGAAGCTGCCTCATATCAACTCACACCAACAGTCCATCTCACTCATTATTGTCTACACTAACTTCGCAGTGGCTCTCCAAGGTTTCAGGCAAGCGTTTTCCCTGGAATCACAGAACTGTAGTTGGAAGAGATCCCGAGGGTCATCTAGTCCAACCCCCTGCAATGCAGGAATCATACATGACCGATGGCCATCCAACATCTGCTTAAAAACCTCCAAGGAAGGAGAGTCCACCACCTCTCATGGGAGTCTGTTTCACTGTCGAACAGCTCTGACCATCAAAAAGTTATTTCTGATGTTTAAGTTTGATTCTCCTTTCTTGTAACTTGAACCCATTGGCTCAAGTTCTACCCTCCAGAGCAGGAAAAAAAAAGCTTTCTTCATCTTCCAATTACAGCCCTTAAGATATTTGAAGATGGTTATCCTATCTCCTCTTTTCCAGGCTCAACGTACCCAGCTCCTCCAACTGTTCCTCATAAAGGGTCTGGTTTCCAGACCCTTGAATGTCTTAGTTGCCCTCCTCTGCTCAAGTACTGTCAATTTCCTTCTTAAATTTTGTGGTGTCCACAACTGGACACAGGACTCCAGCTGGGCTCTCACCAAGTCAGAATAGAGCAGTACTATTATTTCCCTTGACCTGGACACTAGACGTCTGTTGATGCAATCTAGAACAGCATTGGATTTTTTGCTGCTGTATCACCCTGTTGGCTCATGTTAAGTTTGTGGTCCCAGGAACTGAAGCTGGAACCTTCTGTGTGCAAAGCATTTCCTATACCACTGAGATACAACCATTACCCTAGAATAGATCAAGGGTGAGGAATCTCTGGTCCTCCAGATGTTGTTGAACTCAAACTCCAACCATCCCTGGCCACTAGCCATGCTTGCTAAGGCTGCTGAGAGTTGCAATTCTGAAGCATGTTGTTGTTGTTGTTGTTGTTGTTGTTGTTTAGTCATTTAGTCGTGTCTGACTCTTCGTGACCCCTTGGACCAGAGCACGCCAGGCACTCCTGTCTTCTACTGCCTTCCGCAGTTTGGTCAAACTCATGCTGGTAGCTTCGAGAACACTGTCCAACCATCTCGTCCTCTGTCGTCCCCTTCTCCTTGGGCCCTCCATCTTTCCCAACATCAGGGTCTTTTCCAGGGAGTCTTCTCTTCTCTTGAGGTGGCCAAAGTATTGGAGCGTCAGCTTCAGGATGTGTCCTTCCAGTGAACACTCAGGGCTGATTTCCTTCAGAATGGATAGGTTTGATCTTCTTGCAGTCCATGGGACTCTCAAGAGTCTCCTCCAGCACCAGAATTCAAAAGCATCAATTTTTCGGCGATCAGCCTTCTTTATGGTCCAGCTCTCACTTCCATACATCACTACTGGGAAAACCATACGGACCTTTGTCGGCAAGGTGATCTCTCTGCTTTTTAAGATGCTGTCTAGGTTTGTCATTGCTTTTCTCCCAAGAGCAATTCTGAAACATATGGAGGGCCAAAGGTTTCCCATTCTTGCTCTACCTGGCACTTCACAAAATTCAAGAAGACAGGTCCCTGTTCCAATAGTCTTACAGAACCAGCAGTTGACCTCAGGAACTTGGGAGGCCAGTGAACACCCTGTGTCTATCTGGGTTTAGAGACAGCAGCCAACAGCCCTGGTCTAGGCCATATCAGTCCCAAGGCCCTGACCACTGTGGATGGACTGGGATCGCAGGCTCCCTCCTGTCCAGCTCTGTGGGCTCTTGAAGTTCAGAGAAGCAGAGTCCAGTCACAAGACCAAGTCAAATGCACAAGACCATAGGCAGGGCTAAGAGAAGCTGTTTCAGAAGGCAGCTGGTATGGCTGGAAGTCTCAGGTAGGAAGACCAAAGTGTGATAGGCCCCACCTCCCTGGAGGAACAAATGGGGATGGCCACCAACTTAGGCGGCTATAAAAGAGGACTGGACAAGTTCATGAAGGATAAAGTTTTCAGCAGCTGCTGGCCAGGACAGTTGTGTTCTGCCACCGCAGTCTGGACTAGGCTAGGCAGCCTAGATGGCATGGCACATACCCTCTAACATTTCTCCAGTGAAAATAGGGATGTCTATTACAGTGGTAATATCATATCTACTACTGTGGGCAAGAAAATCGTAAAAGAAATGGAGTGGCCCTCATAGTCAACAAAAGAGTGACGAAAGCTGTACTGGGATGCAATCTCAAAAATGATAGAATGATCTCGATACGAATCCAAGGCAGACCTTTTAACATCACAGTAATCCAAGTTTATGCACCAACTACTGGTGCTGAAGAAACTGAAATTGACCAGTTCTATGAAGACTTACAAGACCTTATAGAAGTGACACCAAAGAAGGATGTTCTCATTACAGGGGATTGGAATGCTAAAGTAGGGAATCAAGAGATAAAAGGAACAACTGGCAAGTTTGGCCTTGGAGATCAAAACGAAGCAGGGCAAAGGCTAATAGAGTTCTGTCAAGAGAACAAGCTGGTCATCACAAACACTCTTTTCCAACAACACAAGAGACGACTCTACACATGGACATCACCAGATGGGCAGCATCGAAATCAGATTGATTATATTCTCTGCAGCCAAAGATGGAGAAGCTCTATACAGTCAGCAAAAACAAGACCTGGAGCTGACTGTGGCTCAGATCATCAGCTTCTTATAGCAAAATTCAAGCTGAAACTGAAGAAAGTAGGAAAAACCACCGGGCCGGTAAGATACAATCTAAACCAAATCCCTTACGAATACACTGTGGAAGTGAGGAACAGGTTTAAGGATTTAGATTTGGTGGACAGAACTATGGGTGGAGGCTTGCAACATTATACAGGAGGCAGCAACTAAAACCATCCCAATGAAAAAGAAATGCAAGAAAGCAAAGTGGTTGTCCAACGAGGCCTTACAAATAGCGGGGGAGAGAAGGCAAGCAAAATGCGAGGGAGATAATGAAAGATACAGGAAATTGAATGCAGATTTCCAAAAAAATAGCAAGGAGAGACAAGAAGGCCTTCTTAAACGAGCAATGCAAAGAAATAGAGGAAAACAACAGAATGGGAAGAACCAGAGATCTGTTCAAGAAAATCGGAAATATGAAAGGAACATTTCGTACAAAGATTACCATAATAAAGGACAAAAGTGGTAAGGACCTAACAGAAGCAGAAGACATCAAGAAGAGGTGGCAAGAATACACAGAGGAATTATACCAGAAAGATATGGATGTCTCGTACACCCCAGGTAGTGTGGTTGCTGACCTTGAGCCAGACATCCTGGAGAGTGAAGTCAAATGGGCCTTAGAAAGCACTGCAAATAACAAGGCCAGTGGAAGTGATGGTATTCCAGCTGAACTATTTAAAATTTTAAAAGATGATGCTGTTAAGGTGCTACACTCAATATGCCAGCAAGTTTGGAAAACTCAGCAATGGCCAGACGATTGGAGAAGATCAGTCTACATCCCAATCCCAAAGAAGGGCAGTGCCAAAGAATGCTCCAACTACCGCACAATTGCACTCATTTCACACGCTAGCAAGGTTATGCTTAAAATTCTACAAGGAAGGCTCAAGCAGTATGTGGACTGAGAACTCCCAGAAGTGCAAGCTGGATTTCAAAGAGGCAGAGGAACCAGAGACCAAATTGCAAACATGCGCTGGATTATGGAGAAAGCTAGAGAGTTCCAGAAAGACATCTACTTCTGCTTCATTGACTATGCAAAAGCCTTTGACTGTGTCGACCACAGCAAACTATGGCAAGTTCTTAAAGAAATTGGAGTGCCTGATCACCTCATCTGTCTCCTGAGAAATCTCTATGTGGGACAAGAAGCTACAGTTAGAACTGGATATGGAACAACTGATTGGTTCAAAATTGGGAAAGGAGTACGACAAGGCTGTATATTGTCTCCCTGCTTATTTAACTTATATGCAGAATTCATCATGCGAAAGGCTGGGCTGGATGAATCTGAAGCCGGAAATAAGATTGCCGGAAGAAATATCAACAACCTCAGATATGCAGATGACACAACCTTGATGGCAGAAAGTGAGGAGGAATTAAAGAACCTTTTATTGAGGGTGAAAGAGGAGAGCGCAAAATATGGTCTGAAGCTCAACATCAAAAAAACGAAGATCATGGCCACTGGTCCCATCACCTCCTGGCAAATAGAAGGGGAAGAAAGGGAGGCAGTGAGAGATTTTACTTTCTTGGGCTCCATGATCACTGCAGATGGTGACAGCAGTCATGAAATTAAAAGATGCCTGCTTCTTGGGAGAAAAGCAATGACAAACCTAGACAGCATCTTAAAAAGTAGAGACATCACCTTGCCAACAAAGGTCCGTATAGTAAAAGCTATGGTTTCCCCAGTAGTGATGTATGGAAGTGAGAGCTGGACCATAAAGAAGGCTGATCGCCGAAGAATTGATGCTTTGGAATTATGGTGCTGGAGGAGACTCTTGAGAGTCCCATGGACTGCAAGAAGATCAAACCTATCCATTCTTAAGGAAATCAGCCCTGAGTGCTCACTGGAAGGACAGATCGTGAAGCTGAGGCTCCAATACTTTGACCACCTCATGAGAAGAGAAGACTCCCTGGAAAAGACCCTGATGTTGGGAAAGATTGAGGGCACAAGGAGAAGGGGACGACAGAGGATGAGATGGTTGGATGGTGTTCTTGAAGCTACCAGCATGAGTTTGACCAAACTGCGGGAGGCAGTGGAGGACAGAAGTGCCTGGCATGCTCTGGTCCATGGGGTCACGAAGAGTCGGACACGACTACACAAAATTACAGTGGTTACTCTAGTTACGAACTTAATTCGTTCCAGAGGTCCGTTCTTAACCTGAAACTGTTCTTAACTAGAGGCGTGCTTTCGCTAATGGGGCCTCTTGCTGCCGCTGCGCTGCCGGCACACGATTTCCATTCTCATCCTGAGGCAAAGTTCTCAACTTGAGGTAACTCTTCCAGGTTAGCGGGGTTTATAACCTGAAGCGTTTGTAACCTGAGGCGTTTGTAACTCGAGGTACCACTGTATTATTATTATTATTATTATTATTATTATTATTACACCCCACCCATCTGACTGGGTTGCCCCAGCCACTGTGGGTGGCTTCCAACATATCTAAAAACATAACAAAACATTAAATATTTTTTTAAAATCCCTATACAGGGCTGCCTTCACATGTCTTCTAAAGGTTGTACAGTGGTACCTCGGGTTACAGACGCTTCAGGTTACAGACGCTTCAGGTTACAGACTCCGCTAACCCAGAAATAGTACCTCGGGTTAAGAACTTTCGTTTCAGGATGAGAACAGAAATAGCGTGGCAGCGGTGGGAGGCCCCATTAGCTAAAGTGGTACCTCAGGTTAAGAACAGTTTCAGGTTAAGAACGGACCTCCAGAACGAATTAAGTTCTTAACCTGAGGTACCACTGTATAGTTACTTATTTCCTTGGCTTGGGGGTCAGACAACTCCATATCCTCCAACATTTCTCTGCTGAAAACAGGGATGTCCTAAGGAAAAGCGGGACATTCCGGGATCCAGTCAGAAACCAGGACGGCTTCTGCAAATCCGGGACTGTCCCTGGAAAATAGGGTTCTTATATTGCATTCCTACAAACTAAAGGTAAAGGTAAAGGGACCCCTGACCATTAGGTCCAGTCATGGCCGACTCTGGGGTTGAGGCGCTCATCTCGCTTTATTGGCCGAGGGAGCCGGTGTACAGCTTCCGGGTCATGTGGCCAGCATGACTAAGCCACTTCTGGCAAACCAGAGCAGCACACGGAAACGCCGTTTACCTTCCTGCCAGAGTGGTACCTATTTATCTACTTGCACTTTGATGTGCTTTCGAACTGCTAGGAGCAGGGACCGAGCAACGGGAGCTCACCCCGTTGCGGGGATTCGAACCGCTGACCTTCTGATCGACAAGTCCCAGGCTCTGTGGTTTAACCCACAGCGCCACCCACATCCCTTCAAACTAGCTGGCTGGTTAAAGAGCTCTGAGGCAGCTGCCTCACCGTGCCTCACAGATACCCCAGCCCTGCTCCCTTCTCTGTGCCAGCACCCCACCCCCTCCGTCCCACCCCCCCTCTCTCCCAGAGGATCTAATGACATCTGCTGGGGAAACAGGCAGTATTTAAAACAACCAGAAATACATTCCTATTGTTATCATTCTCTTTTATGTGTTTACGCCGAGCGTTTCAGAATGAATCAATACCGGATTGCCCTATAAATAAATAAGCATATCAGTAAAAACTGGGTAATAAAGTGAAGTGATGAAAAATATGGAAATCAGCCCACATTTGTGTAAATCCAGTTATTGTTTACTTTAATATTTTTCCTTGTGCCGTTATGTCGTTCCAAAGAGACAGATTTAAAAGTAAGGCGAAGCTCGCAAGATGACAGTCTCTAATGTGCTGTTGCTGAGCGCGGCGTCTCTCTGGGGGTTTCGAGCTAAGCGGGGTAGAAGCCGCGCAGACGGAGGAACTGTTTCTCTGCTCCTCTCCACTCCCCACCCCGGCAAGAGAATAATGAAGATTTTAGGAACGCTCCAAAGTGTGATATTTCTCCAGCACTTGCCTTCACCACCTCGGAAGCATTTAAATCTCTCAGAGCCATGGCTCCACCGAAAGCTGGAATAGATCTTATTCCCCACAGCAAAAAAGCCTTGATGGATGGAGTTAAGGAAGGAAGCCATCAAAAACAACAGACCTGCCCAGGGGCCCTCTCAGCAGTTCCACTTCCCTCGCAAGTTTTGGGGGGTGGCCTGGGTGAGGGCCTTCTCTGTGGCAGCCCCTCACTATACAGTTTTTTGTGAATGCTGAAGACACAACTCTTGGCCCTGGCCTTCGACACCTCTGATGTGTGTTTCAGGACCCACCCTGCTCATGTGAATGTAGTATGTTTTAACTGTTTTTATTTCTGAATTTTAACTGGTCATAACCTGCCCTGAGACCTGCGGGAGAAGGACAGGCAATAATAATAAAGATTATCAAGGGGTGGTGGAAAAAAAACACCCAGTCAGTGAATCCATCATCAAATCCATCTCTTGTGCAGGGAATTTAATGGAGGAAGTAAATTCACATGATCGTGTGGTACAGTGGTACCTCGGGTTAAGAACTTAATTCGTTCCGGAGGTCCGTTTTTAACCTGAAACTGTTCTTAACCTGAAGCACCACTTTAGCTAATGGGGCCTCCCGCTGCCGCCGCCATGCGATTTCTGTTCTCATCCTGAAGCAAAGTTCTTAACCCAAGGTACTATTTCTGGGTTAGCAGAGTCTGTAACCTGAAGCGTCTGTAACCAGAGGTACCACTGTATTGGCTTCTACCGCAGCAGCAAAGAGGTCATCTCATCTGAGTGTGAGAGCTCTCTCTGTGAGGGAACCGCCAGAAGGCCCTCGGAGATGGACCTCTGGATGATGGAAGTGGAGACACTCCTTCAGGTATATAGAGCCAAGGTCATTTAGGGCTTTAAATGACTCTCAGGCTGTGCACCTGGTCTTTTATGGGCACAGTTACCCCATTCAGAACCAGGGAATCCCCCCCACCTGCCCGCCCCCTGTCCCCTAGAAACAGTACTTCTATCTTGTCAAGATTCAACCTCAATCCATTGACCACCATCCATCCTCTAATGGCCTCCAGACACCCACAGGACATTCACCACCTTCATTGGTTCCGATTTAAATGAGAGGTAGAGCTGATTGATTGATTGATTGATTGATTGATTGAGTGATTGATTGTATTAACACCCCACCTTTTGGTGTACATAGTTGTCTCCCCATCCCCATCTAATCTCCACAACAACCTTGTGAGGTAGGTTTGGCTGAGAGGCAGTGACTGGCCTAAGGTGACACCCAGTGAACTTGCTGGCCAAATGGGGATTCGAACCCCGCCCTCTCCGAGGTCAAAGTCTGACACTCTAACCACTACACCCAACAACATCTGGAAGGGCACCATGTTGGCTACCACTTGAGTTGACACCAAAAACCTGGCGCCATCTTTGGACTTTGAACCTGCTGCTGATACTGCTGTGTGTGGTTCGTTTTGCTCTTAGGCCCTGTGTCCTTAGACTTTGCGGCTCACATTGGCTAAGAAGTACCTTGAGCACAGACGGCTTCTTACCTCTGCCTGGAAGCTCTTCAAGACGGGAGCCACCATGTCGCGGACCTCCTGGAAGAGAGAAAATGGCGGAAGCCCGCAATTAGACCCGAGTCTGGCAATGGGGCTCTCTGTTAATCCAGCTCTCAGAATCGGGACTGGTTCCTCATATGAAGCTGGGCTGTCACCTAATTAAAGAAGCCTTGGTTTTGATTAATTGAGCAGGTTTCAAATCGACTAATTAGCTGATTACATTTGCATACTGAGGATAAGAACAATAATACTTAAAGGAGAAACAGAGGCCGATTTTTAGGCTGGTGTGGTGGAGATGGTGATATTTTTGGCCAGTTTCATCCTTGGCCACTCTTCCAATGATCACAGACAAGTGGGGAATGCGGGCAAAAATGGGTGTACCCTCTCATACGCTGATTCACACTCTCTCATGTACACACCCAGGTACACACAGCCCCTCTCCTCAATTTAGACACAATGGCTCATAAAATGATTGATCTAACATCCGAGGAAGGAGCAATTTGCACCCCCAACAGGGCGATAAGCTAAGTCCATTCCTGTACCAGGTCTACTCTATTGCCCTCACCCCCATTTTGTTACTGGAGCCAGTATGGTTGGGCCCAGAAAGATTTGCTCTGTGTATTTGGGGGGGGGGGGCTGGCTGGCTCAAGGAGTCCCCCACCTCTGTTTCTCCCTGGTCCTAGTCCAGCACTCTAACCATTATGCTACACTGCCTTTCATGGGACAGGGTTTGTGGATTTCGGGTCTCTACTTAATTGCCTCCCCCCCAATTAATACCTTAGTATAATATAAGGTGCTGCAAACCTTCCACCCCAAGTCTTCTTAATTTAGATACAAGCTAGGAACATAATTGTAGAAGCTGGCATGAGGCGGTGTTGGGAGGGGAGGGGAGCGAACGCGGGGGAAGCCCCCAACTGTCAAACTGACTAAAACAACATTTATTTTGGGGAGAGGAAAAGAGCAGCAGCAGCAACAAAAACAGCAACAAAGTGGCGTTCCATCTGCTCCGAGAGGCGGGTGCCAGGATTTCTGCAACGAGGCCTTGGAACACTTTTTCTTGTTATATAAAATAACTTGACAGGGTTGGGGAGAGCACAGTTCTGAAAGAAGGGACATTTTGTGCCAAGGCGCTGGGCACCCCGTCATTCTGACGGGCGAGGGCACAAGCCAAGACATGATGGCATGCAGTTAGTGTAGAATGCTGCAGCCTAATTGCTGACAGGAGTGAGACCCCATCAGCTTACAACGCCTGAGACCTGCACTGGCTTTCAATTTGCTGCTGGGTCAAGCTCAAGCTGTTAAAAAGGTAAAGGTAAAGGGACCCCTGACCATTAGGTCCAGTCGTGGCCGACTCTGGGGTTGCGGCACTCATCTCGCTTTATTGGCCGAGGGAGCTGGCATACAGCTTCCGGGTCATGTGGCCAGCATGACTAAGCCGCTTCTGGAGAACCAGAGCAGCGCACGGAAACGCCGTTTACCTTCCCGCCGGAGCGGTACCTATTTATCTACTTGCACTTTGACGTGCTTTCGAACTGCTAGGTTGGCAGGAGCAGGGACCGAGCAACGGGAGCTCACCCCGTCGCAGGGATTCGAACCACCGACCTTCTGATTGGCAAACACCTAGGCTCTGTGGTTTAACCCACAGCGCCACCCACGTCAAGTAGCGTCAAGCTACTACTTGGGGCCAATTTAGCTGCATGATCGCCTCACTGCGTAAATACCCACTTGACCGCTTCGATTTGTGGAACTGGACCTGCTACAGCTGCCACATAGTTTCCGTTCCGCATTTGTACGAAATGGATATTTTAGTCTGGCAGCACCCGCACTTTGGAACTCCCTGCCTATTGACATCAGTCAGGCGCCTTTGCTGTACTCTTTTCGACCCCTGCTAAAAACATTCTTGGTTTAGACAGGCCTGTCCAGCTATGTAGAATGTTGACGTGTGTTTTGATGTGCTTTTAGCTTATGGTTGATTCAGGGCCGGATTTACCATATTTCTCGCTCTATAGGATGCACCCAACCATAAGACGCACCTAGTTTTAGAGGGGGAGAACAAGGAAAAAAATATTCTCTCCCTCTCTGCGCAGCGCCCCTTCAGCGAAGCGGCAGCAGAAACGGAGCCCCTTCCATTTCTCCTCCCGCTTCGCTGAAGGGGCGCTGCGCAGAGAGGGAAAACTGTGCAGCGCCTCTCCAGCAAAGCAAAGCCAGGAGAGCAAGAGGGATCGCTGCACACCGACCCCTCTTGCTCTCCCTCTTGCTCCCGCTGCGCTCTGGAGGCTTTGCGTTGCTTTCGCTGAAGCCTGCATTCACTCCATAAGACGCACACACATTTCCCCTTAATTTTTGGAGGGGAAAGAGTGTGTCTTACAGAGCGAAAAATGTGGTAGATTTGATGAGGCCCTAGGCTACTGAAGGTAATGGGGCCCTTTATATGTCCAGCTGTCCTTTGTCAACAACAAACTGCAGCTGTTTTTTCTGTTGAATATATGCTATATGGTAATTTATGGACCTAATAGGTATCTAAAGCCATTTGCCACTGTTGCTGTACGTAGGTTTTATTTTATTTCTTTTTTTATCGTATATTTTGGAAATGTACATCCAGTTCCCCCCCCCTTAAATATTTTGGGGGCCCCGAAGAGAGTGGGGCCCTAAGCTATAGCTTGTTTAGCTTCTACGTAAATCCGGCACTGGGTTGATTTAATTATTGCCTGACTGATCATTCTAACCATTTTAACGGATCGCTTTATTGTTGGGTGAACCCCTTTGAGGTACCATATTTTTTGCTCTATAAGGCTCACTTTTTCCCTCCTAAAAAGTAAGGGGAAATCTGTGTGCGTCTTATGGTGCGAATGCAGGCTGCGCATCTATCCCAGAAGCCAGAACAGCAAGAGGGATTGCTGCTTTCACTGCGCAGCGATCCCTCTTGCTGTTCTGGCTTCTGAGATTCAGAATATTTTTTTTCTTGTTTTCCTCCTCCAAAAACTAGGTGCGTCTTGTGGTCTGGTGCGTCTTATAGAGCGAAAAATACAGTATTTTATGACGTAAACGACATGCATGGAAACCAAGAGGACTAACATCTAGCTTTGACCAGGGCGGTGGGGCAGAATCCTCTGCTGTAACCAAAGGAAGCAGGCCAGCTTTGAGAATCCTCTGCCCCACATACTTGCATCCTCCATCCGAGGCAGCTGCCCACCCCTGCCTGTTGGCAGGGTCAGCTGTGCTGATAGGCCTCACAGGCCCTATCTATGGACCTCCCTCTCCCACAAGTGCCACTCAGTGCATCTCAGGATCAGGACCACGGGCTCCTTAGCTGCAATTGCACCACCAGATTGTGTTGTAATATGCTATAGTTGGGCATTTGAGGCCATAATTTGGGGCTGATTACCTTATCCTTCTCTTGTTGGTCACTCAAGTTTGTAAATAAATATATAAATCTCTCTTTCACACACACACACACACACACAGAGAGAGAGAGAGAGAGAGAGAGAGAGAGCTGTTTGAATGGGAGAGGGGAGGGAAATCCAGCTACCCACTGAGTTAATTCTATAATAGCAAATATACTGTACCTCAGGTACATTTTTCTTAAATTCCCGGCTGAGTTCAATTAAATGTTTATGAGAATGCTCGCTTTCTTCCTGCCGTGCCGCCAGTTCGGAAGCAACAGAATTAAGCTCCTTCTGGAACAAACCAAAACAGAACAGAGAGAGAGAGAGAGAGAGAGAGAGAGAGGAATGAGTCGTGGCATTTTACCCCTTGTATATAATGCATAGCATTTTCTGAAGCGAGCCGTTTCGCACAACTGGCTCGAAAGGCAAAAAGATGGACAATGTCTGTTTTTGAGGCTTTTGCACTAACTGGCGGTGGAACATCCTGCGATGGCACATTTTGAATTTAGGAGACAGACGCACCCAGTCGCCTTGGGCAAGCGACAGGCAACAGTCATTTGCCCCCCTTACCCAGAAGCCAGGGGCAATTGCAGAGAGGGGGGGGGTGCAGCTTCTGTTGCATACATTCATCCATTTATTAACACCCTCCGCAAGAAATGAACACCCCACCTTTCATGTTTAAAGAAACTTCAAGTTGGCTCAGAGTAGGAAAAAACAACCCCAGAAACATGCATAAACACCACAATGGCCAACACCGCCCCAAAGTGATCTCCATACCATGAATACAGTCTTTCTCAAAGGAGATATTTGAGGCCGAGCTAAATGCGGGTTGTTGCCTTACTCCTGGTTTTCCTTTAAAGTAACTGTTATTGGTTTTCTTACACGTATAACAAAATATAACTAGACAATTAAATATAATCATAGCACGCACAAACGCAAATCTCGCCAGCTACCAGGTTAAGAATTCATGTATTTGCAATACAGTGGTACCTCGGGTTAAGTACTTAATTCGTTCTGGAGGTCTGTTCTTAACCTGAAACTGTTCTTAACCTGAAGCACCACTTTAGCTAATGGGGCCTCCTGCTGCTGCCGCGCCGCCGGAGCACGATTTCTGTTCTCATCCTGAAGCAAAGTTCTTAACCTGAAGCACTATTTCTGGGTTAGCAGAGTCTGTAACCTGAAGCGTATGTAACCTGAGGTACCACTGTATTCGTTCCTCCTACGTTATTTGGTCAGGTTTGTATGGAATTCACATCCATCCACAACAAGGTCATCTTCTCTGGCTAAAGCATCCATAAGTGCACATGGTCTTGTGGCCCCTAGAGGGTCCCTTAAGTCAATTGAGGGGACGGTGGGTGGAAGAGGAATTCAGTTTATTGAAAGACGCATCAGTGGAGACACAGGTTGAATGAGATCACAAAAACTGTGCCCCTGTGCATTGGGGGGGGGAAGCAGATATTTATACATATTGCGAATATACCTGAGCTTGTGCCTGATCCCTATAAGCTTCTTAATTGGCCAAAGTACTGCGGGGACAGGGACGCGGGTGGCGCTGTGGGTTAAACCACAGAGCCTAGGACTTGCCGATCAGAAGGTCGGCGGTTCGAATCCCCGCAACAGGGTGAGCTCCCATTGCTCAGTCCCAGCTCCTGCCAACCTAGGAGTCGAAAGCACGTCAAAGTGCAAGTAGATGAATAGGTACCGCTCCGGCGGGAAGGTAAACGGTGTTTCTGCGCGCTGCCCTGGTTTGCTGGCCACATGATCCAGAAGCTGTACGCCGGCTCCCTCGGCCAATAAAACAAGATGAGCACCGCAACCCCAGAGTCGGTCACGACTGGACCTAATGGTCAGGGGTCCCTTTACCTTTACCCAACAAGGCATGCCACATCCAGATTTGTCGGGATGCAGAGGATAGCATATTTTGTAGGCCCTTTTCACTAGCATGGGAAATAAATGGCCATGTGTTTTAGGTCTCCTCTAGCAAGACATCAACTCCTTTACCAATTATTGAGGGCGTTGTGGTCACATCCACTGGGAACCGTGAAGGTCAAGCTGCGGGTCGCATGTCCCTGCCTGTCAAAGGGGAGAGATATGGGGCAGTAGTGCTCCTTCCTTCCCTGATTCTGATGCCGTGGGTGGGAGATGGGGCTGGGAACAGCTGTTCAGTAGGTGACCTACGGCACAGTCCTATACGTGTCCTGCCTTAAAGGTAAAGGTAAAAGGACCCCTGACCATTAGGTGCAGTTGTGACCAACTCAGGGGTTGTGCGCTCATCTCACTCTATAGGCTGAGGGAGCCGGCGTTTGTCCGCAGGCAGATTCCGGGTCATGTGGCCAGCATGACTAAGCCGCTTCTGGCAAACCAGAGCAGCACACGGAAACGCCGTTTACCTTCCCGCCAGAGCAGTACCTATTTATCTACTTCTTTCCACAGTGCAGACTTAAAACTATGGAACTCCCTGCCACAGGAGGCAGTGATGGCCACCAATTTGGCTTTAGATGAGAATTAGACAAATTCATGGAGAAGAGGGCTATTGATGGCTACTAGGCTTCATGGGAGAAAAGCAATGACAAAGCTAGACAGCATCTTAAAAAGCAGAGACATCACCTTGCCGACAAAGGTCCATATAGTTAAAGCTATGGTTTTCCCAGTAGTGATGTATGGAAGTGAGAGCTGGACCACAAAGACGGCTGATCCCCGAAGAATTGATGCTTTCGAATTCTGGTGCTGGACATGACTCTTGAGAGTCCCATGGACTGCAAGAAGATCAAACCTATCCATTCTGAAGGAAATCAGCCTTGAGTGCTCACTGGAAGGACAGATCGTGAAGCTGAGGCTCCAAGACTTTGGCCACTTCATGAGACCCTGATGTTGGGAAAGATGGAGGGCACAAGGAGAAGGGGATGACAGAGGACAAGATGGTGGGACAGTGATCTCAAAGCTACCAACATGAGTTTGACCAAACTGCGGGAGGCAGTGAAAGACAGGAGTGCCTGGCGTGCTCTCGTCCATGGGGTCACGAAGAGTCGGACACGACTAAACAACTAAACAACAACAACAAGCCTGGAGGCAGCCAGAAATGGGCCCCCTTTGGCTTAATGCAACAGGGTCTTCCTATGTCTTCAGAAGTTGGATGGGAGCCTTTTCCCCAGATAAGCGGGGGAAAGTCTTGTAGTCTTAAATAAGGTAAAGGCAAAGGACCCCTGCCAGTTAAGTCCAATCGTGAATGACTCTGGGGTTGTGGTGCTCATCTCGCTTTACAGGCCGAGGAAGCCAGCGTTTGTCCATAGAGTTTTTCCGGGTCATGTGGCCAGCATGACTAAGCCGCTTCTGGTAAACCAGAGCAGTGCACGGAAACGCCGTTTACCTTCCCGCCGGAGCGGTACCTATTTATCTACTTGCACTTTGATGTGCTTTCCAACTGCTAGGTTGGCAGGAGCTGGGACCGAGCAATGGGAGCTTACCCCGTCGTAGGGATTCGAGCCGCCGACCTTCTGGTCGGCAAGCCCAAGAGGCTCAGTGGTTTAGACCACAGCGCCACCTGTGTCCCTCTGTAGTCCTTAAGCACACACATATAGCCTGTGGTCCAGGCCTTTTAAGATAGTGCCAGCCAACTCCAGCAGGGCTGAATATTTTTAACAGAGAAGAATATATTAAGCAGCCAAAAAATAAAATAAAAATAAAATCTAGATTAGAGAGATTTCTATGTAAACAAATACAGATGGGGGTTCAAATTAACAGAGCACTTGGCTGATCAATATTCTTAATAACCCCTTCCCTTTTTTCCTTTGGTAACTGTAAGAAAAACACAGCAAGAGTGTCAAAATAGTAGAATAGCACCATATTGCGTTGTGTGATATAGTTGTTGTTTTTAAGCTCCAAGTCCGTGCCATCACCAGCTGATATATATCAGAACAGGAAGAAGGCATCCAAACGATAACTTACTTATGCTTTCAAGTGTTCATAAATAAGGTTTCAAAAGATCTAGATGGCTTTTTAATTCCAGCAGAATTTGGGGCAGGGGTGATGAAAGCGCCAGGATTGAGTAAACTGACCTTTTGTGTACAGCTCTGTAAATCAAGCACAGCTCACTTGGAAGCGCAGGGAAATGTTTCATTAAAGAATTATGGATTCATATCATGCTGGCTTTGGATGGGGACAGACCGGCACGTGTGAAACCCATTAAGGAAATATGGAATGTTAGATTCTTCTTTTTAGAACGCTGAGAAAGACACTATTAGAAAAGAAAGTCCAGGAACATCAGGGACAGCACTCAAAAGGATAGCCCACGGCTGCCATGATGTTGCATATTTTAAGGGGTGCTTTTCATCAAAGTCCTTCCCCGCATTCGTTGCTGCGCTACTTCTTCTTTTCTTTCTTTTTAAAATATTGATTTAAATCACAAAGGCTGGATGGAGAAGTACTACGGTTCCTCTGAGGCTGGTGCAGGGTGCAGTGGCCTGCCTGCTTGTGGGGGCAAACCCCTGACAGCCGATAACATAAGAAGAGCCTGGTGGATCAGGCCAAAGGCCCATCTACGTCTCTGAGCACAATTCAAAGTGTTGGGGCTGACCTTTAAAGCCCTAAATGGCCTCGGTCCAGTATATCTGAAGAAGCGTCTCCACCCCCATCGTTCTACCTGGATACTGAGATCCAGCCGAGGGCCAGTGTGGTGTAGTGGCTAAGAGTGGTAGACTCGTAATCTGGTGAACCGGGTTCGCGTCTCCGCTCCTCCACATGCAGCTGCTGGGTGACCTTGGGCCAGTCACACTTCTCTCAAGTCAGTCAGCCCCACTCACCTCACAGAGTGTTTGTTGTGGGGGAGGAAGGGAAAGGAGAATGTTAGCCGCTTTGAGGCTCCTTCGGGTAGTGATAAAGCGGGATATCAAATCCAAACTCTTCTTCTTCTTCTTCTTCTGGCGGTTCCCTCACTGCGAGAAGCCAAGTTACAGGGAACCAGGCAGAGGGCCTTCTCGGTGGTGGCGCCTGCCCTGTGGAATGCCCTCCCACCAGATGTCAACGAGAACAACTACCAAACTTTTAGAAGACATCTGAAGGCAGCCCTGTTTAGGGAAGCTTTTAATGTTTGACGGTCTACTGTATTTTAATATTTGGTTGGAAGCTGCCCAGAGTGGCTGGGGAAGCCCAGTCAGATGGGCGGGGTATAAATAATAAATTATTATTATTTAGTTGAGCATCCTGTTCTCACAGAGGGAAACCAGCAAGCAGGATTCAAGCACAAGAGCAACTCTCCCCTCCTGTGGCTTCTAGGGATTCAGGAGCACTTACTGCCTCTGAGCAGAGCACAACCATTGTGGCAATAACACCGTGCTAGTGGGATCTGAACTTGCTGCCCACCTGCTACAGGACCAAGTTCAATGTGCTGGTACCTATACAGCTCGGGATCAGGTTACCTGAGACACAGCCTTATTTAACCCTTATACACACCGTAGATCTCAAGCTTTGATGTGGCAGCTCCACATGCTTCAGGGCTATGGCAGGAGGTCCTCTCTTTCCCCAAGATTCTTCAGCCCAACTTTGACATACGGTCGTACCTTGGTTTTCAAACAGCTTAGTTCCCGAATGCTTTGGCTCCCAAACACCGCAAACCCAGAAGCGACTGTTCTGGTTTGCGAACTATTTTTGGAAGCCGAACATCCGACAGGGCTTCCATGTCTTCCGATTGGCTGCAGGAGCTTCCTGAAGCCAATCAGAAGCCATGCTTTGGTTTCCGAACGTTTTGGAAGTCGAACGGACTTCCGGAATGGATTCCGTTCGACTTCCAAGGTATGACTATATATGGCCAATACAAGGCAGGAGGTTCTTACTGAAGAGATTTAAACTAGGCATGGGCAAATCGTTCAATCCTAGTTTCTCATTCTCTGTGTTAACTTTCAGCCCATGTCATTTCCACACCAGCTTATGGTTTTGTTTTGGGTTTGTTTGTTTTAAAAATGAACTCCTCACAAAATTTGGCCAGATTCCTCACCCCTGTACTACAACTGCTGTTTTATACGCTTTTGGAAGTTGACTGGTTGCTTTATCCATACTGTTCGTTTTGATCTGGTATTTATTATGATTGTTTAAATACCGTAAGCCAGCGTCAGGGTCTCCTGTAGACCCGAACGCCCGAGATTAAAAGCAGCAAAAATTACAGTAATGATACACTGGGCTAAAGACATCGTTTATAACATACAGTTAGAATGGGAGAGGTTATGGAAGGAAGGTATCGGTTTTACTGCATGCAGTATTCTTAAAGAAAATGTCATGAAAATGATGTATAGGTGGTATTTAGCACCAGTTAAATTGGCTAAAATGTACAGAACAAAAAATGATGGTTGGAAATGTAAGGAAAAGGAGGGTACTTTTTTCCACATGTGGTGGACATGTAAAGAGGTAAAAGCTTTCTGGGAGATGATATATATTGAGTTAAAGAAATGTTTTAAAACACTTTTGTTAAAAAAACCAGCAGCTTTCTTACTGAGTATAGTGGGTAAAGAGATACCGAGACTAAGATAAAAAATTGTTCTTATATGCAACAACTACAGCATGATACCAACAAAAGAAGAGTGGCAGATGAAGATGATGGACTTTGCAGAACTGACAAAACTGACAGGAAGAATCCTGAACCAGCGAGATCAAGTATTCCAAAAAAACTGGAACAAATTTATATTATATTTGAAAGACAACTGTAAGCAATTAACATCATTAGCAGGGTTATCTGAAGATTTGTAAGATAAATTCGTTACCTATTCGGGTTGAGTAATTTAATATTTTAAGTCATGATATAACAAGAATAGGAAAGGAAGTGAAATGCAAAAATGCAAAATTTTATTTTGTAAACCATTAGGCGGGAGGGAGGGAAGTCGTTTAGGCTCGGCTGAGCCAGGAGATTTAGTAAGAGGATACAATGTTATGTATTGTGATTATATGTTAAATTAATAAAAAATTTAAAAAATAAATAAATAAAAGCAGCAAAAATGAACAAAGCAGGCTTGTGCGGGAGAATATTACTCCTCCTCCTCCTCCTCCTACTAATTTATCATTTATACCCTGCCCATCTGGCCGGGTCTCCCCAACCACTCTGGACAGCTCCCAACAAAATATTAAAAACACGATAAAACATCAAACATTGAAAACTTCCCTAAACAGGGCTGCCTTCAAATGTCTTCTAAAAGTCAGATAGTTGTTTATTTCCTTGACATCTGAAGGGAGGGCGTTCCACAGGGCGGGTGCCACTACCGAGAAGGCCCTCTGCCTGGTTCCCTGTAACCTCACTTCTCACAGGGAGGGAACAGCCAGGAGACCCTCAGAGCTGGACCCCAGTGTCCGGGCTGCACGATGGGGATGGAGACGCTCCTTCAGAAAACCTCCTAACGTTGTTTTGCGCTCTGAGCTGAACTGAGTTTACCTCCTTTCCCAGCAGCCCCTAAAACAACGCCCAAACTACGTCACCTGAAGTGACCGCCTTGTGTGAGGGCCTCGCTGGCCTAACTGAAAAAACTGAGCCCAGAATCCTGCACCTCAATTTGTGACCATTGGTCCTTGAGCCATACCCGAGTTTGATGCACCCTTTTGCTGCCACAGGTGCTGCTGAAGAGAGACCTCCTGTTATTTAAAAAGGAATTGCCTTCCCTGGATTGTGGTGGTCGACAGGGTGGGGGGAGGTGACATGGAGAGTCCCCGTGTCATGGCCATGTTTGCGATGCAGGGCAGGGTGAGACAGGTCGCAGCGTGCAAGACGGATGGCGGTGCACATGGCCTCTCGGCAGACAGGCTGGCTTCCAGGAGCTATCAATCATTTTCCTGCGTATTATGTAAATTCTTGATGCTAAAGATGTATGGAGTCAATTACCAGGGGTCACGGCTGGGTGTTAAATTCGTACGAGGAAGCTCCTCTCGGTCTCCAATGAATCTGAGAGAGATTGCGAGCTTTCCGCCTTTTATTGGGCCGTATAAATATTTCACTGTTAGATATAAAAAAAAAATTGGAGAAAAAGCAGATAAAAACCAAATCCCCCCCTGTGTATACAGACTGAGACAAGGAATAAGAAAGCGGGAGTCAGCAGGTTTTTTAATGGCCTTGCAGCACGACCCGTGAATGGCTTGATTCGGGGTTTGTTTTGTTTTTAGCTCTGGGTTTTGCGGTGGGCAAGCCAGGGGTGCAGCAGGCAGCCTCACAGCTTCAGCGGCCTTGATTCAGACAAGCGTGTGAGGCGGCAAAGTCATCAGGTCATCCCCAAACGGTGGGCCATGGGGCAACATAGTGGCACAAGAGAGCAACTGCAGAACCACCAGGAACAAACCCATTTAAAGTTTCTAAACCCAGGAAGTGGTTGGCCGTTGCACCCCTTCAGGGTATGCTAACCGTCAGCCCAGCCCGGAAGCAGATGGTTACACTGCACCCCTCCTGTTCAGCTCTGGGCAGTGCCAGATTTATGTATAAGGACGCGGGTGGCACTGTGGGTTAGGTTGGCAGGACCAGGGACTGAGCAACGGGAGTTCACCCCGTTGTGGGGATTCGAACCACCAACCTTCTGATCAGCAAGCCCTAGGCTCTGGGGTTTAACCTACAGCGCCACCCGCGTCCCAGTTTAAATTCAGTGGCCAATCCATCAGCCATCAGAAACAAGGATCTGCTGGTTAATGCTGATTCAAGCTTGCAGTCCACCCACCCACCCACCCACACATTTATAATTATATTTATATACTTAAACACAAACTTATAATTATAGTCATATATTTGCACACACACTTAAATTTATTTTCCAGCCAGGTCTCACAGATCCTGACTACAAGATCTGTTGTTACCTGTGCCAATAGTCTCCGCCAAGGACGGATACCCAGGGGTTGCTTCTGTAATCATGGGTATCCCCCCCACACACCCCAAGCAAAAGCTTTTTGGGCTCGGGGGCGGTGGAAGTATGAGTGACCACAGGATCTAGGAATCAGATGATTATTGTTCTTGGGGAGAGGGAGACAACTTCAATCTATATATAAAAATTGCTATATGCTACATAGGCAATTTGCTGGGTTAAACCACAGAGCCTAGGACTTGCCGATCAGAAGGTCGGCGGTTCGAATCCCCACAACGGGGTGAGCTCCCATTGTCGGTCCCTGCTCCTGCCAACCTAGCAGTTCGAAAGCACGTCAAAGTGCAAGTAGATAAATAGGTACCACTCTGGCGGGAAGGTAAACGCCGTTTCCGTGCGCTGCTCTGGTTCACCAGAAGCGGCTTAGTCATGCTGGCCACATGACCCAGAAGCTGTATGCCAGCTCCCTCAGCCAGTAAAGCGAGATGAGCGCCGCAACCCCAGAGTCGGCCGTGACTGGACCTAATGGTCAGGGGTCCCTTTACCTTTACCATTTGCTGTGCCTACCTACCAAAGTCCTGGGTCTTATCAGCGTGGCATTGGGGGCCGAGAAAGCCACTGAGCCGGATGAATAAAGTTCTGTGCCTGAATCTTTGGCCTTCCTCTCCAAGCTGATCAACACACACAGCTATGGCTTGTGTAATATGCTCGATAGCATCACTCGTTTCCTGACCGTGTTCGTTTCTCACCCCCCGCGGAAAAAACCCACAGCTTTCATATCTTTCCCTGGAACGAACATCTAACACGCTTGTGAAAATCACTGTCCTTCTTGAGATCCCATTACAACTGTTTGATAAAGCTCCCCAGCCAGAGATTCCATTTTAGATTAGGGGAAGATCACAGGCAATGGAGAAAGAAGGGAATTGTCTCCAAAGGGCTGCGCTGTGCGACCCGCCGACTCCTCAGCGAGGCGCAAGCACAGGCATTTGGGGGGCACAAGCATAGCAAGGTTTGGCTCTGGAACGCATGGCGGAGTTGCAAGATAAGAGTGCCTCTGAGCATGTGCGAAGGATCTATCCTGTCACACAATAGCCAATAACCAATCCCTGTGCACACTGAGAGCTGTAACAAAGGGGCTCAAATCTCGGCTTCAACAAACTCAACAAGCAGCATAAGAGGAGCTTTCCAACCCAGCCCATAAGCAAGTAGGACCCAAGTGTAAGAGCCCTCTCATCTCCTGTGGCTTCCAGCAACTGGTATTCAGAAGCACTGGTGCCTCCTACGAGGAGGTAGGATGGAGCCATTGTGGCTGGTGGTCATCAATGGGCTTCTCCTCCTTGCCTCTTGGACAAGACACTCACTCTTGCTCCCAACAGCCCCCCGCCGACATTCTCCAAAATTAAGATAGTATTAGCTTGCTCTACCTTAAAGGGCTGTTGTATTTATTAGACTTTATGCCCTGTTCTCCTCAGCAGGAAACACCGGCGAGAACACAGGAGGATGGAACAGGACCCAGGCAACCCGTACCCAAGACTGGCAGAGGTGGGCATTGGGAGTGATGCCAAATCAGGCGCAACGTGGCATCCTCTGAGGCAAAATATGCCTTGCGCCTCTTTGTTTATTGTTAAGTGATCTTAACAGTCACTGATGCCTGACTCGGAGATACCCTCAAGCGAGTAACTTCCAAACTGTGCGGCAGAGAGAAAGAAAAAGAATTAATCTCGAGTCCTGCTTGTCGGAAACAGGGCATCCAAGCTTAATTGCTTCTTTAACCATTTTATCCATCTGTGTCAGGGAATGGCTCTTGGCTCTTGGGCTGTTGCTGAGCTCCAATTTCAACCAGCCTTGGGCAGTTTGACCAGTTGGGGACTGGGGGTGGGGAGTGTTGCCCAAAGTACCTCTCCACCTGGCCTATGCTTTGTTACGTTGACACCATGGTCTTGGACTCCTACAAGTCCTAATGGTTGGTGTCTGCTGCCTCCCACTCCCTAGCCAGTGTTTCCCAGTTGTCAGTGTTTATACTACTTTTTTTAAGATTTGCCTTGAGACAGTCTTTAAACCTCTTTTGCTGACCACAAGCATCACGCTTTCCATTTTAAAGTTCGGAATAGAGTAGTTGCTTTGGAAGACGATAATCGGGCATCCACACAACATGACCAGTCCAACGAAGTTGATGTTGAAGAATCGTTGCTTCAACACTGATGATCTTTGCTTCTTCCAGTACACTGGCATTAGTTCACCTATCTTCCCAAGTGATGTGCAAAATTTTTCGGAGACACCGTTGATGGAATCTTTCGAGGAGTTGGAGATGGTGTTTATAAGTGGCCCATGTTTCACAAGCATACAGTAATGTTGGCAGTACAATAGCTTTGTAAACTAGCATTTTGGTTCCCCTGCAAATGTCCCAGTCCTCAAACACTCTGCATTTCAATTGGGAGAAAGCTGCACTCGCAGAGCTCAGGCGATGCTGGATTTTGGCATCAATGTTGGCCCTTGTGGAAGGACCACTGCCCAGGTAGGAGAAGTGATCGACATTTTCCAACATTACACCACTGAGTTGGATTTGTGGCACTGCAGAGGGGTTGTTTTGTACTTGTTGGTGCAGCACTTTGGTTTTTTGGATGTTGAGTGATAGGCCAATCCTCCGAGTGGGCACACACTACATTGTCATCAGCATACTGAAACTCTATGACTGAAGTTACGGTAACCTTACTTTTTTGCTCTCAGCCTGCTCAGATTAAAGGGCTTTCCATCTGTTCGATATATGATTTCTACCCGAGCCTCCCTGGGGAGAGTACAGTGGTACCTCGGGTTAAGAACTTAATTCGTTCCGGAGGTCCGTTCTTAACCTGAAACTGTTCTTAACCTGAAGCACCACTTTAGCTAATGGGGCCTCCTGCTGCTGCCACACCACCGCAGGACGATTTCTGTTCTCATCCTGAAGCAAAGTTCTTAACCCGAGGTACTATTTCTGGGTTAGCAGAGTCTGTAACCTGAAGCGTCTGTAACCTGAAGTGTCTGTAACCTGAGGTACCACTGTATTCCACAAACTGGGAGCCACTACAGAGTAGGTCCGTTCTCATGTTGCCACCCTCCAGACCTCTCATGGAGGAGACACACAAAGAAGGCCCTCAGATTATGAACACAAGAGTCTGGGCTGGTTTATATGGGGAGTGGCAGTCCTTGAGGTATTGCGGTCCTGAGCTGCTTAAAGCTTCATAGGTCAAAACCAGCACTTTGAATTGGGCCCAGAAGCTAATTGGTAGCCAGTGCAGTCAGGCCAGTTGTGATGTAACATGCTCAAAGTGTCTTGTCCCGGTGAGCAACCTGGCTGCTGAATTCTACACCAGCTGAAGTTTCCGAACTGTCTTCAGAGGCAGCCCCATGTATAACCCGTTTCAGTAATCTAACCGAGAAGTTACCTGGAGTCAGAATCTTGCTTTGTATATGCATCAAAACTTCTGTAGCTATCAGTATTATTAAGTTCCTAAACCAAAAGGGAGCCCCGCAGTGGCAACGGCCATTCTGATTTATAGGCTAGCAATCCATATTCACTAAGCCCAGACAACTTGACACTAAGTGGGGTTTGTGGTCTGTGCATGTGAACGCTCTGTCTCTCACATCCGCCCGCCCACCGGCTCCATCATTTCCCTCTTTGATCCCCATCAAGGCCAGGAGCCGGCAATCAGGACAAGGCGCCCAACCCATTGAGCAAATTCAAGCAGAGCCACTTCACATTGTTCGCTCCCCAAAAGACACCCATTGTTCTTGCCTCTGCAGGAGGTAAACAGAAAACCTGTCCAGCTCAAAAGAGGCCGTCATGTTTCATCTGCTCTCATCTGGACTGTTAATATGGCGTGGCTCAAGCGTGGTGGGGAGGCAGGGGTTGCCAACTTGAATAAAATATGGGGGGAGGGGACAGGTAAGCCCTGCATAATTGATCACAAGACACGGTACACACACCATGTGAATGGCTACGTCCATCAACTTTGATCAGGTCCAACGTCAGCCCTTCCAAATTCTAATCAAGGTGTGGCGTTTCCATTTTCCGGGACGGGCATCAAGCCAGAATGGTTTGTCTCGGTTTTAAGAGAGAAGGAGAGCTTCCTAGTTTTATCAACTTTATTTGTAAAAGAGAGACTTAAGAGATGGAAGACGTGAGGAGCAGAAACAAGCCCATGAGCCAGATTTGAAGAAAATTTGCAGCTCCAGATAGACAGACAGAAAGATAGATGCAAATTCAGAGAGAAGCGTTTGAGCTTCTTCTTCTTTTCATTTTAATGTGGGGCCAATGCAAAACACCACACCAGGGTCTGGGCACCCCACAGCAATGCCCCAGCCTAAAACCCAAAGAAGAAGAAGAAGAGTTTGGATTTGATATCCCGCTTTATCACTACCCGAAGGAGTCTCAAAACAGCTAACATTCTCCTTTCCCTTCCTCCCCCACAACAAACACTCTGTGAGGTGAGTGGGGCTGAGAGACTTCAGAGAAGTGTGACTAGCCCAGGGTCACCAGCAGCTGCATGTGGAGGAGTACGGAAGCGAACCCGGTTCACCAGATTACGAGTCTACCGCTCTTAACCACTACACCACACTGGCAAGCAGCCCAACCAAAAACCACACACCCCAGGGTAGGAAAGACCTTCTTGTGCTGGCCTGATTGGGAGCGGGGCCTTTGCCCTGCTCCTCAAGACCTCCCGGTCCTTCTCATTTCCAGGCTCCATCACCTGGGGACTCAAGACATCAAATTATGACACAACCATCCGTTCCGGTGACACACGGCGAACACCGAAAGGACCTCCCTGGCTCAGTGGGGGCATCCTCGCCAAATGGATTGAAGCGAGTAGGAAGGGCAATCAACATTGCGCCGGGCACAGCTGGGACCTCCCTGTGAATTATGGGTCTCATTCCATTGCATGCTATTCTACCGCAGGCAAATGCCTCCACTTTACCTGGCAGCTGAAATCTTCTGTCCCGCAGCTCTGCTGCTCCCCTGGTCTGACACATTCCACCTCCCTGCATCCCTATCTATTTTGCGGGCTCTTGGGAGCGATGCTTTCCCTCACCCCAAGCTTGCATTGTGCATTTCTCTCCTGCAGATGTATAGGGTCTGTGACAATGGCAGCGGAGGAGAGAGAATGCAGATTCTGGGTCCTCAAAAGATATGCAAATCCGTTAATCAAGAGGCCTATTATTGCACAAGCTTCACGCACCAGCGGCAAGCCATCCACCAAGAAAACTGATCAAGTGCTAATAACCGATTGTGTGGCAGAGACACATTCCTTACCCAGCTTTGCTGCTGCATTTAAAGATTTTGCAGAAGGGGGGGGGAGGGCGTGTTAACCCAACCAATTTCTAATTATGGCAAAATTGTTCTCTCACTCTGAAAACATCTCACCACAATCCTCCATCCGTCAAGCTGTGCAAGAAATAAATCTGTCAGAAACTAGTTAAAAGGAAGATGCTCCACTGTTTGGGGGGGGGGCAGGAGGAGGAAGAATATTTTTTCCTGGAGGGGAGTTACGAAGGGAAGTGTTGCCATATGTCCTCTTTTCCCAGGACACGTCCTCTTTGTCCTGGGTAGAGGAGTCTTCATAGCGATCCGCAGTTAAAAGTAGAAGTCGGCAAATGTGCCCTCATTTTTGCTCTTGAAAATATGGCGGCCCTAATTAGTGACAAGCAGTGGAGACAGTCCTTAGGTTGGGAAGAGGGAAATTACTGCTTACATTTCGGAAAACAGCAGCTTTTGTTTTGGGGGAAAACAACAGCTCATGTATCTAGTCCTCACAGCTGAGCAGAAGTTAAGCTTTGGCTGATTAACATCCTAGACCCTTTGAGATGTATCTGTGGAAGGGGGCTGTGGGGAGGGGCGTTATTGTTTTTATTTTGTGTTTTTGTCTTGCCTTCTTATACTATGAACTGGCCTCAGATCCATGCATGAAGGGCAGCACAGTGGTACCTCAGATTAAGTACTTCATTCGTTCCGGCGGGGCAGATGAAGTTGGTGGACTATATGGAATTGGCAGAAATGACTGGCAGAATCCGAGACCAGGGAGAAGAGTCGGTGGAAGAAGATTGGAAAAAGTTTAAAGACTATTTACAGAAATACTGTAAAATTAATGAATGTTAGAAAAATGTTGGAATGAAGTTAAATGGCTTTAGTAGAAATGTTATAAGGAATTAAGTATAAATAGATTAATAGAGTATTAAAGGGAAAAATAAGGTTAGAATCTGTTAAGATAATTAAAGGATAGAAAGCAGAGGAAGATGGAAAAGAATTGCTGAAACAATCAACAGAAGTGGAATACAAAAAGGGAGGTGTGAGGAGGTCACTGAAATAAGGGAATGAAAGATAAGATATTGAGATTGTTTGATGTTTTTTAAATTGTTTTTGTTTTGTTTTGTTAGTTTAAGGTGTTATGTAGTGTTTTTGTAATGTATTGTATTGTTCTTTTTTCTTTTAATTTTTTTTGGTGTGTGTTTAAATTGTTGGAAAAGTAATAAATATAATTTTTTTTTAAAAAAATTCGTTCCGGCGGTCCGTTCTTAACCTGAAACTGTTCTTAACCTGAAGCACCACTTTAGCTAATGGGGCCTCCTGCTGCCGCTGCGCCGCCGGAGCACGATTTCTGTTTTTATCCTGAAGCAAAGTTCTTAACCTGAAGCACTATTTCTAGGTTAGCAGAGTCTGTAACCTGAAGCGTATGTAACCTGAGGTACCACTGTATACAAATTTAATAAATAATAATCATACTAAAACGTTAAGGCCAAATTAAATTAAAAGGACTCCCAAACTGTTGTTGTTGTTAAGTCTCTCTCCCCCCCCCCCTTATGATTTCTGGCAACCTAACCTATGGCTTTGTGACTGAGATGGACAAAAAATGCCCCCTATTAAAGAGGCAAGATGCTCTGACAGGCCTAATTTGAGACAGGGCTGGTGAAAATCAACAAATGCAGGTGGAGAAAGGGCAACTCAGCAAGCTGCCTTGAATGGCTACAAAAAGGCTATTTCTGAAAGCAGCATATGCAACAACACTCAAAAGGAAACAGAATTTGAACATGTAGCAGGCTTCTGCTGTAGCTTTGTCGGTTGATAGTTAACTCCCAATTTAGGCAGAGACGTTTGTGATCAGACTAGCAGAAACAACATTTTGCTCATGACTGGGCTGAAACCCATGGAATTTTCGCAGGCTGTTTGAACTCTTTCTTTGGACAGCAGGCACCAGGATCTAACTACCCTGATCTTCAGCATGCAGGATCAGAGAGATAAGAATATAAATTACTGTTATTACTGTTGGCGAAGCTGCCTTTAGTAAAAGATGTCATCGTTTCACCAGGTCTACTGGAAGATGTGAAGGGTGTAAGAAGAAAAGCAGGAGGCCTTCTCCTTAGAATGGGTTAAAAGGTAAAGGGATCCCTGACAATTAGGTCCAGTCGTGGCCGACTCTGGGGTTGCGGCGCTCATCTCGCTTTATTGGCCGAGGGAGCCGGCGTACAGCTTCCGGGTCATGTGGCCAGCATGACTAAGCCGCTTCTGGTGAACCAGAGCAGCGCACGGAAACGCCGTTTACCATCCCGCTGGAGTGGTACCTATTTATCTACTTGCACTTCGACGTGCTTTCGAACTGCTAGGTTGGCAGGAGCAGGGACCGAGCAACGGGAGCTCACCCCGTCACGGGGATTCGAACCGCCGACCTTCTGATCGGCAAGTCCTAGGCTGTGTGGTTTAACCCATAGCGCCACGCACGTCCCTATAGAAAGGGTTACCAGCCTCTGGGATAATGCAGCCTTTGCTGGCAATGGTTTTTTGTGTAGGGTGATATTGATGGGAAAGGAAGCAGTTTCTCTGCCAACAAAGAGCACCGCTGGCGAGGCCACAGGCCATCTTCCCTCTGGCTTGGCACCCGTGGAAGCAGGAGATATTGCTCAGCTGGCCGGATTCAGCACAGGGGCTGCCGGCTGCCAACCCCCACCGACCCTCAAGTCAAGTTTTGCTACCCATCCTGCTGACGGGGTTGCCAAGACCTGCCAGACAAGGAGGAGCCATGCCCAGCCATCAAGGTAAGAGCTGACATTGGCTTCCTGTCTGCCGATTGGAGGGCAGGCAGGCAGGAGAGGATAGAGGTGCTTTCAGACCAGCAGGAGGAAGACGCCACAGGGCCCAGCCATGCCATTATACACTTTTATTGATGCTGTACTGAAGAAAGCTAATCAATATATTAGATTTCCAAAAGAAAGAAAAACAGCAACCGCCAGAGAGTTTTCCAGCGGGCGCTGAGAGCTTTCAACAGCACCGGCTGAGGTCATCGGCAGGAAGCTGGATAGCATCTCCATCCGTCCGTTTCCATTAAAAGAAACGGCTCCTTCGTGTAGCTGTTAAACTGTGGAACTCGCTCCTGCAGGAGCCAGCGGCAGCCACCAACTTGGGTGTCTTTGTAAGAGGATTAGGCAAATTCACGGAGGACAGAGAGGGCTAACGATGGCTACGATGGCCAGTGTGGTGTAGTGGTTAAGAGTGGTAGACTCGTAATCTGGTGAACTGGGTTCGCTTCCCCGCTCCTCCACATGCAGCTGCTGGGTGACCTTGGGCCAGTCACACTTCTCTGAAGTCTCTCAGCCCCACTCACCTCACAGAGTGTTCGTTGTGGGGGAGGAAGGGAAAGGAAACTACAGGAGGGGAGGGGTCTCTTGTGTTCTCATCCTGCTTGCGGGTTCACCATCGAGGCATCTGAGTTCTAATGTTCTAATGATTCGGACTCTTGGCCCAGTATACCTGAAGGAGCATCTCCACCCCCATCGTTCTGCCCGGACACTGAGGTCCAGCGCCGAGGGCCTTCTGGCGGTTCCCTCACTGCAAGAAGCGAAGCTACAGGGAACCAGGCAGAGGGCCTTTTCGGTGGTGGCACCCGCCCTGTGGAACACTCTCTCATCAGATATCAAGGACATAAACAACTATCTGACTTTTAGAAGACATCTGAAGGCAGTGTAGCTTAGGGAGGTTTTTAATGTTTGATGTTTTATCGCTTTTTAAAAACTATTATTATCAGTATTCTGTTGGGAGCTGCCCAGAGTGGCTGGGGAAACCCAGCCAGATGGGCAGGGTATACTTTTTATTATTATTACAGTAGTACCTTGGATTAAGAGCTTAATTCGTTCTGGAGGTCCGTTCTTAACCTGAAACTGTTCTTAACCTGAAGCACCACTTTAGCTAATGGCGCCTCCTGCTGCTGCCGCACCGCCGAAGCATGATTTCTGTTCTCATCCTGAAGCAAAGTTCTTAATCCGAGGTACTATTTCTGGGTTAGCAGAGTCTGTAACCTGAAGCATCTGTAACCCGAGGTGCCACTGTACTATTATTATTATTATTATTATTACTACTACTACTACTACTACTACAATGGCAGCATCAAAAGGACCCTCTCTACCCTAGACTGCAGAAATGAAGAAACCTGGAGAGGTAACCAGGAGTGGCTTTTCGCATACAATTTTTTAAAAAGAGATCATAAATTTGTAGAGTTGGAAGGGGATCCCAAGGGTCACCTAGCCCAACCCCCTGCAATGCAGGAATATTTTGACCAACATGAGGCTTGAACCCACGACCCTGAGATTAAGAGCCTTCTGCTCTACCGACTGAGCTATCCCAGCTTTTTGTGACATCGTTATTTAGTTCTGGTACACAGAACAAGTTTGTGGCTACAAGCTGCGATAGCTCCCTGCAGCGTTGGGGAGCTAGTTTCATGTTGCAAGAAAGGAGATTCCAACTAAACATTTGGTAAAACTTTCTGACAGTAAGTGCTGTTCGACAGTGGAACGGACTCCCTTGGGAGGTTGTGGACTCCCTTTCATTGGAGGTTTAAAAGCAGAAATTGGACGGCCATCTGTCTTAGATACTTTAGTTGAGATTCCTGCATTGCAAGAGGTTGGACTAGATCACTCTCAGGGTTCCTTCCTCCTCTACAGTTCTATGAATCTATTATTTTTATTCCACTCAGACTGTCATGTAAACTGGCCACATGCAATTTATTATCAGTAGACGGGAATGGAGGAGAGCTTCTGTTCGGTAGGATTTCGAGCCAAACCTATCTTATTTACATTTCCTGAAGCCAATACATGAACTGAATGAAACACAGCTATCTTTTGGAATTTCCAAATTTTTATATGGAGCTCTCCAAACAAAAACTGTATAGAGTCATACCTCATGTTGCGTCTGCTCCAGGTTACGTGTTTTTGTGTTGCGTCCCGTGGCAACCCAGAAGTACTGGAACGGGTTACTTCTGGGTTTTGCCGCTCACGCATGTGCAGAAGCGCTGAATTGCGCCGCGCACATGTGCAGACACGACACTTCGGCTTGCGTCAGTTCCATGTTGCAGACAGGCCTCCGGAACGGATCCCGTCCGTAACACGAGTTTCCACTGTACAGAAAAAGTGCACATTTGGTGGTGGGGAGGAAACCGTGCATAGAAATCCATATATAGCCGTACCTCGGAAGTGAAACGGAATCCATTCCAGAAGTCCATTCGACTTCCAAAACGTTCAGAAACCAAGGCGCGGCTTCCGATTGGCTGCAGGAAGCTCCTGCAGCCAATCGGAAGCCTCGGAAATGCCTCCAGATGTTCAGATTCCAAAAGAACGTTTGCAAACCAGAACACTCACTTCCGGGTTTCTGGCATTTGGGAGCCAAAACATCCAAGTACCAAGGCATTTGGGATCCAAGATACAACTGTATTATTAGTGAAAATAACAAACAAAAATTCATGATGTTATGCAAAACTGCTTGCAAAAATATTAGAAAGAACACACACTAAAAAAATTTCATGAGGGCTTTTTTGAAACACACACACACACACACACACACACACACACAACATGAACTGAAAAGTGAGAAACTGAGATAAAGGGAAATTAACATAACACTCATGAAGGGGAGCAGCTGCCAGTCAGTTAGATGGACCACTGCTCTGACTCAGTAGAAGCTTCTTATGCTCCTAAAGGAGTAAATCCATGGGAATGAAGTTTTATCCTCCATTTTACTCGCAACAAATGGACAGCTGTACATAATTTGAAAGTCCTTTCCCTCAAAGCGTCCCTTTTTAATGGGAGTGGTAGTGTGACATTCTGGGATGCCTCTCCCAATACGAACCTACCCACTCCTTACGATTCTCACCTGAGGCCCTTCTCTGGCTCCCTTCCTGAAGGTAGACTCAGAAGACGGTGACAAGGAAGACGGGGCCTTTTCAGGAGTGGCTCCACACCTGTGAAACTCTAAAGAGATCTGCCTTTGCTGACTTATTTTCAGTTCCAGGTAAAAACGTATTTTTGCCCCCAGGGTTTCGATAGGACTAGGATGGTGGTGGTGGTGGTGTTTTTCTGTTAGTGTATTGCCAAAGTTTCCTGCGGCTCTTGCGAGGGGAGGGGCTGTTCTGGATATTTTCATGACTTTTTTTAAATGAATGCTAACATTATAATATGTTTATGTTTTTAAATACATTGCAAGTCACTGGAGGACCTCTGTTGTAACAAGCAACTAACGAGCCTAATAAATAGGCTCATGGTTGTGGAAGCAATAAGACGCTGATCACAGGATCCATTGTCAGAAATCGCTTGGAGCAGGAATCTCTCCCCCAACAGCAACGATCCTTTTATCCCCGACCTTTGTTCCGATCCCCAAGGGTCCTTGCTGGTGGCGGCCATGGGGGAAAATCCTGCATAGTAGATTTCCAAATTCTGAAGCGCACAGGACAGCTTCTGGTTAACCTGCTGCCCTCCAGAGGCTCTGAATTGCAGTGCTATTTAGCCCCAGACGCGGGTGGCGCTGTGGGTTAAACCACAGAGCCTAGGACTTGCCGATCAGAAGGTCGGCGGTTCGAATCCCCGCGACGGGGTGAGCTCCCGTTGCTCGGTCCCAGCTCCTGCCAACCTAGCAGTTCAAAAGCATGTCAAAGTGCAAGTAGATCAATAGGTACCGCTCCAGCGGGAAGATAAACGGCGTTTCCGTGTGCTGCTCTGGTTCGCCAGAAGCAGCTTAGTCATGCTGGCCACATGACCCCGAAGCTGTACACCAGCTCCCTCGGCCAATAAAGCGAGATGAGCGCCGCAACCCCAGAGTCGGCTGCGACTGGACCTAACAGTCAGGGGTCCCTTTACCTTTACCTTTAGCCCCAGACAGCAGTGATTCTCAGCACCTGGAAGAACCAGGTTGGCAAAGACTGGTCCAGGAGAACAGTGGGATTTTTTTTAAAAGGGGTGTTTGTGCAAAAGTTCTGTATTTTTCCATGGGATTACCTGAACCATACCAACTATAATCCAACGATCTGCAATACGATTACCCCTAACCCCAGATCGGAGGGGGCCTTTTTTCCCCCTGGGTAACACAATCTTACCAGCCAGCCAGCTGCAAAGTTTCGGGGAAAGAGGCTCAGAGAGAAGAGAAACAAAAGAGGAGATTTAATAAGCAGAAAGAGTGCAGGGTGGGGAGGGAAATCTCCCCCCCCCCGAAGTGGGGGCAAGGGGGGGGGTGTCTAAAGCATCTAATTGCAATCAACAGCAGACATCTGACGCAAGTGACGGGATCAGCAAAAAATTGCTGCTGAGAGGGGCAAAATCTTTGTCTAAAAATAATCAGCCATTCCGCACGCCACTGATTTTTTTCTCCCCCTTCCTCTCTTTTTGCTATAATGGTAATCGATGCTGCAGGCTTTGAATCCCATCAATTTATAGATCTACCCCAGCTCTCTGTGCCTGGCGATTGTCTGCTGGCTCGCAGAAAGATGGGAGTGGGGGGGGGGGGGAGAGAGAAGAGGCTTGCCATCCGGGCCCCCGCTGTGTGATTAAGATAAGCCCAAATGCCTTCCATAAATTCCTTTATCAGTTTTGAAATTCTCGGCCAGCCTACGGCCTGCTCCCTCTCCCGAGAGAGACACAGATTACATACATGTGTGTGTAGGTGTTATACACACAAATACAGACACACCCCTATGCACATACATGCACCCTCTCTCCTCTGCCCCCAAAGATGTTTGCAGCAGTTAAAGATTAGCCCAAGCTTTCTGAGACGCCAATTTTTTTTTTTCTGAGGCTATCGATCAATAAATCAAATCAGAGCCCAATCGATCGCCCAATCAGAAGCGTCTGGCCAATGCATTACTGCTGGCGCCTCTGAGCCTGGTGTGGCCTCCTCTGGCTTCCATCAAAACAGGGCCAGCCTGGCAGGTTGCCAGCTCTCTTTCTCTCTCCCCCCCCCCCAACTTTCGCCTAATAGACTCCGCAGCACAGGAGCTCCCAGCCTGGCGCAAGAGCAATAAATTTCTCATCTAACAGCCGATCGAGAAACAAGGTGAACATCTGTTTTGCTGCAATGAAACTCGCCATGTTCTCCGGGAGTCGCAAACCGGCTCTGACAGCCTAGCCCCTTAAGGCAGCTCCCAATCGCATCTCCCCCCCCCCCAAAAAAAGGCAGGGAGCAGAGGGAGTGTCCACCAGTTATTTCTATTAAGTAATTTCAATACATCCCCCATTTTTCCAGCCACTCTCCTCTTCCACCCCGCCCCTCGCTTCAGCTGCAACAGAAAGAGAGAGAATGGCAGCTCGAGCTCAGTCGATAGTAAAAACCATCCTGGGACCCTGCAGTATGAAGGCAATTTTATGATACACATTATGTAGCACTGTAACTTCATTAAAAGCTGTTTATCCCCTCTAAGCATTTCAAAGCACTTTCCCGCACCTTTACAATGGGGACTGGATTAACTGGGAGGACGAAGGCGCTGTGGAGCAAGGCAGGCTGGTCTGGGAGGCCGGCCCTGTGGTTGGACAGGGGTTCAGAGGAACAATCCGTTTATTGTTTATATCCCAACTTTTTCCCCAAGGAGCTTTCAAGCGCACCTACACGGTTTCTCCCTTCCTCATTCAATCTTCACAACAACCATATGAGGCAGGATAGGCTGAGAGCAGCTGGTCCCCAAGGTCATCGTGGGGATTTGAACCCTGGTCTTCCAGGTCCCCGGGTGGCGCTGTGGGTTAAACCACAGAGCCTAGGACTTGCCGATCAGAAGGTCGGCGGTTCGAATCCCCATGACGGGGTGAGCTCCCGTTGCTCGGTCCCTGCTCCTGCCAACCTAGCAGTTTGAAAGCACGTCAAAGTGCAAGTAGATAAATAGGTACCGCTCCGGCGGGAAGGTAAACGGCATTTCCGTGCGCTGCTCTGGTTCGCAGGAAGCAGCTTAGTCATGCTGGCCACATGACCCGGAAGCTGTACGCCGGCTCCCTCAGCCAGTAAAGCGAGATGAGCTCCGCAACCCCAGAGTCGGTCACGACTGGACCTAATGGTCAGGGGTCCCTTTACCTTTACCTTCCAGGTCCCAGCCTGGCACTCCTGCCATTGCACCACAGTGTCTCTCTGAACATAATTTACGTTGACAGCTTGGGCTAGCAGTTAACAAAACCCATCATGGCTGGGATGGGGAACTGGTGGCATCCCAGCATTCTCAGACTTCAACTCCCATTGCTGGCCATGCCTAGACTCCACCCAGAACCTGCTTTGGTATTGTGTGAGAGAGAACCTCTCTGAGCTGAGCAGAGTATCTTTCTCTCACTGCTCAGCAACGGCGTAAGAACTGCTCTGCGGCAGCGTTCAGGTCCCAGCAACTGCAGTCAGACGAAACGCCGGCTCCCTCAGCCAGTATAGCGAAATGAGCGTCGCAACCCCAGAGTCAGCCATGACTGGACCTAATGGTCAGGGGTCCCTTTACCTTTTACACCCCACCACACATAACCGATCACATGACATGGTGCACCCCTCTATATGAATGGCAATGTCTATCAACTGGGGGGAGGGCTCGAATATATTTTTTGGGGGGGGGAGAAGCGAAGGGATCTTGGCCCCTAGGAATTGGCTCCAGTCCACCACACCGTTTGTGGCAGCAAATTTGCCCAAGTTAGTGACGTGTTGTGAGAAACGGCACTGCCTTTCATGCGTCAATCAGCTCCCTTACACAGGTTTTTGTTGTGATCAGGAACGGGTTAAGACTCAACGTGGGTTAGCAATCAATCCCTCTCCACAGGGAACTCTGGGAAACCATAGTTCTGTGAGGGGAAATAGGGCTCTCCTAACAACTTTCAGCAAAAGGGACACGGGTGGCACTGTGGTCTAAACCACAGGGCCTAGGGCTTGCCGATCAGAAGGTCAGCGGTTCGAATCCGCGACGGGGTGAGCTCCCGTTGCTCAGTCCCTGCTCCTGCCAAACTAGCAGTTCGAAAGCACGTCCAAGTGCAAGTAAATAAATAGGTACCACTCCGGCGGGAAGGTAAACGGCGTTTCCATGCGCTGCTCTGGTTTCGACAGAAGCGGCTTAGTCATGCTGGCCACACTGTCCACACTTTGTCCACTGTCTGCGGACAAACACCGGCTCCCTCGGCCAGTAAAGCGAGATGAGCACCGCAACCCCAGAGTCGTTCGCGACTGGACTTAACTGTCAGGGGTCCTTTCCCTTTTGAACAACTCTCAGTGCCCTTAACAAACTACAGCTTCCATGATTCTTTGGAGGAGACCATGGCTGCTCAAAGTGGTATCACTGAAACTTTCAAGACATGGTTTGAATTTGGCCCAACCAGGGTGGCCAACCAGGCACGACAGGAACTGGAGTCCACAACATCTGATGAGCACCAGGTTGACTAACTCAAGTGTAGACGATCCCGGCTAAGATGTGCCAAAGACCTGACGGAGGAGAATTCAGCTTCATGTGCCCACCCAACCTTGCCAAGTTCAAAAGTTGGGGTAATGCAGAAACTCTCCACCCATTGCATTCTTATTTTGCTCAGGCCACTGGGCACCAACCACAACAGAGCCATTCACAAATATTTAAAATCCATTCATAAAAATATAAAAACAAGCTGCTAGATCCCCCACCTGAGGGAAAGATGGTGCAAGGAAACCAAGTGCTGGTATGAAAGGTCTGGCTTGATGGAGCTCTCTGAAAAAGGCGAGAGAGAAAAGCAAGGACACACAGCAACCATTTGCAAACAAATTGGGCGGGGGGAGGAAGAGCAGGTTCGATGCTGTTCCTTTGCCATACAATAAATAGACCTTTACAACTTTGATATATCCTCCCCCTAATGACTTTTAAGGGCAGCCCAATAAAGCTGAGAAAGAACAGGGAAGAAACCAACAAATGCTTAATATTCAATAAATGTGTCAATTTTACATACAGAGGCAAATGGGCCTTTATTGAGGAATTGGTAAATTTCCTTGGAGAAAAGTAAGTGCGTTTTAGCCTTCAAGGGGTCCCTGGTGAATGGAAATGGAATGTGATTTGTGATAAAACTCAGCTGCTCCATAAAAGACGTTAAATAAATGTTGCTGTTTCACTTGGGATATACAGAATTGATTGCATTATAGACCTGTTCTAAGATGCACAATTCTCCCCGCAAGGTATCTTGCGAGTTTCTGTGCATTTTTGAAGCCGGGGAGCAGAGACGATTTAGATTACATCTTAACTCGCTGGTTAATGGCAGCCAAGAATTTGCCAGGGGACGGGGCGGGGAGACAGGAATTGTGGTAGCCAATTCTCTTCCCCACGACTTGCCCTTTTATTTGGAGCTGACATGATGGGCATGTCTGGCTTAGCCAACGTGGGAAAAGGGTCAGACAAACTCATCAGAGGAGGGGGCAGAAGCGGGGGCTGCACTTGAAATAAGGTGTGCTGTTCTGTACCACACCATGGAAAAGATATTGTGGAATTGGAAAAGGCCCAGCCAGAATGACCAAGGAGCCAGAGTGGAGTCCCCTACAAGCAAACCTTAGAACAAAAGGGGCTTTTTTAAGTTGGGGGGGGGGAAGGTGAGTAAAAGAGGGGCATGATAGAGGTGTTGAAGATGTTGAAAGATATAGAGCATGGGTAGGCAAACTAAGGCCCAGGGGCCAGATCCGGCCCAATCAACTTCTAAATCTGGCCCACGGACGGTCCAGGAATCAGTGTGTTTTTACATGAGTAGAATGTGCCATTTTATTTAAAATGCATCACTGGTTTATTTGTGGGGCCTGCCTGGTGTTTTTACATGAGTAGAATGTGTCCTTTTATTTAAAATGCATCTCTGGGTTATTTGTGGGGCATAGGAATTTGTTCATTTATTTATTTATTTTCAAAATATAGTCCAGCCCACCACAAGGTCTGAGGGACAGTGGACCAGCCCACGGATGAAAAATTTTGCTGACCCCTGATATAGAGAAAGAGGAGAGAAGCGCCTTTCCCCCTCTTTCTCATCATACTCAGTGCCACATTTACCTATGCTAAACAAGCTATAGCTTAGGGCCCCACTCTCTTGGAGGCCCCCCAAAAATTTAAAGGAAAAAAAATCTGGATGTACATTTCCAAAAAATAATATAAAAAACAAATAAAACAAAACCTTCATACAGCAATCAATTTAAGTTAGAGCTTAATAATTATTTCACTGTTAATATACTTCTTAATTGTATTTCACTATTATTGTATTTCAGTTCAACCATTACTTTGATAAAAATACATATTTTGTTATGTGCACATGGCTTTAGATACCTATTAGGTTCATAAATTGCCATATAGCATATATTCAACACAAAACAGTGACAATTTGTTGTTGGCAAAGGACAGCTGAACATATAAAGGGCATCATTACCTTCAGTATGACCTTCAGACCTAAATCCGGGCCTGAAGTAGAAGAGTTTGGATTTGATATCCCGCCTTTCACTCCCTTTAAGGAGTCTCAAAGCAGCTAACAATCTCCTTTCCCTTCCTCCCCCACAACAAACACTCTGTGAGGTGAGTGGGGCTGAGAGACTTCAGAGAAGTGACTGGCCCAAGGTCACCCAGCAGCTGCATGTGGAGGAGCAGGGAATCGAACCCGGTTCACCAGATTACGAGTCCACCACTCTTAACCACTAAACCACACTGGCTCCCTGATCATACTAGAAGCCAAATGGGTCGCCCGATGAAGCTGAAGCTTGGAAGGTTAGAGACAAACAAAAAGGAAGGACTTCTTCACACAGCCATTGTTCATGGCTGAACAATGAAATTCGTGCTCCCACTAGATGCAGTGGTTGCCAAACAACATGGAGATCAGACCAATTCGGAGATGGTCAGGTTGCCAGACGCCGCGGCTGAGGATGACCGTGTGTTGTATGGATGAGGAGACGGCTGCCATTGTGCTCATGCCCAGCTTGTGGGCTTCCCATTGGGGCCTCTGGTTGGCCGTTGTGGCTAACAAGATGCTGGACTAGGCAGCCCTCTGGCCCCGATCCAGCAGCCAGGCTCATGGGTTCACAGGGCACCAAGGCCAAAGATAAGCAGGCATGGCATAGCGTCAATCATTTTGATCCATCATGGCTGCCCTGCTGTGTGCATGAAAGATACTGGAAGTGCTCAATGTGACGCACATGCATGACAACCAAGACCCAAAATGATGTGGGGATTGTTAGTTTAGCCTTGACAATGGCCCAGAGGTATATTTCACCGCAAAAATGATCCAGACTCTTTTGAGTGATGCTGCTATCCCATAGATGCCAGCCTCCGTCTCCAAACGCTCGCCTGCCCCACCTCAGCCAAAGTTTATGCGCAATGTCAGACGTCTGCCCACACATGAGTTTGGGTGGCAAATCTTCGCACGCACACCCAGTTTCACCCTTCCCATCATCTCCTGCTGAGTGGGTCCACTCTCCTCGGGGCCCAAAGCTACAAGCGTTTTAACACAACACCACAACTTCCCGGGCAACCTCTGGAGCAGGGGTCAGCAACCTTTTTCAGCCGTGGGCTGGTCCACTGTCCCTCAGACCATGTGGTGGGCCAGACTATATTTTGGAAAAAAAAATGAACGAATTCCTATGCCCCACAAATAACCCAGAGGTGCATTTTAAATACACTGGTACCTTGGGTTAAGAACTTAATTCGTTCTGGAGGTCTGTTCTTAACCTGAAACTGTCCTTAACCTGAGGTACCACTTTAGCTAAGGGGGCCTCCCGCTACTGCTGTGCCGCCGCCGCACAATTTCTGTTCTCATCCTGAAGCAAAGTTCTTAACCCGAGGTACTATTTCTGGGTTAGCAGAGTCTGTAACCTGAAGCGTCTGTAACCTGAAGTGTCTGTAACCCAAGGCACCACTGTAAAAGCACACATTCTAGTCATGTGAAAACACCAGGCAGGCCCCACAAATAACCCAGAGATGCATTTTAAATAAAAGGACACATTCTACTCATGTAAAAACACGCTGATTCCCGGACCATCTGTGGGCTGGATTGAGAAGGCAATTGGCTGGATCCGGCCCATGGGCCTTAGGTTGCCTATCCCTGCTCTGGAGCCTAGAGACTGGGGACAGGTGGACAAGGAGATCTGAAGGCAATAAATTACTCCTGGATAAGTCACAAATAGCAATAAACCCTGGCAAGAAACAGCAAATGAAACCCAGTACAGCCATGATAAGCAAAGCAATCTTCATACAGAGAAATGGTGAGGGGGCGGGGGGAGATGAGCAGCCCTGCCAGGGTGACGCAATTGTGCTGCTGCTGCTGCTCCAGATTCCCCTCCAATCAATCACATCCTGGGGCTGCCACCGACTGGGCTCAGCCCGGATCCCAGGCTTTGCCAAGAAGCAGTGTGGTGCTAAACAGTCCAATAGTTCTCCACAAGCTAATAGGGGGCTTGCTCCTCCAACCCTGCTGGTATTTTAAACAAACCTAAACTCCCGTAATTGTTTAATGCTTATTTTTCTTCAGTTCCAGTTCGCAAACTATGCCTCTTCAAGACAGATATTGATATTTTCCATACTTCTTCTTTTTAATAATAAAAACACACCTGTAATTTCAAGCATGTGTTTGTACAGAAGAGGCCAAGTCCATCAGTTGACACTAAATTTCTTCCACTGGGCCATGGACAGATGAACTCTTCCCCAGTCCCCACAGCTGTCCCTCTGCACTAATAAAGAGCACTAGAAATTTGCTCTTGTGTATTTAAAAAGGCCACATTCTGTGCTGGAAAGCCAAATTAAAAGAGCCCGCTTTTGAAAACCCCAACTTCCACCCACTCTTCCCTAGAATTTCATGCACTGCGGTGGAACAGCCCAAGAGCACTGACCAAATTCAACATCCATGCATAAGAATGTTAAGAAAAGGCCTGCAGGATCAGACCAACGACCCATCTACTCCAGCCAGGATCCTGTGTTGATGACACATGCCAGGACCTTGCCGTATCATTAGACCTGGCAATCAGTGTCGAAGCCATGATTCTTTAACATCAACTTCCTTGGACTGGTCATGTTGTGCGGATGCCTAATTATTGTCTTCCAAAGCAACTACTCTATTCCGAACTTAAAAATGGAAAGCGTAATGCTGGTGGCCAACAAAAGAGGTTTAAAGACTCTCTCAAGGCAAATCTAAAAAAAACCCTGTAAGATAAACACCAACAACTGGGAAACACTAGCCTGCGAGAACAGCCAATACCAAAGGTGTCATGGGCTTTGAAGACGCTCAGACTCAGGACGCAAGGGAGAAATGTGCTAAGAGGAAGGCACGCTTGGCAAACCCTCACCATGATCAACTCCTACCCGGAAACCTATCTCAACTGTGGAAGGATGTGTGGATCCAGAATTGGCCTCCAAAGTCACTTACAGACTCACTGTTAAAACTGTGTTTATGGCAGACAATCTTACTCTGCTACGAATGATGGCCAAAGAAGAGACCTGGCAAGCAGAATTTGCAACGCAAACTCATGAGACCAGTGGAAATGTCTTGGGGGGAGCGGTCAGGTGGGGAGGAGGAGGAATAGGACTGAACTCAGATTCAGCTGCCAGTCTGGTACATGGCATGAGGGGCGCCATCTTGTCTTCCTCCTCTGGCAACAAGAACATCCTGAGCCAACCCAGCTCCAGATGTTGCAGGACTCCAACTCCCATTAGTCCCATCCAGGGTGGCCAATGGTGGTCAGCGATGGTGCAAGATGTGGCAGCAATATCTGGAGGGCCCCCACTACCTCCCCCTTCCTCTACCCAAACAAAGGAGGGCTTTGTGGTGTAGTGGTCCAGGGCGGTAGACTTGTAATCTGGTGAACTGGGTTCGATTCCCCACTCCTCCACATGCAGCTGCTGGGTGACCTTGGGCTAGTCACACTTCTCTGAAGTCTCTCAGCCCCACTCACCTCACAGAGTGTTTGTTGTGGGGGAGGAAGGGAAAGGAGAATGTTAGCCGCTTTGAGACTCCTTAAAGGGAGTGAAAGGCGGATTATCAAATCCAAACTCTTCTTCTTCTTCTTCTTCCCACACAGGAGGCGTTCCCAAGAGACTGAAGGCAACTTTACCACAAAGGCCAAACTTTACACATTGTCCTCTTGTCTTTGAGCCTCAGTTGAAGGTACTCTCGCAAAAGCACAGGACAGCGAGGAGCCGTCTCTCTCTCCAGGAGATCCATCACGTCACATTAGCAACTCGGCTTCTTATTAGCAATTTTCCATCCTATCGAATTAATATTTGTTTTCACTGATACAATGCAGGAGTCTTGTCAGATTAGCAACTTTCGGATCACATTAGTGCCGACAAAAACTAATACGATGCAGGACTAATATGACGTGCCCTGACAGGGGACGGCTAATGCGAGATGACTCGCTCTTTGCCATCTTGGGAAAGAGTCGCTGCAAAACCCAAGTGGGCGAAGGTCGCGCCTTGCTAAAAATACCTGAGCGCTTCCCAAGAGGGAGGTGAACACATTGGCGTCTACCCTCGCCCCCCAGGGAGGGAGGGTCGCTCAGGCTGGGGCCTAACTTAAGGTTACCAGGTTTTTTTCAATGAATCTGGGGACACTTTTCAACTTCAATGGATTTTGTATGGGGACTGATTTGTAAATCTGGGGACTGTCCCTGGGAAACGGGGACGTCTGGTAACCTTAGCCTAACTTGCTAAGTCGGTCCTCAGAAAGTCATGCAGGGGCCTCCCATCTGAATCTATGAAGTGCCATGACATTATATTTTTTGGTATGTTTCATTTAATTCTTTTTTAAGAAATGAAATATTATACAGAATGCTCCATTTCATATTTATACCGAGTTATTAAGATTAAAAGACTATATATTGCAGATCCCAGTTGCGCTACTACAGCAAATATTATAGAATTATCTAATCCTAAAACTGATAAAAGATGTGCCTATCATCACCTGACTCTACTGTTCTACTTAGGTTTTCTTTTGGGTTGGCGAAGCCCCACAAATTAAATTTGCTTTTAGCCTCATAGCCTCAAGACTGCCAATGTTAAAGCATAGCCTTTTTGTATATACACTGAAGTGGTTGAGATCAATAATGGTTGAGATTGAGGAAGAGTGTCTTTGTGGGTTGATATGTTTAGGTTTACTGAGGCATGGATGTGCCTATAGAGTGCGGCATTTACATGGGTATTGAGTAAACAGAATCTTATTTTATGGATTTTGATGTTTTATATACTGTATTTAATTTTGTTCTACTTCCTTTCTAAACCGCTTTGCGATCTGTTCCGATGAAAAGCAGGACGCAAAATACTTGGAATAATAACGCTTGCATGCGTACTGTTCCAACAAGTAAATGAATGAACTCCAGTTCTTTGCAAGTCTGTTACGCTTCTGATCTCTTAATTTCACTCTTATGTAGTTTGTAAGCTCAGTCATTACAAGGATGTTCATAGAATACACAATCTGTGAATGAATAGAATGAAAACCTTTTCAAGAACCGGACCAAAAACCTTCTAAAGACAGAGCATCACCCCAATGCCAGAGAATTTTTTATTAGTAAACAGCTTCTGGGTGTCTTGACCACAAAACCCTGCAGCCTGCACCACATCCCTCCCTTACAGAATGGGAACCTCAGGACAACCCTGCTGGATCAGGCCCAAGGTCCTCCTGTCCATCATCTCGCTTCCTACAGTGGCCAAATACAGAGGTTCCATTGAGTCATCATAAGCCATTATAGACCTATCATCCTCCATGAATAATCTCCCTTTTGAAGCTACCTGAGCCAGATTCCATCACCACATCATGTGAACCTCATATGTTAAATTATCTGCTGGGTGAAGAAAGAAAATGACAAAGCTGAACAGTGATTAGATCAGGCATGTCGGTAGATCGTGATCCACCGGTAGATCACTCACGTCTGCGGTAGATCACTGGCTCCCCCTAAAGAAGCTCAACAAGTTTGGCTCCCCTAAAAAAGCTCAATATTTTTGCCCTGCACCCCCAAAAATGGGCCTTCCTCCTTCCTAAAAAAAGGTTCAACAACTTTGACCTGAACCCAAAAAAAGAGGGTAGATCACTGCCAGTCTTTAAATCTGTGAGTAGATCACAGTCTCTGGGGAGTTGGCCACCCCTGAGATAGATCATAAGCAGCAGTTTTGGACCAGCTCCCTTCTGCACCCCTCTTCCTCCTATTTCTACTTTTAGAGCCACATCTAGCAGTAATAAATGCTCTGATAACCGAACTATGTGCATGCCCCACTTTATAAAAGAAAGCCGGTAATTCTGCACCAAGGCGACCAAAAACCTCTACTACCAACAGTTGGTATACAGTGACAGCTACATTCTGCAACCTGTACTAACTAGCATCAGTGTACATTGATAACTGAATTCTGCAACCTGCACAAACTGACAGCTGATTTCTGCAACCTGTGAAATCAATGCCTGTATAAATCGAGTGCTGAATTCTGCAAAGACTCTCCTCCCTGGAAGAGAGGGGAGTGGTTGTGGGCGGGAGCCCGAGCTCCGCCCCTAGCAGGGGGCGTTAGCCCCCTGCCTCCTCCTCTCACCTGGCTGGCGCCCACGCCCCTCAGCAGGCACCCAACCAGGTGCCTCTGAGGGGGCGTTTACAGCAGCCTTTTGCTGTGGCGCCAGCTCCTCCTCGGCCTCATTCTTCTCTCTTTCGTCTCGTCGCGAGTCACCCACCCTCCACTCCCTTTGAGCTCAGGGTCTTAGTTCATTGGCCTTGCTATGGACCTTAGGTTGGTCGCCCTGGTTGTCCAGGGGGGCTGGTAGGAATTTTTCCATTTGGCATTAGGCTTTTTGGTGTTTTCGCCTACCTCGTAGCAATCGTCACAACTTTTGTGGTATTGGTGGGTAGGTTAGGCATTGGAATAATGTGTTGTGGTGTGTCGAAGGGCTAGGTGTGGCCATCGCCTATGCCTTCAATTTTTGGGTATTCCGTTAAAGGAATCTGGCGGTCGTGTACTCTGTCCGATGCCTGCTTGGCGGGAGGCCATGGCACGACCCTCGGTGACATCAGGGGAGAGCCTATAGTTGGATTAGCATCAACAGGCTCCACCTACTGGTGAATAAACCCCCTTGTTTTAGACATCCAATGCCTAAGCCAATACCTTTTCACTGCTGTAATCAATAAAGTTGTGGCCTTTTCTTGCCCATTAACCTTATATCACGTGTCCTTGCGTATTCATTCCACATTGCGGGGGTCGGGTCCTCGAACCACAACCTGTAGAAATGTTGCACATTTGCCTGCTCCACCTAACTTAGGCAACTGAAAATATTATTAGAATCCTCAAGTTAGAAGGGACCACAAGGGCCATCTAGTCCAACCCCAAAATGCATAAATCTTTTGCCTAACATGGGGCATGAGCCTACGATCCTGAGATTAAGAGTCTCCTGCTCTACCGACTGGTTTTAGGTACATAGGAAGCTGCCTCTACTGAGCCAGACCGCTGGTCAGTTGAAGAGAAATTCAGATTAATTGCTCAAAGGAATATCAAGGCTGGGGAAGCTACACAGCAGGTTGTAGCCAATATTAGCCCTACTAAAAATAGACAACATTGAAATGAATGAAAATGACTAACTTGGGGTCTATTAATTCCAGTGGGTCTACTTCTGCTTCCAAAGATCTTCTTTTGAGTTGGGGCTGCCACAGAAAAACAGAAAGTAATCCACAGTTATGTATTTATTCCACACTAAGAATTTAGGAGATTGACGTTAAGTAGTTTTCTGTTCTCGGCAAAAAAGGAAGGGGGCAGAGTTTAGTTCTACTGAATTAGGGTTTTGTATTGAATTAGTATCCGTGTTCCCTAACATGATATAAAAGCATAGTCCCATTAGCAACTCTGAAGTCACATTAAGCAGCATAATGGGGGGAACCCGCCCCACTCGCCTGCAGGGGCAAAGCTTTGTTGTTGTTGTTTAGTTGTTTAGTCGTGTCCGACTCTTCGTGACCCCCTGGACCAGAGCACGCCAGGCACTCCTGTCTTCCACTGCCTCCCGCAGTTTGGTCAAACTCATGCTGGTAGCTTCGAGAACACTGTCCAGCCACCTCGTCCTCTGTCATCCCCTTCTCCTTGTGCCCTCAATCTTTCCCAACATCAGGGTCTTTTCCAGGGAGTCTTCTCTTCTCATGAGGTGGCCAAAGTCTTGGAGCCTCAGCTTCAGGATCTGTCCTTCCAGTGAGCACTCAGGGCTGATTTCCTTCAGAATGGATAGCTTTGATCTTCTTGCAGTCCATGGGACTCTCAAGAGTCTCCTCCAGCACCAGAATTCAAAAGCATCAATTCTTCAGCGATCAACCTTCTTTATGGTCCAGCTCTCACTTCCATACATCATTACTGGGAAAACCATAGCTTTTACTATACGGACCTTTGTTGGCAAGGTGATGTCTCTGCTTTTTAAGATGCTGTCTAGGTTTGTCATTGCTCTTCTCCCAAGAAGCGGGCGTCTTTTAATTTCGTGGCTGCTGTCACCATCTGCTGTGATCATGGAGCCCAAGAAAGTAAAATCTCTCACTGCCTCCATTTCTTCCCCTTCTATTTGCCAGGAGGTGATGGACCCAGTGGCCATGATCTTCGGGGGTGAAGCTTAAGAGACTGCTAATCAATGGGACTATCCAAACAGTGGGCTGATGAGCAGGCTTTCCTGGAAAACACCTGGCCTCAGGGAACATGGTTTGTAGCATTCTCTTTGCTCCATATCACCAGGTAAACAAACTGGGCTCAAAAAAACCAATGTGAAGTCACAGAGGCAACATCTTGACTCATGGGTTAGGGGTAGGGGTTGGAGGGATCCCAGAAACCAAATGACAGGCGTGTGCAAATTAAACATGAATATTTCCAGCACAAGCCCCCCACCCCGCGCCGAAAAATGAGCAATGGTTTGCGCAGCTTGTCAGCAATTAATTAATTAATTCGTTTAAAAGGCTGCTACCCTTCCTTATCAATCACAAGCATTCTCAAAATGACTAGTAGTTAAACAAATTATGCCACTGCTACAAAACAAACAGATGAAAGCAGCTGTCAGATCTATTTGAACGGCGCTTGTCAAATGCCACTGAAAGCATTGGGGCTGGGTAGAAAGCAGCGTTTCCTATCCTTAAAAAAATGTTGTTCCCTAAATATCACCAGAGAGGGAAGCTGATGGGCAGTTAAAGGGATGGAGTTCCAGAAATGAGGTGCCACAACTCCAAAGACCCTGTCTCTTCTCACCAACCGCCTCATCTCAGGAGGAGGAAGCTCTCTGAGCAGGGACCCTGAAAAAGGTGGGAGGAGTAGGTATCTTACATTGGGAGCTCACTGGAAGGACAGATCCTGAAGCTGAGTCTCCAATACTTTGGCCATCTCGTGAGAAGAGAAGACTCCCTGGAAAAGACCCTGATGTTGGGAAAGATGGAGGGCACAAGGAGAAGGGGAGGAAAGAGGATGAGATGGTTGGAAAGCGTTCTCGAAGCTACGAACATGAGTTTGACCAAACTGCAGGAGGCAGTGGAAGACAGGAGTGCCTGGCGTGCTCTGGTCCATGGGGTCACGAAGAGTCGGACACAACTAAACGACTAAACAACAACAACAATTGGAAGCTTGGGACCTGAGAGACCTGGGTTCAAAACCTGGCTCAGCTATGAAGATCCCTGGGTGACCTTGGGCCAGTCACTATCTCTCAGGTGCTTACCTCACAGGCTTGAGGTAAGGATAAAATTGGGAGAGGCAGGACCAATGCAACACCTCAAGCTCCTGGAGCTCTACTGATTACTTATTCACATTCCATCCATCCATCCATCCATCCATCCATCCATCCATCCATTCCCCTTATATTTATATCCCAATACTCTTCCACCTTGCCAACAAAGTTCCGTATAGTTAAAGCCATGGTTTTCCCAGTACAGTGGTGCCCCACAAGACGAATGCCTCGCAAGACGAAAAACCCGCTAGACGAAAGGGTTTTCTGTTTTTCGATGCACTTCACAGGACGAATTTCCCTATGGGCTTGCTTCGCAAGACGAAAATGTCTTGCGAGTCTTGAGATTTTTTTCGCTCCCCCCCCCCTTTTTCTAAGCCGCTAAGCCACTAATAGCCTTTTAGCCGCTAAGCCGCTAAGCCTTTAATAGGCAGCCCTGTTTCGGGAAGCTTTTAATGTTTGATGTATTATAGCATTTTAATATTCTTTTGGAAGCCGCCCAGAGTGGCCAGGGAAGCCCAGCCAGATGGGCGGGGTATAAATAATAAATTATTATTATTATTATTATTATTAATAGCCGCTAAACCGCTAATAGCGCTAATCCGCTAATCCGCTAATAGGGTTGCTTCGCAAGACGAAAAAACCGCTAGACGAAGAGACTCGCGGAACGGATTAATTTCGTCTTGCGAGGCACCACTGTAGTGATGTATGGAAGTGAGAGCTGGATCATAAAGAAGGCCAATCGCTGAAGAATTGATGCTTTTGAATTCTGGTGCTGGAGGAGACTCTTGAGAGTCCCATGGACTGCAAGAAGATCAAACCTCTCCATTCTGAAGGAAATCAGCCCTGAGTGCTCACTGGAAGGACAGATCCTGAAGCTGAGGCTCCAATACTTTGTCCACCTCATGAGAAGAGAAGACTCCCTGGAAAAGACCCTGATGTTGGGAAAGATGGAGGGCACAAGGAGAAGGGGACAACAGAGGACGAGATGGTTGGACAGTGTTCTCGAAGCTACCAGCATGAATTTGACCAAACTGCGGGAGGCAGTGGAAGACAGGAGTGCCTGGCGTGCTCTGGTCCATGGGGTCACGAAGGGTCAGACACGACTGAACGACTAAACAACAACACTCTTCCAAAGCAACACACATTTGGTTCCCAAGGCGGTTATTCACTGACCAGACCCAGAGCTCTTTAACTTCTAGAAAGTAGTGGTCTCATCATGTACCATATCATGGGATTATATAATCAATCAATCAATGGAAGACACTGCTTAGTTTCATATTGAAAAGCCCCTTCCAATGCCAAAAATTGGGGGCACACGCTGCGAGCCCATTGGTCCCCTGTTCCCTACTGTCCTCTGCCTCCCTTGTCCTCACTGACTTACCCTCCTTTGCCCACACTGCCCATTAATCATAGCCGCGGCGGCACCATTTTGCCATCAAAATCACAATGCTGCACACAACACGCCGACGTCATGGGTGCTTGGAAAGTCACATAGGGTGCCACAGCCAAATCGGATTAAAAATGACAAGTGTGGGCGAACGTGGACAAGGACGGTGAGGACAGAGAAGATGATGGAAAAAACAGATCCATGGAGCAGGAGGCAAGGAGAAATGAAAGGGCATGCTCAGCTGAATATTTCTCTGGTCATCCGCTGAATGTGCGACTTTTGAAGCGAACATCAAAATTGGAGGAGGTTTGGCACAGTCCTACCCAAAAACTATTCCACAGTCAATGGGGGCAAGACTGCATCTTTCAGGCCCAGCTCCTTCATTGACCTGGGTTGCACATAACATGAACTATAGTTAAACTATAGATTATTAAACCATGGCTTATCAAACCATGTGTGAACCATAGTCTGTCCCTTGTCATATTGCTGACCAAGAGCACCTCTGTCTTGTGTGGATTAAGTTTCAGTTTGTTCACCCTCATCCAGTCCATTACTGATGACAGATACTGGTTTAGAACCAAGACAACTTCCTTGGGTGGTAAGGAGAAACAGAGCAGGCTGTCATCAGCAGACTGGTGACACTGAACTTGGGACAACCTCTCCCAACCATTTCATGTAAATGTTAAATAGCACGGAGGACAGAACCCTGAGGGACCCCAAGCCCCCCCTTCTGGGTTCACCCCTCAAGGAAGGGCCACTGTGGCACAATGCCTCCAGGTCCCACCCTGGCAAGGTGGCCCAGGAGGATACCATAGTCGATGGTATCAACAGCCGCCAAGAGGTCCACCAGAACCAAGAGTGATGGCCTGGGACTCAGAGCCAGAGGAGTCTCAGTCTGCACTGAATCCTTTGCCCCAGGCAGCATCTGAACCTAGTCTGAACCTGATTCTGAAGAGCCCCAGTCCGCACAGTTTCCCCTGCAACAAGCACCAGCTGGGCCGAGTCAGAGGCCTGAGCCTGCCCTAGCTCCACATGTGGGGATTACCTCGTTGCCTTCAGCTGGGCTATCACCTACAGCTGCTCCACTACCAGTTGGGTCAGGAGAGGCTGAGGCAGCCTCTGGGTCTAATAACCCACCGACATCTCCTGAGCTACAGAGACTGAGGTCTGAGAGAAGGAGAGACCTGAGTAATTGCCGGAGGAGTGCTCGCCTTTGGGCGAGTCAGGGAGCTGAGTCACTGGGGAATCAGGACTGGCTGTTACCCTGACAGAGATAAAAGGCTGCTGGACCCCGCCCCAGGTTGCGGGAGCAACGCTGATGTTTGCCAGAACCTGCCTGTGATCCTGTGCCTGACCTTGCCTGGTTTCCTGCCTTGGCCCTGTTGGGCCGACTCCTCGCAGTTGCGGCGCTCATCTCGCTTTACTGGCCGAGGGAGCCGGTGTTTATCTGCAGACAGTTTTTCTCGGTCATGTGACCAGCATGACTAAGCCGCTTCTGGCGAAACCAGAGCAGTGCACGGAAACGCTGTTTACCTTCCCACCGGAGTGGTACCTATTTATCTACTTGCACTTTGACGTGCTTTTGAACTGCTAGGTTGGCAGGAGCAGGGACCGAGCAAGGGGAGCTCACCCCGTCGCAGGGATTCGAACCGCCGACCTTCCGATCGGCAAGCCCTAGGCTCAGTGGTTTAGACCACAGTGCCACCAGCGTCCCACTGGACAAGCAGAGGCCAAATGTACCAGATCTGTATCAGCTGTAGCATCCAAGTCAGAACGGATCTGAGTGATTTTGTGAGCGAAGTCCTGAGCAAATTATTCACAGTGGGTTGTTGAGTGGTCTTAAATTCTCTCCACGTGGGCCAGAGTGTAAAGACCTTTGACCACTCAAAACAGCTCTGTTGGATTGCTCCTTGCTGACGCAGTGGAGGCAGAGAAAAAATAGTTTTTTGCTGCCCACACTGTCACAGAATAGGACTTCAAAAAGACTCTAGACTCTGTTCAGTCTGATTCCCAAGTTTTCTGCCAATATCACCCTAGTCACTGTTCTCATGTGTTCCGTCACCACCAGCTCCCTAGAGAACTAGGGGGCTGATTTGACTCTACTTTGTGAGGGGGGACGCTCAGGAGTGATCGAGCCCACCGTCCATTCCAGAGATCCACCAGGGCTTCAACAGAATTGCAAGTTGAGGCAACAAGAAACTCACCAAGCACCTCCTGGGGTGGACCATCATAATGGTTCTTCACCCTGCAGAGGCTCTGAGATGTAGCAAGTCTAAACACCACCAAGTAGTGAGCTGACCATGACCACAGAACGATAGAAAGTTCCTCCACTCTAGGATCACATCATCCAGTCGAGCACAGAAAACCAAGTCCAAAATGTGCCTTCCAGCATGGGTAGGGCCAGAAATTACTTTGGGCAGAAATCCTGAGCCACTCTTGACAAAGGAGGCTCAGCGTTAATGTTAAAGTCCCCCAGCACAACAAACCGGGGTGGGGGGTGACGACGCCAACCCCAACCCAGAGACAACCCTGCCTAGTCAAGTAAACAGGGTGAAATTTCTCAACCTCAAGATTTTGCATGAAAGATGTGGATAGTAATGCTATAGCCTGCCTCACATGGCTTTTGTAAAGCTGACTGAGAAACTGTCTACTACTTAGTACTAAAGTACTTAAGTGCTAAAGTACTTGCTAAAGTGCTTGGAAACACTCTTATACTTAATGCAGAGTATTTTTAAAGATGTAGGTTACAAAGGCTATGAAGGCGAAAACAGCTTCGATTCTGCTCTGTACCATCATACCTCGGGTTATGAACGCTGCGGGTTGCACATTTTCGGGTTGCGGACCACGCCAAACCTGGAAGTTCCGGAATGGGTTACTTCCAGGTTTTGGCATCCGTGCATGCACAGAAGCACAAAATGACATCACACGCGTGCGCAGACGCAGCACTGCGGGTTGCGAATGTGCCTCTTGCACGGATCATGTTCGCAACCCGAGGTATGACTGTACTTCAGTACACCCCCAGTTTCCGAAACTTGGGTCTCCAGCTGTTTTGGGACTACAACTCCTATCATCCCTAGCTAGGACCAGTGGTCAGCGATGATGGGAACTGTAGTCCAAAAAACAGCTGGAGACCCAAGTTTGGGAAACTGGGGGTGTACCCATCCTTAAAATTCACAGCCCCAGTAATACTCCTACCCTGGGACAGGGTGGAAGTGGAGAGAAGAGAGATGGGAGTTGTAGTCCAATACATTTGGAGGGCATCCCACTGGGGAAGTTCGGCACGTGTGATTTGCACACCCAGTGTCTATGAAATCCCCCTCCTGAACAGAACCTCGAGCCTATGAGTTGCAGCCACGGGCCACCCCTGCCCAGGCGCCAGAATCCCAAGGAAATTCTGAATTTCCTCTGCCGGTGCTGTATATCACTTTGAGATATATACCATATTAGCCAAAAGAACTGAATTATATTGCATTCATGATGCAATTAAACACTTCGCTAGGAATCAATGTAAAACCGATGAGCCCTGAAAGTACTGCATATGGCTTAGAACATTATAAAACATTACCTTCACTCAAATCCTTTTCAGTAGCAATTTAAATCTTCTTACAGTTACCGCTGCCAATGGTAAACCATCTACTGATTCATAACAGCGCACAGGAACGGATGAATTTATATATATATATATATATATATATATATATATATATATATAAAATTATTCAACTACTAAATTACCCATGAAACCGGAATGGCTGACAGTAGTAATCTGAATTATTATTAGCCGCGGCAAGTCGCCTGCATTAACCAATTTAAAACCACGGCTCATGGGTAGAAGCCAGTTAATACAGGCAGGGTGTTAAATGACAACCATAGTTCTTCATTTTATTGCTGCTTATGCTTAAAAGGTCAAGAGATAAAAATTACAGATGACTGCAAACACGGAGAGGGTGTTTATCTTTTTCTCCCTTTCCTCCGACTTGCTCTCTGCCCCTCCTGCATTTCTGCCCCCTTCACAGCCCCCACTTGGGTTAGCCATGAGCTTAAAGAGAGGGAATTAAAAGAATCGCATGTCTCTTTCAAGAGCGGAGGGGGAAACCAAAACACATCTGTACCCTGAGTTTCTTAATGCATCCAAAGGGGCACAATCACTTTTGGTTAAAACTGCCAGTATCACAATGTTGTTGTTGTTGAGTCGTTGAGTCGTGTCCGACTCTTCGTGACCCCATGGACCAGAGCACGCCAGACACTCCTGTCTTCCACTGCCTCCCACAGTTTGGTCAAACTCATGCTGGTAGCTTCGAGAACACTGTCCAACCACCTCGTCCTCTGTCGTCCCCTTCTCCTTGTGCCCTCCATCTTTCCCAACATCAGGGTCTTTTCCAGGGAGTCTTCTCTTCTCATGAGGTGGCCAAAGTATTGGAGCCTCAGCTTCAGGTTCTGTCCTTCCAGTGAGCACTCAGGGCTGATTTCCTTAAGAATGGAGAGGTTTGATCTTCTTGCAGTCCATGGGCCTCTCAAGTATTTCCTCCAGCACCAGAATTCAAAAGCATCAATTCTTCGGCGACCAGCCTTCTTTATGGTCCAGCTCTCACTGTGGGAGGCAGTGGAAGACAGGAGTGCCTGGCGTGCTCTGGTCCATGGGGTCACGAAGAGTCGGACACAGCTAAACGACTAAACAACAATACCACAACATGGACTTCAAACCGGTTTTGGGCGATATATTGCCCAGTCCTACCGCTCACCTCAGTGACTCCAGATCTTTTAGAACAACACTGAGGTCCAGTTCCAGGGGAACCCGCAATGCTAATTTCCCTCCATTGGGTCAGCTGTCCATTGATTCCTGCTCTCTTCTTTCTGTCCTTTAACCAGTTGCCTATCTGGTCTGCCCACCCCAATCTCAAAAACATCCCTAGGATAAAGATTCCATGAATTTAAAGAATGATGAGCATTGGGAAGGGCTGTTTACTGTTTTTCTGTTTTGCCTGCAACCCAAGTGCGACCCCTGTCTGAAAGACACCTGGAGAGCCATTGCTAATAGTCAGTGGGCAGACCAACAGTCTAGACTCGGTTTTAAGTAAGGCAGCTGCCCATATTCCTATGTCGATTCTCAACAGCCGAGGACGCACCAACGGTGTTTCCTTCAAAAGGAGCAAGGCTGTCCTGGAACAATGGGTGAAAGTCGAAGGAACAATTCCACCGCCATAAATAATGGCAAAGGAAAGCAGCAGGGAATCTCATCACATTAATATAATGAGGAACGAACAATAAACCGGCAGTCAATCAAGGCACCATAAATCTGTGGGTTTTATGAAGCTGTCTTGCTGGCATTTTCGCCAAACACACACACACATGTGAGACACCAACAGTTATATTGCTTTATATATTTAAGCCTAAACTCAGCCACTAACTATAGATTTCTGGTTGTTGTAAGGAGGAGCTACTAAATTAATTCATCCTGCCCTCCCTCATCGGCAACCTTTGGGCAGTAACATTGGTTGTATCTTTTAGAGCAGGGTTTCCCAAACTTGGGCCTCCAGCTGTTTTTGGACTACAACTCCCATCATCCCTAGCCAGCAGGACTAGTGGTCAGGGATTATGGGAATTGTAGTCCAAAACCAGCTGGAAGTCCAAGTTTGGGAAACCATTTTAGAGGGTGCTGTCAGCAGTTTCTGGGAGCCTGTTTTAACAATTCTGTATTTTAAAAAACATTTTTATATGTAACTGCTTATTTTTATAAAATTGACTGTTGCTTAAGTTGCCTGTTGTTGCTTTAGTGTTTTGTAAATCTCTTGGGTTTTTTAAATATATTAAGCGGTATAGGAATGGAATTAGCATGACCATTAATAATAGTAATAGATTTCAGATGCAGCGACAGAGACCAACAAATATTTCTCAGCACAAAAGCTGAGAGGCCTCATTCTGTTTCAGGCTGCACAACTGATGAGTTGGGAACCTAATAAAGCTGGGTTGGGCCACGCTAAGACAGCCACAGGACCCTTCATCAATATTTATTCATTTTTTAAAAAACTTATAAAACTGCCCTTCACCTAAAAATGGATTTCTGGATGGTACAAAAAAACAACAAAAAACCACCCTTAAATTACAAATACAAATCACTAAAGAACAAACCACTCACCCAACCCCAAAATACCAAACTGAAATGCCTGGGCAAATAAAAAGGTTTTAACACTGAGCTGGAAGGAATGCAGTGTCATGGCAGCCATACTTCCACAGTCAGAGGGGCCACCACAGAAAAGGCCTCCTCTTTTGTACACACATAAGGTACTTCTCATGAAAATGGAAGCTGGAGAAGGGCATTCTCTGACAATCCAAGTGCCTGAGGGTGGCTGAGGCAACGCAGTCAGATGAGGCAATATAAATTATTATTTGCTACTGTTATTATTATTATGTCTTTTATTTGCCTGCCCCACCTAAGCTCAGGAGGCGGGTGAGGCAAGCAGCACAGAGCCCCAGTTCAAGATATGCTAAGGTCCCACAGCTGCAAAATTAGCTTATCAGCCAACTGGACCAAACAGCTTCCTGGCACCAAGTTATGGCTGCAATATGGTATCTGGAAAGCATTTTTTTTAAATTATTGGCTGTCAAACAGCCACAGAGGCCTCTGAATGAAATCCCATGCCCAAGGGGGCACTGACTATGCAATGCATTTTGGCCACAGCAAAGGAACCTTATTTCGATACGATGCATTGGATTTGTTCTTAGATGTGTTTAAATTGTGTCAACGCTTGCTGTTGGTCATCCTGGGCAACTCTGGGAGAAAGGGTGGGATATTGATGCTTTTGAATTATGGTGCTGGAGGAGACTCTTGAGAGTCCCATGGACTGCAAGAAGATCAAACCTATCCATTCTTAAGGAAATCAGCCCTGAGTGCTCACTGGAAGGACAGATCCTGAAGTTGAGGCTCCAATACTTTGACCACCTCATGAGAAGAGAAGACTCCCTGGAAAAGACCCTGATGTTGGGAAAGATGGAGGGCACAAGGAGAAGGGGACGACAGAGGACAAGATGACTGGACAGTGTTCTCGAAGCTACCAGCATGAGTTTGACCAAACTGCGGGAGGCAGTGGAAGACAGGGGTGCCTGGCGTGCTCTGGTCCAGGGGGTCACGAAGAGTCGGACACAACTAAACGACTAAACAACAACATTAATGTAATAAAAAAAAATTAAAGCTGCACAGAAATGAGACGGAGCGATGGCACATACGATGCCGGACACCCATCGAAGGTTTGCAAATATCTGGGGGCGCCCCTCTCATTCTCGGGCGCCCATCGCTGAAGCCCAGGCAGGCCTGGCTTCAAACAGGCACCTCACAAAGTGGCCTCACGTTTCACCTCATCAATAAAAACGATGGGGATCCGTGGGGTTTTCAGAAAGAAGGAGCGAGAGCCCGAAACAGAAAGAAACATTGTCTCTTTAAGTGAATGTAACAGTGCATCACCCTCTGTCTTCCCAACCTGGGTTTTATTAGCAAAGCAGCCCAATGTTTATACTGGTGGGTATTACATTTGCCACAACAATTACAGTATGACAAATGGCGCATCAATGTAATCCATCAACTCAGCCCAGACAGGAATCCTTTAGACGGGGCTGCCATTAATTCCAAGGCTCTGATCTCAGGGGTCCCATGCTTCAGTATCCATGACAACGCAGAAGACGCCTAGCGAAAATGGCAGGCCGCCATGAAAGATGGGCACCTGATTGGCGCGCTGAAACTTAACCTTTTGACACCTGCACATTTAGTTTGCTGCAAGGAAGAAATTATAGGTCCAGGGGCTGTAAATATGCAAGGGGCGCTCCTTGAGCCCCATTCGCCATCAAACATTATTTCAAAATAACCATGGAAGGCTGCAGTTGTGTGGGGGGTTGTGGGAGAGCTAAGCAGGCCTCGGGGGGGGGGGGGATGTAGCCAGGAGTTCAAATTCCTCCTCCTCAGCTTTCATTTCAACCTGGGAATCTCAATTTGCGTTTATCATACTGATGATGTGTTTACAACAACATTTTACGTACCGCCTCGAGTGCGTTGGCAGAAAAGTGGTTACGTACAGTATAATGTCATTGTAAATATAACGCATGCATTAGTTTTTATTAAGTCACTTTTATTAAACCACAGAGCCTAGGACTTGCCAATCAGAAGGTCGGCGGATCAAATCCCCGCGATGGGGTGAGCTCCCGTTGCTCGGTCCCAGCTCCTGCCAACCTAGCAGTTTGAAAGCACATCAAAGTGCAAGTAGATAAACAGGTACCGCTCCAGCGGGATGGTAAATGGCGTTTCCATGCACTGCTCTGGTTCACCAGAAGCGGCACAGTCATGCTGGCCACATGACCCAGAAGCTGTACACCGGCTCCCTCGGCCAATAAAGCGAGATGAGTGCCGCAACCCAGAGTCGGTCACGACTGGACCTAATGGTCAGGGGTCCCTTTACCCTTTACCTTTATATAAAAAAATGTCGTTTGCAATTCAACAGACATGAAAACAGACAAAAATGGGGATGCAACTGGAAGGGGAGAGGGAAAACAAAAAAATTCAGGGACCACAGCTCAGCAAGGCCAGTGTCAAAAGTGAGCACATCCAGGCATTTGCTGAGGACCTTGTTTGTTCCACCACTTCTCACAATGGCCCAGTCAACGGTGGTGTAGTGAGAAGGAGCAGTGGAGACCGCTGCCCAATCGCTCACTAGCTCTTGACTTGGCAAGCAAGCAGGGGGTAGCCATGAGCAGTGGTGTAGCGTGGGTTGCCAGTGCCCGGGGCTGTGAGAAAGGGTGGCAGGGAAACGGACAGAGTACGCCTGCACATTCAACTGCCTAACAGCGTCCGTTTCACGAAGGAGATCACAACCACAGAGAGAAGAAGAGCCGTTTCATTGTCTGGAGAGGTCACTTCCTGGTTTACACGGAGAAGCCATTTTCAACAGAGTCCAGTGTCAAGAGCCCTAAATGGTTTTGGTCCCCAATACTTGAAAAACTCCCCTCTCTCTTTCCCACTCACCCAGGTGCTAAGATCTGCAGAGGGGGCCCTCTTGGCTGTTCCACCTCCTTCAGATGTCTGGCAGGGTGGGGATGGCACATGAGAAGGCCAGTGTGGTGTAGTGGTTAAGAGCGGTAGACTCATAATCTGGTGAACCGGGTTTGATTCCCCGCTCCTCCACATGCAGCTGCTGGGTGACCGTGGGCTAGTCATACTTCTCTGAAGTCTCTCAGCCCCACTCACCTCACAGGGTGTTTGTTGTGGGGGAGGAAGGGAAAGGAGAATGTTAGCCGCTTTGAGACTCCTTTGGGTAGTGATAAAGCGGGGTATCAAATCCAAACTCTCTCTTCTTTGAAGCAGCCCCTAAGCTGTGGACTTAGTTATAGTAATAATAATACCATCTTGCCTGATGGTTCTCCAGAACCTGGAACAAACACTGTTTGTTGGGGTGGGGCTTTCCCCACGGAGGAGACCTCACCAACATGGATCTTCTAAAATGCTTCACCTTTTTTGAGCTGCCAGTAATCCCTTTAGACACTGCCTCATCCTGCCCTGTGGCGTGAGACAGGGACTTGCCCTCTCTTGCTGCTACTGGGAATGTTTCTTGGGTTTTGTCTCGGACCAAATCTCCTCCTTCTCCCTGTTTTACCCAAAGGGAGATGTGCTCATCTCCCACATCTGTCCCTTTGCCTTATTCTGGCCAGAGTCCCTCTGGCCCTGTCCCCTTCCCATGGCTGGGGTTGGCTTGTATGTCCCCCTGTGGGGATCAGGACTAGCTAACTACACAGTCTGACATGCCCACACTTTCCACTGGAGAGAAGGCTGGGATTCCCCTTCCCAATCTCTCATGGCGTGTGGATTTTGCGGTTTATTGGAAGCTAGTGCTTCCTATGGGCCAGGCCTCTTCTCCCCATTTTCCCTGCTAGGACCGCTGAGAATCCTGTTGAGGATTCTTCTGCTTCCTTGCCTGAAGTTTATTTTATTTCAAAGAGACCATGGATGGGATCATTGGGGCTTGACTATGAAATAAAAAAAAGCAGAGACATCACCTTGCCAACAAAGGTCCATATAGTTAAAGCTATAGTTTTCCCAGTAGTGATGTATGGAAGTGAGAGCTGGACCATAAAAAAGGCTGATCGCCGAAAAATTGATGCTTTTGAATTATGGTGCTGGAGGAAACTCTTGAGAGTCCCGTGGACTGCAAGAAGATCAAAGCTATCCATTCTGAAGGAAATCAGCCCTGAGTGCTCACTGGAAGGACAGATCCTGAAGCTGAGGCTCCAATACTTTGGCCACCTCATGAGAAGAGAAGACTCCCTGGAAAAGACCCTGATGCCCTGCCTGCTACCTGCTCCCTAAAATATCACTGGTTTCAGCTCAACAATTACTTTGATAAAATGCATATTTTGTTATGTGCAAATGGCTTTAGATACCTATTAGGTCCATAAATTACCATATAGCATATATTCAACAGATTGTGAAGCTGAGGCTCCAATACTTTGGCAACCTCATGAGAAGAGAAGACTCCCTGGAAAAGACCCTGATGTGGGGAAAGATGGCGGGCACAAGGAGAAGGGGATGAAAGAGGACGAGATGGTGGGACAGTGTTCTCGAAGCTACCAGCATGAGTTTGACCAAGCTGCGGGAGGCAGTGGAAGACAGGAGTGCCTGGCGTGCTCTGGTCCAGGGGGTCATGAAGAGTCGGACACGACTAAACAACTAAACAACAATGAAATAAATCTGCCATCTAGTCACAGTCCTTAAGCTTCTTGTCTCTGGGACCACTCCTCTCTCCCTCCCTCCAGCCCTCAAATGCTAATCAGGTTCTGATGAAACGAATAAGGGTGGTGGAGGCAAAAAGAAACTGTTCGGGTTCAATCATCTATATTTTCATTCCACTGGTGACTGAACAGGTGCTAGGCAGGCAGAAGGTTGCAGGTTCAATCCCCGGCGACTCTCGTCAGTTCAGGTGACACCTCTCTGCGCAACATTCGGAAGCTTCTGCCATACAGAGAGGGCTAGCTTCACCTAGACAGACCGTGTGTGGGCAGTAGCAGGGCAGGCCTGAGCACATGAACGGGGAATCTGTGGCCTTCCTGATGCTGGGCTGCCTCTGCCATCAGCGCCCATCGTCTCCCACCCCACCCTGGTCGTTGGTCAGGCTGGCTGGAGCTGATGGGAGTGGGAGTCTAGCAACAACTGGGGGGGGGGGTGTCACACAATGCTTCCCATCACTGCTGTAGGCAGCTCTTGAGAAGTCCAGTGCTCACAGAAAGGAAGAAGTCGATGACGCCTGTCTCTTGCGAAAAGGAAAAAAAAAGCCAAAAAGGAAAAATAAAAGCCATAGCCTTCTAAATGAGAGATGCTTTCCCCAAGTCTGAAGACCTGGAGAGGTGGGGGCTCTGTCTCCCCTCCCAACCCCGCTCCTGATAAATCAATCTGGCCCCAACCCAAGTATGTAAGCAGACAGAGACAGAGCTCACCTGCTTTATTAAGCCATTACCAGAATCATTTTATTCCCATTTATAATGTTCAATACATGCTCTGAAGCCTTTTCTAATGTAGTAATTAGATGGAACACTAGATAGATGGATTAAATTGGAAGAGTGTTTTATGCAACTGCACTGTAACTTTATAGCTTGATTTAAAACTTAGAAAAGGTGCCTTTTTCCTTTTTTTTCTTTTTTACTATGTCTAGAATGCAAAAGCAATCCCGCCTTCTCTCCATCTTTTTTTATTTGTCCCCTTTTAGAAAGCAGGTTGTCACTTAGAGAAATGATATGAATTCCTCCCATTTGGACTTCTGTTAAATAATATATACAAACTTTGCACTGAGAGCATTAGACTTTGCCATTTTCTGACTTTGGGCAGCTGAACCACCCCCAAAAAGTTTACTTTTAGTGCAAGAAAGATAGCCTAATTAACTTTCCTCACAGAGCTACATCACACCAGTTTAAACAGTCATGGCTTCCCCCAAAAGAATTATGGGAGCTGTAGTTTCTTAAGGATGCTGGTAGGTGTTAGTTAGGAGACTCCCCATTCCCCCACAGAACTACAATTCCCAGAGTTCCATGGGAAAGAAGGATTGGTTGTTAAACCACTCTGGGAATTGATGCCATCATGCAATTCTAGCCCCGCCAGCTCATCGTTCCAGTATATGACCCAAAGAAAAGATCCCACCAAGCGCCCCATACACCCCACCCCCACCCCTGTTACAAGATGTTTACACTACAGTTTCAAGGACTGGCCAAGTTCACACAGCTCCAAAACTTGGGAAGCCCAGAAATGGTAGCCCTGTGGAAAAGCAATGCTGAGATGAGGGGGTGTCTTGAGCGAAATATTCCCAGCCCTCTTACAAAAAACGCACAAGCCCAGAGGAAATGCTTCATGGGAAGTACGGAAAGTTAAAACTGCTTTGGAAACATTTAAATTTAGTATAATAATAATAATAATAATAATAATAATAATAATAATATTGCCAGAGTGGTTTCCCCAGCCACTCTGGGCGGCTTCCAACAAAATATTAAAATACAATAGTCGGTCAAACATTAAAAGCTTCCCTAAACAGGGCTGCCTTCAGATGCCTTCTAAAAGTCAGATAGTTGTTTATTTCCTTGGCATCTGATGGGAGGATGTTCAACAGGGAAGGCGCCACCACCGAGAAGGCCCTCTACCTGGTTCCCTGTAACTTCGCTTCTTGTATTGAGGGGACCGCCAGAAGGCCCTCGGAGCTGGACCTCAGTGTCTGGGTAGAACGATGGGGGTGGACACGCTCCTTCAGGTATACTGGGCCAAGGCCATTTAGGGCTTTAAATGTCAGCACCAACACTTTGAATTGTGCTCAGAAACGTACTATCAGAGTACGTGGGTGTTCCCTAGATCTCGCTTAAAAGGTGTGACGACTCCTTTCTCCTTTTGCAGATGCAAGGAGCAGCACCCAGTCAGACACTCCACAAAGGACTCCTTCAAAACCATCTGCAGCATTTTGGCAGTTCAGCAGCCCTATCTGACACCAGCTGACATTAAAGGAAAGGCTCAAGGCATGCCAAAAGGGTCAGTTCCAGCACAGACTTGCTAGAAACAACGCCATCTTCATGCCACACACCAGGCAGAAGCAGGCCCAACTGAACACACGACACGCCACCTTTTGCACAGAGGAAGCAAATAAAAGCAAAAGGAAGTGGGAAGTTGGTTCTGTTCAAGGGCTGGATTTGGCTAGGGGTCACCAGTTGGTGATCTTTATTTGAAACCCATCTACATTAAAAAAAATAATAATAGTTTATTGGGTCAAACAAAAGAGGCTTTAGACTGAATGGGGTAATTGTGCCCCTGAAGGACCAGGTGTGCAGCCTGGGAGTTATTTTGGCCCCACAACGGCCCATGGAGGCGCAGGTAAATTCTGTGTCCAGGGCGGCTGTTTATCAGCTCCACCTGGTACACAAGCTGAGACCCTACCTGCCCGCAGACTGTCTCGCCAGAGTGGTGCATGCTTTAGTTATCTCCTGCTTGGACTACTGTAATGCGCTCTACGTGGGGCTACCTTTGAAGGTGACCCAGAAACTGCAATTAATCCAGAATGCGGCAGCTAGACTGGTGATTGGGAGTGGCTGCCGAGACCACATAACACCGGTCCTGAGAGATCTGCATTGGCTCCCAGTACGTTTCTGAGCACAATTCAAAGTCTTGGTGCTGACCTTTAAAGCCCTAAACGGCCTCGGTCCTGTATACCTGAAGGAGCGTCTCCACCCCCATCGTTCAGCCCAGATCCTTAGGTCCAGCTCCGAGGGCCTTCTGGCGGTTCCCTCCCTGCAAGAAGTGAGGTTACAGCGAACCAGGCAGAGGGCCTTCTCGGTAGTGGCACCCGCCTTGTGGAACGTCCTCCCATCAGATGTCAAGGAAATAAGCAGCTATCCTACTTTAAAAAGACATCTGAAGACAGCCCTGTTTAGGGAAGTTTTCAATGTTTAATGCTGTACAGTGGTACCTCGGATTAAGAACTTAATTCGTTCTGGAGGTCCGTTCCTAACCTGAAACTGTCCTTAACCTGAAGCACCACTTTAGCTAATGGGGCCTCCTGCTGCCGCCGCGCTTTTTCTGTTATCATCCTGAAGCAAAGTTCTTAACCCGAGGTAGTATTTCTGGGTTAGCAGAGTCTGTAACCTGAAGTGTCTGTAACCCGAGGTACCACTGTATTGTATTTTTAATATTTGACTGGGAGCCACCCAGAGTGGCTGGGGAAACCCAGTCAGATGGGCGGGGTATGAATGAATGAATGAATGAATAAATAAATATTATTTAGACTCCAGATGCTGTTGGACTACAGCTCCCATCAGCCTCAGCCTGGATGGACACTGGTCAGGGCTGATGGGAATTGTAGTCTAGCAGCAAGTGAGAGACACCAGGTTTCAGGAGCCCTGAGGAGACACCATGGAGGGGCTGGCTGGACCCGGACAAGGAGGCGGGAATTTGGAGGAGCTGCCCGCTGAAGACCCTGGGAAGGGGCCCTGTGGGTTGGAACTAGCTTCCTTAGGTCTCAAGACAGGAGCCACCCCAGGATGGAGTCACAAGCAACGAGTCAGACACCAGGGAGGGTCCCAGTGCAGCTCCATCCTGTCCCCTCACACGTCACCCAGGCTCTCTGCATCTACTTTACTCCTGGCTCCCATGCCAGCCTTGCCTCCCATCCCAGCACCACCCTGGGAGCCACCAGTCCACCCTCCCAGGAGGTGCCTGGTTGAGAGCTGCTGCTGTCTCCTCCTCCATCACCTGGGTCATGGAAGAAGAAGAAGAGTTTGGATTTGATATCCTGCTTTATCACTACCCTAAGGAGTCTCAAAGCAGCTGACATTCTCCTTTCCCTTCCTCCCCCACAACAAACACACTGTGAGGTGAGTGAGGCTGAGAGACTTCAGAGAAGTGTGACTTAGCCCAAGGTCACCCAGCAGCTGCATGTGGAGGAGCGGAGACGCGAACCTGGTTCACCAGATTACGAGTCTATCTCTCTTAACCACTACACCACACTGGCTCTCGGCGACCTTGGAGCAAGCAGACTCCTCAGGTCCAGCTCTCCGGAAGGAGTTCTCGTTTGCTTGCCCAGTCCAAGCAAGAGGCTTGCTCGATCTGCATTCCTACCTAACAGGATCGATGTCTTAGCTTGCTTAGCTATACAGAGCACCCGTCGTGCCTCTGATCCGTATTTTGCTCAAGTACTGCACTGATTTGAGCGTTGCAGATTTGGGCGGAAACCGTACTCGTGAGTTCTCCATCCTCCGGTGAGAGCCAGGGCAGCAAGTTCCCCGTGCCTCCTCTACAAAAGCCCCTGTTCCCTGCGGTGGAAGACAGCCATGGAGAATTGTGCTCGGTTAAGAGATCAAAGCCAAGCCAAGCCCCAATAGCAAGATGGGTTCTCCCCACCTCTCATCTGTCAGGACTCCCTAAATCATTCCAAAGCAGCCCATAGCATTTATCGGCGGGACATTAAACATTATGGCCAATGACTATATCAAATTACACCATGAAAGATTAAGTTTAGTAGGAAAATGAATTTTTTAAAGTGCCATCAAATTAAAAGCTAACCAGAATGAAATTAGGAGTTTCTAAACCAAAATGGCTTTTTAATACTTTCACACACAGAGAGATGGAGGAAAGGGGGGGAATGGTTTTGTTTTGTTTTTTCAAAAGAGTATTGTGCTAGGGACACAGGTGGTGCTGTGGTCTAAACCACAGAGCCCTGGGCTTGCTGAACAGAAGGTTGGCAGTTCGAATCCCCACAACGGGGTGAGCTCCTGTTGCTCGGTCCCTGCTCCTGCCAACCTAGCAGTTCGAAAACATGCAGTGCAAGTAGATAAATAAGTACCGCTCTGGTGGGAAGGTAAATGGTGTTTCCGTGCACTGCTCTGGTTCGCCAGAAGTGGCTTAGTCATGCTGGCCACATGACCTGGAAGCTGTCTGCGGACAAACGCCAGCTCCCTTGGCCCATAGAGCGAGATGAGCGCCACAACCCCAGAGTCGTCCGTGACTGGACCTAATGGTCAGGGGTCCTTTACCTTTTTACTGCGCAACAGTTCCCACCCCCAGCCGCTTGTGCTGGTGCTGATTCTTCACATCAAATCAGACCATTCGTCCAGTTGGTTAGCCCAATGTGGTCAACGCTGATTGGCAGCTGCTCTCAAAGATCTCGGGCAGAGAGAGAGAGAAAAGGAGGGTGGGAAGTGGCAGGGGGTGGGGGATGTCTTTCCCATCATTTATTTATTTAATCGGTGTCTGGACTGCTTTTTGGGCAAAACCATCTCCCAAACGCGGTTTACAACCGTGTACAAATAGAGAGATATAAATTCCAATAATAAAACCATTTAAACAGTTAACAGATATCCAATTCCACCCTGAAAAGATATTGGACCAGCATACTAAACAGAAAAAACAACCCACCTGGATTGGCCTTCCAAACCCAAGAGAACCAAGTCAGTCTTTAAGGCCCATTAAAATAGATATATATAGAAAAGTTGGGGCTTGCTCAAACTCACTTCGAATAAAGTTCCAAAACGGGGAGGGGGGCACGTCACTGAAAGGGCCCCCTCTTCTGTTCCCAAATCCTTCAACGCAATTCTTACCGAAAGGTCTGCAAATGACGCACAACATTATGTTTACAACACAGATACACTGTGCCATTTAAAAAATCACCACCACCGCGCAAAACACTGACCATTCATTAAAAGGTACGCACACACACAAACAAACAGGAAGTTTGGGCAGCAGATTAGTACAAACAGCATTGTCTCAGTCTATCGAAAGCTGAGGGGAAAGGCAGATCTTTACTTGGCATCGAAAAGATGTCAGCAAAGGCTCCAAAGAGCATCGCACAGATGAGGAGCCACAACTAAAAAGGCCCTACTTTCCCCCAGTTGTGGAGGAAGCCTCTCGAGCGCCTGGGACACTGCGCCCAGGAGCAGGGCGAGCCCCCCGCAGGGCCTCTGGAGTCTGCCTGCCTCCTCCCACTCAGCCGCCCTACAGCTGGGGGGGAGGCAGCGGGGGGACCGTTTGGGCAGAGCGGAGCCTGCGCGCGCCTAAGCCACCACGTCTCTCCCAGAAGAGACGTGTGGCTCGGGCGCGCTGCATGCCCCATGGTGAATGCCGCCCGGCATTTTGTTACCCGCCCTCAGTGGGACACCCGGGGCAGCCCACCCCTGCCACACCCCTCTTCCTCCTCCCCTGTCACAACTTTCCAAGCTTCTCTCAGAGGAAGGACCAGGAAAGGGGCCTCAAAGAGAAGCCCTAAGGGTCCATGTATGTTCCTAGCAGGAGAAGCATTCTCAAATACATTGGGGTCCTGAGCTGTAAACAGTGGTACCTTGACTGACTCCAGCTGCAAAAGATGAGGCTGCTGAACGGACTCATTTAGAGGCATCATTTAGGGCAGCCTTTCTCAACCTCTGGGTCCACAGATGTTGTTGAACTACAACTCCCATCACCCCTAGCTAGCAAGGCCAGAGCTCAGGGATGATGGGAGTTGTAGTCCAACAACATCTGGGGACCCACAGGTTGAGAACTGCTGATTTAGGGGGTTTTGTTGCTACTATTGATATTATTTTTTATATCTTCATTTTTATATCTTATTATGATTCATTGGGACGCGGGTGGCGCTGTGGGTTAAACCACAGAGCCTAGGACTTGCCGATCAGAAGGTTGGTGGTTCGAATCCCCGCGACGGGGTGAGCTCCCGTTGCTCAGTCCCTGCTCCTGCCAACCTAGCAGTTCGAAAGCATGTCAAGTGCAAGTCGATAAATAGGTACCGCTCCAGCAGGAAGGTAAACGGTGTTTCCGTGCACTGCTCTGGTTCGCCAGAAGCGGCTTAGTAATGCTGGCCACATAACCCGGAAGCTGTACGCCGGCTCCCTCGGCTAATAAAGCGAGATGCATGCCGCAACCCCAGAGTTGGACACGACTGGACCTAATGGTCAGGGGTCCCTTTACCTTTACCTTTATGATTCATTATTTACAAGGAAATTGTTCAATTTGGCTGTGTATTTTCTGGTGGGCTTTATTTACTGTGTATGACTACTTTTGTTATAATTACGCACATCTTTTCATGTTGTAAGCTGCCTGGCACATGGTTTTAACTACGGAAAGGTGGCATACAAATAAAATGATGAAGAGGATGATGATAAACATGGAGGTGCCAAGAACTGAAGCTGGGGCCTTCAACACACAAAGCCCAGGAACTTGGGGCAGGGCAGAGACATCCAATGTGGACCAACTGACATGGGTCTCAGTCTAGAGTGGACAGAAGATAGATCTGGATCTACTGGTAGATCCGAGAATCAGTTGCAGTAGATCAGCAGGGATGTCTCACTTCGGTTTTTAAAAGCAATAGAAGAAACAAGATGACCACCTTTCTAAATTATTGTGCTGAAACGAAGACCCCTGACTGTTAGGTCCAGTCGTGGCCAACTCTAGGTTTGAGGTGCTCTTCTCGCTTTACTGGCCGAGGGAGCCGGCGTACAGCTTCCGGGTCATGTGGCCAGCATGACTAAGCCGCTTCTGGCGAACCAAAGCAGCGCACAGAAACGCCGTTTACCTTCCCGCCGGAGCGGTACCTATTTATCTACTTGCACTTTGACGTGCTTTTAAACTGCTTCGTGGGCAGGAGCAGGGACAGAGCAACGGGAGCTCACCCCGTTGCGGGGATTTGAACTGCCGACCTTCTGATCGGCAAGCCCTAGGCTCTGTGATTTAGACCACAGTGCCACCCTCATCCCTTGAAATGAAGTCAGCTTGCTGTAAATAGCAGTGGATTTGTGCATGGAAGGACTGTGAGCTCTGTTCTTTTCCAGTACTCAAAACAATTTCCAGTATTCAAAACAAATTCTTCAAAACTATATGGCTTTTCCACCTGACTCCAGCTGGCAGATCTCAAAGATCTAGTAAAAACCAGTGCAAATGATGCAAACCTGAAGTCCACCCACCCCTGTTTCCCTCTGGGATCCCAATTTGGTACCACGGTCAGTCCTTCACCTACTTTAGCATTTCCTCTGATGACTGAAATCCCAGTCATTATTTCATCCCAGTTTTTAAACCGCGTTCAGCGTATTGGCCTTATCCGCTCACATCTTGATTCCCTGCTGCCTGTGCATTGATAAAAGAGTTGCATAAACAGCTCGGGCAACGGCATACATCTATCGATTATTAACACAGACAGATTTAAACACACACACACACACACACACACACGTATGGTTAATGGGCACCTCCCAATCAGCGGGAAGAGGCCAGGGCAGATCAAGAATGCAGAACACATCTCTTAAAAACAGCCTCATTAGAAAGCTCGGGTCGCGCTTAATTATTCACAGATATACTGCTCTCGCAGAAGATTAATGCAGAGGCAGCGAACAAAAATCCAGGCAGCACTGGGGCCTTGCAAAATGGCAACGTGGCCAGGGCTTCTCTCGTGCGCTCCTGATGATCGACGGCCTCTTCCAGACTTCCTGAGCCACAACACAGTCCCTTTCCCACCTTGGATGGTTTCCTTCTCTCACCTCACCTCATCTCAGCCCACCCAACCTTCTTGGAAAGCCGAAGGTAACTGGGAGTTTCCAAGACTTCCCAGGACAATATACCGTATTTTTCACTCCATAAGACGCACTTTTTTCCTCCTAAAAAGGAAGGGGAAATATCTGTGCATCTTATGAAGCGAATGCGTGGTCCCTGGAGCCGAATTGCCCAGGGGCAAAAAGCAGATCATGCCTTTTTTTTAGAAAGAGGGAAGGGGGTGTTGAAACAAAGCTGCTGAGCAGCTGATTGGCAAGCGATCGGAGGGAGATAAGGGACTCTAGTGATAAAGGAGGCTGCCTGGAGGTAAAGACAGCGAACTTGCAAGGAGAGGAGACAGGAATACTAAAACAAGCAATGAGGAGAGAAATTAGAAGAAAAGGAGGAGCAAAAAAACTGCTCCAGCTAAGGAAAAGACACTAAGGCAGACAAGAGGGAAGGGGGTGTTGAAAGGAAGCAGCTGATCGGTAAGCGATCAGGCGGGAGATAAGGGACGCTAGAGATAAAGGAGGCTGCCTGGCAGGGGGGAGGTAAAAGCACATGGATCCTCAGGATTTTTGCATTGGGTCACCCCAAATTCACCATTAGATCACATAGCATGTCCATGGCTACAGCCTGCACCAAAACATCACGCATCCACTGTTTCGTGGGGCCACAATGGCGCAAAAATATGGTTACAAAGCACAGATCCACATGGATTCTCAGGATTTTTGCATTGGGCTACCCCAAACTCACTGTCAAATCATATCTCATGTCTGTGGCCACAGCATGAACCACAAAAATCATACATCCACTGTTTCATTCAGAATATTTTTTTCTTGTTTTCCTCCTCTAAAAACTAGGTGCGTCTTATGGTCGGGTGTGTCTTATGGAGCGAAAAATACGGTATCAGGTGAGCTAGCTAGGGTTGGAGCTGTAAGCAGCACACGGACGGTTAAGTACAGAAGAGCAGCCTCCTGGATCAGGGCCACAGCCCATCTCGTCCTAGTTCTCACGGTGGCCAACCAGATGACTGTCCTGCAATCAGGATTCGAGTGCAAAAGCTCCCTCGCCTCCTACGGATTCCAGCTAATGGGGTTCAGAAGCATTGCTGAATCTGACCATGGAGAAAGCGCACAGCCATCATGGCTAGGAGCCATCTGTTGGCTGATCCTCCCCAAGGAAGCGTCTAGAGAGCATCAGGTTGGCAAAGGCATGGGGCACATGGAGAAGGCTGAACACTGGGGTGGGGGAATGAATTGCATCACACACTCCTTCCCGTTTTCTGAAAGGGATCTTTAGAAAGCAGGTCGTTTGTCACAGCTTTCCAAGTGAGAGACCAGGCTTTCCCTCCAAAATACCTGCAAAACCAACATCAATGGAGAAATGTAGATGCTATTTATGCATCTCCCTCCCCTTGCCCCACTGCCTCATTTCCTGTTCTCTGTTCCAGTTTTCTAGCCATGTTCAACCTTTAAAGCCCTTTGTGGCTTAGGGCCCTCATATCTCTAGGACCGCCTCTCCTGGTCTTCCCCGCAGAGGACCTTAAGGTCCATGAATAACCATAGGTTCCCAGGCCCTAAGGAAGCCAGACTATCCTCCACCAGGGCTAGGGCCTTTTCAGTGATGGCTCCCACCTGGTGAAATCCTCTGTCCCATGAGACTAGGGCCCTCCAGGATTTAACCACCTTCCGTCGGGCCTGTAAGATAGTGCTATTCCACCTGGCCTTTAATTTGAATCCAGCTTCATCTTTTATTTCCCTTCTCTTCTCTTCCCTCCCCCTCCCCTTTTATGAAGATCATCCGCTCTGAGACCCCCACAGCTAATTCTCCCCTGCTGTGAGCCACTTGGGGCACAATTTCCTAGAATTGTAGAGTTGGAAGGGACATAAAGGGTCATCTAGCCCAACCCCCGAATCAGATGGTGGTGATCTTCAATCCAAGGGCCTCTTTCTGCGTACCTTTTAGGTGCACACCTTAGGAATGCTTGGAACACACACACCATAAAGGCCCACTCCTTGGTGGCCAGGACTGGTGTGGCTCCTGGTACGTCATGGAGAAGAGCCACAGCTCAGGGCCACAGAATCATCTTTGTGTACAGAAGTCCCATGGCATCTCCAAGCTGGGCTGGGAATGCCCCTTCTGAAAAGTCAGGTTTGTGGCCATGCAATAGGCAGGCTGGATCCAGGCATCATCTCGGTGCTCTGCCAAACTTAGAATCATAGAATCATAGAGTTGGAAGAGACCACAAGGGCCATCGAGTCCAACCCCCTGCCAAGCAGGAAACACCATCAGAGCACTCCTGACATATGGTTGTCAAGCCTCTGCTTAAAGACCTCCAAAGAAGGAGACTCCACCACACTCCTTGGCAGCAAATTCCACTGCCGAACAGCTCTTACTGTCAGGAAGTTCTTCCTAATGTTTAGGTGGAATCTTCTTTCTTGTAGTTTGGATCCATTGCTCCATGTCCGCTTCTCTGGAGCAGCAGAAAACAACCTTTCTCCCTCCTCTATGTGACATCCTTTTATATATTTGAACATGGCTATCATATCACCCCTTAACCTCCTCTTCTCCAGGCTAAACATGCCCAGCTCCCTTAGCCGTTCCTCATAAGGCATCGTTTCCAGGCCTTTGACCATTTTGGTTGCCCTCCTCTGGACCCGTTCCAGTTTGTCAGTGTCCTTCTTGAACTGTGGTGCCCAGAACTGGACACAGTACTCCAGGTGAGGTCTGACCAGAGCAGAATACAGTGGCACTATTACTTCCCTTGATAGTATAGTATAGATGCTATACTCCTATTGATGCAGCCCAGAATTGCATTGGCTTTTTTAGCTTCATTCAACAGGGCAAGTGGAAGTTTGCAAACTTCTGAGCCTGCCACTCCCACCAACATCACAATATGGTCATGTGACCCAAGAGGCCAAGGGGAAGTACAGGGGTACCTCTGGATACGAACGGGACCTGTTCCGGTGCCCCGTTCACATCCTGAAGAGAACGCAACCCACGTCTGCGTGTGTGCGGGTCGCGATTCGCCGCTTCTGCGCATGACGTCATTTTGGCCTTCTGCGCATGCGGCGAAACCCGGAAGTAACGCGTTCCATTACTTCCGGGTCGCCATGGAGCGCAATCCGAAAACGCTCAACCTGAAGCAACTTCAACCCGAGGGATGACTGTACAGTGGTACCTCGGGTTACATACGCTTCAGGTTACATAGACTTCAGGTTACACACTCCACTAACCCAGTAATATTACTTTGGGTTAAGAACTTTGCTTCAGGATGAGAAGAGAAATCGTGCTCTGGCGGCGCAGCAGTGGCAGTGGCAGTGGCAGGAGGCCCCATTAGCTAAAGCGGTGCTTCAGGTTAAGAATAGTTTCAGGTTAAGAACGGACCTCCAGAACGAATTAAGTACTTAACCTGAGGTACCACTGTATTCAGATGACATGTGGGCATAGGAGCCCCAGCTCCCTGACCTATTTATTTATTATGACAGTCCCCTTAGCAGCATTTGTTGGAAAGCTAGAGGTGAGGGCGTTGTTGTTTTTTTAAAAAATGAGCGGAGTGAAGAGGTGGGGTCTGTGGATTTCCATTATGGGCCCTAACTCCTCCCAACCGCAATTAAATTGTTGGAACCCCCCCCCAATAAAAGAGATGCTCCCTGTTGTTGTTGTTGTTAATTAAATTAGTATGCTGTCCTTCATCCAAAGACCCCAGGACGGTTCGCAACATGGCATTTTCATAGCATAATATGTGAACCTGAGACCTCTGTAAGCAGGTCAAGAATTTTCCTTACATTACAGGCAAAGGTGGTGGGAGGGGAGGGGGCAGAAGAGTGATGAAAACTATCGACGTAGTTTATGGGGCTCTGTTTACAAGGAACTATGGGGCAAATTTCACTGCAGAACAGTCTGTCTGCACTAGACCAGTTGCACTTTCAGCTGCTATCAGATAACAGCAACACTGGTGTCTGTCTGACTTTTTTTTTTTTAATGTTCTCTTTATCTGTGGATATTATTTATTGCTCAGTTAAATTGGAAGCTCCCTCCATTCTCAGCGGCCGCCACCCCCACCTCCCCGATTCCCCAGCTTGTTTCTTTTCCAGAAGAGTGCAGACACGGGACCTAGTCTCCCAGACGCCAACGGAATCATCTTCTTTCAACAACATTAATTATCTCCGGCTTTCCATAACTTTGAGGGGGGGCCCCCGCAAGGCTGAGAAGGGAGAGCACTGTGACCCCGCTTGCTTGCCAACAGTTAAAGGGAGCCTGAACAGGAGGCGCCTTTTATCTCTGCATCACGGCAAAGGGCCTTTGATCCACCTCTTTATCCCCCTCCCCCCCCCGCAAGCCCATGCCCTCTTTGTCAGGAGCGCACAAACGTTTCATTTTACAAAGCTTGATGTGGGAGGGCAGGCCGTGCTCAAATCCCCCCTCCCTGACTGACTTACGCACATGCGCACTCTCTCATACCTTCCAACATTTCTCTGCTGAAATTAGGGAGGTCCTGTGGGTTAAACCACAGAGCCTAGGGCTTGCTGATCAGGTCAGCGGTTCGAATCCCCGAGACGGGGTGAGCTCCCGTTGCTCAGTCCCTGCTCATGCCAACCTAGCAGTTCGAAAGCACATCAAGTGCAAGTAGATAAATAGGTACCACTCCAGTGGGAAGGTAAACGGCATTTCCGTGCGCTGCTCTGGTTTCGCCAGAAAGCAGCTTAGTCATGCTGGCCACATGACCCGGAAAAACTGTCTGCGGACAAACACCGGCTCCCTCGGCCTATAGAGAGAGATGAGCGCCGCAACCTCAGAGTCGGACCTAACAGTCGGGGTACTTTTACCTTCTACCTATTCATTGAGATGTTGCCTCCATTCAGCCCTTGAGGCTAACAGCCAGACAGACCTGCTCTCCCTTCCATGGATCTGTTGCCATCACCTTTTTAGCTCAAAGTCATTACAACATCTTGCGCCATCGAGTTCTGGAGATTTTACATGCATTGTGTGAAGAAGTACTTTCTGACCGGCAAATCACTTTCAACAGGTGACCTCAAGTTGCAGTATGATGGGCATGAGAAGGGCGCAAGCATATCTGTATCCACTTTTCCTGTGGCTTTTGTGATTTTATTGTCCCTCTGGCACCTTTCCTTTTCTAAGAAAAATGTGTCTCTGAAACAGTCTGCCAGGTGTACAGAAACATTCAAACAGCAGCACCTATTAGAAGAAGATAAATCTGATCCTTGTTTCTTTCAGAATTCTGGGCACCAGAACCATTCTTTCTGTTTTGGTGGCAGGGGCTACTGGACAATGGGAATTTCTTGCACCCCTTCTCCATTTTTATTTAACATTTCACACTTTTCACACTTCCCCTCAAAATCCTCACCGCCACCACTCCCACAAACTGCTGCTGCCGCATCTCTACACCCCTCAGGCACCCATTGGATTTCCCTTCCCATTCAATAAATATATTATCTTCATAAGAAATTTAAATGGCTTAGCGCATCTTTTGCCCTGTAAGCAATTGTTTAAAAAAAAAAAAAAAAAGCTTCATTCTCGTGGAAAAAATGCAAGAGCAAAGAGGGAAAGAACGCCAAGTTGAAAAGATTTCTTTAATTTTAAATTAAAGTTCAGGATTAAAGGCATTGGAGCTTTCACTTGTTATTGTAAAAAGCTTTTTTAGAAAAAGTCCCAAGTGAGCAGCCTGTAATCTTCTTTTAAACTGCTAAAATTAGAACTCGAGCACATCACACACTCTCTGCAAACTACAGGCCCCAAAGTTTTATACATGCCCGTGGGAAAAACAAAGAGGTTTAGACACTACCTTGTGTGCAACTGGATGGCAACCTTTTTGTTGCCCTGAAATCGTATTCAAAACTGACCACGTTATTTGCAACCCCTCTGAACAGGCTAACCAGATTTGGTTAGTTTGTGGTCTGTAGCCTTGCGCCTTTTTACATAACCAGGAACCTACCCAGCTAAGCGGCTGCCACCTCACTCTTGGCATTTTTGCTGATTTTGTGGTCGGCTGTGAAAAGCACTTTCCTTTTTAAACCAGTGTTTGTGTTTGTTGGTGCTGCAGAAAGGGGACAAAGTGCTCGCCCTCACTCTGCACTGATAATGCACTGGCAGCACATTCATGAGCAAGGATGGGGAATCTGTTGACCTCTAGACATTGCTCCCTGACCAGCACCCCACTTAATCCATCTCAAGACGCAGCACACGAACACCATTTGAATGGCAAAGCCCATTGTGAGGGGACGATGAGCTGCTTGTGTGTAAAATCCTAGTCCCTCAGAGTTTGGTCAAGTTTGCAAACCTCTGTCTGTAACGGAGCCCCTTAAACATGGCTCCGTCAGTCGCTGGCAGATTCCGACAGTGGTTGCTTTCGGAATCGCTTCCAACATAAAAGCTCCTTAACGGAAACACGTCTTCTGGACTCTCTGCGTGACAGTTTCCGGCGAGGAGTGGGTGTCCCTACAGGAGGTCCTGAAACCTCCCCACTGTTTTCGCTGGAAGTGTCTCTGAGCCATCCCTCCAGCTCCCTTTCCCTCAGCTCAGCTCCTCTCCCCCTACTGGTTCCCTCTTCAGCTGCTGAGTCTCTCCCAACCTGTGTGAGCCCTTTCACTTCCCTTCCTTCCGATGGCAGTTCCCTGACATCCACCTCCCCTCCAGGGCCCCCTTCATCCCCTCTCGCCCCCTCCTCTACGGGCGGTGAGGAGGCAAAACCCCGGAATGAACTTCCTTCATCTTCCGATGTCCCGAACACTTCTCTCCACCCGTTGCGGTTCCTGGTCTCGAAGTACTCCTCCTCCTCAGAGTCCATCTCCCCTTCCCCTTCCGATTCCGAGAATCCTTCCAACTCCTCCTCCTCATCGGTGGTCCCAAAGTATTCCCTCCGGAACCTCTCCACAGGCTGAGGTTTCCTTGGGAACCTTTGATGGAACGTTTCTATCAATACCTCGTCATTGATATCTTCTGCCATTACCCAAGTGTTTTCTGACTCCGGTTCTCCTTCCCACGCTACCAAATACTCCACCTGATCCCCCTTCCATCTGGCGTCGAGGATTTCTGCCACATGGCTGCTGCATTCCCTTTCTTCTATGACCGGTCCCCGAGTGGCCATCCCTTCTCGTCCCCCCTCATACGGTGACAGTAACGACCTGTGAAATACTGGGTGCAGTTTCATGTGGTTGGGTAACCGGAGCCTGAAAGCCACTGGGTTGACCTGTTGAATGACCTCAAAGGGACCCAATCTCCTGGGTCTTAATTTCTTACAACCTCCTTTGAACGGCAACCCTTGGGTTGACAGCCACACCCTATCTCCCACCCTTATGGTTTCACCTTCCCTTCGGTTCTTGTCTGCCTGCCTCTTGTATTCTTCCTTCGCCCTTTCTAAGTTGAGTTGGAGCTGACGATGGATTGCTTCCATTTCTTCTACAAAATGCTCGGCTGCCGGGACACCCCATCTCTCCCCTTCTCCCCCTGGGAAAGCCCTGGGATGACACCCATAATTAGCCAAGAAGGGGCTCATCCCTGTGGACACATTCTCGGCATTGTTGTAGGCAAATTCCGCCAGCGCCAACTTTTCTACCCAGTCATTCTCTCTGTCATTGACATAACACCTCAGGTATTGCTGGAGGACCCCGTTTGCTCTTTCCGCCTGCCCGTTGGTTTCAGGGTGCCGGGCAGTCGAAAAGTTGACCTCCACCTGCAGTAAGCTCATGAGCTTCCTCCAGAACCTGGAAGTAAATTGTTTTCCTCGGTCTGAGACCACCCTCAATGGCACCCCGTGCAACCTAAAAATGTGTTCTACAAATAACTTCGCTGTCTCTTCCGCCGTGACTGCATGCGAGCAGGCTACAAAGTGGCACATCTTTGTTAGTAGGTCTACCACCACCATGATGGCTGTTTTCCCCTTGGACTTCGGCAGATCAGTCATAAAATCTATCGACACTGCCTCCCAAGGTCGTTCTGGGGTTGGTAAGGGTTCTAATAGCCCCGCCGGTGCCCGCCTCTCCCCTTTGGCTCGCTGGCATTGCTCACACCCTCTTACATACTCCCCTACATCTTCCCTCACCTTAGGCCACCAAAATTCCCTGGTGACCAACCACATGGTTTTGTGTTGTCCAAAATGCCCCGCCGTGGGGCTGTCGTGCAACTGCTTGAGTACCCTCCCCCTTAAGTCTCCTTCAGGGATATACAGTGCCCCTTTGTAATACAAAGCTCCATTTCTTTCCTCGAAACCCCCTGGTTCCTCTCCCTCACCCCTAAGACCTCTGAGCTTATTCTGGGCGTATTCATCATTCTCTGTTTCCTCTACCAGTTCTCTTTGTCCCACCAATGCCGCCCCACACACCCAGCGGTCCTCTGGAATGACATGTCTCTCTTCGGGTGCTCCCTCCCCCTCCAAATATTCAGGTTTGCGTGAGAGAGCGTCCGCCCTAATGTTCTCTGGGCCTGGCACGTAACAAATCTCAAAGTTAAATTTGGAGAACTCCTGGGCCCATCTCACTTGCCGTTGGTTGAGCACTCGTGCCGTCCTCCAATACTCTAGGTTCTTGTGGTCAGTGCACACTTGCACCTTATGTTGTGCGCCAATTAGCAGGTGCCTCCATCTCCGGAACGCCTCATGAATGGCTAGTAGTTCTCGGTCATACACCGTGTAGTTCCTCTCGGATTTGTTCAGCTTTCGCGAAAAAAAGGCACACGGTCTCCACTCTGACTCCTCCTTCCCTGGCTGCAGAAGCACCGCCCCAATAGCTCTGTCTGATGCGTCAGTTTCCACTCTCATCGGTTTTTGTAAATCCACATGCAGGAGTTGTTGTTCCGAGGCGAAGGCCCTTTTTAGTTCCTCAAATGCTCGCTCCGCCTCCTCAGTCCAAACGAACTTCTTCTTACTGCTGAGACAGTCCGTAATGGGCGCCGTCAGGTGGGCAAAGTTTCGGATGAACTTACGATAGAAGTTCCCAAATCCTAGGAACCTCTGCACATCCTTCCTTGTTTTGGGTGTTTTCCATTCCAGCACCGCCTGGACCTTGCCGGGATCCATGGCCAATCCCTTGTCTGACAGGCGATACCCCAGGAATTCCACCTCCTTGGTATGAAACTGACACTTCTCCAGTTTCACCCACAGCTGGTTGGCTTGCAGCCTGCTCAACACTTCTCTGACGTCTCTCACATGCTGCTCCTCATTCTCAGAATACACCAACACGTCGTCTAAGAAGGCCACACAATTCTTGTAAAGCAAAGGCCCCAGGACGTGGTTCATAAACGATTGAAAGCACGCGGAGCCTCCTTGTAGGCCGAAGGGCATAACTAAATATTCAAATGCCCCCAAAGGGGTGAACATGGTGGTTTTCCATTCATCCCCCTTCCTTATTCGTATCAGGTTGTACGCCCCCCTTAGGTCCAGTTTAGTAAAAATCTTTCCCTTCCTGACCCTTGTCAAAATGTCGTCAATCCTGGGCATAGGGAAAGCCACTGGTTCTGACACTGCATTTAAGGCCCTGAAGTCACACACAAGCCTCGGCTTGTTCGTGTTTTTTTTATCCACAAAAAACACTGGGCTGCCCCCCACCGCCCTGGACTCTCTGATGAACCCTCTCTTCAGGTTCTTGTCAATGAACTCTCTTAGCTCCTGCATCTCTCTGTCTGACATGGCGTACAGCTTGCCTACAGGGAGCTGTGCCCCAGGGAGTAAATTGATTTGACAGTCAAAGGGTCTATGCGGGGGTAGTTGGTCAGCTTCCCTTTCGCTGAAGACGTCGCGGAGATCTGCGTATTGTCGTGGTACCTTCACGTTCTCCGTTACTTCAGTCCCTGCTAGGGTGGCTTGGGCCCCTGCCAAACCCTTTCCCTCTTTGCAGTGTTCTAAGCAATGTGCTGAACCAAAAGAAACCACTCTCTGATGCCAGCCCACCAGCGGATCATGTAACGCTAGCCAGCTCATCCCCAATATAATGGGAGCTCCTCCCAAGGTGGCCACATTAAACGCTATCAGTTCGGTGTGCCTTGCCACCTTCATTATCATTGGGACGGTCTGCAAGCTGACTTCTCCTCCCAACAGCTCCCTGCCATCGATCGTGGTCACCTGCAGGGGGTTGCTTAAAGGGATCGTCTGTATCTGGTGTTCAGCTGCAAACTCTTTGCTCATGAAATTGCAGGAGCTGCCTGAGTCCAACAGCGCCTTTATCTTTAGAGGGTGTCCGTTTGGCAGCTCTAGCGCCACTTCTATCACTAGGGCGGGTTTAGGAGGTTCTGGCGTGGGCACTTTCACTGCTCTTTGGCCTGGCTGCTGTGCCCCGACGGTGGCAGCCAGGCGTTGGCTTTTACTTGCTTCGGTATTTCTTCCTCTCTTCCCTCCACAGCTCCTACCATCCCTTGCCATTCCTTCCTCTGGGGGCAGACTCTGGCAAAGTGACCTGGCTGTTGGCAGAGATAGCATTTCCGGGCGCCTTTTCCCTCCTTCTTTCCCCCCTCACTGGGCTTTGAAACTGCGCGCGCGCGCGCTGTTCCGATTTCCATCGGCTCTGCCGGCGGGAAAGTTGGCTCTGGAATGTCTGGAATGCGGAACTCCTTCCAACGTTCCCCCTTCCCTTCCCGCCTCTCCAATGCTCTCGCCTCCTGGCGCGCTCCTATGGTCAGCGCTGATTTGGTCAGCTGGTCCATAGACTCCGCCCTGGGCGCCCGGGAAAGTTCGTCTTTCACAGCCGAAGAAAGCCCTTCTTCAAAGAGCATTTGAATGGGTTCCGCCGATAGATCCCACCCCAATTTATGGATCAACATGGTGAACTCAGTCCAGTACTCACGGACAGATCGGCTCCCCTGTTTGCAAGCCATTAACTGTCTGCGGACCACTCCCTGTTCAATATCGCTGGAAAACATCAGATCCATGGCGCGAAAGAACTTCATCGTGTCCTTTAGGACGTCACTATTCGCTGCCATCAGGGGTCTAACCCAGTCTCTCGCCCCCTTTTCAAGATGCCCAATCACGAAAGCCACTCGTGATTCCTCGTCAGGGAATTCATCAAACTGCAGATTGAGGGCATATTGCATCTCTGTCCGAAAGCCATGATAGTCTTTGGGCTCCCCCCCAAACTTCTGCACCAATCCTGGTACCTTTCTGACGAGCTGGGTGTCTTTCCCCTTTTTGTCTGCATCCTGAGCCCTCCTCTCCTCAAGCCTCGCCGTCTGCAGCGCTAGCTGGACCTCCAACACCCGGTACCTTTCTTCCAGGCTTGGACCCGCTCCAGCTCCTGCTTCTCCGGTTCCGGCTGGGTTGCTCATGATGCCTTCTCCTGCACAAGCTGCTCACGAAGACTGTCGGAATGCTGTGAGGGGACGATGAGCTGCTTGTGTGTAAAATCCTAGTCCCTCAGAGTTTGGTCAAGTTTGCAAACCTCTGTCTGTAACGGAGCCCCTTAAACATGGCTCCGTCAGTCGCTGGCAGATTCCGACAGTGGTTGCTTTCGGAATCGCTTCCAACATAAAAGCTCCTTAACGGAAACACGTCTTCTGGACTCTCTGCGTGACAGTTTCCGGCGAGGAGTGGGTGTCCCTACAGGAGGTCCTGAAACCTCCCCACTGTTTTCGCTGGAAGTGTCTCTGAGCCATCCCTCCAGCTCCCTTTCCCTCAGCTCAGCTCCTCTCCCCCTACTGGTTCCCTCTTCAGCTGCTGAGTCTCTCCCAACCTGTGTGAGCCCTTTCACTTCCCTTCCTTCCGATGGCAGTTCCCTGACACCCATCAACTCTGGGGTTGCCCTGGGACCTACCGTATTTTTCACTCTATAGGACGCACTTTTTCCCCTCCAAAAATTAAGGGGAAATGTGTGTGAGTCCTATGGAGCGAATGCAGGCTCATTGGCTTCAGCAATAGCAATGCGAAGCCTCCGAAGCACAGAGGGAGCGCTCCCTCTGCGCTCCGGAGGCTTCGCGTTGCTTTCGCTGAAGCCTGGAGAGCAAGAGGGGTTAGTGCGCACTGACCCCTCTCACTCTCCATGCTTCCGGGATAGCCGCCTGAAGCCTTTGGAGCGCAGCAGGAACTCGCGCTGCACTCCAAAGGCTTTGGGTTCCTTTCGCTGAAGCCGGGAGAGCAAGACTCTCCTGGCTTCAGCAGAGAGGGAGAGCTGCGCAGCGCCCCTTCAGCCAAGCGGGAGGAGAAATGGAAGGGGCTCCGTTTCTCCTGCCACTTTGCTGAAGGGGCGCTGAGCAGAGAGGGGGATATTTTTTTTTTTCTTGTTCTCCCCCTCTAAAACAAGGTGTGTCCTATGGTCGGGTGCATCCTATAGAGCGAAAAATATGGTACACAGCACAAAGAAATGTTCTCATGGGCTGGTCGATAGCTATGGAACTCATTTCCCTTGGAGTCTTGCCCAAGTTTGCAAATGCTATAAAAGTTCTGTTCCTTTTCACACTGATCTGGCCCTGGGTGGTCAGAATAAAAACTTTTTAATGGGGGTGAGGCCTCCATGTCCAGCTATGATTTAATTAGATTGCTCTGTGTGTGTGTGTTGTTTTTATAAACCCTCACCTCCCCAGAGCTTTGAGGATGCGTAGGTTTAGAAATCCAGATACAAAACGCCATCATTGCATCTAATAAATAAAAAAAATTGACTAAGTTCATAGCTATTTCAGATGATGAATGCTTGCAGATTTATAACCACTGTTCATGCAAGTACTACATTACATGTAAATCAATACCATAAAGAACAATTTGCTAAAAATATCCACACCCTGTTTACTTTCAGACTGTATTAATAACATCTTGATCCTTACAGCCTGTAACTAAAATCCCCTGGCCAGAATAGGACCAAAGTTGTACTGAAATTAATTAAACATGAAATTGGGGTATTATGGCTGTGACGTTCAGTGTATCTACTTGGATGTGATTTCATGTGAAATCAATGAAACTTGCTCCCAAGTAAACTTCTTTGCTTGGCAGGCTTTCATGGACATTCAGACAACTGGGTCGTTACATACAAACTGAGTCAGGGTTTAGCATTTTGACCACGGCGCTTTCCACATGCCATATGGCAACAAACCCAGGTTTGCAACAGAGTTCACACATGGCATTGAGATCTCCAGCCAACTTGCGGTTTCCGATTGAGTGTTCCTATATGAAATACTAGCTTCTGGACAAGGGTTTGTCTCACCCACACATTACGCTACCCATCAGTGAATCAGCCCCAGCAGCACAGATTTCATGGTATGCTTGTAGCAGGAGATAGAGAGAAAGTAAATGCAGTAAACCACTCACACAAGGGCTCTTGCGCTAGCACAACATCACAGAACCCCGAAATAGTGTGCTCTGAGTGTAACACACACAGGGCACCTCCCTAGTGCTCCATGCCAGGTCCTGCATCAATGTGGGCAGAGATGGGGCAATGGCGACACTTAAGCACAACCAACCATCAACCGGAAGAAGGAAGTATCTCCCTTCCATTAGACTGAATCCACTTTAAAAAAGGGACAGCGAACATCTCCACAGGTTGTGGAACTTCCTACTCCCATCTCTATTCCCACGTTTTTAATGTTGATGTTTTATTACATTTTTAATATGCTGTTGGGAGCTGCCCAGAGTGGCTGGGGAACCCAGCCAGATGGGTAGGGTATAAATAATAAATTATTATTATTATCTGCCCCAGCCAGGTTGTCCTATGGGCAGGGATGGCAGAAGTCCAGGATCATCATGAAGAGCCCTCTGGCTCAACAGGGGAATTAATTTGAAAAACATAGGAAACTACCTTGTCATCAAGTCATGCCACCGGTCCATCTTGCTTGGTATGGTCTACTTTATGGGTCACCAATGTAGTAATAATATTACCCCATCCGTCTGGCTGGGTTTCCCCAGCTACTTCAGATGGCAGCCTTCAAATGCTGCTGGAGTCACAACTCCCATCAGCCCCAGCAAACATGACCAAGGGTCAAAGGTGACGGCAGTTGGAGTCCAACAACATCTGAAGGGCACCAGCTTGGCAAAGGCTGTTACAGAATGAGAAGTTTCATCAGTTTGTGTCATTAAACATTAATAACATTAATAGTAGTAGTCGTATTCTCATCATGATAGCCCTCCAGTCTATGGAATTTTCTAATTCAATATTATTCTGCAAGGTTCCTTTCTTTTCTTTTCCCCCCTGCACGTTTTCAACACATCCAGGAAGCCTGTGAAGAGAAAGTCTTCTTAATAAAGTAAGCATCTATATACTAATTATTTCTTGTAAAAAGTCTCCTGAGATGTGTGAGTTCAGCTTGACAATTGTGATTTAAATGCAGCACTGCAGAAACAAGCAGAAAAACAAAACCACATCGTTCATTGCCCATTTCCTTATTCCAACTGGGCCACACAGCCTGACTGGTTTCCATGAATTACTGCTGAAACAAAACAATGGAAGGACGTAGAAATCTACCCACTTTGAAGCAGTAGGATCTGATGACAGACTGCGACAGGGATTCCTGACAAAACTTTGTCCAAAACACTAAACCTTGTGGGTTTAGCAAGCTATTGAACCGTCGCCGTGAATGCAATCCCTGAGATACTGTAAAAGGGAAAAACTACAGTTCAGTGGTACAGCATGTCACTGGACCATGAAAAATCCCAGATTCAGCCTACAGTATCTACTATTAAATGGCTATCACCCCATCAGAATGGTATTGCATCCTTCCTCCAAACAGTTGGCATGGAGTTTTATTCTGCTATCGTCATAACAACTCTGAAAGGCAGGCAAGAGGCAGTGTCCCTTCTATCACTGGGTTGTTGTTGTTTAGTCGTGTCCGACTCTTCATGACCCATGGACCGGAGCATGCCAGGCACTCCTGTCTTCCACTGCCTCCCGCAGTTTGGTCAAACTCATGCTGGTAGCTTTGAGAACACTGTCCAGTCATCTCGTCCTCTGTCATCCCCTTCTCCCTGTGCCCTCCATCTTTCCCAACATCAGGGTCTTTTCCAGGGAGTCTTCTCTTCTCATGAGGTGGCCAAAGTATTGGAGTCTCAGCTTCAGGATCTGTCCTTCCAGTGAGCACTCAGGGCTGATTTCCTTCAGAATGGATCGGTTTGATCTTCTTGCAGTCCATGGGACTCTCAAGAGTCTCCTCCAGCACCAGAATTCAAAAGCATCAATTCTTCGGCGATCAGCCTTCTTTATGGTCCAGCTCTCACTTCCATACATCACTACTGGGGAAACCATAGCTTTCACTATACGGACCTTTGTTACTAACAGCTGCCCTTAGCAAGAGCAATGCCAGCATCTGAACTCCACAGACCCCTTGGAGGATCAGGAGAGCCCTGAGGAGATCCTCCGTCGACTTTAAACCCTTAGAAAGAGCTAACTATGGCAGACGAGGGCAGATTTTCACTAGCCAGATGCTGCAATCAGTGGCCAGGCCCGTAGCCAATTACCATATTTTTCGCTCTATTAGACGCACCGGACAATAAGATGCACCTAGTTTTTAGGGGAGGAAAACAAGAAATAAGAAAGCAACGCAAAGCCTCCTGAGCAAAGAGTGAGTGCTCCTCCTTCTTTGCTCAGGAGGCTTTGCGGGGCTATCCCTGAAGCCAGGAGAACAAGCAGGATCGGTGCGCACCAATCCCTCTTGCCCTCCTGGCTTCAGCGAACACAAGCCTCCTGGCTTTTCCCCTACCTCCCGCAAGAGCCGAGCGCTCTTTAAAGGGAGCGTGGCTCTTGGGGGCTTTTCTGGGAGTTGGGGGAAGGGACAGAGCCACGCACTCTGTCCCTTCCCCCACCTCCTGCAAAAGCCAGGGATAGCCGCACAAAGCCTCTGAGGGCAGCAGGATGAAGGTTCCCTACTGCCCTGTGGAGGCTTAGCCTCGCAGCCTGCATTTGCGCCATAAGACACACACACATTTCCCCTTACTTTTTAGGAGGGGAAAGGTGCGTCTTATAGAGCGAAAAATACGGTAATAACTAGTTCAAGCTAGTTCAGGCAGCTGGTTGCTCTAAGGCACTGCTGAAACAACGTGAACACTCTGCCTCAGCTACTGGGTAACTGTCCATGGTCCTGAAACCCACATTCTAGTTCCTCTCCAATGTTCTGATCCTGCCTTACTTTCCTGCCAGCCTGGGACCCTTTGCTTGGGCCATCACCTGTCATAAGATGAAGGGAGACCTCAAGGTTCAGGACAGGAGGGAAATGAAATGCAGGAAGTACAAGGATGTAATTAAGAGTGGTCACTGATAACATAGGCATTCTGGCATTAATAAGTCAATGAAGCCTTTTGTGGGTGCCTCCAAAATGGTGTAAGTGTGTACAGAGTTGGGCTTCGGTTCCCAGAAGTTCAGCAACCATGGCACTAAGAGAAGAAAGCCCCTCCTCTAGACTCCCCCCCCCCCCGAAGAGACCAAGAGCTGAGCGGTTTAAAGAGACGTCTCCTGCTGTAACTACATAACTCAAAATAAAAAGACAAAGCTTCGACATGGCGCAATTAAAGCAGGAGGCATTGATTTCTGCACCAGCCCGGCTCATTAATTCCAGATGCTCCGACGAAACCCATCCCTGCGCAGCCTCTCTCTGCAAGAGGAGGCGGCAGACCAGGAGGATATTGGATTCTGATGTCCCTGGTGGCAACCACCCTTTATCGCTAGCCAGTCGCAAGGAGGAGGACAGAGGCTGCCTTGATCCTTCCAAAAGGCATGCAGGACCGCTGCCTGCCTGGGATGGTCAAAAGTGTCCTGGAATACACCTCGTGTGATGTTCTGTCATGCCAAAGGCAGCACAACTCCTGAAGCTTTGCAAATCGGGAACCTCAGGAAATGTTAAGAACGGAGATACTGGAGCCAGCATTGTTCTTTGTCCAGGGCTCCGAAGCGAAGTACAACTGAACAGGTGCCTCTGGGAGGCTCACAAACAGGGCATGCAGGATACTGGCCATTTTTGCCTGTTGCAGTAACTTGGAATTACAGATAGACTGCCTATGAATAGGGAGGCTCAACTAACAATTGTGGCTAATGGTCTTGGCTAGTCCAGTACTATTCTCCATGCATTTGTTTACTCTTTCTAAAAAATAAATAAAAGCAATCAAAACTATGGGCCACAATCACATCTCGTGGGAGTGGATTCCGCAACGTAATCATCAATTTGGTACATTTTTGGCTCAACTCTTGAAGCTGCTTTGTAGTAAACACGTATTTGCTTAATCTGGAAAGTAATAGTAATAGGCCCAAATTGCATCAATTTAAAGCAATTAGTGCACTCAAGTTTGAAAATCAAAGCTTTCCTCAGCTCAGAATTACTTCAGTGCAGTATTTTGATTTTGATATATTTTTTTCTCCTTTTCAAGGAGAGCCGACAAGTCCTGACCAACAGTTGTGAACATTCCTGGAAGGGGGGTGGGGGGAGGAAACGGCTCTTCCTTCATTGTGCTCCAAATCTTGCATGTTTCTGGTGCTAAGCTAAAAATAGAACTCTGAAGTTCTGTAAGTTCATCAGTCTGATTAATCACTTAAGAACCGTTTAATAGACTAAAATAGGTGTTCCCAGTTGAACCCAGAAACGGATTCTTCTTATTCTCTTTTTAATGCAGTAAGTGCAGGTGACAGGAAACCCCTTTGAAGAGACATCTCTGTTCTCAGAATAGCCAAGATGGGGCCCTCCAGAGATTGCCACACTCCAACCCCCATTTAGAAGAGGAATATCTCTTCCAAAATGGCACCCTCTGCAAGACACACATCTAAAAACAAAAGAAGACATTCTCTTCAAACACACATTTCATTCCCATGCCAATCTAGGCTTTAATAGTATATTTATTTTTATTTATACTCTGCCTTATTGCACAGATTCGAACCACCGACCATCTGACGGTAAGCCGCTGAGACCACATAACTCCAGTCATGAAAGACCTACATTGGCTCCCAGTACGTTTCCGAGCACAATTCAAAGTGTTGGTGCTGACCTTTAAAGCCCTAAATGGTCTTGGCCCAGTATACCTGAAGAACTGTCTCCACCCCCATCATTCTGCCCGGACACTGAGGTCCAGCGCCGAGGGCCTTCTGGCGATTCCCTCACTGCAAGAAGCCAAGTTACAGGAACCAGGCAGAGGGCCTTCTCGGTAGTTGCGCCCGCCCTGTGGAACGCCCTCCCACCAGATGTCAAAGAAATAAACAACTGTCTGACTTTTAGAAGACATCTGAAGGCAGTCCTGTTCAGGGAAGCTTTTCATGTTTGAAGTTTTATTCTGTTTTTAATGCTCTGTTGAAAGCAGTCCAGAGTGGCTGGGGAAACCCAGCCAGATGGGCGAGGTATAAATAATAAATTATTATTGTTGTTGTTATTGTTGCTGTTGCTGTTGTTGTTACAGTGGTGCCTCAGGTTAAGAACTTCATTCGTTCCGGAGGTCCGTTCTTAACCTGAAAATGTTCTTAACCTGAAGTACCACTTTAGCTAATGGGGCCTCCTGCTGCTGCTGCGTGATTTCTGTTCTCACCCTGAAGCCAAGTTTTTACCCCGAGGTACTATTTCTGGGTTAGGGGAGTCTGTAACCTGAAGCGTCTGTAACCTGAGGTACCACTGTATTACTATTATTAGCCCAAGAGGCTCAGTGGTTTAGACCACAGTGCCACCCATGTCCCAATACCCTCACAGCGGCCAACCAGAGGTCTATGGGGAGCTTGCAAACGGGACACGAAGGTAACACGTCTTATCTCGGCAGCTCATAAATCTTGAGGCCTGCTGGGCTCGACTCCCAGACCAATTAGGCCTGCCGGACATCAAAAGCTCTTGCCGCGGCAAACAGAAAAGCCATACTTTCGCTTTTCCTCCACATACCTTTCAGCAGTCTGTCGCAGTCTTAGTCTCCTGTAAGTGCTGTGAATCTGGGCCCATAACCAGATGGGCAGTTGGGATACTGCCAGGGAGATAAAGTCCATCATGGCCCCCAAGCCGGCTGCCGGACGATCCATCAACCTCCCGTAGTCACGCAGTATCAACAATTAGTGACATGAGTTTCTAGAAGATTTCTTGCCACATTCCAGAGCTCATGCACACTCTATCAGCAGATAATGCACAGCCAAAAGTTGCACTCAGGAGAGCATTATTTACAAGTGTATTCAGCGTTGATCAGAACACAGAAAAACATGACTGCCTGCTTTAGTGTCTACGACACAGAGAGAGAAAACGAAAGCAATAGCAAACATAAACATCCTGTGAACAGGACATGCGCAGACTCTGACTCACAAAGCCTGCTCCCTTTTAAGGTGGAACGGAAATATCTTAACAGGTAACACTTCCCTCCCTGCTTTGAACACCAGTTCTGGTAACAACAACTGGAAACAACACCGCCTCTAATGGAGAAGGCCATAGCTATTGTTGCTAGAAACTAGTCTTTCAAACTATCCAGCTTCAGGGCAGTGACTACCCTGCTTGGAGTTATTTCCACGGTTTCAACTATGCGTTGTGTGTGGGCCTACTGACTTTTGCCTGTCTTGAATCTTCCAGCAGGGACCCTGCTGAGTTCTAATATTTTGAGAGGGGGAAGAAACTTTTGATTGCCCCCCCCCAAAAAATATTGAAAACTACAGCCACAGAGCCTCTACTTATTGTTCCTAGAATATTCCCAAAGATTATACTCATTTCAGCCACAAAGATTTCGAGGAATGAAGCGAAACGTCCCCCTCACACCTGAGTGCCCCTTCTCCAAAATAAGGGTTTTCTTTGTCCAGATACTGTGAATGAATGAATGCTGCCCCCCCCCAATTGGCTGATTATTAGGGGGTGGGGCTCCACTGTATGGTACATAAAACACCTACCCCTTTGAACTGGCAGATCAGATTCCCACCCCAGTCCACTCCTCATTTTTCTCAGCTATCATGGCAAACTGAACAAAGATCATTTCATGCGCCAAATACCATGTGGTTTTCAATTGTCATTACAGAATTCTCTCAGTTTTAATGAATGCCAAAGCCGGGTCTCTCCTCCGCCTGCCCCCCCCCCACATGAGGAAGGAGGGGGAAACGGAATCTTGGTTTTCAGCAAAGGTTAATAAACAGCGAAAGCACCAAGTCTCCTCCGATTAAGCAGGCTGAAAGAAGCCTGTAAATCGTTACAGGATTTAATTGCGCCATATGAAAACGAAGTGCGGACGTTGGGTGATTCGGTATTCAAGTCCTTCTTCACATAGTGCAGAGTTAAACTATGGAACTCACTCCCACAGGAGGCAACAAGGGTCACCAACTTGGATGGATTTGAAAAGGGATTGGGTAAATTCATAGCGGAGGAGAGGGTTATCAAGGACCCCACCCCACAAAACACCATAAAACAGGGGGGAGGGCCGTCACTTAGTGGCAGAGCAGTTGTGTTGAATGCTGAAGGTTCCAGGTTCAAATCCCAGCATCTGCAACTAGGGCTGGGACTGTCCCCTTCCTGGAACCCTGGAGGGCTGCTGCCAGTCCGTGTAGACAGCACTGAGGTGGATGGACCCATGTTCTTACTTGGTGCAAAGCAGCTCCTTATGTCATCTGGTGGCTACACCCTAACCCGGGGGGTGGGGACGTGGAACCATCCAGATGGTAATGGACTCCAAATCCCATCATCCTTGGCTAGGCTGGCTGGGGCTGATGGGAGTGGGAGTCCAAAAGCCTGGAAAGCCACAGTGTGATGGCCTGGGATTCGGACTCAGATGCTGAACCTGAGGGATCCCAGCCTGCACAGGATTCCCTGCCTCCAGAACCAGCTGAGCCGGGGCTGGGGCATGAGCCTGAAGGGTCCTCACCTGTGCTGGATCCTCAGGTGCAGGCATCAGCTGAGTCTGCTCTGGCTCCTGAGGTGATGGAGGACCCATTGCCTGCAGGTGCTCCACTCTCAGCCCCATCAGGGGAAGGTGAGGTTGCCTCTGGGTCCGGTAACCCTCCAGCCTCTCCTGAGCTGCAGAGGCTCAGGGCAGAGAGGCGGAGGGAACTAAGTTCCCGCAGGAGGAGTGCTCGCTTCCAGGCCAGGAGAGGCAAGTCACCAGAGGATCAGGGCCACCCTAGGCCTTGGGGCAGATAAAAGCCGGCCAGCCCCAGTCCCAAGTTGCGGGAGCAACATTGTTGGTTGTCAGTTCCAGCCTGATCCCTGACCTGCTTCCCTGCCGGAGCTCCTGACCCGCCCTGGCTCCCTGCTTGCAAGCCTGTTCCTGACCACACCCGACTCCCTGCCCTGCCCCCAGCTTCAACTTCTATGGACTGCCTTCATATTGCACCATCGACCTCGGACTGGACTCAGACCTCGCCTCTCAGTTAGCCCCCGGGACCACACACACAGGTTTCCTTACTCTCTACTTTGAAGGGGGAAATTTATGGAGAAGAGACGGGTCAATCAGTGGCTCTCAGCAGTAATGGCTAAGTGGAACTTCCATGTTCAGGGCCAGTATATCTGAGTACTGGAGGCTGTAGGACAGGAATAGGGAACCTGTGGCCCTGCAGATGTTGCTGGACTACAATTCCCTTCACCCCTGGCCATTGGCCATGCAGGTTGGGACTCATGGGATTGGGAGTCCAACAATTTCCTGAGCGTCAAAAGTTCCTTTAACTTGCAATCTTCAAGAAGTGTGTTTCTTCAAGGAGTTGCACTGCCAGAACTTCCCCACAAAAATCCCAAACATGCCGGTTTCCGCGCTTGGAAAAGCTGCGCAGATTATGGAAATAATCTTGCTCTGCATGGTTGTTTATGCAGTTGTGACTATTTCAAATCACATGTTTCTGTGGGGAAGGAGAACAAGCAGGTGCCACATAATACTGACTCCGCACTTGTAAAAAATCAATCTATTTTAGTGTGGCAGTAACCACACTTTGGAACTCCCTGCCTACAGAGACCAGGCGGACCTGCGCAAAACATTTCTGTTTAGGCAAGCCTACATAAATGTATGTGGAATGTTGATAAGTGTTTTAATCTGGTTTTAGCTCATAGCTGATTTTAATCATTTTCTCATTATTTCAAATACTTGCTTTTGTTTTTACTGATAATTTCATTGTTTGTAAACTGCCTTGGATTGTGTGTCTTGTTGTTTTTTACGATCAAGCGGTATATAAATTTTATGAAATAAATAATATAAACTCGAGTCGCTCTGAAATTTCATCAAGCATCGCCTGGACAGTTTTGAACCTCATTTCATATGGTTCATAAACTTGCTTTTGGAAAGCTAAGATTCTCATGAGCTTGGCACCGAAGCCCAACGCTCTCCGCTCCAGCAGAATTGCACCAAACCTGCACACGCAACCCCCTTTCAAATGCAGCTTTCAAAAAATGGAGCAACAAGCTGCTTCACCTGTTCTTTGAACCCTTCAAAGTTTTCAGAAGGGGAGTAGACCAGGGGTAGACAACCTAAGACCTGGGGGCTGGATGCGGCCCAATCGCCTTCTCAATCCGGCCCATAGACGGTCCGGGAATCAGCGTGTTTTTACATGAGTAGAATGTGTCCTTTTATTTAAAATGCATCTCTGGGTTATTTGTGGGACCTGCCTGGAGTTTTTACATGCGTAGAAGGTGTCCTTTTATTTAAAATGCATCTCTGGGTTATTTGTGGGACCTGCCTGGTGTTTTTACATGAGTAGAATGTGTCCTTTTATTGAAAATGCATCTCTGGGTTATTTGTGGGGCATAGGAATTCGTTCATTATTTTTTTTCAAAATATAGTCCGGCCCACCACATGGTCTGAGGGACGGTGGACCGGCCCACGGCTCAAAAAGGTTGCTGACCCCTGGAGTAGACAGGCTAACCCGTTGCAATATTGGGGGGGGGGGGAGAATCCATGGAAGGGGTTAATCCTCTTCACACACAAACTTTTCAGGCTCCGAAAGGGTGCAGAGCCATTCTATCTGGCTGCAAAGAGATTAAGGCTGATGCCAGGTTCTCTCGTGCTTGTTGAGAGACCGGACGATGATTTATGATATTTTATTTCCACGTCCCTTTAAACTATAATGCAGCGATAAAACACACAGGCACATCCATTTCATCGCAGTCACGTTAGCCCCTCGTCCTTTCTCTCTCTCTCCTTCCTCCCCCTCCGCAAGCATCTTCCCAGCATTCTATAGACAGCCACCTTCTGACTTTCTAACTTAAAAAACAGTGGTACCTCAGGTTAAAGATGCTTCAGGTTACAGACGCTTCAGGTTACAGACTCCGTTAACCCAGAAATAGTACCTCGGGTTAAGAACTTTGCTTCAGGATGAGAACAGAAATCGTGCGGCAGCAGCGGGAGGCCCTATTAGCTAAAGTGGTACTTCAGGTTAAGAACAGTTTCAGGTTGAGAACAGACCTCCAGAACGAATTAAGTTCTTAACCCAAGGTACCACTGTAGCAATTTAAAAAATCAAACAGAATCAAGCACCACTCAGTGTAAACATGTTAAGTTCCCACATTTTACCTATTTGCAAGGAGCAAACGAATTTTGCTGCCCCCAGTTATCGTGGCTAGTAGCCACTGACAGGCCTCTCCTCCATTAGTCTGTCCAATCCTTTTTTAAAGGCTTCCTTTTAAAGGCTTCACTGCCTCCTGTTCCATAGTTCAACTTTTCTTTGGCGATCCCTCGTAGCCAAGTAAGATTGTCTTCCATAAACACGGTTTTAACAATGAGTCCGTAAGTGACTGCGGAGACCAATTCTGGATCCACATGGCCTTCCACAGTAGGGACATAGGTTTCCGGGCAGGAGTTGATCATGGTGAGGGTTTGCCAAGCGTGCCTTCCTCCTAGCACGTTTCTCCCTTGCGTCCTGAGTTCAAGTGTCTTCAAAGCCCATGACACCATTGGTAAAGGCTATTCTCCAATTGGAGCGCTCACAGGCTACTGTTTCCCAGTTGTCAGTGTTTATACTACATTTGTTTTTAAGATTTTCCTAGAGACAGTCTTTAAACCTCTTTTGTTGACCACCAGCTTTACGCTTTCCATTTTAAAGTTCAGAATAGAATAGTTGCTTTGGAAGGTGATAATCAGGCATCCACACAACATGACCAATCCAACGAAGCTGATGTTGAAAAATCATTGCTTCAACGCTGGTAATCTTTGCTTCTTCCAGTACACTGGTATTAGTTCGTCTTCCCAAATGACGTGTAAAATTTATTGTAGACACCGTTGATGGAATCTTTCGAGGAGTGGGAGATAGTGTTTATAAGTTGCCCACATTTCACAAGCATACAGTAAGGTTGTTAGTACAATAGCTTTGTAAACAAGCATCATGGTTTCCCCATGTATATCTTGGTCCTCAAACACTCTGCACTTCAGTCGAGAGAAAGCTGCACTCACAGAGCTCAGGCAATGCGGGATTTCGGCAACAATGTCGGCCCTTGTGGAAAGATAACTGCCCAGGTAGGAGAAGTTATCAACATTTTCCAATGTTATACCATTGAGTTGGATTTGTGGTGCTGCAGAGGGGTTAAAAGGTAAAGGGACCCCTGACCATTAGGTCCAGTCGTGGCTGACTCTGGGGTTGCGGCGCTCATCTCGCTTTACTGGCCGAGGGAGCCGGCGTACAGCTTCCGGGTCATGTGGCCAGCATGACTAAGCCGCCTCTGGCAAACCAGAGCAGCGCATGGAAATGCCGTTTACCTTCCCGCCGGAGTGGTACCTATTTATCTACTTGCACTTTGAGGTGCTTTCGAACTGCTAGGTTGGCAGGAGCAGGGACTGAGCAATGGGAGCTCACCCCGTCACGGGGATTCGAACCGCCGACCTTCTGATCGGCAAGCCCTAGGCTTATTGGTGCAGCACTTTGGTTTTTTCCAATGTTGAGTGATAGGCCAAGCTTTTCGTAAGCTTCTGCAAAGATATTTAGTATGGTTTTTCATGCGCTGCATGAAAAGTACTTTCTTTTTTCTGTCCTGAACAGAAGGAAGCCTTATTTGGAACTCCTTCCACTTAGTCATCTGGCTTTTTAAAAAATTTTGTGGTGAATTATCCTAAATGTACTTCAAATTCAGCACGAAGACACCTCTATCTTTCAAGGGTTGTACTACATGACCCATGGGGTCCCTCTAATAGTCTATCATCCTATTCTTTGACCCTTACACTGAGTCAAACCCTGAATCTATCTAGCACAGTGGTTTTCAAACTTTTTTCCTCTGGGCCACACTTTCAGAATAAAAATTTGCTCTCGCCACACTAATTTTTTTCATTGATAAATACCGTATTTTTTGCTCTATAAGACTCACTTTTTCCCTCCTAAAAAGTAAGGGGAAATGTGTGTGCATCTTATGGAGTGAAGGCAGGCTGCGCAGCTATCCCAGAAGCCAGAAGAGCAAGAGGGATTGCTGCTTTCACTGTGCAGCGATCCCTCTTGCTGTTCTGGCTTCTGAGATTCAGAATATTTTTTTTCTTGTTTTCCTCCTCCAAAAACTAGGTGCGTCTTGTGGTCTGGTGCGTCTTATAGAGCGAAAAATACGGTACATTGGAAAACAAAAAGAAAAAAACTCCTAGCAGAGCTTGATTTCTAGAACAGAACACAACTACTTTATAATATGTTCACGGGACACCCAGGAAGTATAAAACAAAGCAGCTGCATAAGAACATGAATCGCTCCCAAAATATAATTAGAAACAAGCCTCTTACATATACGTACCTTAAGTATGTATACAAACTCGGGAGTGATATAAAAAGAAAAGAATGTAAGCTCTTTTTATATGCAATAACAGCAGCAAGAATACTATTGGCCCAAAAATGGAAGCAAGAAGAATTACCGACGATTGAAGAATGGAGGATGAAGTTACTGGACTATGCAGAACTAGATAAACTAACAGGAAGAATTCGAAACCGGCGGGACCAGAAATTCACGGAAGACTGGAGTAAATTTACGGACTATTTGAAAAGTATTTGTGAAGATCAGACGACGTTTGTAGGTTTGCAAGAAGTTCTGTGAGGAGTATTGTTGGAAGTATTGCAAAAATAGATAAGGGGAAGGGTAATTTGTTAATAGACTTAAAGGCAATATAAAGTTAAGAAATGCATAAGAAGTGGATAAAACGGTGGATTATCAGAGGTGCTGATGGAAGTCTAAAAAGATTGTATAAGTGATAAGTTTCGTGGTACATTTAATAATTCATATGTTAAAATCAATAAAAATTATTATTAAAAAAAGTATGTATACAAACTCAATGACAGGCGTGAACTTGCTTTTGCTGGGAAATCTCATTCGTATTAGGTCTGATTTAGGAGACAAACAAACTCTCATCTCCTTATCAATGCAAAATCTTGCTCTCGTTTTGAAAAGATATCTGTCTATATTCTGCAATATAAATTCCATACTATACTACACTGAAATGCTTAAATGTTTCTTTGATTGTCCTTGCTGTCCCTCTGCTGCCACACCCTTTGAGAACCACTGGTCTAGGCAATGCGGCCTACACTGACTGGCAGTGGCTTCAGGTGGCAGTGGCTTCAGGCAATAAACTGTACCCAGCAATTTATAGGTACAATTTATGGGGACTGAACCTGGGATCTTCTGCATACAAAGGAGATGCTCTATCACTGAGCTACCCATTTCTTATTTTTTTTTTGCAATATGCCAATTTATTTCAATTTAAAACCTATCCATCCATTAAAAGGCAGATAACCAATCCGCCTAAAAATCCTTTAAACTGGTTAACAGTCTTAACATATTTAAATCAACAGTACAAGGAAGTTGGCCAAAATAAAGAGAACGATAAGAAGAGGTTGCAAAATGAGACTCTTTTTTTTAGCAGTTAAAAAAAACCACACCAAGTTGTACAGTTTTCAAAGTCTGCAACTTTTGGCATATGGCTGAAACAATATTTCCTTCAAATAAACCCAATTACTTCATTAACCTAATCTGCTCAGTTTGCCATTGCGACACCGCTGCAGCTGCTCAGACGGAATTTGCAAGTGATCTCAGCCCCCAAAATAGAAAAGGGGGGGGGGGAGTAATGTGACTTTCCTTTTCCTTTTTAAATTTAACGTATTTGCCACCAATTAAACTCTCCTCAAGACAACACAACCACGGAAAACATGAATTTAAACACGAATGAAATATAACCCATTCCAAGCCAGAGGATCTTTAGCAAAGTTGTCCTGGAGTTCTCTTTGTTTTGTACTGAAGCTGGGGAAAAAGGACTGCCTGCTCCATAATCCAATCTTCCTCAAGCTGCTGCCTTCTAAATGGGAGCTGGACTACAACTCCCATCGCTCAGCCAGCACATGCTGACGAGAGTTATACAGTGGTACCTCAGGTTAAGTACTTAATTTGTTCCAGAGGTCCGTACTTAGCCTGAAACTGTTCTTAACCTGAAGCACCACTTTAGCTAATGGGGCCTCCTGCTGCCGCCGGAGCACAATTTCTGTTCTCATCCTGAAGCAAAGTTCTTAACCTGAAGCACTATTTCTGGGTTAGCGGAGTCTGTAACCTGAAGCGTATGTAACCTGAAGCATATGTAACCCTGAGGTACCACTGTAATCCCAAACATCAGGTTGGGCATCGGGCTGGAGAACGCTGCTCTCAAGGAAGGACAATGGAGGAGGAAGCTTCTCAGGCACCTGGGGCGGTGTGCCCAGGGATGGGGCGAACAGCCCACAGGGGCAAGGTGCGCGGCGCACATAGGGACGGAACGGGCCACTTGCCCATGCTGTCCCTATGGGCGCCACTGTGTGCTGTGTCCTTATGGGCGCTGCAGTACACCACGTCCCTATGGGCACCACTGTAGTGATCAGGTGGCATTGCTATGAAGAATTACAGTGGTGCCTCGCAAGACGAAAATAATCCGTTCTGCGAGTCTCTTCGTCTAGCGGTTTTTTTGTCTTGCGAAGCAACCCTATTAGCGGCTTAGTGGATTAGCGCTATTAGCGGTTTAGCGGCTATTAAAGGCTTAGCAGCTTAGCGGCTAAAAGGCTATTAGCCGCTTAGCGGCTTAGAAAAAGGGGGGGAGCAAAAAAAATCGCAAGACTCGCAAGACTTTTTCGTTTTGCGAAGCAAGCCCGTAGGGAAATTCGTCTTGCGAAGCGCATCGAAAAACGGAAAACCCTTTCGTCTAGCGGGTTTTTCGTCTTGCGAGGCATTCGTCTTGCGGGGCACCACTGTATAACAAATATAGAGTAAGCCATCTGTGTCAGCATTGCATTGCGTTGACTGGGTTTAAACTATTTTGATATGATTTTTGATCAATCCACACCTCTGCATCCCTGTTCCATTTCTCTTTCTTGACAAGTCACGGGCTTCTCACATGAAAGTGATAATGATCACTGTCCTTCTGACCATCCTTCGTATCGTGTGTATTGCTTGTTTATGACCTATGGGGTTGCCAAATGCACTCCTTTGTAGTTCTGTTTTGTTTACCCCAGAAATATGTGTGCTTAATTACTTTTCGTAGTTTAACTTCGGCCCCAAGTGGGGTTTGCTGAAATGTTCAGACGAACACTCTATAAAAAGTTCTTTTGTGAATAAAATTACCTGGGCCAGGGGGAGAGACAGATTATATACACCCCCTTCCCAGAGTCTTGCTGGTTCAAGCCTCTGTGTGTATTCTTATTAACCAGAGTTCAATCCTTCCTTTACTTTGGAAACGCCTCACACCACCGCACGCCCCGTGCTGTCCCTAGGGGTGCCGGGCGCCACGGGGCACCCAGCACCCATAGGGATGGAGCATGCGGCGCCCATAGGGACAGGGCACGCAGTGAGGCCTCAGCCGCCCTACGCTGGGGGGAGGCAGCAGGAGGACAGCGCGGAGCCTGCGGGCACCGCGACACATGGCTCGTGGGCTGCAGGCCCTGCGGTGACGAGTGCTGCCCGCCATTTTGTCACACACACCCTGTCAGGATGGCACACGGGGCGGCCCGCCCCCACCCTTCGTATGCCCCTGACTCTACCCAAACATTTACAGTGGGAGGGCATTAATAGTTTTATTGTCGTCATTGCCTGTAATAGCAAACTTGGGTAGATGAACACCTATCAGTTGGGAAGCAATTTAGAACCACTCAGAAACTACTTAGTGGTTTCAGTCTAGTCAAAGGACTTAACTTTGTAGATTACAGTGGTACCTCAGGTTACATACGCTTCAGATTACATACGCTTCAGGTTACAGACTCCGCTAACCCAGAAATAGTGCTTCAGGATAAGAACAGAAATCGTGCTCCGGCGGCGCAGCAGCAGGAGGAGGCTCCATTAGCTAAAGTGGTGCTTCAGGTTTAGAACAGTTTCAGGTTAAGAACGGACCTCCAGAACGAATTAAGTATTTAACCCAAGGTACCACTATACAGTGGTACCTCGGGATAAGAATGAGATCCATTCCGGAGCCCTGTTCGCATCCTGAATAGAACGTAAGACGCGACTGTGCGTGCTGTGTTTTGCCGCTTCCGCGCATGCGTTTTGCTGCTTCCGCGCATGCGTGTGATGTCATTTTGAGCGTCTGCGCATACGCAAGCGGCAAAACCCTTTCCGTTACTTCCGGGTCGCCGCGGAGCGTAACTTGAAAATGCTCAACCTGAAGCACATTCAACCCGAGGTATGACTGTATGTTTATTTATTTATTTATTAAAAAACCCAAAACAGCCTGACAAAAACCTGGCAACTTAAAAGAACATTGCTGGAAGGTTGAAGTCCCAACCAAAGAAGAATGGCAACTTAAACTTGATGGGATATGCGCAGCTTGCAGATTTAACATGTAGAATAAGAGAACAAGAAGAACGTACGTTTAAAGAAGACTGGAAAATGTTTACTGAATATATGGGTGGAACTTAACGCTGGTAGCATTAAGTTCAATTCAACATTGCAAATAGGTTTTGATGGATGTAACAATAGATTACAGTGGTGCCCCGCAAGACGAATGCCTCGCAAGACGGAAAACCCGCTAGACGAAAGGGTTTTCCGTTTTTGAGTTGCTTCGCAGGACGAATTTCCCTATGGGCTTGCTTCGCAAGACGAAAATGTCTTGCGAGTCTTGAGATTTTTTTTCCGCTCCCCCCCCCCCTTTTTCTAAGCCGCTAAGCCTTTAATAGCCTTTTAGCAGCTAAGCCGCTAAGCCGATAAGCCTTTAATAGCCGCTAAACAGCTAATAGCGCTAATCCGCTAAGACGCTAATAGGGTTGCTTCGCAAGACGAAAAAACCGCTAGACGAAGACACTCGCGGAACGGATTAATTTCATCTTGTGAGGCACCACTGTACTGAATGTAAAATATGCAGGGATGCGTGGTATGCAAAATGAACCACGGAAAGAGAAGAAGGGACGTCATTGATTTAAGATTGTTTAAATTAATGTTTTGAAATGCAAATTTGTGTGTGTATGTGTGTGTGTGTGTGTTTATATTTTGCTGGAAGGAAGTTGATCCAAGGAGGAGAGAAGGGACAGGAACATAAGATCCTGCCTTATATGGAGTCAGACGCTGCGGTCCATCAGCAGCAGTATTGTCCACACTGACTGGCAGCAACTTACCAGGGTTTGGGGCAGGAAGCTTCTCCCAGCCCTAACAGGGGGTGCCATTGGGTTTTGAGCTGGAGACCTTCAAAACCATACCAGGTAGATGCTATTGCTCTTTCCCTGTGTGGCCTTCAGGTATCACAGAACTCCCAACTCCCATCATCCCTGGCCATTGGCCATCCCAGCTGGGCCTGGTGGGATCTGGAGTCCAACAGGTCCCTCACCCCTTGTCCAAAGGAACGGAAAATGGGGAAGACAACGGAGAACAGCATATCAGCTGGGGAGAATTAAGGAAGATAGGGGGCAGAGAGAGAGAAGGATGGGGCTAGCCTGTGCCCCCAACAGCTTATAATAAGGGGGCAATGACAATAAAGATATTATTATTATTATTATTATTATTATTATTATTATTATTATTATTAAATATCCTGGAGCAGGACAGGAGCATGCTATGATGCTAAAAACCTCCCCCCCCCCACTGCCCTATTCAGCAATTACAGTGGTACCTCGGGTTAAGTACTTAATTCGTTCCGGAGGTCCGTTCTTAACCTGAAACTGTTCTTAACCTGAAGCACCACTTTAGCTAATGGGGACTCCTGCTGCTGCTGCGCCACCAGAGCACAATCTCTGTTCTCATCCTGAAGCAAAGTTCTTAACCTGAAGCACTATTTCTGGCTTAGTGGAGTGTGTAACCTGAAGCGTATGTAACCTGAAGTGTATGTAACCCGAGGTACCACTGTACAATGACTGCAGCTCACAACTTAAAAGGCCTGGAAGAATAAAAAGGATGGCCCAAGAGGGAGCCTAATAGGGGCCAGGTGAGTCTTTCTGGGGAAGGAGCTCCAGAAATGGGCCACCACCACCGAAAAGGCCCTGCTTCCCATTACCATCTACCTTTGCCCCTCAGACAACAATGGGGACACCTGGAAGAAGGCCTTGCTTGCTTCAGGACTCTGCACAGCCACCCCCCAACGTGGCTTCTTTCTATGGGGCACTTAGAAAAGACAGGGAGGAATTTTCCACACAAAAATACAGAACACACCAAACTGGGGCTTGCCAGTTTCCGAATGCTTGGGAAATACCAGGCCACATTCACCTCAGCCCTGCAACGCTCCAAGACAAGGGAGAGGAGACCATGACAGCTCCCCTCCCCCTGAAACATTTGAGCTTCTTCATTTGTTATATTTTTACCCCCTCCTTCCCCTGGGGAGGCACTCCAACTCAAGATAAGACAGTCAAAGACTCATGTAAAAATGGTAATAAACAGCAAATAATAATAATAATAATAATAATAATAATAATAATAATAATTTATTTATACCCCGCCCATCTGGCTGGGTTTCCCAAGGGTTTCCCAAACTCTGGGCGGCTTCCAACAGAACACTATAATACAATAACCTATTAAATATTAAAAGCTTACCTAAACAGGGCTGCCTTCAGATGTCTTCTAAAAGTTGGTAGTTATTTTTCTCTTTAACATCTGGTGGGAGGGCGTTCCACAGGGAGGGTGCCACTACCGAGAAGGCCCTCTGCCTGGTTCCCTGTAACTTGGCTTCTTGCAGCGAGGGATCCGCCAGAAGGCCCTCGGCGCTGGACCTCAGTGTCTGGGCAGAACGATGGAGGTGGAGACGCTCCTTCAGGTATACTGGGCCGGGGTCATTTAGGGCTTTCAAGGTCAGCACCAACACTTTGAATTGTGCTCAGAAACGTACTGGGAGCCAGTGTAGGTCTTTCAAGACCGGTGTTATACAGTCTTGGCAGCCACTCCCAGTCACCAGTCTAGCTGCCGCATTCTGGATTAATTGCAGTTTCTGGGTCACCTTCAAAGGTAGCCCCACGTAGAGCGCATTGCAGTAGTCTAAGCGGGAGATAACTAGAGCATGCACCACTCTGGCCAGACAGTCTGCAGGCAGGTAGGGTCTCAGCCTGCATACCAGATGGAGCTGGTAAACAGCTGCCCTGGACACAGATTTGACCTGTGCCTCCATGGACAGCTGTGAGTCCAGAATGACTCCCAGGCTGCGCACCTGGTCCTTCAGGGGCACAGTTACCCCATTCAGGACCAGGGAGTCCTCCACACTTGCCCGCCTCCTGTCCCCCCAAAACAGTACTTCTGTCTTGTCAGGATTCAACCTCAATCTGTTAGCCGCCATCCATCCTCCAACCGCCTTCCAGCAAGCAAAGGCAGAAACAGTATTCCCAATCGCCCGCTCCCTAAAGGCTTGGAAAAATGGGTTTTTAACTGTTGGCAAAAATATGTCAATGCACCTCCATGGGGAGGGAGGTTCATAGGGGGTCGGTGGGTGTGGCTGCCACAGAATAGGATCTAGCCTGCATCCCTGCGGAACAGGTGATGTGCACTGGCGGGATCAAGAGTGAGACCCTCTCCCTTGCAGATCTTAAAATGCTGAGCTAATAGTTTTAGAACAAAAAAATTAGGGCAAAAAGCCTTTTCACCCCCCCCCTCCACAAAAGGCCGGGGTGGGTTGGGTTGGGGAGTCCATCATTTTCCCCGACAACAATATTCCTCCCAAGGACTTTCCCAGCCATCCAGGCGTTCTCCTCTTTGTTCAGATCAAAGACCTATCCTATAGGCGGACAATTTGATTCATTGGCTTATTGACTAACACTCCTCAATTACTAAGCCGCAATTAGCCTCCGGCCAGGGCCTCGTCCTCAACCAAAGGTCACGGACCATTTTCTGGGGTCGCTGTACATCAGCAGACAGACACCCGCGTTGGACAAAGTTCATGCTGCAAGATCAAACCGATGCAGGCAGGGGAAAGGGCCAGGGCAAACCATACCTCGTTTGCCCCAGGTACAACTGATGTTCGTACGATACCAGGAACGAGGTGCCCTTGAAGCAGGGGGTAAAGGTAAAGGTAAAGGAACCCCTGACCATTAGGTCCAGTCGTGGCCGGCTCCCATTGCTCGGTCCCTGCTCCTGCCAACCTAGCAGTTCGAAAGCACAAAGTGCAAGTAGATAAATAGGTACCGCTCCAGCGAGGAGGCAAACGGTGTTTCCGTGCGCTGCTCTGGTTTGCCAGAAGCGGCTTAGTCATGCTGGCCACATGACCCAGAAGCTGTACGCCAGCTTCCTCGGCCAGTAAAGCGAGATGAGCGCTGCAACCTCAGAGTCGGCCACAGCTGGACCTAATGGTCAGGGGTCCCTTTACCTTTAACTTGCGTTAGCAAGTTTCTTTGCTTAGAAGAGTTTACATTCCCTTTACCTTTATCTTTAATATGTTAATACCCCACTGCTGCCAACTTCAAATCCGCATCTCATATTCTCAACTGCACACGGGAAGCAATTTTTCAGGCAGAGGCGTTCATAAATGCATTTCGGAAGCGGCAGAACCCAATGCGCCACCTGGGAACTCCTCCCCACAAGCAGAGGTGGGTGAAGCCCCATGGCATCCAGCACAAACAATGCTCATGCAGCGTACGTGAAGCTTGGATTCCCCGCGAGAAGAACCAGCGCCCAGAAGGGTCAAAAGTCATCCATGCACAGCATTAAACACAGACTGCCTTTGCCCCCGGAGGTGTCTCACCAGAGGCAAATTGAATCAGTGTTCACCGCTTCCTTGAAAAATCTCGTTTTCAAAAAAGAAAGGATTACCATATTTTTTGCTCTATAATACTCACTTTTTCCCTCCTAAAAAGTAAGGGGAAATGTGTGTGCGTCTTATGGAGCGAATGCAGGCTGCGCAGCTATCCCAGAAGCCAGAACAGCAAGAGGGATCGCTGCTTTCACTGCACTCTCTTGCTGTTCTGGCTTCTCAGATTCAGAATATTTTTTTTCTTGTTTTCCTCCTCCAAAAACTAGGTACGTGTGGTCTGGTGCGTCTTATACAGAGAAAAATACGGTATTTTGAGGAAAACACACACAGTGTTGGCCCACCGATATGCCACCGTGTAAATGGAGCTGCTTTGATCCCAGCTGACAGCACCCCTTTGCGGACTAGTCAAAAGATGACTGGCAGCTGCCAGCAATGATCATAAAGTGTAATTAAAAGGTTGCTCTCACGGCACAGAGAGACATGGTGGTGGGACCAGTGGTGACATCCAGTTAGATGTCGGAGGGGGCAGGAGTGGAGCTGCTTCCAAGGGGCAGGAGGAGCAAGCAAGGCCAAGAGCTATTGAGGGTGGCTGAAGGCCAAGGTCAGAGGTCACAAAAAGGATTGGTCACAAATTGGAGCCGATAAGCCAGTTCCAACATAGTCAGAAGGCTGCCGCAAGACACAGCTCTGAAATGAGGCCCCAAAGACTTCAGATGTTGTGAAGACCATGGGTGAGATTAGGTGAGCGATTGTACAGATGTGTTGGTTGCAATTTTAAATAAAATTCCCTTGTAATAATAATTTATTATTTGTACCCTGCCCATCTGGCTGGGTTTCCCCAGCCACTCTGGACGGCTTTCAACAGAGCATTAAAACAGAATAAAACTTCAAACATGAAAAGCTTCCCTAAACAGGACTGCCTTCAGATGTCAAAGAAATAAACAACTGTCTGACTTTTAGAAGACATCTGATGGGAGGGCGCCACCACCGAGAAGGCCCTCTGCCTGGTTCCCTGTAGCTTTGCTTCTCGCAGTGAGGGATTTTGTTTGTTCATGGATACAATTAAGCAAAGGTTGGATGGCCATCAGTCATTCCTGCAACACAGGGGGTTGGACTAGATGACCTGTGGGGATCACTTCCAACTCTATGATTCTATGAATTATTGTTTATCTGTTTTGTTATATGAATCATCTGACGTGGTTTTAATTACTGGGCACATATGCTAATGTATTTATCCACTGTAAACTGTTCTGAAATCTTTAGGTAGTAAGTAGTCTATAAGTGAAAATAGAAGAAGAAGAAGAAGAAGAAGAAGAAGAAGAAGAAGAAGAAGAAGAAGAAGGCGGCAAGGAGGTGGCCAACATTGCTCCCTTGTTTGGCTAGTCACAGGGCTTTCTTCCAGCAGCCACCATTTTATTTCCTTAGAAGTCCACTGTGAAACGATGTTGTCCTGTCATAAAGCATTGCTACCAGGTGGATTGTGGGAAAAGATTGCTGCTGTTTATAAAATGTGCATACCGCCGTTCATCTGAAGATCCTGGGGCAGTTCACAAAATGGCAGGTAACGAGTCCATAGGTAAAGGTAAAGGGACCCTTGACCTTTTAGGTCCAGTCATGGCCGACTCTGGGGTTGCGGCGCTCATCTCGCTTTACTGGCCGAGGGAGCCAGCGTACAGCTTTCGGGTCATGGGGCCAGCATGACTAAACCGCTTCTGGCGAACCAGAGCAGCGCACGGAAACGCCGTTTACCTTCCCGCCGGAGCGGTACCTATTTATCTACTTGCACTGTGTGTTTTCAAACTGCGAGGTTGGCAGGAGCAGGGACCGAGCAACGGGAGCTCACCCCGTCGCGGGGATTCAAACCACTGACCTTCTGATCGGCAAGTCCTAGGCTCTGTGGTTTAACCCACAGCGCCACCCGCATCCCTCTAATGAGTCCATAGCCCCCAGAAAGAGGTAAGTTTGCTGTAAGGCTCTTTTCACTGCACTTTGCCTCTCTCCCTGCAAAAACGCTTTGCCGAAATGCTCCCCATTTTGCAGCCTGTGAACGTATAGACAAAGAGGCTGCCCATCAGTACTTGAGAAGTGGGAATTGGGGGCGGACAGGGAGAGCATGCAGGCTTCCCTTCCAAACGGGATTGTTCTCACTGCTCCCGTAACAACAGTGTCTCAGTAATCTCAAAATTCCCAGTGATCAGCACTTTCAGACCAAATTGCTCTGGAGGGCTGGCAATTTATTTATCCCGCCCGACATGCTCTCTGGAATCATGTCGGGCTGTTTCCTCACCACAACCACCCCTTTATACAGTTTCCACTTTGCTTAAGGAGAGCACCTGCAGGATCAGGCCAAAGGGAGTCCAGCATCGTGTTCTCACAATGGCCAACCAGATGCCCCAATGGGAAACTCGCAAGCAGGATCCAAGCACAGCAGCAACTCTCCCATCCTGTGGGCTTCCGGCAACTGGAATTCAGAAGCCATTGAGCCTATTAGCTCTCTCCTCCATGAAACTACCCAGTTCCATGGTTCTTTGAGCTGTCCTGAATCTTCCAATGTTCTGCTTCATTGGATGTGCCTGAGAGAGGGAGGAGATCTTTTTTCTATCCACTTCCTCCATACCCTGTGGTATATACAGTGGTACCTCAACTTACATATGCTTCAGGTTACAGACTCCGCTAACCCAGAAATAGTGCTTCAGGTTAAGAACTTTGCCTCAGGATGAGAACAGAAATTGTGCTCCGGTGGTGCGGCAGCAGCAGCAGGAGGCCCCATTAGCTAAAGTGGTGCTTCAGGTTAACAACAGTTTCAGGTTAAGTACAGACCTCCGGAACGAATTAAGTACCGTATTTTTCGCTCTATAGGACGCACTTTTCCCCCTCCAAAAATGAAGGGGAAATGTGTGTGCGTCCTATGGGGCCAATGCAGGCTTTCGCTGAAGCCTGGAGAGCGAGAGGGGTCAGTGCGCACCGACCCCTCTCGCTCTCCAGGCTTCAGGCAGCTATCCGCAAGCCTTCGGGCTCCGAAGGCTTACGGATAGCAGCCTGTTCTGGGGGCTGGGGTCGGGGGAAGCTTGGGCTTCCCCTGTTCCCAGCCCCGCAAGATCCGGGAGCAGCGGCGAGGTTGCGCGCAATCTTGCCGCCGTTCCTGGACCTGTTCTGGGGGCTGGGGGGGGAGATAAATTATTTTTCTTTATTTCCCCCCCTAAAAACTAAGTGCGCCCTATGGTCCGGTGCGCCCTATGGAGCGAAAAACACGGTACTTAACCCGAGGTACCACTGTACTGTACTTCTTTTCTGCTGGGAGCAGAGGCTCCCCCCCCCCCCCGGGGAACAGACCAGCTGCAACCACACACATAAAAGCAGGGCAAGAAATCCAGCCTGCCTCAATGCTGTGGTTTCCGTGCCAATATTCTTCCATCTTTGGCCAGCTTTCCCCCAATCTGGTGCCCTCCAACGTTCTCAACTACAGTAATACCTCCGCGAACGTCTGCCCTGTCGACCGCCCATTTCGGCGAACGTCTGCGGCAGACCCATAAGTACGGAACGGGTTGATTCCGGGTTTGCTGCTCGCGCATGCGCAGAAGCGCTAAATCGTGCTTCGCGCATACACAGAAGTGCAAACCACTCCACGCGTGTGCACAAAACAGCGCTTTGCCCAGTATCCCTTTTGTCGAGCGTCTGGGGCTCCAGAACGGATCCTGGACTCAAAGCAAGGTACCACCGTACAGCTGCCTTCTGCGCCAGCCAGCACACAGCCCAGCTACTTGGGGCTGCTGAGAGGTGGAGTCCAAAAACATAGGGAGGGCACAAGGAGCAAAGAGGCCGCCTTAGACCTTCTCTGTTTCCTTGGCCAAGCACCTTGGCACCTCCTCTCATCCTTCTTTCCCTACCTTGTTTTCTTTAAAGTTCTACTACCACTTTGTAGGAAAAGCTCAGCAAACAACAGACAGAAACCTTTCTGCCTGCCCCTTCCTTCTCGAACCTGGTGCTTGTTAAGCAGAGGTTGGATGGCTATCTGTCACGGATGCTTTAGTAACATTCCTGCATTGCAGGGGGTTGGACTAGATGACCCTGGGGGTTCCTTCCAACTTGATGATTCTATGAATCTATGGCTCTAGATCCCACTGGCCCCAGGTGTGGGTCCCAGGTGTTGTCGGCTAGGGCACCAGGCTGAAGAAAGTGGCACTAGAGCATCCTGGCCCTTCACTGCCACCAGCTTGTTATTGTGCTACACAGGTATGTCGGAATCCCTATGCATGTTCCCCACATGCACGTATGACCCCTCCAACATGTTCCCTTGGACTCAGATATATAAGCTAGGTGCCAAATGGCTCCTTAAGCCATGATTAAAGGTAAAGGGACCCCTGACCATTAGGTCCAGTCACGGATGACTCTGGGGTTGCAGCGCTCATCTCGCTTTATTGGCCGAGGAAGCTTCCGGGTCATGTGGCCAGCATGACTAAGTCGCTTCTGACGAACCAGAACAGCGCACGGAAACACCGTTTACCTTCCTGCTGGAGCAGTACCTATTTATCTACTTGCACTTTGATGTGCTTTCGAACTGCTAGGTTGGCAGGAGCTGGGACTGAGCAACGGGAGCTCACCCCATCACGGGGATCCGAACCGCCGACCTTCTGATCAGCAAGTCCTAGGCTCTGTGGTTTAACCCACAGCGCCACCCGCATCCATGATTACAGTCGCCTAATTGGAATGCCTAGTTGCCATTTGGGGGCCAGACAGCTCGAAAGTCATATTTTTCATTACAACTTTTTGGTTCCTGAAGTTCATTCTGATTGTGCAGGTAAAATATAATGGATGGAATTCTACAGAACATGTTGCTGGGGTGTGAAAACAGTCCAGATCCGAGGATCCCCAGGCAGGCACCTCCAGTTCCACCCTGGTTCCCGGGCATCTTCACTTGGTCACAAAATGCACCTGGCACCTAGCGAATTTTGAAAGCTGGGGAGGAAGGATATTTTGCATGGAGACAGCACTGCTGGGCTCAAGGCAGTGGCTCCATCTGGCATCTGGACGGCAACCTGGAGGCTAGGCAGAAGAAATTCCCCACGGAGGGAGCTACAACTGAGAGAAGAGAACTTCCAAAGAGAATCTTTTCAGAGGGGAAAAGTTAGGCAAAACCTAAACAACAAATCGATGAAGCAGAGAACATGGGGTCTGGGTCTGTGGCCACCACCACTTGCCACCGCCCTGGTCTCACTCAGCTAGTCAACCACCCCTTAATTCTTTGCACTAATTGCAATCAATGGATGGAAGATGGGAGGGGGGCTCTTAACTTTGCCACCATCACAGCATGCAAACTGAGGAGCTAATGCATTGAAGTTTTAGAGGGAAGGAGAGGGTTTCGTGCCTTGATGGCCTCTCTCGGGGACACGCTCAGAGCGATGCCCTCCCCACAGCAGACATTTGCATTTTGCAAACATGTTAGAGCTCCTTTGGAGGGGGAGCAAAAGGAAGAAAAAAACCACACCTCCCTCTCCCCACCTGCCTCCCCTCCCAAACGACAAACCTCAAAACCAGCCTAGCTAAAGAACTCGCTTGTTTTAAGGTCTCCGCTGATAATGTGAACTTTGCAGCACCTAACATTGCGGTAATCTCTTTTGACACTCAAGAGCGGGAATGAAAGTCATTGGGGAGCAAGGCAGGCAGGCTGGGCGGGTGGAGAGAAAAAGAGCACAGCGCTAGCAATAAAAGAAAGAAATACATAGCAGCCTCAGAAATCGCTGAAGCTCAACATCCAGAGCTTCTGTGTTTCTAAGCAGGTGGTTTGTGCATCCCCAAAATAAAATCCAGGGCAGGGGCGGTCCAGGCTGCTTCAACGCATTCAGGGAAACCCAGGATTACAGAGCAGTTGGACTCTCAGGCTAGGAAACACAGGTTCGAATCCCTCATGAGCCTCAGAAATCAGTGTATGCATGTGTAGCTGTGGGTCAGCGACGCTCTCTCCCAGACTAACCCACCTCGCAGGACAGTTGTGCATATAAAATTTGGGGAGGGGGAGCTCACCTTTCTTCTCTTCAGTTCCACAAGACCCACTCCCCAAAGGATGACAAGTGTGGGGGAAAATATCATCAGAGAGAATAATTGGGTGCACTCTTCCCACCTTGGATCAAATCTATGCTTCCAGGTGCCATAAGACAGCTGCAGAGATAGCGCAGGATAGTGCGCACCCCGGAAATGATCTCTTTCAGCTTCTGCCTTCTGGAAGAAGGCACAGGGTTATAAAGACTAGGACTAGCCGTCTGAGAAACAGTTTCTATCTAAATGCGATTTTGGTTTTAAACGCAGTGTAAGGTAGTCTCTATGGGAGTATATTGTATTTAATTATGGGGTATCAGAGTTTTTAGGGGGCTAAACAGGCAGGGATAGCAGGCTTATTGGTTCTGAATGTCTGATGTAGATTTTTCAGTTTCGTTGTTCTGTATGGGGCAATGACAATAAAGATTATCATAGCGTATCGTATCATTCCTACATGTGCAAAGAGCACCAAAGTGTCCAGGTGCGGCGTGAAGAAATTCCTTCATGCTCTGCCCCTCTTCATTACGGGGAGTTCCACTATGGGTCACTTGCCCAGGGCTCCCTTCCCCTCAGAACTCCAGAGGGCAGCATTCCTAGAGTTAGCCCATATTATCCAGGTGTGTATGCGTGCACCCATATTGTTTCAATTTTTTTAAAAAAACGATTTTCATACTTTTACGTTAAGGCATGTATCAGAGCGCATTTGCACATTTCAGATGATTCAATTACTGTTTCAATTCTCATGCACGGCGTGATTCTACGGAGGCATAGGGAGAAAATCACAGAGCAGTGCATCTGTCAGATAATTCACCTTACCAAAATACTATTCTTCGCAGAGTCAAAATTGTACAGAAAGAGCCCGAAAGGAGAGGGTTTGCAAAAGCTACTCACAACACTATCCAGGGAAGATTTCCAGCGCAAACAGAGCTACGGCGAATGAATCAAATATAAGCTCGTTTCCCGAACGTGCAAAACGCACACCAGGGCAATGAATCCATCACTTCCCTGGTAATGAATCTGGACTATTAACACACACCCTGCACCCCCGCAAAGGACTCACAGCTTTGGCGAGGGGCAAAGTGGATGCGATGTTCCATCCCGGCGGCCTGCCAGAAGCGCCACAGAGCACAGGGCCCTGCGAGGACTCCAATTCAAGATCCTTTCTTCCCTTTTCCTTTCTGCAGCTTGAGGAGCCCCTGGGGTGAGACTAATGAAAGACAAGCCTGATTTTGCATCTTAAAAGCTCATTCTCCAAGACCCCCCAAAGGCGCCCTGGGACTCACAACAAGGGGGAGGGGGAAAATCCACTTCCTCACTGTTAACCTATTTAGGACCCGTTGACATACAGCGCCTCAACATCTCCGATTTTGCAAAATCTGCTACACGAGATGGTTGGAAGAGCGAAGTGAGGGGGGGGGCTGTGGCCGTTTAGCAAGCCTCTTGTTTGCTTCAACTGTTTATCAACACCCCCTCCTAACTTTTTGGGGGGGAGGAGCCTTTCTTCCTGTCTCAGATTATTTGAGGAGCAAGGAAAGCAGGCTTGACAAAAAAGTGACCCAAGAACCATTTTTCCATCCAGCCCAGCGAACAGAGGAGTGAAGGGCCTTTGTGAAGAAAAAGGAATTCCACCTCAGCCCATCAGCGGCTCGGACTTTCCTCCCAGCCTCCAGCACAAGCTGCTGTCCTGGGGCCAAATCCTGCCCTCTGACCCAGAAGGAGGCAGCAGCACCGACTCAAAATCAATGGAGCTAGCGGAAAACGCAGGCCTGGGCCCGGCCTCCTCTCTCTGAGGCATCTAGCGGCTTCTTGCAAAATTCAACAGGCTGCTGCTTTATAACTGAGGATCTTGCAGAGTGGGAAAAGTTTCAGAAAAAAGGGGTGACCAAAATTATCAAAGGGATGGAGTGACGCCCTCTGAAGAAAGGATGCAACAACACGATAGCAGTTTAAAACATTATGCCGGGCATGGAGAAAGTGGGTAGAGAACCGTTTTTGTCCCTCTGTCATAATGCTATAACTTGTGGATGCCCAGTGAGCTGAATGTTGGAAGATTCAGGACAGTTAAAAGAGAATGCTTAATCATGCAGTGTATAGTTGAACTGTGGAACTCCCAGCCACAAGAAGCAGCGAAGGCCACCAACTTGGATGGCTTTAAAAGAAGGCTGGACAAATTCATGGAGGCTATGCTCTTGTCTCCACAATCGGGGGGCAGCAATGCTTCTGAATACCAGCTGCTGGAGGGCGCAGGAGGGGAGAGGCCTCTTGTGTTTGGGTCCTGCTGGCAGGTTTTTTCTTTGGTTGGGCATCTGGTAGAACACTGTGAGAACAGGAGGCTGAACTAGGTGAGCCATTGGCCTGATCCAGCAAGCTCTTCTGATGGCCTGCAACTGGGTGGTGTAATAAATGTGTGGGGTTTCAGACATGTGGTTTATATATTTATGTACGTGTTTGCTTGGTACATTTATGAACATTTATTACATATCTAAGACCTTAAAAAGGGATGCGGGTGGCGCTGTGGGTTAAACCACTGAGCCTAGGACTTGCCACCCCTCTGATAAGATAAAGCAGCTCCATAAGTATTCCATAGCTAATAGACAAATCAGCATCCTGACAAGCCCAGCTTTCAGTTACAAAAACAAAGTTTCTAGTCCTTATGATCAGCAGAAAGGCATCTATGGCTCCACTCAATTCCTTGTGCCTCATCCCATGGCTAAAGGAGAGGGCTATGGCATCTGGGTGGCCACAGCTGGAATCCAGGTACAGTCGTACCTCGGAAGTCAAACATCTTGTGAGTCGAACGTTTTGGCTCTCGAACGATGCCAACCCAGAAGTGAGTGTTCCGGTTTGCAAACCTTTTTTGGAACCCAAATGTCCAACGCGGGTTCCGGGGGTTGAGATGGCTTCCTGCAGCCAATCGGAAGCTGCGCCTTGGTTTCTGAACATTTTGGAAGTCAAACGGACTTCCGTTCAACTTCCGCGGAACGACTATTTTGGAATAGACGGACCACTCTGCTTACGGTCTTTGAACAAATCATGCACAGCCAAGGAAAGAGCACACTATGCACACATTCGCATGTCAACAGCAAGCCTTTCCTTCCTGATGCACGTTTTGTGGTCCTTGACACAGAATGATTTGCTATTTTTTTAATTACTAAAAAACCTGGACTCAGTGGGACTGGTCGGAGACCTTGCCCTCCCGGAAGAAGCTGAGTTGTTTCTTTTGACCAGCTCAATTCTGAGCTGCGGCTGCACAGATGGGACCCGCTCCGTGTCAGGAGGTGAGCTGGAAAAGAGCTGTTCAAGAGCCGTGCGTGCTTCCCAGTATTATCGACCGAGGAGCGGTAACAGCCGGTATAATTTTGCTTAGCTTCAAATACTTGGTGGGTCCAGGACGCACCAGCCGTAAAGACAGAATGCATCCTCTGAAAAGGCGAGGGAAAGATGAAGTGAGCTTATGGCTAATAATATCCCCGTGTGCTGTCTATCAAGCCAGCCGCTCGGCCATCACAGAGGCTACTATTAGGTGCTTATTTAAAAGGCCTCTCAAGGGGTTGGGAGAGAGGAATGCACGACTCCCCGCTTTCTTCCCCCCCTCCGCTTTCTCCCTGGCAAGAACTACTGGAGATAAACATCAGTTCACTCCTGCAGATCACAGTAGCAGTAAATAAATTTTTCAGGAACCTAAGTTCCACACAAAAGGCTCTCGCTGCACACAGCATCAATGCTTTTCAGCCGCAAAGAAATAAAAGCCTCTGGAACGGAGCATGCACCAGAAGCTGGAATTATCAGTGGCTGTCACATGGCAGAAAAGGGAGAATATAGGCAGGCAGAAGGGGTTTCGGTGAGAAACAGGGAGGTGATCTCAAAGGCCCTTTTGACCTGGGGGGCAGGCAGGAAAAGGGCAAACTTCTCCCCACCCTGCACCAAACATTCACCCCCTTTCCAACTTTTCTCCTCTGCGCAGGATGCATAAGGAAATGTTTCACCAACGAGTAATCTCCCAGAATATACACAGTGAGTAGGGTCATGCCTCACATCCACACAAGGATCTGTGGGAGGTCAAATCTGGAACCTCACTGGTTTGGGACCCAGGGTCCTTGAAGAAGTGCAGCAAGCTCCCCATCACCCTTGATCTATCCTGGACGTGCAACAGGGGGAAAGAATTTAGGAATCTTGGTGGAAATGTGGGAATGAAGGCAACACGCAGCTGAACTCTCCTACGATTATTTAAAGCTTCAAACTTCAAGAAATGTAACTGCATGTGCAACTGCAAGATGCACGGACTCCTTTCTGCTTATTTGCAAGGAATACCAAGCTAGATGATGTGGGTGGCGCTGTGGGTTAAACCACAGAGCCTAGGACTTGCCGATTCGAAGGTCAGCGGTTCGAATCCCCGCGACGGGGTGAGCTCCCGTTGCTCGGTCCCTGCTCCTGCCAACCAAGCACTTTGAAAGCACGTCAAGTGCAAGTAGATAAATAGATACCACTCCAGCGGGAAGGTAAACGGCGTTTCCGTGCACTGCTCTGGTTCGCCAGAAGCGGCTTAGTCATGCCGGCCACATGACCCGGAAGCTGTACGCCGGCTCCCTCGGCCAATAAACGAGATGAGCCCCGCAACCCCAGAGTAGGTCACGACTGGACCTAATGGTCAGGGGTCCCTTTACCTTTACCAGGCTGGATGAGGCATGTTCCCTTCCGCTTTCATTTTCATGCGGTGGATTTTCTCGCAGAAAGAAGCTGCAGTCCCATACTGTGTACAACATCACAAGCCCTTTCCTCTCCCCACTAGGGATGGAATCCAACTCTGTTCACATTTAAAGATGATTCTATCCGTTTTGCACTTTCCAGAACAATAAGCACACCAAAACGCAGCTATCCATTGCAAGTCACACTTACCTGAATTTTGCGATGTGGTTTCTCCGAACGATGTTTGCAGAAATGCATACATTCTGGGGAAGTGTGCATTGAAATGAAGGCATTAGCAAAAATAACATTTAAAAAGCATAATATTAGGGGGAAACTGCTTGCAACAATGTGTACATTAGTAAGGACCACATATAAAAATGTGGTTTTTTTAGGAGAACTTTGCACTAAAATGCTGATGAATTTTCATGAGGAGTTAAAATCAATCAATCACAAATTGCTGCAAAATGAACGAAATTTAAGGTTGGGAAAATGTGAAGCTGAGGAAACCAAGACTGGTTAGATATTTCTACCCCCACTGAGCACCTGATGGTTGGGGGGGGGGAGGCAACCTAGAGGGTTGATGATATCTAGCCCCAGGCCCACATTCCGGGCAGGGGGGCGCGTTCCCCACCTTTGCTGCACGGTTGCCTGTTCAAGCCTCATAACCCCAGTCAGACAGCTACCTTCAAACAGCTAACTCAACACTTCAATTACACAGGCGCTCAATCACTTGAATCAAAACAAGCACTTACTTTCAAAATTATATATTGCAAAAAATTATTTTGCCACTTTGAACCGGTACCACTATTGTAGAGATGCTTTCTCTTTTAATCTCGGGCTCTCCATTGCTCTGGAGAAAATAAAAACGCCAGGGATGATATAATATGCATATTTAACCTCCTGAAGTCACTAATGTTTTTAATCAGGAGCTGATATATCTTGCATTCCCGCTGACACAAGGGAGAGGGGATAATAAGCCATTACGGCGGTCATTACTTGAGTACTTCTGTCTTGCAGAATGTTTCTTAAAACTCTGCATTGATGCTGCTATAATAGCACCAAGCTCTGTATTAACTCCGGACAGGAGTTCATTTGTTACCACAAGGGGAAAAGGTCGGTGGGGAGAACGAGTAGACTCCATCTCCATCTATCCAACTCTGCAAACATATGTCCGACATGTACATAGCATGGATTGCAAATTCTGGCCAGGCCAGTCATTCTCCATTTTAACGGTGACTAAATGCATGGGGTATCAAGGGGCTTATAGCAAGCACAAAATCCCCATGAGGGAACCAGCTCACATCCAGTTTTAAAATGTCAAATATTTTGGAAGGAGGGTCAATGGGTAACAGTAATCATACAAGTGAGACTATCACATATAGCCTGACGCCCGTTCTGTTGCTGTCCCCACACCCTGGGTCCAATTTTACATTGCAAGCCTCTCGGGGAGAGATCTGTCCTTCTGTATACAGTGGTACCTCGGGTTACAAACACCTCAGGTTACAAACGCTTCAGGTTACAAACTCCGCTAACCTGGAAGAGTTACCTCGAGTTGAGAACTTTGCCCCATGATGAGAACTGAAATTGTGTGCCGGCAGCGCAGTGGCAGGAAGAGGCCCCATTAGCGAAAGCATGCCTCCAGTTAAGAACAGTTTCGGGTTAAGAACGGACCTCCGAAACAAATTAAGTTTGTAACTAGAGGTACCATTGTACTGTATAAAGCAGGGGTCAGCAACCTTTTTCAACCGTGAGCCGGTCCACTGTCCCTCAGACCATGGGGGGAGGGGCGGACTATTTTTTTTTGGGGGGGGAGAGAACGAATTCTTATGCCCCACAAATAACCCAGAGATGCATTTTAAATAAAAGGACACATTCTACTCATGTAAAAACATGCTGATTCCCAGACCATCTGTGGGCCGGATTGAGAAGGTGAATGGGCCGCATCCGGCCCACAGGCCTTAGGTTGCCTACCCCTGGTCTAGAGGTCTAGTGCATGGGCTGATAGTGTTACCTATCAGCTGAGAATCCTGGTCCAATGCAAACCCTGGTCAATTTCAAAACACGCCAGAGTCAAACCACAGTTTACGAAGCTGGTGTATTAAACGAGCCAAAGTTTGTTTTAAACCAGGGTTCCCTGGTGTGTACAGAATGCTGACCAGGGGTTCTTTGAAACTGGAGCCATCTCAGCAAATCTCCTCCTCCTCCTCCTGGCCAGAGAGGGAAGGGGCAAGTCAGCTTGGTCCTTCAGTCAGACTTGCTGAGGTTCATCCATAAACCAGGGGCAGTTAACCATTTCTGGGCTGAGGACCGCATGGATCTGTGGTCGACCCACAAGTGACCAAAATATAGAAGTTCTCGGGGCTGCCTTCCAAAAATCTTTCCCCTCAATCAGCTATGCCACACTATTTTAAATCATTTCTCATTCACTGGTAATTTAAAATGAAATATATATTTTTTTTAAACATATACAAGTTTAATTAATTAATTAATAACATCACAATTGCACTCTATTATTCAATATAGAAAAATATAGTTGGCTCTCCTTCGGTGAGGTGTTTAAGCAGAGACTGGATGGGTCATCTGTCAGGAATGTTATGACTGCATCTTACACTCCAGATTCTGCATTGGAAAAGGGGGTTGCCCTAGATGATCTCCAGGCTCCCTTACAACTCTATGATATATGCTTTGACAAAACATCATCAGCACGATTTCTCTACAGCTGTTTCAGGGCTACAGAAGTTTTGCCTTTATTCTTTACATGGAAAAAGTCTTAAGAGGAAGCAACAAAAAAGCCCTTGTGTCTTTGGGATGCAAAGCAAAGAGGGAGCGGCCCCAAATGTTTCCAGGTGGAGAAAATGCTAGATAATCACATCACCCCAAAACTGTAAGCGTTAAAATACATCTAATTGCTAATTTAATTAGACCGCCAGTTTCCTTGGAGCCTTCATATTTTCCACAAAAGGCAAAAAGTCAGTTCCATTCAACTGCCCAACTAACACACAGTCTCTCTCTCTCTCTCTCTCTCTCTCTCTCTCTCTCTCTCACTCTGTGTGTGTGTGTGTTTGTGTGTGTGTGTGTGTGTGTGTGTGAGAGAGAGAGAGAGAGAGAGAGAGAAAGAGAGAACTAAAAGCATCTTGAATAGGACCACTCTGCAATTAAATAACTGTGGAATCAATTAATAACATGGGGTTTAGTTGGTTCACCGACCAGCTCCTTGCTTAAATTTGCACACAATTTACACAGCAATGGAAAACACATTCTTTGTTTTTAAGACACTTGTTTCTAAAACACTGCAGGCATCTGCATTCGCATCATCTTAAAAGAGGCATTCATCGCTGTGCACAAGAAGAACGGGAGATGCCTGTAAAAATGGGGAATGTCTCCATTCAGAGGTTTGAAACCAGCAGTAGGAAAGGCCACACGCACAACACTCAAGCCTCCTTCCCAGCTCCCTGACAGTTGCAAGCGCCTCAATATTTTATATATATTTACGGAAGAAAGAGTCTGCAATTGGAGGTAGGATACAGCCATCAGGACTAGTGGTTGCATCCTCCAAGAACTTGTCCAATTGGGTGTTCTTGGACTTTGGGCTTGCTGGACTCCTGAACCCTGGCCCTGCTGGGAGTCCAAGTCTATGCAAAGGCGGTAGATGTCAGGGCTGGGGTCAGGTAAGCAATAACTCAACAAGGTGTCAGTGAAGTTAAGAGGGAGATAACCTTGCTTCCTCAGCAGCCTGACTCATCTCTGCCTCTTGGCCCCCCTCCTCTCCAGCCTCTGCTTCTGGCTCTGATTCTGGAATGCTCTCTGCCACAGCCTCTTTCTGCTCACTAAACCCTGTTACCCCTTCTGCTTCCTCTTCCTCCTCCCAGTCTGCTCCTCCTTTTCCCTCTGACCACTCATCATCATCATCATCATCATCATTTTTTATTTATACCCCGCCCTCCCCGGCCAGGGCCAGGCTCAGGGCGGCTAACACCAAATATAAATTCCAGTGGTACCTCGGGTTACAGACACTTCAGGTTACAGACGCTTCAGGTTACAGACTCCGCTAACCCAGAAATAGTACCTCGGGTTAAGAACTTTGCTTCAGGATGAGAACAGAAATTGCACGGCGGCGGCGGGAGGCCAATTAGCTAAAGTGGTGCCTCAGGTTAAGAACAGTTTCAGGTTAAGAACGGACCTCCGGAATGAATTAAGTTCTTAACCCGAGGTACCACAGTACAATAAAATGTAATAGGAAACCCCCCCCCAAAAAACCTAGTTAATTGAAATATGGCTTAAAATGCAGCCTCATTTTAGTAGTAGCCCATAAATCAAGACCACAAAGGGAGGAAACATCAGATATTCACCCAAGCCAGCTATCCATGCTGGTCCCACATGGGCCAACAAAAAAACAAACCAAGGGAAAATTTATATATCAAATCCCATATAAGAGGTCAGAGTCTAAGCCAGGCGGAACACCTCTGTCTTGCAGGCCCTGCAGAAAGATATCAAGTCCCGCAGGGCCCTAGTCTCTTGTGGCAGAGTGTTCCACCAAGTCAGGGCCAGTACTGAAAAGGCCCTGGCCCTAGTTGAGGCCAATCTAACCTCCTTGAGGCTCGGGACCTCCAAAATGTTGTTATTTATGGACCTTAAAGTCCTCCCCAGGACATACCAGGAGAGGCAGTCCCGTAGGTACGAGGGTCCTAGGCCGAATAGGGCTTTAAAGGTCAAAACCAGCACCTTAAACCTGACCCTGTACTCCACCGGGAGCCAGTGCAGCTGGTAAAGCACTGCATGAACGTGATCCCGCGACAAGGACCCCGTAAGGAGCCACCACTGTCCCACCACTACTCCCCTGCGGGTTCCCTTTGGGGTTCCCTGGCTGGTGTCCCCCACCACTCATCTGCTTCCAGCCAGTCCATGACTCTAGACTAGGAAAAAGTGAAAAATGTCGACTTAAGGCCTGCAGCTCAGTGGCAGAGCATCTGCAGGCAGGGTCTTTTCAGTGGTGGTGGCAGCCCACAGATGGAGCTACTTCCCCAGAAAGACTCACCTGGCCCCAACTTTGCTACTGCTTTGGCCTTCCTTTTTATTCTTCCAGGCCTTTTAAGTTTTGAGCTGCAGTCGTTTTAATCTGCTATTTTAATCGCTGGGGGCGGGGGCGGGGTTCTTTGGCACAATGGCATGCACCCCCCCCCCAGGCTTAATCCCCTCTTCCACTCCAGAATATTTATTATAAGCTGTTGGGGCACAGGCCAGTCCCCCCCTTCTCTCTATGCACCCCCTATTTTCCTCAACTCTCCTCAGCTGGTATGCTGTTCTCTGTAGTCTGCCCAATTTCCTGTTCCTTTAGACTAGGAGTAAGGGACCTGTTAGGGACGAGGGTGGCGCTGTGGGTTAAACCACAGAGCCTAGGACTTGCCGATCAGAAGGTCGGCGGTTCAAATCCCCGCGACGGGGTGAGCTCCCGTTGCTCGGTCCCTGCTCCTGCCAACCTAGCAGTTCGAAAGCACGTCAAAGTGCAAGTAGATAAATAGGTACCACTCCAGTGAGAAGGGAAACGGTGTTTCCGTGCACTGCTGTGGTTCGCCAGAAGCGGCTTAGTCATGCTGGCCACATGACCCGGAAGCTGTACGCCAGCTCCCTCGGCCAATAAAGTGAGATGAGCGCCGCAACCCCAGAGTCGGCCACGACTGGACCTAATGGTCAGGGGTCCCTTTACCTTAAGGGACCTGTTGGACTCCAAATCCCACCAGGCCCGGCTGGGATGGCCAACAGCAAGGGATGATGGGAACTGGAGTCCTGTGGCACACAGGGAAAGGGCACTGCCTGGCATGCAGAAGGACCCAGGTTCAAAACCCAATGGCATCCTAGGTAGGGATGGGAGAGGCTTCTTGACCCATACCCTGGCAAGCTGCTGCCAGCCAGTGTGGACAATACTGAGGTAGATGGACCCCAGCATCCATCTAAGCCAGCTTCCTCTGCTCTTATGTCTCTCCACCCCCCTTCCTTCTGACAAAACCAGGGGAGGGCATTTCTGCAAAGCGGCTGCAGCAAACCTCAAAAGCGTGGCCGTTCCCAGCGAGCCTTCAAAGTCGGAGCAGTGGGTGTCTTTTCAGCGCAGAGCGTATCTTGAAGCTGGAATTGATCGCTGCTAATGCTCTCCCCGAGTGCCCCACGCCCTCCGACACTCTCCCACTCGAGGCACACACTCAAAGTGCATCTCCAGATTGCTTCTCCCCTCCCCGCATTCTCATGACCCTCAGAGCAGGACCGGATCTGACCCAAAAGGCTCCTTTCGGCCCCATACGCAAGGCGTTGTAGGCTTTCAAGCGCCACACCCTGCAGTGCTGGGAAAAGGTTTGGAGGGGTGGAATCAATACCCCCCCCAAAGCAGAGCAGGGCTGCAGAAACCTACATTCTGCGGGCGCAGGGGGGGCACCTTCCAACCCAACCTCTAAGTGTTCCTCAAAGCAGGCTGGTCACCTAGATGGGCTGGTCAAGCAGCAGTCAGGAAAGCAAAGAGGTATGTCACAGCATGGCACTGAATGGGTTCATTTCCGAAACATACTGGCCCACAGAAGGTTGGCGGTTTGAATCCCCGCGAAGGGGTGAGCTCCCGTTGCTCGGTCCCTGCTCCTGCCAACCTAGCAGTTCAAAAGCACGTCAAAGTGCAAATAGATAAATTGGTACCACTCCGGCGGGAAGGTAAATGGCGTTTCTGTGCGCTGCTCTGGTTCGCCAGAAGCGGCTTAGTCATGCTGGCCACATGGTCTGGAAGCTGTACGCCGGCTCCCTCGGCCAATAAAGCGAGATGAGCGCCACAACCCCAGAGTCGGCCACGACTGGACCTAATGGTCAGGGGTCCCTTTACCTTTACCTACTGGCCCACAGAAGCTATTTTATTGGTATTATTTTCTAGAGGAAGTGTTTCCCACACGGAGAATTCTTTTACTGCTTTGGCTCCAGAGTGGAGAAAGGGGATTCGGCTGTAAACCTGCTTTGTGACCCACAGACTCCAGCTCAGATTTAGCCATTCCTGCTCAGCCATTGGAAGCTGCTCTCCCTAACCTGCTCCCCACCTTTCAGATGTTTGTATTATTTATTTTATTCCATCCATATCTCGCCTTTCCACCAAGGAGCTCAAGGTAGCCTATAGACTTCTCCCCATTTCATCCTCACAAGGTTAGGCTGAGAGTGAACTTCCCTAAACAGGGCTGCCTTCAGATGTCTTCTAATAGTCAGGTCGTTGTTTATTGCCTTGACATCTGCTGGGAGGGCGTTCCACAGGGCGGGCGCCACTACCGAGAAGGCCCCCTGCCTGGTTCCCTGTAGCCTCACTTCTCGCAGTGAGGGAACTGCCAGAAGGGCCTCGGGGCTGGACCTCAGCGTCCGGGCAGAATGATGGGGGTAGAGACGCTCCTTCAGGTATACTGGGCCGAGGCCGTTTAGGGCTTTCAAGGTCAGCACCAACACTTTGAATTGTGCTTGGAAACGTACTGGGAGCCAATGTAGGTCTTTCGGGACCGGGGTTATGTGGTCTCGGCAGCCACTCCCAGTCACCAATCTAGCTGCTGCTTTCTGGAAATCTCTTTCCCCACCCCCGGCAGGGAAGTTTTTAATGTTTGAAGTTTTATTGTGTTTTTAATATTTGGTTGGGAGCTGCCCAGAGTGGCTGGGGCAACCCAGTCAGATGGGTGGCAGAAGAAGAAGAGGAAGAGGAAGAGGAAGAGGAAGAGGAAGAAGAAGAAGAAGAAGAAGAAGAAGAAGAAGAAGAAGAAGAAGAAGAAGAAGCAGCAGCAGCTAGGCCAAATGGATGTCTTGTGCTCATAGATTAAGGTTACCAGACGTCCCAATTTCCTGGGGACAGTCCCCAGATTTACAAATCAGTCCCCATACAAAATCCATTGAAGTTGAAAAATGTCCCCGGATTCATTGAAAAAAATCTGGTAACCTTATCATGAATCTCAAGGCTCCAATACTAGCTGGACTAAGGAGTCCACCAGCTGATGGTCAACCCTGCCTGCCAGGCCACTTAAGGCTCACTCCCCATGCCAAGCAATTGGCGTCTGGCATGAGGGCGCTGCCCGAGCACCCATCCCTGTCAGATCCTTGACCCTTGCCTGTTTGATATCACACACGTGCTTCTGGACCCCCTCAAGCCGACAGCCCCCAAGTCCTGCCTGCCTGAATCCTCATCTTTCACACAAATGGGTCCAGGCACTCTTCAGCACACCTGAAGCACAAAAGAAAACCAGGGAGAGGGGTGTCTATGCAGGAATCTTCAGTTCTGCCACCCCACCCCCATGCCTCCAGTTGCTTCCAGCAAACCCATCAACCCTGTCTCCCCATTCCTCAAAACATGCCATTCTCCTGAAGTCTCTGGCTCTGCACGTGCCTCCCCCCTCCACTGCCAAAGAAGGCTCAAAATTTCGCAAAGAGCCTGGGCAGAGCATCTCTGAAAGTGCAAATCCAGGGATCTCAAAAGTGGAAGATCCCAGACACAAGAGCTACCCACACTGGAGGAATGGCAGATGAAAATGATGGACTACATGGAATTGGTGGAAATGACTGGCAGAATCCGTGACCAGGGAGAAGAGTCGGTGGAAGAAGATTGGAAGAAATTTAAAGATTATTTACAGAAATATTGCAAAATTAATGAATGTTAGAGTGATGTTGGATTGAAGTTAAGTGGCTTCTAGCTGTACAGGTCTTAAAGTTATAAATATATTAAGATTAAGGATTAGGATTAAAAAGGTTAAAAGAATGGAAAAATTGGTTTTTAATAGGTAAAAACTTAATGTTATAATATATTAGGATTAAGGATTGGGACTAAAAAGGAGGGAAAGAAATTGCTGGACTAACAAACTGAATTGGAATACAAAAGAGGGAGGTATGAGGAGGTCCGGGAAACAAGTAAATGTAAAAGAAGTTATGAAAAGACGGAATTGTTTTTAATTGTTTTTTCTTTTTCCTTTTTGTATTTTGTATTGTGTATTTTTCTTTTTATTCTTAAATTTTCCTTTTTTATTAATGTGATTCCTTTTCTGTGAAACTTTAATAAATATTATTTTTTTAAAAAAAAATCAAAAGTGGAAGATCCCTTGAAGGTTTTGCTACCCTCGCATCACAGTTAACCAGTAAGAGGTAAACAGTAGAGCCACCCCAAAAATCTCTCTCTTTCTCTCTCTCTTTCTTTTTGCTGTCAAAACAAGGAACACCATATTGCTGATGAATGCATATCGCTGCAATATTCCTCTTTAATTGAATTCAAGGGTGGCATCGGACTGACAGGCTGGGTGAGGAGAACGTTGAAGAGCGAGCAGATGGGACTAAGTTATGCTACGATTAGGTTAATAATTTATGCCAGAAATAAGAACAACACCTCTCCCCCCCCCCCCACTGACCGCCGGTCCACCTCAGGAGAATTTGGTATTGGAAACAGAACTTGAGAATTCAGGGCCCTGAAGGGATCCAGCCAGGATCTACACACGAGTCTTCCATAATGACATGTGGCATTGTTTCGGTGCCAGAAGCAAACCTCTGAATCTTCAGTCGTCCATTTTTTAAAAAAAAAATCTCAAGGTTCTAGACCTTATGTTTGAGATCGGAGGCAGACCAAGCCGTGTCTGGGAAACTTGACAACAAAAAGACCTGGCAAGGGTTGCAAAGATCCGATCCAGGCTCAGCCTTCAGGGTGCAAATGCCAAGGTGAGCCCCGCTAGAGGCTTGCCCCATTAGCTAGATGACATCTTAGGGGCACCCCTCCCTTCATCCATTAAGCAGCATTTCCCAATTGGCGAGTCAATAAGAATGGATAACTGGACTCAAACATTTAGTTGGCGCTCTTATCTCTTAAGCAGCACCGATGGATTTTCTAACAGATGGATCAAATGCAGACGACTGGGGAGTCAGGAATTTGTTGTTGTTGTTTTTTAAAGCCCTGCAGTCAATTTTATTTTCAGGGTGGGGTCTGGTTCCGGCCCCGAACGTTTGCCTCTACTGCGGAGGAAGAAACCCACCGCTCTGTAAATAAGCCAAAAATCCTCTCTCCTCCCCCCCCCACCGCCGCCGCCACCGGTCTCCGTCGTCCACCCCCCACCCTTTCGCCACCATGCTACACTCTTATTGAGTGGGTCAGATGTTCTGCTGATTAAAAATTGATCCATTTCAAAATCTAATCAAGAGAATAGGATTCTTTCATATGTTATCAAGCCAGCTGCTGACAGCCAACACACACACACACACACACACACACACACACACCACACCAGAGGAAGAAGAAAAAAAATCGCACCCTGTTATTAACCCATGAACTTCGATGACCCGGCCCAGCCCGAGAGTGGCAAGTGTAAATTATTCAGTGGTCCAAGAGCAATATCGGAAGCCTGATGAATTTGCACGCCAACCGGAGACTTTGTGGGTTAAAGCCAATATCACAGGCCCATCGGTCCCTGGGGAAAGAGGTTCATGACATGCTGCCACGTTGTGTCATGACTGGGAATACATTACTGGCGTCAGCAAGCTGCCTCCTTTGCCGCCGCCACTGTTCTCGGCTCCGGAGAATGTCAGAAGAAGCTGGCGGACGGACCGAGCCCAAGGGCTCTAGCCAGCCCAGAATCCCAGTGCCTCTGGAAAGTCCAGGAGCAGGGCAGTGGGATGGGGATGATAAACACCCAGTTGGGATCCATAGCAACTGGTACATTCAGAGGCAAACTCTGGCACAGAGAAAAGTTTCTTTTCCCTCTGTCGGAACGCTAGAACTCACAGACATCTGACAAAGATGAGCCCTGGAAGGCAAAAGGGCTTGTCATGGAGAGCATAAACTATGGGACTCACTCCCACAAAAGGCGATGAGGGCCACCAACTTGGGCAGCTTTAAGAGGATCAGATAGATTCTGGGAGGAGGAGAAGGCTACCAGTAGCCACGATGGCTGTTCTCCGCCTCCATGGTCAAAGGCAGAGATGCTTCAAAATACCAGTTGCTGGAAACTGCAATGGTGGGAGGAGAGCTCTCAACCTGGTTGCCAAGAGAAGACCTCTTTGACCTAGCATCTAACCCAGGGATGTGGAACCTGCAGCCCTCCAGATGATTTTGGACTCCATCCGTCCCAGTCAGGGACAATAGAAGCTGGAGCCCCGAACTATCTGGAGAGCCCAAGATTTGCCATCCTTGATAGAACCCCTCACCTCCCTTGGCTTGGTGCTGGGGTGCTGCGCAATGCCAGGGCACAAATCCAGCCCTGTGTAGCAACTTGTAAGTCAACAATCCAGGTATTGGGTCCATCTAACTCAGTACTGTCTAAACCAGTGTTTTTCAATCTTGGGTCCTCAGATGTTGTTGGACTACAACTCCCATCATCCCTGAGCTCTGGGCCTTGCTAGCTAGGGATGATGGGAGTTGTAGTTCAACAACATCTGGTAACCCAAGGTTGAGAAAGGCTGGTCTAAACCATGGGTAGGCAAACTAAGGCCCAGAGGCCAGATCCGGCCCAATCGCCTTCTAAATCTGGCCCGCGGAATCAACATGTTTTTCCATGAGTAGAATGTGTCCTTTCACAGTGGTACCTCGGGTTATGAACTTAATTCATTCTGGAGGTCCGTTCTTAACCTGAAACTGTTCTTAACCTGAGGTGCCGCTTTAGCTAATGGGGCCTCCTGCTGTTGCCGTGCGATTTCTGTTCTCATCCTGAAGCAAAGTTCTTAACCTGAGGTACTGTTTCTGGGTTAGCAGAGTCTGTAACCTGAAGCAAGGTACCACTGTATTTAAAATGCATCTCTGGGTTATTTGTGGGGCATAGGAATTCGTTCATTTATTTATTTTTCAAAATATAGTCTGGCCCCCCACAAGGTCTCAGGGACAGTGGACCGGCCCCCTGCTGAAAAAGTTTGCTGACCCCTGGACTAAACTGACCGGCAGCATCTCTGGCAGGCTTCTATCCTGGCCCTACCTGGAAATGCCACTGGGGAGTGAAGCTGGGCCCAGATGCTCTACCACTGAGCTAGGAATCTTCCCCGATTGAAGGAGGGGGGCACTTTCATGACAGGCACCGAAGCTCTACTAGACTGGGATTGTAAAAAGGAAGCTGAGTCCCAGTTCGAATCCTCCCCTGACGCCCAGCAATTGTTATCGTTTGCTGGAAGATTACACGAGGCCAAGGGGCCTCAAACACTGAAGAGAGGTGAGGGAGTTGTCAATTCTGATTCCTTGTTTCAAGTGCGGAGCAGAGGTTGCCATCTGGGTGGCTTGCAACCAGCTCTCCTTCGGACTATTTGGCTTGTTACTGAACCTGGCCATGCCAAGTCCAGACAAAGCCAAATCCTAGGTGCCAAGATCCACCATAAAATATTTGAGGGGGCTGGGGGTCCCCCCAAGTTGACGGGCATTGCCGTTCAAATTGTGTGCATGCACTGCGTCTTCCCAGTAGTGATGTATGGAAGTGAGAGCTGGACCATAAAGAAGGCTGATCGCCGAAGAATTGATGGTTTTGATTTCTGGTGCTGGAGGAGACTCTTGAGAGTCCCATGGACTGCAAGAAGATCAAACCTCTCCATTCTGAAGGAAATCAGCCCTAAGTGCTCACTGGAAGGACAGATCGTGAAGCTGAGGCTCCAAGACTTTGGCCACCTCATGAGAAGAGAAGACTCCCTGGAAAAGACCCTGATGTTGGGAAAGAAGGGGACGACAGAGGACGAGATGGTTGGACAGTGTTCTCAAAGCTATCAGCATGAGTTTGACCAAACTGCGGGAGGCAGTGGAAGACAGGAGTGCCTGGCATGCTCTGGTCCAGGGGGTCACGAAGAGTCGGACACGACTAAACGACTAAACAACAACAACAACAACAACAACAACTGCGTCTTATGATTGATTATGTGGGGCGGGGCTTACCTGCTCCGCTATTTCATTCAAGTCGGCACTCCTGCACCCAACTGCATTTTGCTGCTAACCAGGACTAGAAGTTTTCCGCCAGCCTTCCTCCACAAGTTCTGGACTACAGTTCTCAGAATCCTCCAAACTGCAGGTTGGGACAGCTAAGAATTGTAGGCCAAACCCCCTGGAAAGGGAAGCGAAGACCATGCAAGCCTGAGGTCAGCGCCAACTCTACAACTGATCTGTGCTGGTTGCTGCATCCCAAAGCAGCCTTTGCAAACAGGAAGCCGCCTTATGCTGTTGGTTCATCTAACTCAGTACTGTCCGCACTGATCGGCAGCTCCCCAGGGTTTCAAGCAGGGAGTGTCTCCCAACCTAGCCTGAAGATGCTGCTGGGGAATGAACCTGGGACCTTCTGCATGCAAAGCGGAGGCTCTAACCACTGCGCCAAGGCCCCTCCCCTCCTGAGTCGCACACCCGTTTTCCTCCTCATCTGCAAGGTTCGTCCTCAACACAATTCGGTTACACTGACCCAGAGACATCTGATTTGCTTTCAAAGGAGAAAGCCACTTTGGAAGAAAGCCTCAGAGGGCTGTAGCCTCAGGAGCGGCTAGAGAAACAGCAACACCTTCACACCTGTTAGGCTCCGAGCAAAGAGTTTGCTACCCGCCAGCCAGTCAGATACAATTTCATCAGCTCAGTCCAGCATGAGCTCCTTTTCCCTGCTAACACGCATTTTCACTTTTTCCCTCCAGAAGACCTAAGACAAAAATAATTTTTCAAAGACAGAAAGCAGCAATACTTGCACAGACTTAAAAGCGGTGAGGACCTTGCAATGCAAATGTTTTGTGGTTTGTATTAGCAAGTTAAGGCTGCAATCTGAGGCATACTGAACACACTGGAGGGGAGTTTAAAAGGTAAAGGGACCCCTGACCATTAGGTCCAGTCATGACCGACTCTGAGGTTGCGGCGCTCATCTCGCTTTATTGGCCGAGGGAGCCGGCGTACATCTTCCGGGTCATGTGGCCAGCATGACTAAGCCGCTTCTGGTGAACCAGAGCAGCGCACGGAAGCACCGTTTACCTTCCCACTGGAGCGGTACCTATTTATCTACTTGCACTTTGACGTGCTTTTGAACTGCTGGGTTGGCAGGAGCAGGGACCGAGCAATGGGAGCTCACCCCGTCACGGGGATTCGAACCGCCGACCTTCTGATTGGCAAGTCCTAGGCTCAGTGGTTTAGACCACAGGGCCACCCGCATCCCTCGGAGGAGAGTTTACTTCTAAGCAAACATGCCAAATGTTGTGCTGTGTGTGTGTGTGTGTGTGTTTAAGATGTAGCGTCACAGTCTACGGCACCAAGCTAGTGTTGTGAGGCCTGGGGTACCATTCTCGGGACTATGAGAATGCCACCATTCAGAATCCAAAACAACATTTAGGATCCTAAAAACCTCATTTTCCCCTTAAATGAAACATTGAGGTCCTGCGGCCCTTATGGCTGCAAAGTCAGGCTTGAAAAGGCATTTGGGCCCTGTATGGTGAAATCTCCCTGGTGGGGTGGGTTCAAGAGGCTTACCGTACTCTTTTTTCAAAAGAATAAGGTGCTAGCCTCATGACTGCAAAGAATGGTTTTTTGCATTTGTTGGCACTCCCAGAAGCAGGGAGGGAGGCTGGGGAGCAGGAAGGAAAAAAATCTATCCTCTACTCCAAAGTAGACCACTCTGCCCCATCCTCCAGTTCAGGTGTCCCCTTCTCCAGAACAACCTAGAAGCCCCAGAAGACATTCTTCCTCCACCCTCTTAAGCCGAGCATCTATTCCAGCCCTACTGGAGAACACACCTACACAACAGAATGTTGCCCGGCAGTGTTAGAAACTCAGATATGTAAGCTAGGCGCCAAATGCCTCCTTAAACCAGGGTTACAGTCGCCAAAACGGAATGCCTAGTTGCCATTTTGATGGCAAACGGCTCAAAGGTCATAATCTTCAGTGCAACTTTTTGGTTCCTGAAATTCAGTCTGATTGTGCAGATAAAATATAACAGGTAGAATTCTGCAGAATGTGTTGCTCGTGTGTGAAAACAGTCCAGATCCAAGGATCCCCAGGCAGGCACCTCCAGATGGTGGAGATGTCAAGAACCATCTTGGCACCTGGGCATCTTGACTTGGACACAAGTGGTCAATAATGTTGGGTTGAAATAAACGACAGACGAGTGACAAGTGTCATATGGGAGGCATCTTCCGAGCACGTCTCGGGGAGTCCCTTTTATTGCATATTACAACATTGCCACATATGTGCTTGTTGCTGATTGGTTAACACAAATACAATGCAAGGGTTGTATATAGGCATTAATCATCAATAGATTAAAGGTTGGGAAAGGGAACACATGGTTAGACAGGTATGAAAACCTCCTTATTAAACTATTACTAGTGATTGATATTGCAGAACTTAAAAGAACATAACAATCGCATTCCGTAGATGTGGTCAACCATGCATTAAGAACAGGTCAGGGTACGATGTTTCATGAACTCAATGTGAACTGGACATTCTAGGGTGGATGAGGACTCATGTGCAGAAGCAGAACTTCCCATCATCTCCCCCTTCCTTTTTTTTGTTTTTTTGTTTGATGTTGCAAAACGTGCCTGTTGCCTAGCTGCTTTTGAACGCTGTTGCCCACCCAAGTCTGAGCAGCCTCTTCCCGCCCCCCATGAAAGAAATGGCACTTTTTACTATGTTCTTATTATGTTTCTATCATTGGTGTTTTGTAATGTGTTTCTAATGTTGTCACTGCCCTTTCAATAAAGGGCAATATATAAATTGAATTAACGACAACCCTCTCTTCAATGCTATGTAAAACTCTCCATAGGATCCGGACCAGTACCAGAGCAGCTTGTCAGTGTGGAGACGCCTTATTTTCTCTCTCAGTCACAATTCCCAGAGTAGTTTAGCAATCAATCCCTCTCCACGGGGAACTCTAAAAACTGCAGCTCTGTGAGGGGAATGGGGGGGGAACGTGACTCCAAACAACTCTCAACACACTTAAGAAACTACAGCTCCCAGAATTCTTTGGGGGAAGCCGTGACAATTTAAAGCGGTCCCATGCTGCTTTAAATGGTGAATGTCGCCCAGGTTGATGGGATTTTTTTTATTTTTTTTTTTAAACCAAACCTTTTCTTTCCTAACTGAATCCCAACAGACAACTAAATCTTGCAGCTATTTGGGTTAATTCAGCAAGAGTGGCAGCCATAAAACACAACTGCACGGAATGCTGGCGCCATGTAAAGAAGAAGAAAAAATAAAAAGACAAAAGACGGAGTCTGGAGTCTGGGCTGAATCCCCTCTCAAATAATAATATATTTATAAGTGCATATGCATCACGTCAACCTCTTCTGAAAAAAAAACAAAACAATCCCCTCCAGGGGGCCTTGCAGACCTGATCATATTGATCTCGTCTGGACTGCCATTTCACAGCATCGTGTGTGTGTGTGTGTGTGTGTGTGTGTGTGTGTGTGTTAAAAGCCACAACCCGCCTCCGTACCAATTTCTAGATGCTCTGGAAGAGCACACGGAGCCTAAACACTAAAAAAGGTGCCTTTGAATCAGAGCAAAGGTCCGCCAGGGTAAGCAGAGGCTTTTGGATCAATTTTTCAGAAAGTAAAGGTAAAGGTAAAGGTAAAGGTAAAGGGACCCCTGACCATTAGGTCCAGTTGTGGCCGACTCTGGGGTTGCAGCGCTCATCTTGCTCTATAGGCCAAGGGAGCTGGCGTACAGCTTCCGGGTCATGTGGTCAGCATGACTAAGCCGCTTCTGGCGAACCAGAGCAGCGTATGGAAACACCATTTACCTTCCCGCCGGAGTGGTACCTATTTATCTACTTGCACTTTGACATGCTTTTGAACTGCTAGGTTGGCAGGAGCAGGGACCAAGCAATGGGAGCTCACCCCATTGCAGGGATTCGAACCGCCAACCTTCTGATTGGCAAGTCCTAGGCTCTGTGGTTTAACCCACAGCGCCACCCGCGTCCCTTTTCAGAAAGTGCCATCTCCCAAATCACATTATACCATTTCCCTACATTTAAACTCTTTGCTTCTTTCCAGTTTCTGGCCATCAACATTCTAACGTCCAAGCTCCTAGTCCTTAGGACTGATGAAGCTTCCCACCTGGCAGCTTGTATGTCGTGCATATCACACAAACAACCTTTTGTTCATCACCTGCTGCTGAAAACATGCTTGCAGCACGAAAAACACAGCAACCTAAAAAGTCTATGAAGCTTGAAGTGAAACAACAGAAATTATCCTATAGAGTTTGAGTCCACAGTGTTCATCTAACCAACAGCAGCACACACAAAAATCGTAATTTTAAAAGTCCAGCAGAGTACAAGAAAATCAGCCATCAGTGCCTGCAAGGAGAGTCTTTACCTCGTCCTGAGAAGATTACAGTGTTGGTGCCAGGTAGGCCTTGCTGGGGAGAGCATTCCTCAAACGGTGGGGCCACAACGGAAAAGGCTCTCTCTCTCTGGTGGTTACCTCCCAAGATATCCCCTCTTACAGGGGTAAGTTGGATGTGATGTGGTTAGTTCACACAATGCCAAACAACAACACACAATTTGCACAATTTTCTCAGTTCCACCAAAGCTCTGTCCGCTCAGCTGCCTGAAATCTCAGATTGCCCACTATTTCGAAACTATCTTTGCAAGAGCTAGAAACTTGGGGATGAGGCCAGGTTCTGGCGACTGCTTTAAATGAGTCTTGATTCTCAAGGTGTTGAATCTGGTGCCCAATGTGTTTGTGCAATCATAGATCTGCCGAGTACAAAGGGACCCAAAGGGCCATCTAGTCCAACTCCCTGGAGCCAATAAAATCATGAAAGACACAGCCTTGAATTCTCTTCCTGTGGATTTGTCCAGAATTTGGACTATTTGATAGGTGCTTTTATTTAAGCGGCCAGTGTGCTAGAGGGCAGGATCAGGCCCCTTGGCACTCGCTGCTGAGAGTGGTCAAGATGTGTCACTGTTTTGTTCATGCAAATCTAGTCCATGCTGTTTTGCTCAGCGTCAAGAAAAAGGAAACAGGGAAAGAGTCCGTTATTATCTAGCAGTATTTGCCAAGATCAAGTTGCAATTGCAATTGCAATAGCAACAGAAACCTGAGGACCTTGGCTGCCTGTGCTGTGGGAATGTGACACACAGCTGCTACCAGCCCAGCACTGGTGCTTCTAAGACCTTATTGATGCTGTTAAAATACATTGTGCTACTCCTCTTCTTTGCTAAGCCTACTGGTAGGTTTGCAGGGGAGCCAGGAGCCAAAATCAAAACAGTCAACGAGACAGCACAGTGTAGCAGTTACGGTTAAGCCAGGACCTGGGAGTCCATGTGTGCTGGTCCCCAGGGGGGGGGGAATTACTGTGCGGCGTGGTCTGAGTCCGGTCCTGGGTCGAGGGTCTGGAGGCTGTCTGTCAGGGGCGAAGCGGGGTCCAAGGCAAGGAGCCGGGCGTGGTCAGGAACTCCGGAAGAGCAGGTCAGGGTGCTGGCAGAAACAGGTTTCCAGCGATGTTCCAACCTGGGACTGGGCTGACTGGCCTTTATCTCCTCTGGGGCCTAGGGCGGTCCTGGCCCACAGGTGACTCACCTCTCCTGGCCTTAAGGCGCACACTCCTCCTGAGAGAACTTAGTTCCCTCCGCCTCTCTGCCCTGAGCCTCTGCAGCTCAGGAGAGGCTGGAGGGTTACCGGACCCAGAGGCAACCTCAGCTTCCCCTGACAGGGCTGAGAGTGGAGCACCTGCAGGCAATGGGTCCTCAATCACCTCAGGAGCCAGAGCGGATTCAGCTGGTGTCTGCTCCTGAGGATCCGGCACAGGTGCGGGCCCTTCAGATTCAAGCCCCTGCCCCGGCTCAGCCGGCCCTGCAGGCGGGGACTCCTGTGCAGGCTGGGATTCCTCCGGTTCAGCCTCTGAATCAGATTCCCAGGCCATCACACCATGGTTCAAATCCCCCATTCAGAAAGGAACCTCTCTAGGTGAACTTGGACCAATCACTGTCTCTCAGCCTAACCTACCTCACAGGGTTGCCATGAGGACAAACTGGAGAGGGGGAGAGTTGTGGGTGCCCCCATGAGCTCCTTGGAGGAAAGATGGACCTCAGGACATGAGAAGAGGCTTCTGGATCAAGCCAATGCCCAAGTAGTCCAACATCCTGTTCTCACGATCCGAGCACAAGAGCAACTCTCCCCTCCTGTGGCTTCCGGCAATTGGTATTCCAAAGCAGTTCAAACAGACAAAATCAAACTGATTAAACAACCAACTGAGATCAGGATCATAGAGACCACCTGAGAATCTGCAAGGTATAAATCCCCTTCTCACTTCCCTAACCCTATTTTTGAAATCCTTTCGATTCTGCAAACCCACTTTGCACCCCAGTTTTCAACTTCACCTCATGCCTCCTCTTCCTCCCACCTCCATTTGTGCAAACCCCTCCCTGCACGCAAGCCACCCCCATGGTAATCTCCAGCACCTCCCTCCTCCCACACATTGTAACTCCTCAGCACCCTTGTCACCTTCTGCTTAATTATGGACCCATCATGCAAATCCAAGACTGCACTGAAGCACTGCAAGTCCTCCAATCAGGGCCACGTGACGACAGCCTTAAGTTCTTATGTGTATAGGAAGAAATACCAGAACATCACAAGCTTCACGGCTGGAAGGGAGGGGATCTGGACCCCAGTCTCCCCAGTCCTACCCTATAACCACTACACCATGCTGGATTCACTTCCCAGGCCACCCGGATCCTGAAGGCCAAGTGGGATTTCAACACAGTCTGCCCTGCTTTTGCCTCCTGTGTGCAGGGAGGGCAAGGAATCCCAGCGTGGCCCCTTCCCCAACATGCCAATAAGCCAATTTGATGGTTTAATATCGTTACCAGCAAATGTCAATGGCCCATTTCTCCTGTCACCGTCTAATGAAAATATTACAGCGATTCGGACACAGCAGAAGAACCACCAGTTTCTGCCGCTGGATAAAATCAGATATGCTGCATGATTTCGTTAGGCGACAAGGTAGATTATCGGTAACCTGATCAAGGGAAAGGACATGTAGCTCAAAAAGGAAATTTTGGAAATTACTTAAAAGGTGGGAAACACAGATGCATACGCTTACACAAAGTTTTCTGTCGCGTTACAGCACTGATGAAATCATAGGGTCCAAATGGAGTTTGTATGTGTGAAAATCTATTCTCTGCGTGGTTACGCCAGGCTAACTTTTGAGTTCTCAGGCTACGCTTTGAGAGTCAGAGGCTGTTATCCTCTGGAGATTATAAGCTCCAGTCTAGATGTAATTGCAGCAGGTTCTGCACTGTGGAGGGGCAGGATAGTGTCCCTCCACTAAGCCCATCAGCCCATCTTTCCCAACTCTACACCCACCTGCTGCCCATACATGGACATCACACACCTTACCAGCCCAAATAGACCACTGTCAAGCAAGCTGAGTACAATGCCATAGTCAAAACAAGCCATAATTCATCAGCCAGCAACAAACCATGGCTTCGCACTGTGGTTTGTAACAAACCATGGTCAAACCTTCTGGACTTGGTTCAAACAAATCATGGCTCAGCATTCTGCCAGTATCTTAGTTAAAGCAGGCATTCCTTCCTCCATGAGAAAGATAGAGGGGTTTTCTTTTTCCTTTTTCTTGCAAGTTGTTGCATTAAAAGCAAATTAGGGGGGGGGGGGGAATCTGCTGCCCAAATTAATAAGGGACACCCTCTTAATTGACCAAAGGGATTGCTTAGTTCATTAACACAAATGAAAATATTTTTCATTTGTGCCCCTGAAGGACCAGCTGCGTCAAGTGCCCCTGAAGGACCAGCTGCGCAGCCTGGGAGTCATTTTGGACTCACAGCTGTCCATGGAGGCGCAGGTCAATTCTGTATCCAGGGCAGCTGTCTACCAACTCCACCTGGTACGCAGGCTGAGACCCTACCTGCCCACAGACTGTCTCACCAGAGTGGTGCATGCTCTAGTTATCTCCCGCTTAGACTACTGCAATGCGCTCTACGTGGGGCTACCTTTGAAGGTGACTCGGAAACTACAACTAATCCAGAATGCGGCAGCTAGACTGGTGACTGGGGGCGGCCGCCGAGACCACATAACACCGGTCTTGAAAGACCTACATTGGCTCCAAGTACGTTTCCGAGCACAATTCAAAGTGTTGGTGCTGCCCTTTAAAGCCCTAAGCGGCCTCGGCCCAGTATACCTGAAGGAACGTCTCCACCCCCATCGTTCTGCCCGGACACTGAGGTCCAGCGCCGAGGGCCTTCTGGCGGTTCCCTCATTGCGAGAAGCAAAGCTACAGGGAACCAGGCAGAGGGCCTTCTTGGTAGTGGCGCCCGCCCTGTGGAACGCCCTCCCATCAGATGTCAAAGCGATAAATAACTACCTGACATTCAGAAGACATCTTAAGGCAGCCCTGTTTAGGGAAGTTTTTAATCTGTGATATTTTAGTGTATTTTTGGTCTCTATGGAAGCCGCTCAGAGTGGCTGGGGAAACCCAGCCAGATGGGCGGGGTATAAATAATAAATTATTATTATTATTATTATTTGGAAAGCTGTGCATATACAAAGGCGCCATCATTTCCCCAGGCACCTGCTACATATAGAACCATAGGCTTCTATATGGACCCCAAGGGGCATCCAGCCCAAGCACATTGAATCACAAACCCATGGCGAAGGGAGCTATTTCCACAAACCGTTAGGAGAACTCTAGTCCAACCACAGAGCTGCAAGCCCGTGGCTGTTCCTTGTTCCCTCTGCTAAAATCCTTCCTCCTTGCTCTCCACCCCACACTTGAAAAAGGCCCATTTAGAACGAAGAAGACATCTGCAGAGAACCCAGCGATTCGGGGGGGGGGGGTTTAAACTCGTGGAGCATTAAAAGCCTTCCTCTGAAGGGTTTGCTAATCAAACAGCCAAATCTTCCATGAGCAACTGATCCCAGCAGAGCAATTAAATCTTTCCCCTTTTAAAACACTCTGGGGATGTACACACACCTCCCCCCCCTCCCCGCCACCCCCACCAATTTTTCCCTTCTTTTTGCAAAATTCATTTGATAAATTAACCAGGGGGGAAGAAAACGACCGGGAGTAGTAGGGGTGGGGTGGTGGGGTTTGTTCTTTCTTTAAATTATCTTTGTTCTTTCTTTCCTTTCCTTTTTCTTTCTTTTTTTTTTTTTTTAATTACAGAATCCACAACGCCTGAATAATGTTTAATAAGAACTATGAAAAATTCCTAACAGCATTACAACACAGCACAAAAGAATTAACCTGCTTACCGTGAAAAAAATGCATATTTAATTAAGAACAGAGAGTTCAAAACTACCCAGAGACTTCCAAAGTACTCTTGCCTGAGGGGGTGAATTACATGCTAGCGGGCTGCTAACAGCGCTCAGAACGCACCACCATTACCCAGGAGCCCCCATTAAGTGACAATGGACAGATGACATCAAATTCATTTCAACAGGCAACAGGAACTGAAGCGTACACAAGGGTAGCTGCAGAGAGAGCGAGACTAGCCTGCTGGTAGAATCAGACCCCTTGTTGATAGAGGCAATAATTAAAGAATAATGTTAATTAGCTGCTTTTATTGGAAAGAAAAGTTCAGTAGCAGGAGACTCTGGAGCAGGCTCCAATCTTCCGGGAGGGGGGGGCAGGGGGAGGGAAGGAAGGAACGGCTGCAAAGGATAACAAGGGAATGTTCCATCTCCCCATCACCTCTCCTTTTATAAAAGCAGTTGACACAGTGCGGTTTTTGCTAATCAGATATTTACTGCAGCAATACTCCAAAGGCTGGATTACAATAAAGAGGAATCAAATTATGGGGGGGGGGGGGTGAGAGAGAGAGAGAGAGAGAGCGCGCATCTAGAATGCAAGAAACCCAGGAGCCTTCCAAGCTCTGCCTGCTAAGAGGTCGGGCATGGGAGTGGGCCCAATCCACCTTTGCTACCCTTGTGAGATGTGAAACAAGCATTTCCAATCACCCAGGCAGCTGCATTGCAAGACCCTTGGGGCACAGGCCTTTGCTTACATTGCACTAAACTAAATGAACCTTGGGGTCTCTTCCAGCTCCACAATTCTATGATTCTAGGTCAGAAGGTCTCAGTGGAAAGCTGTCCAGCTGCAAAAGATCTGGGAGCTTTATATGACACTGTGGCAGCTGATCGGCCTTGTTGGAGTCACCTGACTCCCCAAGCCAAGAGGATTCTGGGCTGGCTGCGACTGCCCAGATGCAATCCTAGCGGATCAGGGAGCTAATGTCCTCTTTGCAGAATTTCCAGTGCAAATCTCCCAGGCTTGTGGATTCAAGCCCAATGTTGGGCAAAATATTCCCAGCACTGGAGGGGTTTGGACTGGATGACCCTCGTAGGCTTTTCCAAGTCTACATTTCTAGGATTCTGTTGTTGTTGTTGTTGTTTAGTCGTTTAGTCGTGTCCGACTCTTCATGACCCCGTGGACCAGAGCACGCCAGGCACTCCTGTCTTCCACTGCCTCCCGCAGTTTGGTCAAACTCATGCTGGTAGCTTCGAGAACACTCTCCAACCATCTTGTCCTCTGTCGTCCCCTTCTCCTTGTGCCCTCCATCTTTCCCAACATCAGGGTCTTTTCCAGGGAGTCTTCTCTTCTCCTGAGGGGGCCAAAGTCTTGGAGCCTCAGCTTCACGATCTGTCCTTCCAGTGAGCACTCAGGGCTGATTTCCTTCAGAATGCAGAGGTTTGATCCTCTTGCAGTCCATGGGACTCTCAAGAGTCTCCTCCAGCACCATAATGCAAAAGCATCAATTCTTCGGCGGTCAGCCTTCTTTATGGTCCAGCTCTCACTTCCATACATCACTACTGGGAAAACCATAGCTTTAACTATACGGACCTTTGTTGGCAAGGTGATGTCTCTGCTTTTTAACATGCTCTCTAGGTTTGTCATTGCTTTTCTCCCAAGAAGCAGGCGTCTTTTAATTTTGTGTGCGTACACCCCATAATTCTATGGAGTGCAGAATGTGAGGATGTGCATGGAACTTCCTTTCCTTGGAACGCCATTTTAATTTTTTTTATTAAAAATGCATACACAAGACAAGCGTGTCTGGTGTTTATGGCAGCCAAGACGCGCTTGAAAACGTTTAGCAGCCATTCGTTTGGGAGTGAGTGATTTATTATTATTTATTTCATAAAAAATTACACACTGCTTGATTGTAAGAAGAAAGAAAAAAAATCCTCCAAGAGGTTTATAAAAAGAATAAAACAGTAAAATTATATCAGCAACAAGAGTTGAAGTAGATATTTAAAATATTCAAATAATAATAATTAAAATCAGCAGTAAGCTAAAATCAGCTTAAAACATTTATTAACATGCTGCATAACTGGGTAAGCTTGTCTAAACAAAAATGCTTTGAGCAGGTGCCAAAAAGAGTACAGCGAAGGCACCTGCCTGCTATCAATCGGCAGGGAGTTCCAAAGGTGCTGCAGCACGAAAAGATCAATTGTTAGTGGAAGACAGTGGAAGACAGGAGTGCCTGGCATGCTCTGGTCCATGGGGTCACGAAGAGTTGGACACGACTAAAGGACTAAACAACAACAATGCACACCCCCACACTTCGCCCTGGAAGTGGGTGCCCAGATCTCAAGAAGAAAAGCACCCCCATTCTTTGGGTTGTGTAAAGGAACTTTTCATTTCTTGAGTTGCACTCCTGCAACAATGAGAGGGCCTAAACTCAACTGCAACTGCGATTCACTTGGTGGTGCGAATGACGCACAGCCCTGCTCCCACTAGGGCAATATTTACATGGGCCCGTGCTTGGTTATTTACTCTCTCTTTTTGGAATCCATGTCGCAGAACTGCTGGCGAGCGCACCTCGCGTCGAGCAATTAATATTAAAGCAGCCTCTGCGTTGGCTGTGAGTCACTTAAAACTGCAGCTAGATCAATACTCCAGGGTCCTCTCGAAGCTTTGGGGAAATCAGTAAACGTTACACTGAACTAGTAAAAAAACACACACGAATACACACACACACACCAAAATCCAATAATTACACAGCAAGGCAGTACAAAATGGCATGGCTTTGTCAACAAAGAAACAATGAGATTATCATCGAAACGGTGTTGTGTGCATAATCATTGAACTTCGAAAAAGCAACCAGAAAGAAAAAAGAAAAATTCATGCACGCCACACACACACACACACACATACACACACACTAACAACACACCTGTCTTGGGGCATAGTGTGCCGATAGGAAAATCTCTGTGCAGCAGCCGAAAGAAAATAGAATGTGTACAGATAAGGTTAAAACAACCTTTGGGTTACAATCAAACCCTTCCAACCAGATTTCTTTCTTTGATCCTGTTGCCTCTTACATTAATCCTCCAAGCATCTGGGGTGAAGCCAACCTTGCCAACTATTAAATCTTAAAACCCAAACAACCAAACGCCAAGGCCATTTACAAAAACATCTATCCGAAGTACAGGTCACATTTTGGATGGGACGGCAATAAACCAAACTTCTCTCTCAAGATCTTACCGGATGTCCTGGCCAAATGCTTTCCAGCTAACCCATCTACAGCCTTGAGGGCTAGAAGCCTAGCTGTTAAAAAATAAAAAGTAGAGGAGCTGTAATTCTCAGGGTGGCGTTGTTCAGCCACAGCAACATTCCAGACTCACAATGTGCAGCTCGCAGCTGAAAAAGGCAAAAGTGGGGGAGCAGGAGGTGGAAAGGAAGGAAGCCAGAGCGACAAATTTGATCAGCATGCAATAACAGATCTCCAGCGGGCAAGATAAACATTCTCCATCCTTTCCACTTATTTTCCAACAAGCAAAAATTGCTCCAAGACAACAGGAGTGTGGAAGCAAGATATCAAAATATTTGTATCCAGCAAGGAGGGAGGGGAAAGAACACGCAAGGATGGTATCCAACTAGGTCCTACTCAGAGTAGGTCCTCTGACAGCAGTGGTCTCCAATTAGTCATGACTAACTTAACCCCGTAGGGTCTGAGCACAACTTAACACCAAATCTAGAAAGCAGGTTATAGGACAAAGTAAAAGAAAGGGCCCAAAACGAAGTCCAAGCAGTTTTGATAAAGGAGGAATTTCCAACCCCACTGGAAGGCACAGAGATTGGATAAATATTGGTAACAATCTCAGCAGAAGCCTAAAAGACCTACCACGAAGAAGGACATCTTTTGTAAGAGGCTGGAGGGGCAAATAACTCATCTGGGGCCTGTTTTGGAAGGGGGTCACTCGTGCCTTAAGCCACTGTTTCAAAGAAGATCGTTTCTTCTACCCACCATTTGTGAAGCACAACCACAAAGCAAGCCTGTCTCAACAAGCAACTTGCTCTCTTTGTAAATGAATATCCCCCAACCTGGTGTGTCATCCCCACCCCCAATGTTTTAAGCCCCAAACCTCCATCGGCCCCGGCCAGCATGGTTTCGTACTCCAAAAACATCTGGAGGTGGCGTCAGGGCAAGGCATTTTGCTGCCTGATGACAAGATGGCGCCCCTCCCCAATGCCACACGCAGAAGTCGACGGGCATGGGAGCCAACTCCGAGGGGCTGAGGTAGCAAAAACCCGGGCACATTTGGGGCACCCCACCACAACCCCGCATCTCTGTGAATAAATAAATAACACCCCCCCCCAAAAAAAACACCTGGACACTTAATGTAAAATGCATAAATCCACCTGTATGGGCACGCTGGCCCCCCAAAAGAGGATATGTCTGGGGAAACCCGGACGATTGGCAATCTTAGGCTGAGGGGTCTTCGACCCCCCCATTAAATAATTGAGAGGGCCGCCCCCCTCCAAGTTGATAGGCACGGTCATTCAAATAGTGCGCATGTACCGTGTCATGTGATTATGCAGGGCGGGGCTTAACTGCAACCCCCCCCCCCCCCAATATTTTATTTAAGTTGGCACCCGTGCCGACTGGACTGGGTTGACTCTTAGGCCATATTCATAGCACTATGGTAGCACTGTACATGGTCATGGGTTGCCTAGCAGAATTCCGGGGGCTATGGTTTGTTAAGGGTGCTGATGGCTTACTATTATCATCATCATCATCATCATCATCATCATCATGTAATCTCACTGTATACAAGTTGTACAAGTGACAATAAAGTATTTCAATATTATTATTGTTGTTGTTGTTGTTTTGTTGTTGTTGCTGCTGCTGCTCCTATTGTTTTTTATTAAATTTGTATACCACTCTATACTCGCAGGTCTCAGGTTGGTTACAACATAAAATCACAATACAAAAACACAAAATCTGTACTATTGCACTGGGGCGGTTGTGATCTGCCGTTATCTCCCTCGCCAAGTAAAAAATGAAATGAACTCAGGCGAAAAAGAATCAGAGGGGTTTCTTCGGAGACCAAAAACTTCTCGCTTGAACTAGCGAGATTTTGTGGGCAACTTTTGCACACTCCTTAAAACCCATGTTCCAGTCATAAGCTTTATAAATATTAATAGCAACGCTTCCCCCCCTCTCTGGAGCCTCCAGTCCCTCTTTTTCCTGTCAATGTTATGATTAGAGATGAAAAGCAAGAGAGGTCACGTAGATTAATCAGTTAATATTTATTTTCCCGCCCAGATCTTCCACCCACCCAGGAGACCCTGGACAGCTAGCAATAGGCTAAATAAGAACCACAACAAAACACAAAAGCCAGAATTTTGCACAGATGTTCCCTAGGCTATGACTATGTTGATTCTCGTAACTGTTGATTTCTTTTGCAGGGGGTGGGACTGGTACTCAAGTGCAGATATTTATTTCATAAAAATTACATGCCGCTTGAGTCCAGAAATAGATAAAACGGTAAAATCATCACGAGGCAAAAATTACAGCAATAATTTAAAACATACGAAAAGTTAAAACAGCAATGGCGGAACGTTATGGTCTGAATGCTGCCGCCCTTGAGGCCAAGGGAGGAACTGCAGGGAGGCAAGGTGGCATCTTAACACCCATAGGGCAGAGCCTGTCACATGATTCCACCTCCTGTCTTCTGAGTTAGTTCATGTCTGTTCACAATGAACATAAAAACACATAAATTAAATGTGTTTATTTAATCCATTTGTATACTACCTTTCCTCCAGGGAACTCAAGGTGGCCCACATAGCTCTCCCTGGTTTATCCTCACAACAAAACAAAACTAATAATAATAATAATAATAAATTTTATTTATACCCCGCCCTCCCCAGCCAAGACCGGGCTCAGGGCGGCTAACAGCACATATAAAAACAATTGATTGAAATACAACTTAAAAACAAGATTAAAATACAACATTAAAATGTAGCCTCATTTCAGTAGAAACTCAAATCAAAAACTTTTTTGGGGATGAAAACGTCAAGTCTTCACCAAGGCCAATTATCCAGACTGGTCCTACATGGGCCAGAAAAAAAGCCAGGGAAGTCCCCAAGAAGGAGTTCCATCACAGAAGGAGAAAGGAAAAAGGAAAGAGAGGGAGGGGATCAAGTTGATTCCAAGCCAAAGGCCAGGCGGAACAACTCTGTCTTACAGGCCCTGCGGAAAGAACTCCTTCATGACCAAGTGGGGGGATTCGAACCCTGATCTCCCAGTTCCTAGTCCAGCACTCTAACCACTGTGCCATACTGGCTCTCTAAATGAATTCAACCACTTTCTGGCCACTTTAGGAAAGTGCGCATTGCTATCTTACATAATATACGTTCCTTTTTCCCTTTTATCATACTGTAAGGTTTTTATATTCTGCAATTATATTGCTTAAACTGAGCATGCCTTTCTATCAAGCCTTAAAAAAAAGCAGTATGCATTTTCATTACATGTATAAAAAAAGAACATCCCTGTCGTCCTTAAAGCCAGACTTCCTCATGCTCATACTGAAATTCTTACTTGCAACACCCCACAGGTCCCTGAAACCCATGCGCAGCGCAGTGAACATGGAAACATGTTTCCCTTAAACAACTAAGGATCTTATGCTAAAAAAAGCAAGGAATTTAAACCTTTTTAAAATAGCAATAATAATAATAAAATCACAATTTGCAAGCTGACGATCAAAAAGCTTTATGCTCGGCAGGGGAAAACAGAATTAGCTCAGGGATCTGAGAATGCCTGGATAATACCTGCATTTATTTTTTTAAGCCTCTGTGGCTAAGAGGAGGAAGAAGGAAGGACTAAGGGGCCACCCAGCTCATTTACCAAGCATATGGGGAAGAACAGTGAATGAGGTGCAGGCGCTAGGATAAGGTTCCTTGGTTGAGCATATGCCTCTCATAAGGGGCCTCCAGCTGGCCCTCACCATTTGGCCAACTCTTTGCCAAAGCAATTCAGCGCCACCCCGCCACCCCCAAGCTTCACACAGCAAGATTCAAAATTTATTTTAACACCTTATGTTCCTACTTTTCCTCAGTCAAACTCAGATTTTCAAGACCGGGTTTCGGAGCTGCTTGAATGACTTAGGATTCACTTCCAAACAAACAGCCCTTGAACTGGTTGCCTTTGGCGAGGAGAAACTCTCTCCAGGTGACCAGGCAGGAAAAAGAGAGTTAGCGGACTGTGTACCTGTGGTGCAGACCTGTCCAACTCTCAACCTGCTCCCCTTTATGGTACAGGGGTTGGGGCTACTTCACTTTTCTTCCGTAAGGTGCCACGGTGAGATTTTGAACCCAGGCATCCAGCAGTTGGGCTGGACCCCTGACCATTAGGTCCAGTCGTGGCCGACTCTGGGGTTGCGGAGCTCATCTTGCTTTATTGGCCGAGGGAGCCGGCGTACAGCTTCCGGGTCATGTGGCCAGCATGACTGAGCCGCTTCTGGCGAACCAGAGCAGCACACGGAAACACCGTTTACCTTCCCGCTGGAGCGTTACCTGTTTATCTACTTGCACTTTGACGTGCTTTCGAACTGCTAAGTTGGCAAGAGCAGGGAGCTCACCCCGTCGCGGGGATTCGAACCGCCGACCTTCTGATCGGCAAGTCCTAGGCTCTGTGGTTTAACCCACAGCGCCACCCACGTCCCTTACCCCTTACAAATTGAGCTGGTTCTCAAGGACCAAGCACTGTGCGCTAGGCCCTATAAAACACTGTCTCCTGAGCTTGCCTGTCAGTCTGAGCCATCCGTCCCGGGTGTGAGGACACTGCCTAAGCACTTCCTCTCTGTTTCTCTGCTTGCCATCTTAGATCTCGTCTTTGACCGTGAATGTCATTTGCCATTTTTGGAACTTTGGGCCCAACTCCAGGGCCCAGGATCCGAAGGAACGGCAGCCTCACGTTAAGACAGCCTCCGACGAGCAGTGAAGAAAATGCTCCGCTTTCCCCAGAGTGACTCCCTCGCCCCCTGCTCTGATGCATCATCGGACGAATTCTCCTGCATCTGTCCTCTCCAGATAGCAGCAGAAGAGCTGCCTCATTTGGATCAGGCAGTCGAAGGTCCGCGTCAAGACCTCCCTTCTCCAGCCCAGGTATCTCTGAACTCCAATTCCCATTGGTCATTAAGAAGAGCCTGCTGGAACAAGTCAGTAGCCCATCAAGGCCAGCATCACAGTGGCCACACAAATGTAGGACCTGAGCAAATTTAGCAGCTTTCCCTCCTTGGGACGCGGGTGGCGCTGTGGGTTAAACCACAGAGCCTAGGACTTGCTCATCAGAAGGTCGGCGGTTCCAATCCCTGCGATGGGATGAGCTCCCGTTGCTCGGTCCCTGCTCCTGCCAACCTAGTAGTTCGAAAGCACGTCAAAGTGCAAGTAGATAAATAGGTACCACTCCATCAGGAAGGTAAATAGCGTTTCCGTGCACTGCTCTGGTTCGCCAGAAGCGGCTTAGTCATGCTGGCCACATGACCCAGAAGCTGTACGCCGGCTCCCTCGGCCGGTAAAGCGAGATGAGCACCACAACCCCAGAGTCGGCCACAACTGGACCTAATGGTCAGGGGTCCCTTTACCTTTAACTCCTTCTGCAGCTTCCAGCACCTGGTATTCAGAAGCATTCCCTGCACAGCATAGCCATTGTGGCTAATGGGGAGCGGAATTAAAAGCTGAATCCTCTTGTCAGGAGCTCGTCCTACACTTGAGTAGGACCCTGGCAGAGACACATGCCCGACTGGCATGTTCTCTCCCTCCTGGTCGTTTGTTCAGGAGCTTCAAAAGCTTTATTCTGCCTGAACATCACAGCAACCGATGCCAACAGACACCGGCACACTTAGGGATCCGCAGAGTCTTCGCAGACCTCAGCAACTCAGCATTTTGGCTAATCTACTTTATTTACATATAAACACACACGGAGCACTGCAACATGGCTCCCTCTCTCTCTAGCGTCAGACAGCAAAGAGAAAAAGAACAAAGGACAATAGTCCCACTTCATGGAACACAGTAACACAAACATCCTGTCTCTGTCACTTCCCACTCTGTGGAATGAAAACATACACCATCATGTGATAGACAACAATCCCATGACTGCAATCATGGAGCAGGAATTCTAACACCTCTATGAAACTGTGGCAGTGAGGTTTATGACGCAGGACCACACAGCTCAGTGGCAAGGCACAGGCTCTGAACACAGGGGGTCCCAGGCTCAGTTGCCAGCAACTCAGGTAACAGGAGATTGGAAAGACCCTCTAGATGAGACTTGGGAGAGTTCTCGTGCATCAGCCTAGACAACTCTAGGGGGTCCAGCCATCTGACTCAACCTCAAGCAGCTTCCTGTGTACACCCCTCCATGGCTGCACCCCCGTTTTGTCTGCTGGGCTGCAGAAATAATCCACTAACCTCCATCTCCAGGCCAGCCAGCCCCCATCTCTTAATGGGCTGTGGTGTGCACACAATTAATTAATGGGCTTATTAATTAGGAAAGAAGTCCCTCTTTGGGCTGCAATTGGGGTCATCCGTTTCTAAAGTAAGAACAGCCTGTACTAAAGATAAAATTGGGGGAGGAAACCCTCGTAGTCTTCTGCAGGGATCTGATCTGGTGGAGTCTCAATTATGCAAACCACAGGAAACAGGAGAAATAAAGGGGGAGGTGGAATTGGGTGAAACCTTCACTGTCCCAATTTCTTTCCCAACAGCGAAAGAGAGATAGGAAGCCAGCCCAGCCACTAACCCTTGGTCAAATTACGGTGGTAGAGCAGAACCCCCCTGCCATTCTGCACCCAGGGCAGGGAACCCGCCTTCCTCCAGATGTTCCTGGACTCCAACTCCCATCATCTATTGGGCTGATGGGAGTTAAGAGTACAGCAACATCTGGAGGGTCAACTATTCCCCACCCCTACTCTGCATAAACCAACTCTGCTGGAAGACAGGGGGACACTCAAAAGAGATCCAGCATGATGTAACAGATTAGAATTTGGGACATGGATTCAGAAATCTGGGTTCAAATAAGCACATTTGCTGCAAGGTCTACATTTATTTTCCACATTTATATTGCTCTGTAACAAGAGTTCTCCAGGAGGCTCCCAAAACAAGAAAAATGGTAATACAATATAAACTGTAACAAATTCATTAAATGGAAAGAATTAGAAGCCCAGTTTAAAACAGAGAGGTTCAGGCTATAGAATGTAAGTCATTTAAAAGGCGTGAGCGAATCAAAAGGTTTCTAGGTAAAGTAAAGGGGACCCCTGACCATTAGGTCCAGTCGTGGCCGACTCTGGGGTTGTGGCGCTCATCTCGCTTTATCAGCCGAGGGAGCCGGCGTACAGCTTCTGGGTCATGTGGCCAGCATGACTAAGTCGCTTCTGGCGAACCAGAGCAGCGCACGGAAACACTGTTTACCTTCCCACCGGAGTGGTACCTATTTATCTACTTGCACTTTGACGTGCTTTCAAACTGCTAGGTGGGCAGGAGCTGGGACCGAGCAACGGGAGCTCACCCCGTCGTGGGGATTCGAACTGCCGACCTTCCGATCGGCAAGAAAAAGGTTTCTACCTGGTACCAAAAAGACCACCAAGATGGTACCAGATGAAAGTCTGTGGGAAGCTTATTCCACAAAGCCTCCAGGAGTTTCACTCCTGAAAAAGGGGACCCAACCAGTCCTTCTGACTGTGACTCTTCTATCTCAACCTTCCCAACCTAGCGCTTTCCAGGAGTTGTAGACTACAGTTCCCATCAGCCCTGGCTGGAGCTGATGGGAATTGTAGTCCCAAACATCTGGAGGGCACCAGGCTGGCAAAGGTTGCGCTCTCTCTCTATCTCTCTCGTTTCCCATTTTAAGGACAAACCCCCCAACTTTCCCAAAGTTAATGGAAGCGATAGCTTATTTACCACTGTCATCTAGGATAAAGAATTTTGACACATTGTTAAATGATAGCACGTTTAGATAAGTCGAGCTGTCACGCCATTTAATGGATGTCTCAACTAGCTGATATGTATGTAAAATTTATGCACTCTGGTATATCACGCAGAGATAATGTTTTAATCAACATCCCACTTTTTCAAGGTCTAAGATTCCAAACAATGAAAACATTCCGTCAGGCGCTTCCAGACTCCTCCAAGACACAGAGGAAAAAACACAGCCAAGCCCTTCAACGTTTGACAAACACACACACACACACACACACACACTCACACCCCTCCCAAAATGGGCAAGGGAGACAGAGATGCACATGACTTGAAGTACGGTAAAATAGACCCTCTGTACAGAGAGAGGCACTAGACCAGAGGTCAGCAAACTTTTTCAGCAGGGGTCCAGTCCACTGTCCCTCAGACCATATGGTGGCCCAGACTATATTTTGAAAAAAATAATGAACGAATTCCTATGCCCCACAAATAACCCAGAGGTGCATTTTAAATAAAAAGGACACATTCTACTCATGTAAAAACACGCTGATTCCCGGACTGTCTGTGGGCCAGATTTAGAAGGCAATTGGGCCAGATCTGGGCCCCGGGCCTTAGTTTGCCTGCCCATGCACTAGACCTCTAGACCAGGGGTAGGCAACCTAAGGCCCGTGGGCCAGATGCGGCCCAATCGCCTTCTCAATCCGGCCCACAGATGGTCCCGGAATCAGCGTGTTTTTACATGAGTAGAATGTGTCTTTTTCTTTAAAATGAATCTCTGGGTTATTTGTGGGGCATAGAAATCCATTCATTATTTTTTTCAAAATATAGTCAGGCCCACCACATGGTCTGAGGGACGGTAGACCGGCCCACGGCTGAAAAAGGTTGCTGATCCCTGCTCTAGAGCAGGGGCAGGCAATATGTCACCCTCCATGTGTTGCTGGTCCACAGCTCGCACAATCTCTGCCCATTGGCTTCTTGCCTACATAACCAGTTTGGGGGCTTCCCAGAAACATCTGGCTGGGTGGACGGAACTAGGCGGGCCTCGGGGTGAGACAGAAGTCCCAGTAGTGAACAATCCATCCCTCTTTACCAGGATTCGAAATTCCCCAGGAGCCAGGCCCGTTTTGCACCTGACTATCGGCCACTTGCGACCATGTGAAGATGTCCAGTGCCAGGACTGAGGGGCCTGTCTGGGGATCCTCAGGTCTGGACTGTTTTCACACACAAGCAATCCATCCTGTAGAATTCTATCTGTTATATTTAATCTGCACAATCAGACTGAATTTCAGGAACCAAAAGGTTGTACTGGAAAACATGACTTTTGAGTCGTCTGGCCCCCAAATGGCAATTAGGCATTCTGTTTTGACGACTGTACAGTGGTACCTCGGGTTAAGAACTTAATTCGTTCCGGAGGTCCGTTCTTAACCTGAAACTGTTCTTAACCTGAAGCACCACTTTAGCTAATGGGGCCTCCCACTGCCGCCGCACGATTTCTGTTCTCATCCTGAAGCAAAGTTCTTAACCCGAGGTACTATTTCTGGGTTAGCAGAGTCTGTAACCTGAAGCATATGTAACCTGAAGCGTATGTAACCCGAGGTACCACTGTATGCAGAACTGGCAAAACTAACAGAAAAACTACATGAAAAGGACAACAAAGACTTTAAAAGAGAATGGGAACCATTTACAACATATACGAAGAGGCAACATAAAGAAATGGACTCATTGGCAGGGTTTGAGTAAACAATCACAACTGTATACAACAAAAAATAAGACTATATGTATTGGGGAAATTTTGGGAAAACAATATGGAAATAAAGCAAAACAGGAGTATGAGGGAAGTCCAGGGGAGGAGGGTGGAAATATGAAACATTGTTAAAGATACGTTGTTAGAAGAAGTATACATGGAGAAATCAATAAAAAATATTTTAAAAAAGAAGAGTTGGGAGCCAAATGGCTTCTGGGACCTGGGTCATGGGCGCCAAAACAGAATATCCAGTTGCCATGGGGGGGGGGGGCGGCAACACTTTTTATTTATTATTTTGATAAGCATGAACTAATAAGCAATTCACCTAAGTGACACATTGTTAATATCACATTTTTAGCAGAAATTGTTAATGCATGTTTAACTTGCTGTTTAGGGACGCGGGTGGTGCTGTGGGTTAAACCACAGAGCCTAGGACTTGCTGATCAGAAGGTCGGCAGTTCAAATCCCCGCGACAGGGTGAGCTCCCGTTGCTCGGTCCCTGCTCCTGCCAACCTAGCAGTTTGAAAGCACGTCAAGTGCAAGTAGATAAATAGGTACCGCTCCAGTGGGAAGGTAAACGGCATTTCCGTGCGCTGCTCTGGTTCGCCAGAAGCGGCTTAGTCCTGCTGGCCACATGACCCAGAAGCTGCACGCTGGCTCCCTCGGCCAATAAAACGACATGAGCGCCGCAACCCCAGAGTCGGCCACGACTGGACCTAATGGTCAAGGGTCCCTTTACCTTTACCTTACCCCCAGATACCCCAGATACGTGGGACGCGGCTAGCACTGTGATCTAAACCACAGAGCCTAGGGCTTCCCGATCAGAAGGTTGGTGGTTCGAATCCCTGCGACGGGGCGGGCTCCTGTTGTTCAGTCCCAGCTCCTGCCCACCTAGCAGTTCAAAAGCATGTCAAAGTGCAAGTAGATAAATAGGTCCCTTTACCTTTACCTAACTTGCTGTTTACAATAAAAATATTGGTACCTTACAAAACACTCTGTGTTTTATTGTTAAACTCCTTAACGTATCGTCTGTCCTTAACATATACTTTTAGGCTTCAAAACACATTTCAGTAATCCTTGAGTGTCAGCCAGGCGCAAAAATAAAGCACCCAGACTTTTTGAGGTGCTGGCAAATGGCTAATCTTTTAGGTGCAAAATGCGCCTGGCGCCCTGCTAATTTCGAACCCCATCCTTATTTCAATCCCACAACAATCCTGCGAGGTAGGTTAGGCTGAGAGAGGCAGTGACTGGCCCAAAGTCACACCCAGTGAGCTACACGGCCAAGTGGGGATATGAACCCTGATCTCCCAGGTCCTAGTAGTCTGATGCGCTAACCACTATACCACCCTGCCCCAGAATGCAAACCGCTGCTTATCCTTAAAGGTAAAGGTAAAGGGACCCCTGACCATTAGGTCCAGTCGTGGCCGACTCTGGGGTTGCAGCGCTCGTCTCGCTTCATTGGCCGAGGGAGCCGGCGTACAGCTTCCAGGTCATGTGGCCAGCATGACTAAGCCACTTCTGGCAAACCAGAGCAGCGCACGGAAACGCTATTTACCTTCCCGCTGGAGCAGTACCTATTTATCTACTTGCACTTTGACGTGCCTTCGAACTGCTAGGTTGGCAGGAGCAGGGAGCAAGCAACGGGAGCTCACCCCATCACGGGGATTCGAACCTCCAACCTTCTGATCGGCAATTCCTAGGCCCTGTGGTTTAACCCACAGCGCCACCTGCGTCCTTACCCACCCCGCTTATCCTTACCCACCCTCAATCCATCAGCAAAAGCAGAATAAACTACACAAAACAATAAAACCTTGCTGAACTATCACTGCAGATCATAAAACAGTGTACACCCAAGAAGAAGCAAGGAGGGGGAAGAGAGACGAGGAATTACAAAAGGCATAAATCTGGTTATGTGCCTATTAGGGAACAGTGCAAGAAACCCTACATCAGGAATATTACACTATTAAGACCATTTCCGGAGCCTAATGAAATATGCCCAGTGTCATCTCAGAGAGAATTATTTATCTGTACTCATTTCCGCGAGCTCTCGCTGTACCGACGACCAACGCCACGATCAAAGCGTTTTGGGGGCTATCGTGCTATCGGCATGTATTACACACAGCTCCCATTTCCCAATGTTGTCCAAACACCGTTGTCCCCGGATCCCGTTTACAAATAAAGTGCCTTTTCTAGGCAGTAACCTGCGCCTTCTGGTTCAGGTTGCCCTGGAAACAAGGTCAAGCAGGTCCGCGTCTTCATTGCGATTCTGCAGGACCACAACAAAGGGGAATGAACGAGGTGTGGGGGCAAGCAAGTATCTAGTCCTTATTGACTTCGCTGGCAAATGCCTGCAGGAATCTGAGCGGCTGACAACACGCACCTGAGCATTTCCTGTACAGAAGGAAGGCTCACCCACTGGGCAACAGCGTCTGGGGTTGCATACGGTGATCACTCTTCCTGCCATCTCGCCCACTTGGTTTGCTACTATGGGATTTATTCCCAGGTATGCGGGTGGCGCTGTGGGTTAAACCACAGAGCCTAGGGCTCGACGATCAGAAGGTCGGCGGTTCGAATCCCCGCGATGGGGTGAGCTCCCATAGCTCAATCCCAGCTCCTGCCAACCTAGCAGTTCGAAAGCGCGTCAAAGTGCAAGTAGATAAATAAGTACCGCTCCAGCGGGAAGGTAAACGGCATTTCCGTGCGCTGCTCTGGTTCGCCAGAAGCGGCTTTGTCATGCTGGCCACATGACCTCGAAGCTGTACGCCGGCTCCCTCGGCCAATAAAGCGAGATGAGCACCGCAACCCCAGAGTCGGCCACGACTGGACCTAATTAGGTCAGGGGTCCCTTTACCTAAGGATGCAGAGGACTGCTTTGGCTGAATTAGTTATCTAGTAAATGGAGGTCTCAAAACCCTTGAAAACAGCTCTCATCTGCCCCTCCCATGTCTGTCTGTCTGTCTGTCTCTCTCTTTCTATATATATGTGTGTGTGTGTGTGTGTGTGTGTGTGTGTGTGTGTGTGTAACGGTAAAGGGACCCCTGACCGTTAAGTCCAGTCGTGGCCGACTCTGGGGTTGTGGCGCTCATCTTGCTTTACTGGCCAAGGGAGCCGGTGTACAGCTTCCGGGTCATGTGGCCAGCATGACTAAGCTGCTTCTGGTGAACCAGAGCAGCGCACAGAAATGCCGTTTACCTTTCCGCTGGAGCGGTTCCTATTTATCTACTTGCACTTGGACGTGCTTTCAAACTGCTAGGTTGGCAAGAGCAGGGACCAAACAACGGGAGCTCACCCTGTCGTGGGGATTTGAACCGCTGACCTTCTGATCGGCAAGTCCTAGGCTCTGTGGCTTAACCCACACCACCACCCGCACGTGTGTGTGTGTGTATATATATATATATATATATATATATATATAATGCAAAGTAGGAAACATTGCAGCATAATTTAAGATACATACTCCATAGGCAGAATTCAGATTGCTGGCGGGGCGGGGTGTCCAAGTTTTATTTTCTTCAGTGTGGAACACACACAAGTGGTCTTTGAAGGGTGCCATAATGTGCCCTCCATTGCAGCTCATCCAATCCACTGGTCAGTCTATCCACGCTTGAGCTCTGGACTGGCACGCCCAAGGGGGACTGTAATGGAGCCTGATGGAAGGAATCACTGGCAGGGCAGGGGCTGATGGGAAATGTACTCCAGAACACCTGGAGGGCACCCAGTTCTTCTCTGGCCAAATATGAGCAATGATGTCAAGGCTGGGGGTGTGTTCTTAAAGGGGAATGACCCCATATCTCCTGGGCCTAGCAGCAATTCTCTTTCATACATTGTGCCAAGCATGGTTACAAAAAAGAACACCCCCCCCCCTACATCACTCCACTTTGTAGTTGCCCCAGTTTCTACAAGGATGGATGATCCTATTTTAGAGTTGAAGTTGGGAGGATGAATGAAGTAGTAACAACAGAGGTTTGGCTATCTCACCAGCATATCTCACCGGTCAGGAGATATCCAAATCCAGACCCAAATCCAGACAAATGTGGGGAATGGAAAGGTATGGCAGCCCCAAATGCTGCCCAGCTCCAACTAGGAAGCATAGAACCATAGAATTGTAGGGTCAGCTAGTCCAACCCCGTGCAGGTATCCCAACATTGCAATGGTGCTGTGTGTCAGGTGCTAATTCCCTACACCATCACCTGCTGGGGGAAGGTTGGGCAAGCAGGAGGATCAAGAGGATGGAGCAACTGCCCTGTGCAGTGTTAGAAACGAGGTATAAAAGCTAGAAGCACAACAGCACCTTAAACCCAGGCTTCAGTCGCCACAACGGAATGCCTAGGCACCCCACAGATCCGCTGATTTGCACCGCGGTGTGACACCAAGAGACATGCCTCTTTTGGTGCCATGCAAGCCAGGTGATCCGTGGGGTCAGCTGATTTGCCGGGCAGCGCAGCACCAAGAGAGGCGTTTCTTCTGGTGCCTTGCTGCCCCGCAAGCCAGCTGACTGGTACGGCACAGCAGCAGCGCCAGCCAGCCAGATGGAGATGTTAGTCACCAAACCTGGCGGCCAGACTTCTCCAATTCCTCGCAAAAGGCCGCTTGCGTGTCACGAAATGCGGCTGGCGCCCAGTTAGTTTCGAATGCCGCTCCTGCGAGGAAAGGATTGGGTTTTTTCCCCCGCTTAGAGAAAAGGTGAATAAGAAGAGACATGACCAGAGAAGTTTGTCTCCATCTCTCATTATGTGAGAACTCGTGGAAATCCAAGGAAGCGGAATGATGGAAGATTCAGACCAGTGAAAAAGAAGTTAATTGATAGGGGATGCTCCCGCAAGACCACCAACCCTAACCAATGGCTGTTCCACCTGGAACACCAGTTGCTGGGAAATACAGGTTGGGCAGAGGAGAGTTGTGTTCAGGTCCTGCTTTCAGGCTTCCCAGAATGATCTGTCCAGCCACTGTGGGAAACAAGGACACTGGACTAGGTGTTCCCCCTCTGGACAGCTCCTGGGCTCTCCTGGCGTTCTTAGTTACAACTCAGCCAAGCACACAGGAGTGTTTGAAAAAGGCAAAAGCCAGTTGACATATCCCTTTAGGATTGGCATCTTCATTGCCAATGCAGCGGCAACGCCACTTCACAAACCTTCACAAACACCAGAAAGCTACCCAGCCTCTGGCCAGTTCTCCCAACCAGCTGGCAGTACCCCTAACCCCAGCTCAAAAGACACACACAACTGCCTCTGTAGCACCAGGGCCCCCCCCCCACAAAATGCACCAGATAGTTATCACAAACCCTGAGAGAGAAAAGGGTATAATCCCCTTTCATCGACCAGCAACGAACCATCATCCAAATCCAACAGATTCTACCACCTGTGATCCATTTAGGCCTGGGAATTGCAGCTGCATCGCGTAATCTCCTTAAAAGCTAAACTGCATTAAATTCTCAAACCGCCGATATGTTACTGAAGCATCGGGAAAGTGTACCTAAATTTGCTTCCCCCGCCCCTGTAGAGCATACTGCGTTTTAAAGCTCGTTTTAATGCCCATCCAAAAATCAAGTACTCATTTGTAGCCATGGCAAAGCGGTGGATTTCAGCTTAGACACCTCGATCCAGTTACGCAGTTTGTGCACAGAGACAGCGAGAACTTTTGTTGGTGATTCAAACCTGAACGAGAACAAACGGGGTGGGGTGGGGGTCCACATTTTGAAGGGCTTCCCCTCTCAGATCTACCCACCACCTCCTGCCCACATGAGTAGAGCCTGAGGGCTACATGTTTTCCAGGATGGCTTGTGGGATCCCATTTACCAACTCACCAATGCAATGGGGCAAGGTACCAAGAAACCAGGTAGGATATAGTCATAAGATAGCCAGCCACCCCACACAATCATCGCACAAGTTGCATCTGTTTCCACCTGCAGGTTTCAGACGAATGGCAGTCTGAGGTTAAGTAGAGGACTAGAGCCTTCGAAGCAGCCAGCAATCTAATCTTGTGGTGCCACAATTACACATCACGAACCAGTCAGGACCTGCAGCTTCTGAGGCCATGATTTAACACAGCCTTGTATTTAACGACTTGCCTGGTGGTCACAGGATTTCAGCGCAGAAGCACCCTCCTTTCTTTCTCTGCCGGCTCCCAACAGGCTAGCAAAACATTGTGCACGGTAGGAACTTTTGTGGTCTTTTTGACAAGACTGAATAGCAACCTGTGTGTCTGGAGCATGCAAACATGCTACAACACCTTGGGGTTGTTGTTTTTAAAAGCAAACATTCAAGTCTTCACCCACAGAGGAGGTTGGCCGCTGCATCTCTGCATGATCCACTGCGACGCTGGCCCCAGCTCATTCCAATCCACCTCTGCTGGGGGTAGGTAAGCCTAGGATGCTGCCATCATTCCTAATGCAACAGGTTTGCCTGCCCTCAGAGAAGCGTGACTTGTGTGCCCCTGCACGAGTCGCTGCTCTGCAGGCACACTTTGGACAGTAGCTCATGCAAAAACAAGAAGGCTGGTTCTTCTGAGAGAAAGACGATTTTGCTTACTGAATCTAAGGAGGAGGAAGTCTTTTTCCAGGCATTTGAGCAAAGGGCACTTCAGGTTTCTTTTTTGCGAATGAAAGCATGGCAAGCAAAGATGCCATTACTCTGTCAATGGCATAGCCCCTTGGCCAACGGAGGGAAGCTCCTCCAGGTTATAATTGTTGCAAGGGACACAATAGTTATACAGACGTTTGCCCCACAATAAAAAACGGCTCTCACGGGTGTGGATTTTGCTAGTCCAGGCACAAACGTGTCCTACACTCCAGCTCCTCATGCGTTAAGTCCGTGCTGCGTGCAATTCCTGCGGGAAACACCGGTGATTCCTATGCAACCATAACATGCAGAGCTGCCCTGATTTGGGCAGTGAGGACGTCTGCCATGCCCAAAGAAAGACCTGCCCAGCTCAATTTTGCAGCTGAAGTTTCCAAACACCTCCCACCCCACGCACACACAGAAGGGGCCCAGGGACAGCAAGGAACAGACCCAATTCCGCCCCTTACTTCTACCTTCTCCTTTTGCCATGCTCCTGTCATTCTCCATGCTACAGAGCATCAATCATAACTAAAGAGCAAGTGCCCTCCATGCGCCGCAGAGGTCTGGTTTGCAAAATGCTGTTGGGGAAGGGAAGGCACTTCCGAAGGAACACAAGAATTTTTAAAACATGGAGATTTGTGGTGCGGGGGGGGGAGGGGGGGCAGGAGACAATAGTGTGCTGTACTCTCAAGTCAGCCCTACTGATATAAGGACTGCAGCCTTCCCCTCCGTCTCCCTAATATCCCAGCAGTTTAAAAGAGAGAGAAAAGAAAACAAGCATAATTTCTCTGCCGCTGATGTACATTCCTGTCCAGTAAATACAACCAGCAAGCCTTTAAACAACTCTCTTACCTGCTTTTGGGGAGGAGGGATGGGGAGAGGTGGGATGCAGGGGGGGGCAGATGTGTGCAGAGGGGAGAACACCTCCAAGCAGTTCCGCCTTATTTTGCAGAGGAGGACATGCAAACGGGATGGCTAGGGGTTTTTTTTTGGGGGGGGGAGATACATCCAAGCAGATCTACCTGACATTCCCGAAATACATTTAGAGTCCAGTTTTTCAAAAATAAACCTGAAACCATCTCATCTAAAGACAAACAGCGAAATTTGCACTGAAATGGGAGGGGGGTGAGAGTGAGGGAGGGCTGGAGGAGGTCAAGGGGGCGTGCAAAACACCTATTTTCAAAAACCACAAAACCTGCGCCTAGGCCTGGCGTGCCGACTTGAAGATGTGAAACGGGTACCAATCCCAATGCTTGGCAATGTTGGGGCCGAAGATGCCATCAGGGGCCATCCCCAGGCGGAGCAGCGCCTCTCTATTTCTCACGCCCTCCCCATCCCTGAAATATTACAACCCCCCCCCCCAAGGCATGCCAGGAGATTCAGCCCCTGGGGGGTGGGGAAGAAGAGGTCGCCCAGGACTTGGAACAGCAGGATGAGGTCCTTCCCCCCCACTTTGCAAGCCACATGAAACAACTCCTCTAGAAAAACTATTAACCATTACTATTATTAATAATACAATGAGTTGACCTCCCCCCACCCCAACAAAAACCATTCTAAGTCGCAGCTCCGAAAGTTCCAGCCATTCACTTGGCACTTTGGGGGAGCCCGTTTTGTGGGGGGAGAATCGTTGTGAGGGAGAGCGCTGGTGGGGGGGGCAGGGAGCAAAGAGGCAGGAGAGCCCGGAGGCGGAGCCGGTTGTGGGGCGCATGTTCCCCCCCCCCCCGGCACTCCCTCCCTCCAGCTCCCGGGACGCCCCGAGAGGCGCCGTTAGTTAGGGAAAGCACAAAGCGCGCACACACACCCAGCCACCCCCTTCCCCCCCCACCTAAAAATAGAGCTGGGGGGGCGCGGGAAGAAGCGGGGGACCGGGAGGGGGTGGGGAGGAGGCGAGAGAAGTCCGCGCGCGTCACCTTTGCAGCCCGGAGAAGTTGCGCGCCGGCGGCGGGGGAGGCGGCCGGAGAGGCGGAGGATGCGCACCAAGGGGCGGAGGAGGAGGAGGAGGAGGACGAAGCGGCGGCGGGGAGAGTCCGCTCCGGTTCCGGCGGCGCGTCCATCCAGCCCGGCGAGCCGGCTGCGCTGCGGGGCGCACGGGCAGCGGCGTCGGCTGCCTGGCTCGCTCTCTGGCGCTGCTGCGTCTGCGGGATCAAGGAGCGAACCGAACAAAGAGCAGCGGCGCCGGCGCCGGGGAATCAATTTCTAATACCTATCGATGGGGAGGGGAGGAGGGGAGGGAGGGAGGGAGGCAGAGGCAGCCAACCGCCCCGTCCTCCCCCTCCCGCTCCTCCGCCTCCTCCGCCTCCTCCTCCCGCTGCGCCCCGAAAGGCCCCGCGCCCAGCGCCGCCGCCGCGCGCGCTCCGGACACCAACCTGGCGCCGCCGCCGGAGGAGAGCCCCGGGCTCCCGATATCGAGCCATCGATCCCGCATCGGCGGCCATCTTGGGGGAGGGAAGGCAGCCGGCTGGCCGGCCGGCGGGGGCGGGGGGTGCCCGGCCGCCTCTGGGGGGGCTTCGCTGCGGCTGGACTCGGCCCCCCCCCCCGGCTCTCCAATTTCTCCCCATAGCGGGATGGAGAAAGAAACTGCAAGCGAGGCAGCCAAATGAAACGGAGATCCATATATTGGAAACGGGGGGGGGGGGGATGAGGGGGGTCAGCAAAAAGAAAGGTCGGCAAATTCGCTTGCAATACAAACCCAACGAAACAAAATATTTCATCCCCGCACCCCCGGTCCAGGCATGCTTACTCGGAAGTAAGTCCGACCGACTTTGCTGGAGGAGCGTCATCATAATGATGATGGTGATGTGCCGGGAGTCATTCCCTCCGAGGTCGCCAGACCATACTCGCGAGGAAGCCCACCTATAGGATCGGCCTGATTCCACGCAGGTCCCCGGGAAAGGTGGTCCTGTTTGACTTCGGCGGAGCTTTTTCCTCCAAAGTGGGAGGGGGGCGGCGACAGGCGGGATTTGGAGCAGGGTCGGGTTTACTCGGGAGTAAACCGCGCCGACTTCCCGGGAGCTTCTTGGAAAGTTCGCGCAGGGCGTAGGATCGCGGCCGTCGCTGGGCGATTTGGTTCGGCGCTCGGATATGGGATTAATTCGCACCCCAGGAGTCTATCCAATGGGGATGGATGGCAGCGAAGGTGGTCTTCTTTCTGGGGAGGGGGCTCAGCTAGGATATGGGGGCAACAGCCCGATGCTAGAAATGAAATGGCTAAATTAGAAAGGGAAGGGAACCCATGAAGTCATTGGGATTCACCTCAGCCTGTGCCCCAAAGGCGATTGGCGCGACCCACATTGCCCATCCACAAAAGAGTTGGCTGAAGAAATTAGGGAAACAGCCCCCCCCCCCCCTTGAGAGCTTGCAAAAGTCTCAGACCCCTCCTTCTGTAGGGGTTTACTTCCACCCCCAAAAACCTTTTGAGACTTCAAGACATTTGCTTGCCTGGTGCAGGATAGCAAATGATGCCCACCTTCCCAAAAGTCCAGGACCCAAAGACCCAAGCCAAGTTATATGGGTACCAGAGACTGAATATCTTACAGGCACTGCTCCTTGGCAGTAGAAGTGCAGGTGTAATAAATTAAGTTAGTAAGCATTTGATGACCTTTCAGGACACGCAAAATCAGCCGCCCAAGGCAGCAGCTTCAGCTCGCCTAATGGTAGCACCAGCCCTGCAAGGGCCAATCCACAGGTGTGCTCTGGGATCTGAAGATTTCCAACATCAACACTGATGTGTTTGGAGTATAACAGGGGCCTGACAGGACCTGCTGCTGCTGCTGCTTCTTTTTAACTGCAAGAAGCCCCCTTCCATCCCAGCTGGTTATTTTAAGAACACTGTAACACGGTCCTCATTGGTGCCTGAGTTTGCTTGCCTTCCTCTCCCCTCCCCATCCCTTCTTCCTTTAAAAGTAAGGGACCCCTGACCATTAAGTCCAGTCGTGGCCGACTCTGGGGTTGTGGCGCTCATCTCGCTTTATTGGCCAAGGGAGCTGGCATACAGCTTCCAGGTCATGGGGCCAGCATGACTAAGCCGCTTCTGGTGAACCAGAGCAGCACACGGAAACGCTGTTTACCTTCCCACCAGAGTGGTACCTATTTATCTACTTGCACTTTGAGGTGATTTCGAACTGCTAGGTTGGCAGGAGCAGGGACCGAGCAACGGGAGCTCACCCCGTTGCAGGGATTCGAACCGCCGACCTTCTGATCTGCAAGTCCTAGGCTCTGTGGTTTAACCCACAGCGCCACCCACGGCCCTTCCTTCTTCCTTTAGGAGGAAATAAATGAGACAGCCCCCTGCCCCGAGGCGCTTACCCTCCCAACACTGACACAGAGGAGGGGAGAGTCTGCAGTTCCAGGACGTGTACTTTGGCTTCCCTCCTGCAGGAGGAGCTAACCGGTTGTGGCTTCACAGACAAGGTGGCTTCGAAGGCTCTCTGAGGGCTGGCCGGCTCCCCACAGGCAGGTGAGGGGGGTGGGCAGTGCCAGGCACCTGGGGCAGCAGGTTACAAAGGAGTAAGTCTGTTGTTTTTATCTGCCTCATTGGCACGAGAGTTTTCTGTGCTGTGTCGGATCTCCCGTGACCCGCTCACAAAGCTTGATGGCGCAAGTCAATATTGTTTTTCATAATAATAATAATAATAATTTATACCCCGCCCATCTGGCTGGGTTTCCCCAGCCACTCTGGGCGGCTTCCAACAAAGTATTAAAATACAGTGGTTTGTTAAACATTAAAAGCTTCCCTAAAGAGGGCTGCCTTCAGATGTTTTCTAAAAGTCAGATAGTTGTTTATTTCTTTGACATCTGGTGGGAGGGCGTTCCACAGGGCGGGTGCCACTACCAAGAAGGCCCCCTGCCTGGTTCCCTGTAACTTGGCTTCTCGCAGCAAGGGATCCGCCAGAAGGCCCTCGGTGCTGGACCTCAGTGTCCGGGCTGAACAATGGGGGTGAAGATGCTCCTTCAGGTATACTGGACCGAGGCCGTTTAGGGCTTTCAAGGTCAGCACCAACACTTTGAATTGTGTTCGGAAACATACTGGGAGCCAATTCAGGTCTCTTAGGACTGGTGTTATGTGGTCTTGGTGGCCACTCCCAGTCACCAGTCTAGCTGCCGCATTCTGGATTAATTGCTGTTTCCGGGTCACCTTCAAAGGTAGCCCCACATAGAGCGCATTGCAGTAGTCCAAGATAACCAGAGCATGCACCACTCTGGCGAGACAGTCCGCGGGCAGGTAGGGTCTCAGCCTGTGTACCAGGTGGAGCTGGGAGCCAATTTATGCATCCCCCCCTTTCCTCTGAGTTGCGGAAGGCAGCCAGCATGATGACCCTCAGCTGGACCAAGAGACGCTGGCCAGCCCACTGTCATCCCAGGTTGCTCCCAAACGCAACCCATTGCAGTCCGTGAGCAGAATTGCAATTTCCGCACAATCTGGGCGTATTGAGCTTTTTCTGTGTGTGTGTCACGCTGTGTTTTGTCCACACTAGAGAGCGTAACATCGGTGCTGTGGGAGAAGCATTTGCAGCCCAGCTCGCATTCACTGTGTGTGGACCACAGCTCGGTGGCAGGCCATAATAATAATAATAATAATAATTTATTTATTTATACCCCGCCCATCTGGCTGGTTTTCCCCAGCCACTCTGGGCGGCTTCCAACAAAATATTAGAATACAGTGGTGCCTCGCAAGACGAAATTAATTCGTTCCGCAAGTTTTTTCGTCTAGCGAATTTTTCGTCTTGCGAAGCACGAAATCCCATAAGAATGCATTGAAATTCAATTAATGCGTTCCTATGGTAAAAAAAAGTTCAAACAAAGCCAAATTTGGTACAACAAGAGTTTATTAAGTGCTCTTTAAAGTCACACATACTGTGAAGAGCATTTCAAAAATTGAAGGAACAATAAATTAAGTTTCTAAACATGACAGAAAAACATTTAAAAATCAACAAAGTGTACAGTACATTTTCTAAGACTCTGGGGGACAACTCGAAGAAGGTTCCTCTTCTGTTCCTGTTGCAAACCCCTCCCCAACTGTTCCCGCAGCCACCCACCACACAGAAATTCAAACCCAGAATTTTTTTTTAAAAAAAACAGCAGAGTGGCCCAATGGTCACAAAAAAATCATAAAAATGCAGAAAAAACACACACAAGCTTCCAGATTCTTGCAAACCCCTCCCCAACACCAAGTCCTTGAATTCCAAACACCCCAACCCAAAATCCAACCCCCCCCAAAAAAAGTTTTAAAAGTTTAACTTACCAAATGGCTGCAAAAGAAGTTTTGGAAAAGCTTCCAAAATCACCAAAGTCTTCAAAAACCTCAAAAAAGGCTACCACACCGCGTGCTATGAGTTGCTCCTCGAAGTCAAGTCGCAACTGCACCTCTTCAAGCAATGCACCCTGGGTATTAGTGGTTTTAAGAAAAAGGAAACAAACTTGCAAGACGTTTCCATCTTGCGAAGCAAGCCCATAGGGAAATTCGTCTTGCGAAGCAGCTCAAAAAACGCAAAACCCTTTCGTCTAGCGGGTTTTCCGTCTTGCGAGGCATTCGTCTTGCGGGGCACCACTGTACATGCTTTGCATGCAGAAGGTCACAGGTCCAGCCAGGGTCAGGCTGGGAATGCCCCCCATCTGAAACCCCAGAGAGCCCCCCCTCCTGCAAGTGAGAATAAATAATACAGAGTTAGATGGACCCCAGTGGTCTGCCTTGATAGAACTTCCTGCCTCCCTGCTCCTATAGCCCTTGTGGAAGGTGCCATTGGGTGACCTTTATTTCATTCCAATGTTTTCATTATCACGACAACACTTCCCCAGCTATTCCCCCTCACCCCCAAATGTTAGAAAGGCACCGTGCTCTAATGCCACTCTGCGTGCTATTAACACTGTTTTGTAAGACGGCATGATGGTGTTATAGCACGATACCTCTCTTACCATTTTTTAATATATATATAGCCAGAAATTTTAGTGCTAATTAAAAGATTGTTAACACACACAAAATGGGGTCATAAAATGATGCTCACCACAAAACGGAAGAGAAACCTGAAGGGGAGTCTTCCTCTACGGATAATGAAGGACACTTCCCCTTTTCTGGAAAAAAAATGGGCTTTTTGGAGTCTGAGAAAAAATGGAAGAACCGTATGTACAATGCAGGATGGGACCTGTTCAATAGATGATGTTGCATAGAGAGTGAGTGGACGTATCATGTTGATGTTGCACTAAACATCTAGTTTAGCTTCATGGCTGAGTCAGAATTTGAACGTGGGTCTCTGCGGTCCTAGCCCAAGACTGTGACCCCCACAAACGTACACTAGCCTTCGTTGGCAAGCAGGTAAAACATGATCTGAGTGTTTGAGGCAATTTGGCAGCTCTTTGGTGGGATAGGGACGCTGAAGCACAAACGAAAAGAAAACACGCCTCCATTCCACTCAGAATTTATGTATGGAAGTGGCAGCTGTCCTTCATATATGTAAGTCATCAAGGAGTAAACCTATATTTTCAGGGGATATTCTCATTTATTTCAGGCCATTCTTGGCTGAAGATCTCAGAACTGGCAGTGGGCATGGTAAATAAAAGTAAAAAATCTATCCCAACTTTCTATCATTTTTCTTCCAAGACGAACCTGAGTTGATAACCGTACCGTACCAGTCTTCCTTGAAACACTGCCTCCTTCAGTTTTATCCTGAATATCGCCCCACGACAGGCTTTCGCCATCTTATGTACCTTGACCTTCCGGCTGAAATTGCTACACTCAAACGCACGTGTTAAAATTGCTCCCTGGTTTTAGGATAAGAAAAGTTATTTACGTTCCTCTTTTGTAAAACCAAGAGAGCTGGCAAACAGATCATGCCAGCAGACAAACCATCTCTCTGTGCTTTATAGAGGCACGTCCAGAATGCCTTTCCTGTAGAGATAAATCCCTTCAGAGTCCATTTGGGGTTTAGGAAACCAGAGCTAAGAGAGAGGTTATGATAAAAGCTTCTTGCTTTTATTTATTTTATTTCTCATTCAAAAACTGTCCCCTTCCTCATCCCGTAGGATCCCGGGGCAGTGAACACAAGTAATAAATCCACTGAGCTTCACTTCTAGACCGTCCACAAAGATGAAGGTTGGAAGATTCGGGATAGGAAAGGAAAGGGTTTCCCAGAAGAGGCATCTGGGTGGCCGCTGTGAGAACAGGATGCTGGAGTGGATGGGCCTGATCCGGCAGGCTCTTCTTACGTGCTTAACCACGAAACAAAGGATTTGAACACCAGTAAAACCCATCACCTCCTGGCAAATAGAAGGGGAAGAAATGGAGGCAGTGAGAGATTTTACTTTCTTGGGCTCCATGATCACTGCAGATGGTGACAGCAGTCACGAAATTAAAAGACGCCTGCTTCTTGGGAGAAAAGCGATGACAAACCTAGACAGCATCTTAAAAAGCAGAGACATCACCTTGCCAACAAAGGTCTGTATAGTTAAAGCTATGGTTTTCCCAGTCGTGATGTATGGAAGTGAGAGCTGGACCATAAAGAAGGCTGATCGCCGAAGAATGGATGCTTTTGAATTATGGTGCTGGAGGAGACTCTTGAGAGTCCCATGGACTGCAAGAAGATCAAACCTCTCCATTCTGAAGGAAATCAGCCCTGAGTGCTCACTGGAAGTACAGATCCTGAAGCTGAGGCTCCAATACTTTGGCCACCTCATGAGAAGAGAAGACTCCCTGGAAAAGACCCTGATGCTGGGAAAGATTGAGGGCACAAGGAGAAGGGGATGACAGAGGACAAGATGGTTGGATAGTGTTCTCGAAGCTACCAGCATGAGTTTGACCAAACTGCAGGAGGCAGTGAAAGACAGGCGTGCCTGGCATGCTGTGGTCCATGGAGTCACGAAGAGTCGGACACAACTAAATTTGCTAAACAGCACAACAAAAGCACGTGGGTGGCGCTGTGGTCTAAACCACTGAGCCCCTTGGGCTTGCCGATCGGAAGAAGAAGAAGAGTTTGGATTTGATATCCCGCTTTATCACTACCCTAAGGAGTCTCAAAGCGGCTAACATTCTCCTTTTCCCTTACTCCCCCACAACAAACACTTTGTGAGGTGAGTGGTGCTGAGAGACTTCAGAGAAGTGTGACTAGCCCAAGGTCACCCAGCAGCTGCATGTGGAGGAGCGGAGACCCGAACCCGGTTTACCAGATTACGAGTCTATCACTCTTAACCACTACACCACATTGGAAGGGCGGCGGTTTGAATCCCCGTGACGGGGTGAGCTCACGTTGCTCAGTCCGTGCTCCTGCCAACCTAGCAATTTAAAAGCACGTAAAAGTGCAAGTAGATAAATAGGTACCACTCCGGCAGGAAGGTAAACGGCATTTCTGTGCACTGCTCTGGTTTTGCCAGAAGCGGATTAGTTATGCTGGCCACATGACCCAGAAAAACTGCAGATAAACATCAGCTCCCTCGGCCAGTAAAGCGAGATGAGTGCCGCAACCCCAGAGTCATTCACAACTGGACTTAATGGTCAGGGGCCCTTTGCCTTTTTTAAAAAGCACATTGGTTGCACCAATGCAAACCGTTCCATTCAGACCTCTCCCAAATGCCTGTGTGGACACAGATGTCACGAGATGCCTGAAAACCGATCACTGAGAGAGACAGCCTTGTCTCAGACTGGGGGGGGGGGGAGCACAGAGGAGGCCTCACCCCATACAGATCACAAAACCTAACCTGGCAGGAGGAGAGGCGTCCAACAATCAATTGCTTTCTGAGACCATGAACTGGAGGTTACAACCCAAAGAGGTTCACTGAGAAACAAGAGATCTCCGAGGTTAAGCAGCCTCCTGCTAAGGCTTTGTTGCATTGAGGGGGGTTTGGGGCCCCACCCCCCCAACTCTATATCAGCTCCTTCCCCAGTCAGACGTACAGGGGCCACATGCTTTGCATGCAGAAGGTCCCAGGTCCAATCCCATACATCTCCAGGGACAGATGGGGAAGAATCCCTGCAGGGTCGCTGCCGGCCAGTGCTGGCAATGCCAAGCTCTCTAGGTCAGGGGTCTGACTCTGTAGAAGGCAGCAGCGTCAAGCGTTGCAAGCCCAGTCCTTTGGCATCTGATAGCTTTAGAGCAGGGGTAGGCAACCTAAGGCCCAGGGGCTGGATGCGGCCCAATCGCCTTCTCAATCCGGCCCACGGACGGTCTGGGAATCAGCGTGTTTTTACATGAGTAGAATGTGTGCCCAGTAGTGATGTATGGAAGTGAGAGCTGGAAAGAAGGCCATAAAGAAGGCTGATTGCCGAAGAATTGATGCTTTTGAATGATGGTGCTGGAGGAGACTCTTGAGAGTCCCATGGACTGCAAGAAGATCAAACCTATCCATTCTGAAGGAAATCAGCCCTGAGCGCTCACTGGAAGGACAGATCGTGAAGCTGAGGCTCCAATACTTTGGCCACCTCATGAGAAGAGAAGACTCCCTGGAAAAGACTCTGATGTTGGGAAAGATGGAGGGCACAAGGAGAAGGGGACGACAGAGGACGAGATGGTTGGACAGTGTTCTCAATGCTATGAACATGAGTTTGATCAAACTGCGGGAGGCAGCGGAAGACAGGAGTGCCTGGCGTGCTCTGGTCCAGGGGGTCACGAAGAGTCGGACACAACTAAACGACTAAACAACAACAAAGGATGTGTGCGTTTATATAAAATGCATCTCTGGGTTATTTGTTGGGCCTGCCTGGTGTTTTTACATGAGTAGAATGTGTGTTTTTATTTAAAATGCATCTCTGGGTTATTTGTGGGGCATAGGAATTCATTCATTCCCCCCCCCAAAAAAAAATTTCCAGCCCACCACATGGTCTGAGGGGCAGTGGACCGGCCCATGGCTGAAAAAGGTTGCTGACCCCTGTTTTAGAGGGGGGGGATCGGTTTTGCAATGTATGCTTTGCCCCCATCACACCTCCGACTAGCAGACAGGTTGGACTCCAGCAGAATGAGTCCCCCCTGGACTCTGAGAGACCCATTATCTCAAGGAGCTTTAAAAAAAATCCCTCCCTGTAAGGGTTATTAAATGATTTAAACGGGTTTAGCTTTGTTTCTGCTTTTGCATCCTCATGAATAATGGAAGCTGTTGCTTGTTAACGTCCAAACCTATTACGGCAGGTGATTTACTCTGCATCAGTCTTCGGGCTCTGCTCACCTCGGCAAGGTTTGCTTCCCCCATAAATTTGTAACTTCCACTAATAATTTAATAGATTCCCTGACATGGATTATGGATATGACAAACTCCAGCGCGTTGGCTAAAGGCGCCATCTGGTGGCGGCAGGGCAGCACTGCAGCAATACGGGGACTGCGCAGACACAGCGTGGACTCCCGGACCTCTATTTTGACCTCAAGATGCACAAACTGTCCAGTTCAGGCCCACGATCCTGCATCCCCACTCATGAGATTTTGTTGGGTCAGCCACAATCTTGCGAAATGTTGTGAGAGGCTCCCAGAGCCCAGTAAGCGAGGCAAAGAGCTTATAAGCTCTTTCCGGGTCAGGGGCTGTGCAAAAGGAGCTTTTCAACTCTCTGCCTTCCACTACATAGCTGTCAACCATCCCTTATTTGGCGGGAAACTCCCTTATCCCAGTGCCGTGTCCTGCTGCTGTCCCGGATTGATGATGTCCCTTAAATTTCCCGGGTTTTATGCTCACCCGGCTTGGGAGGGAAGCAGCGGCTCAGGGTCATCCACCTGAGAGAGCGCGCGCATGAGCTGCTGCATCTCCGTCTTTCCCTTTCCCCCCTCGGGCACGTCGTGAGGAGACGGGTAGCGGCGGGCGGGCAGGCAGCCCTTCTCTTGCGAGACTTCCGCCGTGCTGCCAGGGGAAGCCGGAGGCGGACAGCGGCGGTGGCGCCTGAGGAGGCAGCCTGAGGGAGGAGGAAGAGGAGGGGATGGGGAGGGACGCAGAAGGGCTGCGCTTCAGCGGGCGCGCTGCAACCGCCACATGCCGGGCTCACGGGAGGCGTGGTCGAGAGTCTCTCTTCCTCCCTCCCTCTCTCTCGGGTGAGGAAGGGCTGATGGAACTCCTTGCGCCAGGACGAAAACAGCCCCAACGTGCTGCTTAGCATACCCTCCAACCAGTGCAGTATCTTAATGTAGTGATTTCCCCCTCTGCATCCCTTTCATAACTCTATTTTTATAAATCATTTGTCCATCCATAGTTCAAATTTTTACTACAAGTTTTCTGTCAATCCTACCAATGTATGTAACTCTTTACAATACCTTGTCAAATAAATTATAACCTTTCCCCATTCTTTATTAAAGAGGTCATCTTCCTGGTTTCTAATTCTGCCTGTAAGCTTTGCCATCTCGATGTCGTTCATCAGTTTTGCCTGCCACTCTTCTTTGGTCGGAGTTGTAGACCCTTAGGATCATGTAGTCCAACTCCCTGCAAAACACAGTCAGTCGCAGCAAAAGCAGCATGGCTCCATCAGTGGCGGATTTCTGTATAAGCTAAGCAAAATCCCTTATTTTGGCTGCTGATCCCTTATTTTTGAGGCTGCTGGTCCCTTATTTTCAAATCTGTAAGTTGACAGCTATGTTCCACTACAATGCTGGTGGATTTTCAAAAGGGCTTTAAAACAGGGGTTGGCAAACTAAGGCCTAGGGGCCCTGATGCGCCCCCCAGCCTCGTAAATCCGGCCTGTGGACCCTGCTGTCCGCTCGGTCAGACCCCGTACGCTGCGGACGCCTCACCACGTGGGGACTGACTTCTGCGACGCTGGCACGGCTTCTGTGTGGGCAGAGATGCTGGCACGGCTTTGGATGGGCTTCAGGAAGTTCCTGCAACCAATCTGAAGCCTCATTGCTGAGGTAAACCCAGTGTGGCCATGGACAGAGAGGCCAGAGGGTTGGCAGCGGGTCTGGGCCGCGCCATGGTGGCGCGCTCGGTGGTCGCACTGGAGCAGCTGGAGGGCGAGCTGCGCGCCGCCTGCCCGGCGCTCCACGTGCGCGGCCTACCCACTGACCTGGCCTTGGACGACAGGCCACAGCGCATGGTGCACGCCGCCTGGGAGCTCTGTGGGATGGGCTGATGGAGCGGCTGCCGCTCGTCAACAACGCCAGTGAGCAGGCGGCACCGAGAGGTCTCCTGGAGCGCGTGCAGAGTGCGTTCCTCCTCCAAGTCCAGAGGCAGCTGTGGGACCGGCTTGCAGGGTACAGTGGTACCTCAGGTTACATATGCTTCAGGTTACATACGCTTCAGGTTACAGACTCTGCTAACCCAGAAATAGTGCTTCAGGTTAAGAACTTTGCTTCAGGATGAGAACAGAAATCGGGCTCCGGTGGCGTGGCAGCAGCAGGAGGCCCCATAGGCTAAAGTGGTGCTTCAGGTTAAGAACAGTTTCAGGTTAAGTACGAACTTCCGGAACGAATTAAGTACTTAACCTGAGGTACCACTGTATTTATATTTTTCAAAATATAGTCCGGCCCCCCACAAGGTCTGAGGGACAGTTTGCAGAAAAAGTTTGCAGAACCCTGCTTTAAAAGAAAGCAAGAATTGCAAGCTGACTTGGGGAATGGGGAGAACTGAACCCAATCGCAGACTGGAAAAAAATTAGGAAGGGAAAGGAACAGAAACTGGTGGATTTGTCCTGTTTTTGGGGTCCTTTTCTCTCACAGGCCAGACTTTCTGTTCCTGGCCACCTGTTCAAGGGTGCTGCTGCTCCACACATCTCTTCCCATCTTTATCACCATTTGGCAGATGTCAAACGATGCTTCTTCTTCCCAGCTGCCTCGCCTTATTTCGGCAGCCTTCCTTGCAACAATTAGCGCATGATCTTTAATTAGTTTTACCATTTCGCTGTTTTGACGCTGCGATCTGAACCACGGATCTGTCAGATGAGGACGCTTTTTCATAAAAAAAGCCTGTCTAATTATTTGCAAAAAGTATACACAGATGTAGAATACATATTTAGAGTCAATGTATTAGAGAGTTAATAAATTTCTGTAGTATGTTAATTCATACACATTTTTATATATGCATTTTGAATGCATCTGTCTATGTCCTGCTTACCTTAGGAAACCTGAAGGGTATATGCATATCGTATGAGTATTATGCAGATAATTATGCAATAGTTCATCATATTTTTAATGGAACTGGGGGAGGGAGTGGGGGAGAAAACTCGCTTCTTGCTGAGATTAATGAGCGAGTTGGAAATTAGAAAATAATTCCGTGCTGATAAGCTTGACTTCGAGATTATCAGAAAATCCCATTCCTATTAATAACTACAGATGGGTAGCCGTGTTGGTCTGCCATAGTCGAAGTAAAAAAATTCCTTCCTGTAGCACCTTAAAGACCAACTAAGTTAGTTCTTGGTATAAGCTTTCGTGTGCATGCACACTTCTTCAGATACCTGAAGCTTATACCAAGAACTAACTTAGTTGGTCTTTAAGGTGCTACAGGAAGGAATTTTTTTACTTCGACTATTAATAACTGTAGCCCTGCCTTTTCAGTGCTAGCGTTGAAGTCAAAAGCAGCGCTATATTTTCAAAATCTTCGACCCAGCTGCTGAGACGGAACCCTTTAACTGGTGTTTTATAAAGAGAAAAATTAGTAAACTACATGACTGAGATACTATAAAAACCACAGTCCCAGGGCCAGAGATTTTTTCAGTTTCTCTGATGACCAGGGACCCGGTAGAGAGGAGATGAGGAACAGGGTTCAGCCTGTCGTGGGCATGGACAGAGTTAACAAGGGGCAGAAAAATTTGTGTGACTCCTTATCTCATACCCTCCAACATTTCTCCAATGAAAGCAGGGACGTCCCATTCCATAACGATAATTTTACTATTTATACCTGTTACGGAAATTACGGTGGGGGGACGGGACAGACACATCTTTAAAGTTGTTAAATGTTACAAATATTATGCCTGAATGTACCCTTTCAACTTGACAGCTCAGGGAAGTTACCGTACATTAGCTTTAAAAATAATATAAAATCAACTCCTTTGCCAGTTTCCTCCATTCCAAAGCTACCGGTATTTTCCCCTTGAAAAAGGACTCCAGGAAGTTCCCAGAGGTGACAATTGCTGGGCTCATTGTTAGCCAAGGGAAGCCAAATCTCATCACCTGACTTGCCTCAGGCTCCAGACATGCAAAGAAAGTTCTATTGTAGTTTTGGGTGGTGGGTACTTAAGACATATTTGCATCTGCTAATCTTATACTTGTGTGTTGCCCTGACACATCTGTCTATGCTAATCATGTGTAACCCTCCCCTTTTGTGACATGTCAGTGATGTAGCAATGATGCTGTGCGAACTGTATTCTGGGATATGGTGGGAAAGTTTTAAAAGTCCTTGTCACCCCATCCTCGGGGTTCAAAAATTCCTCTTTGAACCTGTTGCTCAATGAACTCAGATCTTCAGCAATTTGCTCCGGTTGGTGGCTGGACTCCTTTATTCCGCAGGGATCAGAGCTGGGTGACTGAGCAGCCTCACACCTAGATTTTTCCGTAGCACACACAAAGAGGGAGTCGGGGAAGGGGCGAGGCCTGGGGAGAGTCCCAGGGGCCTGATGGAGAGGTTGGAGGGCCACCTGAGGTAGGGGTACCCTCAATTGTTCCACCACTTTTTTACTGGACCCCGCCCCCAGCACTTTGCAACACATGCCTTCCACATCTCAAATTCCTAAGATCGAATCCTATTGGGAGCAGCATTAGCAAGAGCCCCTCCCCTCCCCTCCCCAGGCCCAGACAGTGGGGGGGTCCATATGGGCCACTTGGCCCGGCCCTCCGATTCCAAAGGGGGCCTCAGTCAGATACAGTGGCCTCCAAAAAAAAAAGAAAGATATTTATTAAGGTTTCAAAGAAAGAAGTTACATAAATAAAAAAAGAAAAGAAAAAAGACAAAAATAAAAATACAAGAAAAATACAAAATACAGAAAAAAGGTAAAAAAACACTTAAAAAACAACAACACATCAATCTTTCCATACCTTACATTCATTTCCTTGCTTCCCTGACCTCCTCGCACCTCCCTTTTTTGTATTCCAATTCAGTTAGTTAATTCAGCAATTTCTTTCCCTCTTTGTTTTTAACTTAACCCTTTAACTTAATATATTATAACTTTGGATTCTCACCTGTTAACAATCCATTTTTACATACACCTTTATAACATTGCTGCTTAAACCACTTAACTTCATTCTGACATCATTCTAACATTCATTAATTTTGCAATATTTCTGTAAATAGTCTTTAAATTTCTTCCAATCTTCTTCCACCAACTCTTCTCCCTGGTCTCGGATTCTGCCAGTCATTTCCGCGAGTTCCATGTAGTCCATCACCTTCATCTGCCATTCTTCCAGAGTGGGTAGATCTTGTGTCTTCCAATACTTTGCAATAAGTATTCTTGCTGCTGTTGTAGCATACATAAAGAAAGTTTTGTCCTTCTTTGGCACCATTTGGCCGACCATGCCCAGGAGAAAGGCCTCTGGTTTCTTCAGAAAGGTATATTTAAATACCCTTTTCATTTCATTATAAATCATCTCCCAGAAAGCCTTAATCCTTGGGCACGTCCACCAAAGGTGAAAGAATGTACCTTCAGTTTCTTTACATTTCCAACATTTATTATTGGGCAAATGATAGATTTTTGCAAGCTTGACTGGTGTCATGTACCACCTGGAGAAGTTTCAATATATTAAAATGAATTAAGTCTTTCTTTTGATCAACAATGGCTCAAGAACGCCTAAATGGTTTAGCATTGATAAACATAAACCACCACAAGGTGAAGTTGCTTGATTTTTCCTGCGTAATTCAAGAATTCGCCGAAAAGAAAGCTAGTTTTTGGAGGAGGAAAACAAGAAAAAAAATATTCTGAATCTCAGAAGCCAGAACAGCAAGAGGGATCACTGCGCAGTGAAAGCAGCAATCCCTCTTGCTGTTCTGGCTTCTGGGATAGCTGCGCAGCCTGCATTCGCTCCATAAGACGCACACACATTTCCCCTTACTTTTTAGGAGGGAAAAAGTGAGTCTTATATGGAAAAGGGGCTGATCTGTTGAGAAGGGTCAAAAATCTGTTGAGAAGGGTCAAAAATAAGTAGGCTTAGATTTCTTCAGTCTGATATGAAATCAGACAGCACCCAGAGCAAAATCAGGGAGTTAGCCCAATTCCGTTCTTACTACAAGAAGTTGCTCCAACATAAGAAATTGCTCTTTGCGAAAGAACGCTGGACGGCACTGTCAGTGGCCATTAAAACCCGTGACGACAAGAAATTCTGGAATTTAATTAATGCAGGTTTAAGACCCCCCTCATTCATCGCTAATAACATCACAGCAGCCAGTTGGCACTCTCACTTTGCTCAGCTGTATTCCGCCCCAGATCCCGAAGTAAATGTTGTCTCCACTTTTCCAGCATCTGCCTTGCCCACCTGGGAGCCAGTCTCCCCAGAGAGATGTATACAACTAATCAGTACGCTTTCAGGGGATAAATCCCCGGGGGAGGATATGATACCACCTGAGGTATTCTTGTCGAACCAGACATGGTGGGCCCCTATTTTAGCATCTCTCTTTACCACTATTAATGCTACTCTTAAGATTCCACCTAATTGGAAACAGAGCATAGTCATCCCAATACATAAAAAGGGGGATCCACAAGATCCGCGTAACTATCGACCTATCAGCCTGCTGGACATATCATACAAGGTCTACTCTAGATTCTTGCTAGAGAAATTAATCGAGTGGGCAGAAGAAACAAAGCTATTCCACCCGGAACAGGCTGGCTTCCGTAAAGGTCACAGCACATCTGGCCAATGTCTTGTTCTATTTACCCTGATTGATAAATACCTAAACAGGTTCAACTGCAAACTACACGCGGCTTTTGTGGACCTGACCTCCGCTTTTGACTCCATCCCCAGAGATAGGCTATGGCAGAAGCTTAGTTACACTAACATAGATAAGAGACTCCTCCACCTTCTTATGGAAATTCATAATGACATATCGGCCAGAGTAAAATTCGGCCCTCTGGGAGCTCTATCTGATCCTTTCCCTCTGAATAAAGGGGTCAAACAGGGCTGCCTCTTGGCCCCTTTTCTATTCAATTTCTACATCAATGACATCGTTACAACCATGAAGGCCCTAAATCAATCTGCCCCCTCTTTACAACAGCTCAAGATCCCCATATTACTCTATGCGGACGACATGGTGATACTGTCTTTAACCAAGCAGGGCTTAAACAACATGCTCAGAGGGCTCATGACATATTGTGATACCAACTCCCTCAAAATCAATTTCGCCAAAACCAAAATTCTTACTTTTGGCACGAAAACTCGGAAGCCTTTCTGGAATTTTGAGGGCCACTCTATTGAATATTGTTCAGCATTCAAGTATTTGGGTATCACTTTTCAGCATGGGCTTAGCTGGTCAGCTCACCTAAATATGACCATCCTGGCTGCCCGTAGAACCATCAAAGCCTTGGAGAAATTCTTCTATGCAAAAGGCGGCCAGTTGGTTCCACCAATCAGAAAAGCATTTATCAGCAAAGTCCTCCCGATGTTACTGTATGGGGTTGAAATCTGGGGGTGGAATTTAAAAACACTACAATGGCTGGAGATTCTGCAAAACTCTTTTGCACGAAAGATACTGGGCCTCCCCAAGGGCTCAGTTGCTGCACAGTTAAGAACAGAACTGGGCCTCCCCTCCATTGTTGCGAGAGCCCACATTAGAATCATTAGTTTTTACTGTAAATTAATCAATGCCCCAGGTTCCCTACTAGCTAGGCAAGCCTTTTTAACCTGTTCTCATACCAACAAATGGTCCAAGGCCATGGAGACTATTACTGCACGCTACTCCCTCCCAGATCTCGACACGCTGTCATCTTGGGACCAACATAAAATCCGGGCCTGGATTCTTACAAGAGACGAGGCCATGGACCGGGCACAGTCCATTACAGCTCGCCTCTCCATGTGGCTCCCTAAAGTGAAAGTGGTAAGATCACTTGCCAACTACTTGATAGACCTGACGGAGCCCAATTTGAGAAGAGCGTTTACTATGGCCCGTTTCCATTCTATACCCACGGCCTTCCTGCAGGGGATTTACTCTAAGACCCCTATTACTCAGCGTTTATGTCCATGCACAATGAATGAAGTAGAGGACTTCATACATTTCTTTTTCTACTGCCCTATTTATGAGCCAATAAGACCTAAGCTCCTCCTCTTGATCCCGTCCACCATTACATCTAAGGAAGACTGTTTGAAATCGCTTCTTGTGGACGCAAATCCCCAAATTTCACGTGGGGTGGCAATCTTTATAGTGCAGGCTCTGAAACTCAGGGCTACTCTGACTGGGTAGTGTGTCCTAGACCTGGACCTGTTTTAATTCTTTTTATTACTTTTTCAACCCAATGTGCCGAGCCTATTTTGGGGCCATTTTATGTTTTATATACATCCGCATTTTGGATTCTTGGCGCTGGCAACTAAATCTTTACATTATTGTCTTAGGGTAATTTAAATGTCATTACGCCAGTAATATCGCTTTGAATTTTGTTTGGTTGCTTGTCTCTAGTATTTTTGTCTTATTTTGCTATGGCTGTATGCTAATGCAATAAAGGTTTTGATTGATACTGCTAAGTTGGAGTTCCCACGAGTGAAAGGTGCAGGAGACAAAGGAAAATACAGCTATAAATATGAAGAAGAGCTGCGGAAGGGACATGGAAGGGACTTAAGGGCCTCGGATATAAGATTACCAGGTTAATGCGCCAGATTGATGGGATAATAAGGACTGACAAAACCCGGGACCAGGAGGAAGGGACGCTGGATGAAGATTGGATTTGTTTTTATTTCTTTTTTTCACTACTAGGACTGTTTTATAAAATTGATGAATGTTAGAAAAATGTTGGAATGAAATTACTTGGCTTTAGTAAAAATGTTTAAAGAATTATGCAAGAATATTATGGTTATGAGAAGTTGGTAAAAATAAGATTTAAGTTTTAAGTCTCAAGGTTTTTTTTATAGTAAGATTAAAATAGTTTAAGGTAATGTAACGACAGAATATTATGAAATATGGAAAGGATTTGCTGTGACAATTAACAAACAGGATACAAGGAAGGGGAGGAGGAAGAGGTCAAGGAAAGAGGGTAATGACAGTTGAGGAGTTGAGAATAATGGATTTGTTTTTAAATGTTTTTAAATGTTTGTGGTGTATTTTTGTTTTCTTCTTCCTTATTTTGAATTTGTATATGTATGGTTGGAAGTGGTTTGTTTTTCTCATTTTCTACTTTGTTTTTCTTTTGTAACTTTTAAAAAAGAAATTATTATTTTTTCAATAAATATCATTTTTTTTAAAAAAAGTGAGTCTTATAGAGCATAAAATACGGTGCTTAATTCGTTCCGGAGGTCCGTACTTAACCTGAAACTGTTCTTAACCTGAAGCACCACTTTAGCTAATGGGGCCTCCTGCTGCTGCCGCACCACTGCAGCACGATTTCTGTTCTCATCCTGAAGCAAAATTCTTAACCTGAAGCACTATTTCTAGGTTAGCGGAGTGTGTAACCTGAAGTGTATGTAACCCGAGGTACCACTGTATATCTATATTTTCCATTTTGTCTTTATATGCAGATACGGTTCAAGCCTTGAAATAAAATTTGTCAGCATAACTTATGTGAAAATTATTTATATACTTACTTATTTATAAGACTTTTGTTATCCCCAGGGTAAAAAAGGGGGGGCACATTATCTACCTGGCCCTGTGGGTTACACAGCCTCTTCCCCCTCCCCATCTTTCACCAGGCATTTCAGAATAGGAGTTTCATCTCCACAGGCAAACCCACGTCTGCCTTCATTACTTCACCCAGCTGTTCACATATTCCCGCCGCTTCCCACAGCCAGAGAGGCACCTTTCTTCCTCCCACCCTGAAAATCCATTTTTAGTGAGGGGAGGGACTTCTCTGCAGGTCACAAAGGAGGGTATGCAAATAATGTCTTCCTCATTTTTTGTTTTATTGCAAGAGGCGTTGTGCTCCTTTGCTTGGAAATGGAGTTCAATCAGGCATAGCTATTAAATTAAGTCTGCCTTTACCCCTCAGGTAAACAAACAAACAAAAACCCATAACTCTACTCTCCCCAAAAATTTATTGAAAACCCTACAAGAACAATTGCATAGAAGAACAAAAAGCAAGATGGTGCAGAAGAAGAACATACCCTCCAACGTTTCTCCGATGAAAATAGGAGTGTCCTTTTCCATAATGATGATGATGATTTTAATATTTATACCCCACCCATCTGTTCTTTTTTCAAAAAATAATTTTTATTGAGTTTTCCACTTAAATCATATTCACATTTTGTTACATAATTCTATGACTTAATATATTACTCTGTAAGAGAATCGACCTCCTTCCCTCCCTCTTTCCAACTTCCACATAACTTTCCATATTCTTCGCATTTCTACAAGCACTTATTTACCCTTTGTCAAATTATAGTATTTCACCTCATTATCGGTAAATCTTATATTTACATTACAAAACATTTCAGTTCAAGTCTACAAACGTTTACAAATGTTTATAATTTTCTTTCATATAAAATATAAATTTTGAAACAGTTCGTCACGCTGATGACGGATCTTCCCCGTCAACTTGGCCATCTCTACGTACTCCATCATCTTGACCTGCCAATCTTCCAGTGTTGGAAGTTCCTGCTGCTTTCATTTCTGAGCCAAAAGTGTCCTTGCAGCCGTTGTGGCATACATAAACATGTTTACATCACTTTTATGTATTTCCTCACCAATTAATCCTAATAAAAATGCCTCTGGTTTTTTATTAAAATTATATTTCAAAATCTTTTTTAACTCGTTGTATATTATGTCCCGGATGCGGGTGGCACTGTGGGTTAAACCACAGAACCTAGGACTTGCCGATCAGAAGGTTGGTGGTTCGAATCCCCGCAATGGGTGAGCTCCCGTTGCTCGGTCCCTGCTCCTGCCAACCTAGCAGTTCAAAAGCAGTCAAAGTGCTTCCCGGTGGGAAGGTAAATGGCGTTTCCGTGCGCTGTTCTGGTTCGCCGGAAGCGGCTTAGTCATGCTGGCCACATGACCCGGTCAATAAAGCGAGATGAGCGCCGCAACCCCAGAGTTGCTCACGACTGGACCTAATGGTCACGGGTCCCTTTACCTTTTATATTATGTCTCAGAAGGCTTTCACTTTAGAACAAGTCCACCACATATGGAGGAAATTCCCCTCCTTCTCCTTACACTTCCAACTATACTCCACCCATTTGACTGGGTTGCCCCAGTCAGTCTGGGTGGCTTCCAACATATGTAAAAAACATAATAAAACATTAAACAACTTTCCTATACAGGGCTGCTTTCAAATGTCTCAGGGGTCAGATAACGCCATAACCTCCAACATTTCTACAATGAAAATAGAGACGTCCTTGATGGACTATATGGAATTGGCAGAAATGACTGGCAGAATCCGAGACCAGGGAGAAGAGTCGGTGGAAGAAGATTGGAAGAAATTTAAAGATTACTTACAGAGATATTGTAAAATTAATGAATGTTAGAATGATGACGGATTGAAGTTAAGTGGTTTCATGCGGTAATGGTATAAAAGAATATGGAAAAATTGGTTTTTAATATTTAAAAATTTAATGTTATAATATATCAAGATTAAAGATCAGGATTAAAAAGGAGGGAAAGGAATCGCTGGACTAACAAATTGAATTAGAATACAAAAGAGGGAGGTATGAGGAGGTCCGGGAAACAAGTAAATGTAAAAGAAGTGATGAAAAGATGGAATTGTTTTTAACTGCTTTTTCTTTTTTGTATTTTGTATTTTGCATTTTTCCTTTTTATTGTTAATTTTCTTATTAATGTGATCTTTTTCTTTTGAAATTTTAATAAATATCATTTAAAAAAAGAAAAGAAAATAGAGACGTCCTATAGAACAGTGTTTTTTAACCTTTTTTGGGCAAAGGCACACTTGTTTCATGAAAAAAATCACGAGGCACACCACCATTAGAAAATGTTAAAAAATGTAACTCTGTGCCTATATTGACTATATATAAAGTAATTCTCTTGAATACGAATCAAATAAACACAAATCAAATAAACACAAACACTTAACATCAGTGGTGGGATTCAAAAATTTTAGTAGCCAGTTCCGACATTCAAGCATGGTTTAATATTTTTTTCTTTAATGGCAAACAAAAATGTTGCGGACCGTTCTCTGCTCAGCGGGGATCGATCCGCTGATCCCCGCTGAGCCGGCGGATGACAGCTCCGTCTCCGCACTGTGTGCGGAGAGGGATATGTCAGAGCCCCGCTGCTCTCTATGGGGAATCGGATGAGATTGGACCGCCTGTCCGCTCTCATCCGATCCCATCCGATCTGATCCCCACCCAGGACGGATGGAAAATAGGGTGGACACAGTCCGGTGCCCGCCTAGTGGGCGAAAATGTGACATTTTTTTAAAAAACATCTTTCGAATTTTTCAATTTTTCCCACGGCACACCAGGCAACATCTCGCGGCACACTAGTGTGCCGCGGAACAGTGGTTGAAAAACACTGCTATAGAATAAGTGGGACATTCCAGGATCAAATCAGAAACCGGGACAGCTTCTCTGAATCCAGAAATGTCTCTGGAAAATAGGGACACTTATAGGGTCTGGGAGAAGGGTGGCGATGGGGATAAGAGACTAAGTAGTTCAAACCTTTTGGCTTAGGTAGCAGAAAAAAGGATTCAGAGTGACCCTACTGTCCAAGAAGCACTTTCTTGGGGCTCAATAGCTGGAAGAGCACTCAGGATTTGACTCTGGTGGCCAGAATGATACTGTTGTGGACTCTCTTGGTACTGCACAATAGCACCTATGCACTCACTTCCTGACTTTCCTTGGGAGAAAATCCCACTGAGCTTACTCTGTAGTAAGTGTGTGTAGGATTTCAACCCTAAAGACCTGTGCGACATTTTGGAAAATATGCAAGTAATTGTGAACAAATGATACACTGCTGGAATTATGATGATGATTTATATACCGCCTTTTTCCTCGACAAGAATTCTGTTCTCCTAACTGAAATGGACACAGGATAGGTAATCTCACCTTGAGTTCTCCTCTGCACAGGCCCTTTTGCTGGATCTGACCCCCTGAGTGGATTATGGAATCCCAAATGGGCTCTGTAATTCACTCTGCATGTGTACAGAGAGCCGCCATGGCTGAGGAATATGTGTGCTCGATCTGTTCCGGTGGTATTTCCTGAACGGATCTGGAACCTACTGCAATGGAGAGTCGCATCTTGAAAAGGATATTGCAGGGTTTGAAAAGGTTCCAGAAAAAGGGCAGACTGTCACAGTCCGGTTCACGGGCGATCGAAGACCCAGCAGGGGACGTCAGGACCGGGGTGGGAGCAGGAACGGGAGTCCAGAAGCCAGGAGTCAGGAAGCCAAGGGTCCGAGGGTCATGAAGCAAGGAGTCATGAGGTCAGGGGTCCGAGGATCAAGAAGCAAGGAGTCATGAAGTCAGGGGTCCTAGGATCAAGAAGCAAGGAGTCACGAAGTCAGATGTCCGAGGATCAAGAAGCAAGGAGTCACAAAGTCAAGGGTCCAAGGATCAAGAAGCAGGGAGTCACGAAGTCAGGGGTCCAAGGATCAAGAAGCAAGGAGTCATGAAGTCAGGGGTCTGAGGATCAAGAAGCAAGGAGTCACAAAGTCAGGGGTCCAAGGATCAAGAAGCAGGTAGTCATGAAGTCAAGGGTCCAAGGATCAAGAAGCAGGGAGTCACGAAGTCAAGGGTCCAAGGATCAAGAAGCAAGGAGTCATGAAGTCAAGGGTCCGAGGATCAAGAAGCAAGGAGTCACGAAGTCAAGGGTCCAAGGATCAAGAAGCAAGGAGTCACGAAGTCAAGGGTCCAAGGATCAAGAAGCAAGGAGTCACGAAGTCAAGGGTCCAAGGATCAAGAAGCAAGGAGTCACAAAGTCAAGGGTCCAAGGATCAAGAAGCAAGGAGTCACGAAGTCAAGGGTCCGAGGATCAAGAAGCAAGGAGTCACGAAGTCAAGGGTCTGAGGATCAAGAAGCAAGGAGTCATGAAGTCAAGGGTCCGAGGATCAAGAAGCAGGGAGTCACGAAGTCAAGGGTCCAAGCATCAAGAAGCAGGTAGTCATGAAGTCAAGGGTCCAAGGATCAAGAAGCAGGGAGTCACGAAGTCAAGGGTCCAAGGATCAAGAAGCAAGGAGTCATGAAGTCAAGGGTCCGAGGATCAAGAAGCAAGGAGTCATGAAGTCAGGGGTCCGAGGATCAAGAAGCAGGGAGTCACGAAGCCGAGGTTCAAGGATCACGAAGCAAGAAGCCAAACACAGCAAGGCAGAAAGCGTGTTGCTGTGGCAAAGAGCCGAAGGGAAATGCTGACCTTGTATCCCTTCCCGGCTCTTGCCACCAGGTGCTGTGAGTTACCAATCGGCCTCACCTGTGTGGCCGCACCTTGCCTCTTCAGAACAAACTCAGGAAGGCCCCAGTCCTGCAAAGTCCTACTGGTCATAGGGCCTGGCTCCTGCACGCACACCTGACACAAAGCAACATGATCGGGGATGAAGAAAGGCTGTAGCGTTTGGGGCTTTTTAATTTAGAGCAAAAGTGAATAAGAGATGTCATGATAGATAATTATAAAATGATGCTTGACTTGGAGAAAGCAGATAGAGAAAAGTTGTTTCTCTCCTCTCTTTCTCTCATGACACTAGAACTTGTGGAAAGCCAAAGAAATTGAATGTTGGAAGATTCAGGAAAAGATAAAAGATAGTACAGAGTGTTTGGATCCTGACTGCTGGTTTCCCATCTGGTGGGCCACTGTGAGAATAGGTTTCTACCTGACCCAGCTGGCTCTTCTTATGTTCAGACAGACGACCCTAATATCCTTCATTTTAGCTTATTGGTCAACCAGAAGAGGTTGTAACATTCCAGGCAATGCACCCAAATTCAAGATTTGGTACAAAAGCCACGATCAGTCAGCGCTCTATGTGGGGCTACCTTTCAAGGTGACCCGGAAACTACCGTATTTTTTGCTCTATAAGACTCACTTTTTCCCTCCTAAAAAGTAAGGGGAAATGTGTGTGCGTCTTATGGAGCGAATGCAGGCTGCGCAGCTATCCCAGAAGCCAGAACAGCAAGAGGGATTGCGGCTTTCGCTGCGCAGCGATCCCTCTTGCTGTTCTGGCTTCTGAGATTCAGAATATTTTTTTCCTTGTTTTCCTCCTCCAAAAACTAGGTGTGTCTTGTGGTCTGGTGCGTCTTATAAAGCGAAAAATACGGTACAACTAATCCAGAATGCAGCAGCTAGACTGGTGACTGGGAGTGGCTGCCGAGACCACATAACACCGGTCCTGAAAGACTCCCAGTACGTTTCCGAGCACAATTCAAAGTGTTGGTGCTGGCCTTTAAAGCCCTAAATGGCCTCGGTCCTGTGTACCTGAAGGAGCGTCTCCATCCCTATCGTTCAGCCCAGACACTGAGGTCCAGCTCCAAGGGCCTTCTGGTGGTTCCCTCACTGCGAGAAGTGAGGTTACAGGGAACCAGGCAAAGAGCCTTCTCGGTAGTGGCACCTCCCTGTGGAATGCCCTCCCATCAGATGTCAAGGAAATAAACAACTATCTGACTTTTAGAAGACATCTGAAGGCAGCCCTGTTTAGGGAAGTTTTTCATGTTTGATGTTTTATCGTGTTTTTAATTCTGTTGGGAGCTGCCCAGAGTGGCTAGGGAAACCCAGCCAGATGGGTGGGGTATAAATACAGTGGTACCTCGGGTTACATACGCTTCAGGTTACACACGCTTCTGATTACAGACTCCGCTAACCCAGAAATAGTACCTCGGGTTAAGAACTTTGCTTCAGGATGAGAATAGAAATTGTGTTCCTGCGGTGCGGCAGCAGCAGCAGCAGCAGGAGGCCCCATTAGCTAAAGTGCTGCTTCAGGTTAAGAACGGACCTCCGGAACGAATTACCTAAGTACGTAACCAGAGGTACCACTGTAATATATTCATTATTATATAAGCGAGAGCCTGTGGCCTATCCAACTTCAGTATGCAATGCCACAAAACAGCAGTCCATCCCTTTCTGTTTTAATAACTTTTTTCCTCCCAAACAGAATAATCATTACCAGTAAACAAACCTACTGGCTAATGTACATAAGCAGCAAATTAAGAAGCTTCGTGGATTTGTCATATACCTCTCAGCCTCACTCTGCACAAACTCGGCTGCTTGCGGTTAGAGGGGGGGGCACTATCGATTTCTGCAAACGTATATTATTTTGCACTGTAAGTACCAGTGGTCTGTTGTCGTTAATATATGACAGATAAATTTAAAATGCATTAGTTTAATAAAAATGCATAAAGTAGAGTCAGACTGCATTAGTTGCCCCGCAAAATTCAATTTCATAAATATTAGCTCATGTTAAAATGCATTGATTTCCTGGGAAATTGGATTGGTCAAAGGGAATTTATATTTGGCTGGGATGGGAATGTTCCCATTTTCTTACCTCCCCCCAACACAAAAAGCCCCCAAAACATATGTATTAGCTTCGTGAACTGCATTAACCCATAATACTCCCACGTACCTGTAGTATATACTGTAAATATATACTGGAGAATGAAGAATGTATTCCTGAGTAGTTAGATGACAGGGGATTGAGCAAGCAATCTCTGATGCATTGGCTTCAATGAGACCTTTGTAAACCAAATTTGGGCTTACAAGAAGAAGCTGCCATAAAACAAGATACATGCCCACATAGAGAAAGGCAGGTTTTTCCAGTAGATTTCTTTTCCAGCAGAGTGGTCTCCAAGACCCTCATCTTGCAAGCAATCCCTCCCAGATATTGTGATCCCGACAGATTTTGTTACCAAAATGGCTTCTCGGCAGCCAGGTTGTACAAGCTGAGAGCAAAATCAAATTAGGAATGCAAGGACTATGCAGAACTGGTTTGTGGCATTCACACCCAGAAGCGTCATCAGCCCAGGCCTGTGGAACTCACTGCCACTAGAGACGCAGCAGGAGGCAACTTATAAATGCCTGCTGAAAACATCTCTATTCTGCCGGGCCTATGCAGGCAATTAAGAATACATTCTTCCGCAATGGTGAATGGATGCTTGTTTTTAACTTTCCTGCTTGTATGTTTTATTTAAAAAAAATATTTTGAATGTCATAAACAGCTTTAATATATTTTTATGATTTAGAAATGTTTTCCAAATAAATAAATACATCAATAAGCAAGCTGCAGTTATGGCAACTGGGTTAGGAGATTGAAAGGGGGCGATGAGACAAATTCATGAAAATGATTTACCGATGGTATTTAACTCTGAGTAGACTTGCTAAGATAATCAGATAAGTGCTGGAGATGCAATGAGATGGAGGGTACTTTCCATCATATGTGGTGGACTTGTAAAAGGGTAAAAGAGTATTGGGAAATGATCCATAATGAATTGAAAAAAATGTTTAAAAGTACTTTTCAAAAAAAGAAAAACCACACACACACAAAAACTCCAGAGTCCTTTTTGTTGGGGATAATTCAGAGGGAAATTCCCAGGTGTCAAAAAAGATTATGTATGCTACTACTGCGGCTCATGTTTTGTTAGCCCCAAAATGGAAAACGAGCGAAGTCCCAATGAAAGAAGAATGGCAACTTAAACTGATGGAATGCACGTAGCTTGCAGACTTAAGAAGAACATACGTTTAAAGATTAGGAAATGTTTATTGAATATATGGGGGGGGATTGTGTACACTTGGGAACGTTGGCAGCATTAAGATAGATTCAACAGCGTAAATCAGTTTTGACGGCTGTAATAACGGAATACTGAATGGTTTAGTTTATGTAAAATATGCAGGGATTTATCATATGCAAAATGAACCTTGGAAAGAGAAGCTGGGAAGTCATTGATATTTTAAGGTTGTTTAAATGAATATTCTAAAATGTCAAACGGAAAACTGTAATAAAAAATGATACAAAAAGAAAAAAATCCACGAAGGAAGGGTGACCCTACCAATCGATTTCCTCTTGCTTAGTCTCAGCTTCTCTCTTGTAAAACTCAGTGGAGGCAAAGGGACTTGACTCCCCCTGTCCTTGGCTCTGGCGCCACCTACTGGTGGGCTCCCTGCCTTTTGCCTCACCAGTTCCAATGCCCACCAGCCACCAGACTCAGCAGCATAGCTGTCAACCTTCCTGTTCTGTACTGAGTTGAATAGGCTCCAGAATGCAGCAGTCTGATTGGTCCACAGGAGCCACCCAATCCAGCTCCAGGTGGAAATGAATCCGCGACCTGATTGGCCTACAGGAGAATCCTGGAATTAGCCAATCACGTGCAGCCCATTGTGTAAATAATGTATATAAAGCAGATATTGTGGGGGAACTTCCATTCCTCCTCACCACTATGAGCTGAATAAAGAGCATGAAATCCACGCTCGACTCCGAGTATATTTCACAGAGGATAATGTAAAATAAATAAATAAATAACACTGATGCAATAGCAGGTTGGAGTAAACGATAGTGGTAAATAAAGGGAACCAGGGAAATATTTTGAACCTCAGTGGTACTGCTTTCATGCCTGGCCCCAGCCAAACTGATGAACATTCAGCGGAGTCTTTTGCCCCCACAGGCAGGGCCAATGACTGCCATGACAGGCCGCGAAGAACAAGCCTCGCACAGTTAAAGGCAGCATTGCTTGTAGACTTGCATGCAGCCTTTCTGCCTTCCACCCTAGTCTGTGCATGGCTCCATCTTTCAAGATCTCACAAGAATCCAACAGATGAAGACCCAGATGGTAACAGAGGCAAGAAAGAAATAAAGAACTTCAAATGCAACCAAACAGCAGCTGGATTTTTAAGAGCATCGTCTTGTGGTCCAGAAACTGACAGCTTCAGGCACATCTGGGACTCAAACGATAATGTTTGTCTTCTAATTGGAAAACACATGCCAAAAGACGGCAGACACTTTCTAGCCTGTTACAGAAGGCATGGGACCAAGAGGAGCAGATGGTTCTGCCCACTTTGATTGCAACAGTTTTGCAAACCAAAGAATTCTGGGAACTGTAGTTTTCCAAAGGGAGCTGGGCATCATCTTCCCATGGCAGTCAGAGGCCCAGCTTTCACGGAAAGTGCAGCAGCAATTAAAGTGAGCTGAGTTTGTAGCAGTGTGCAAAAGTAGATTCACAGGGGCTTAAAGATTCATCCTCTCCATCGGTTCTCTTCCTGACCGTTGATGTTTAAACTGTAAGCTTCTTGTGGAAGACACTTCTGCCATGCATTTTAGAAAGGGCTCTTTCAGACTGTCACTATTTTGTCATTCAGTTACATACCAACAAACGCAAGTTCATAGAATTATAGAGTTGGAAGGGACCATGAGCAACATCTATTCTAACCCTACAATGTTGTTGTTGTTATTTAGTCGTTTAGTCGTGTCCGACTCTTTGTGACCCCATGGACCAGAGCACGCCAGGCACTCCTGTCTTCCACTGCCTCCCGCAGTTTGGTCAAACACATGCTGGTAGGTTCGAGAACACTGTCCCACCATCTTGTCCTCCGTCGTCCCCTTCTCCTTGTGCCCTCCATCTTTCCCAACATCAGGGTCTTTTCCAGGGAGTCTTCTCTTCTCATGAGGTGGCCAAAGTATTGGAGCCTCAGCTTCACGATCTGTCCTTCCAGTGAGCACTCAGGGCTGATTTCCTTCAGAATGGAGAGGTTTGATCTTCTTGCAGTCCATGGGACTCTCAAGAGTCTCCTCCAGCACCATAATTCAAAAGCATCCATTCTTCAGCAATCAGCCTTCTTTATGATCCAGCTCTCACTTCCATACATCACTACTGGGAAAACCATAGCTTTAACTATATGGACCTTTGTTGGCAAGGTGACGTCTCTGCTTTTCAAGATGCTGTCTAGGTTTGTCATTGCTCTTCTCCCAAGAAGCAGGCGTCTTTTAATTTCGTGACTGCTGTCACCATCTGCAGTGATCATGGAGCCCAAGAAAGTAAAACCTCTCACTGCCTCCATTTCTTCCCCTTCTGTTTGCCAGGAGGTGATGGGCCCAGTGGCCATGATCTTCGTTTTTTTTATGTTGAGCTTCAGACCATATTTTGCGCTCTCCTCTTTCACCCTCATTAAAAGGTTCTTTAATTCCTCCTCACTTTCTGCCATCAAGGTTGTGTCATCTGGATATCTGAGGTTGTTGATATTTCTTCCGGCATCTTAATTCCGGCTTGGGATTCATCCAGCCCAGCCTTTCGCATGATGAATTCTGAATATAAGTTAAATAAGCAGGGAGACAATATACAGCCTTGTCATACTCCTTTCCCAATTTTGAACCAATCAGTTCAGGAATATTTTGACTCTGAGATTAAGTGAATTTGGGGTTGTTGTGCAATGAACTCTTCCCTGCCCTCTGCAGTCCAAAGCAGAGTTTCGTTCTAATGGAAGTCATTGGGAAATGCACACTGAAAATTGTGAGGCAAAACTTGCTACGAATGTTGTTTAATCTCCATCAGACAAATCAGTGTGAATGTACAATAAAGGACCATCTACTGCCCTGCGAACTTTGTGCAAGCAAGTCAGGATGGATGCGCGATAAAGAGGTTGTCTGGAAGCAACCTAAATCTACTGCAGGAAAAGTGTGCAAAACAAACTGTTTCCTAGCATCCATTCTGTCATTCTGTTCCCTATTACACAACACATTGTGAACTTGTGGGTAAAATGTTGGGTCTCTGTCTCAGCTTGAAATAAAAGCAGAGATGCTAAGAAGGGCATTTTTGGATCATGGGATTTGAATCCTGTGCCTTGAGTAAGGCATTTTGAATTTCCCTACCTGATTTAGACCTGCTATGCTAGGAAACGCAATGACAAACCTAGACAGCATCTTAAAAAGTAGAGACATCACCTTGCCAACAAAGGTCCGTATAGTAAAAGCTATGGTTTTCCCAGTAGTGATGTATGGAAGTGAGAGCTGGACCATAAAGAAGGCTGATCACCGAAGAATTGATGCTTTTGAATTCTGGTGCTGGAGGAGACTCTTGAGAGTCCCATGGACTGCAAGAGGATCAAACCTCTCCATTCTGAAGGAAATCAGGCCTGAGGGCTCACTGGAAGGACAGACCGTGAAGCTGAGGCTCTAATACTTTGGCCACCTCATGAGAAGAGAAGACTCCCTGGAAAAGACCCTGATGTTGGGAAAGATGGAGGGCACAAGGAGAAGGGGACGATGGAGGACGAGATGGTGGGACAGTGTTCTCGAAGCTACCAGCATGAGTTTGACCAAACTGCGGGAGGCAGTGGAAGACAGGAGTGCCTGGCGTGCTCTGGTCCATGGGGTCACGAAGAGTCGGACACGACTAAACGACTAAACAACAACAACAAATGCTAGGAAACAGTTTGTTTTACACACTGTGTAAATCCAGAAATCCTTCCTGGATTTTACACACACTGAAATCTGCATCTGTTTATGCCAAGGTGGAGAAACCAATGGAATTTCAAAACGAATCAGGACACCCACACTGCAGGGGAGGCGTGGAACCAAACAACAGAAACACGCTTGTAACGGTAGGAGAATCAAGTATCTTCTCTCCTTATCTGCAAAGGACGTCATGTTTTACATGAAAAAAGGCCTTCTAATTAATAGGGCAGCCTCCTCTTGCGTTTGATAAAAAATAGGAAGGAAGAAAAGATTTGATTAACCTGAATTCTTTTTCCCCCAATTTGGTCTGCTCTGCCTGAGCGAGGTGCAGAAGAAAGAGGCTCGCGTTTCTGCAAAGGGCCGATAACAACAAAAAAAGGGAACAAAAGCAATTTATCCCCTTGGGCCACAAGGGGGGGGAGTTCCGCTGCAGAGTCGCCTGCCAGAGAGCCAGGCGAGGTTAATTAGCTTGCCTGATTGTATGTTAATTTAACCCACATGAAAGGTGGTGTCAAAGACGAGGGGGAGTCCATACCATCCAACATTTCTCCGATGAAAATAAGGACGCCCCTTTCCATAATGATAATTTTACCATTTATACCCGACACATCTTACTGGGTTGCTCCAGCCATCTGGGCAGCTTCCAACATATATAAAAACATAATAAAGCATTATTATTATTATTATTATTATTATTATTATTATGTCCCTATACAGCATTGTCTTCAGACAGCTCGGGAGTCGGATAACTCCATACCCTCCAACATTACTCAAATGAAAATAGGCACATCCTAATGAAAAGGGACGTGGGCGGCGGTGTGGGTTAAACCACAGAGCCTATTACTTGCCGATCAGAAGGTCGGCGGTTCGAATCCCCGCGACGGGGTGAGCTCCCGTTGCTCGGTCCCTGCTCCTGCCAACCTAGCAGTTCAAAAGCACAACAAAGTGCAAGTAGATAAATAGGTACCTCTCCAGCAGGAAGGTAAATGGCATTTCCGTGTGCTGCTCTGCTTCGCCAGAAGCGGCTTAGTCATGCTGGCCACATGACCTGGAAGCTGTACGCCGGCTCCCTCGGCCAATAAAGCGAGATGAGCGCCGCAACCCCAGAGTCATCCATGACTGGACCTAATGGTCAGGGGTCCCTTTACCTATACCATACAGGATTGCCTTCAGACAGCTCAGGGGTCAGATAACTCCATACCCTCCAACATTTCTCAAATGAAAATAGGGACATCTTAAGGAAAAGTGGGACATTCCAGGATCAAATCAGAAACCGGAATAGCTTCTCTAAATCAGGGGCACCCCTGAAAAATAGGGACACTTGGAGGGTCTGGGAGTCTGGATTTCCCAGGACATTAAAGCCCCAACCAAACTTAAAGCAGGACGAGTGGAAAGAGGTGGCAGGTGCTGATGCAAAAGGATTCTTGCAATGCCAAGCAAAGACTGCAAGCAGCCAGCCTCTGATACGCTCGGCTGAGAAGCTTTAGCACTAAATCGGGCAAATCTGGATAAATCTGGAGGAAACCCTACCAGCATTTGTTCCAATTCAGCAGTAAACAGCAGGTTCCTTAGGAGAAAGTGGCAGGAGCGTGGATGAGCCCCAAGAGGGGACAGGATAGCCCTCTTTGCTGTGGGTTAAACCAAAGAGCCTAGGACTTGCCGATCAGAAGGTCGGCGGTTCGAATCCCCGCGCCGGGGTGAGCTCCCGTTGCTCGGTCCCTGCTCCTGCCAACCTAGCAGTTTGAAAGCACGTCAAAGTGCAAGTAGATAAATAGGTACCGCTCCGGCAGGAAGGTAAACGGCGTTTCCGTGCGCTGCTCTGCTTTGCCAGAAGCGGCTTAGTCATGCTGGCCACATGACCCGGAAGCTGTACGCCGGCTCCCTCGGCCAATAAAGCGAGATGAGCACCGCAACCCTAGAGTCATCCGCGACTGGACCTAATGGTCAGGGGTCCCTTTACCTTCACAGTGAAGGCAGCACACAGCCATCATGACCAGTCGCCATTGATGGTCTTCTGCTACTGTTCAGGGATCTAGCCAATCTGAGGCAGGATCCTTGTATCCTTGGTCTCTTGAGCTGTCTGTCTGGAAACGGGGGGAGTGGTTCCTCTACCATCACCTAAAATGTTCTGTATGCCTCAGCAAAGCTTTTGGGTTTTATATACCGTATTGACCCGACTGCGGGTGGCGCTGTGGGTAAAACCTCAGCGCCTAGGACTTGCCGATCGCATGGTCGGCGGTTCGAATCCCCGCAGCGGGGTGCGCTCCCGTCGTTCGGTCCCAGCGCCTGCCAACCTAGCAGTTCAAAAGCACCTCCGGGTGCAAGTAGATAAATAGGGACCGCTTACCAGCGGGAAGGTAAACGGCGTTCTGTGTGCTGCGCTGGCTCGCCAGATGCAGCTTGTCACACTGGCCATGTGACCCGGAAGTGTCTGCGGACAGCGCTGGCTCCCGGCCTATAGAGTGAGATGAGCGCACAACCCTAGAGTCTGGCAAGACTGGCCCGAACGGGCAGGGGTACCTTTACCTTTTATTGACCTGACTATAAGCTGCACCCGCAAATAAGCAGCCCCTTTAAAATTCAAGGCTTATTTGCAGGTGAGGCCCGCCTCCCGGCACTACTGCACTGAACGGGGGATGGAAGCGGCTGGCGCTTGGCTCCAAATATAAGCCGCACTTTAACTTTTCACAGTCAGAATTTGGAAGGAAAAAAAAGGTGCAGCTTATATTCAGGCCAATACGGTAACAGCTGCTTTTAATTTGCAATCTTATAGAAAAAGTATAATGAGAAAGATTGGAAGTTTTTTTACAGAAAACTTTATTGGATAAGACATGATATTGTATAAACATTTGGTTCTTTATTTATTTTCGTTTTCTCTTTTTCTTTTTTTGTACTTAACTCTGATATACTTACCTTCGTTGTATGATTGTATTTTAAAACAATAAAGATTTATTTAATAATAATAATAATAATAATAATAATTTGCAATCTTGTATGTTGGACTAGACGGTTGGAATAGATGACCCTTGGTCCCTTCCAATTCTGCAATTCTGCAATTCTGCAATTCTGCGTTCCTGTGCTCCTAGTGAGTCTACTGCAACCAACACCACTCCCTTATTTTTTGGATGGCTCCATTTCGCTTCCAAACTGACAGACAGGATAAGGAAGGATGTGTTGCGTAGTGGTTAGAGTGGGGCAAATCTCCAGCAGACGAGATGGATTTAAAAACTTGTGGGAAGTATCCCAAAAAATCTCTTTAAGGGTGTGTGTCCTCCTGCTTCTATATAGCTATCGTTGTTTTGGCGGGAGGGAGAGGTGTGGGTCTCCCAAAGCCCTGAAGTATCTCATTCTTCCTTGCTGTTCTCTTTGGCATTCAGCGCCCCACGCTGTTTCGAACGCAAGGCCGAGGGGACCCAGCAGTGGCTGGCATGACAACTCCCATTAGGCAGCCGCATGTTACTTTCTGACATTTATAGATTTTTAGCTAATGCTGGAAATTAAGGTAATTGCACCCAGGGCCAATTAATTTAGCTGAACTTTGGAGGAGAGAGGGTGGGGGAGGAAAACAGCCGCCGGAGCTTCATTGAAAGCCTTTGGCGTCGCCTTCCTCCTGGCTTTTCTCATTCATCCCTTCCAGTGGCGTAGCGTGGGTTGTCAGCACCCGGGGCAAGGCAAGCACCCGGGGCAAGGCAAGTAATTTGCACCCCCTAACCCGTGGATTTGCGCCCCCTAACCCTAACCCCCAGATGTTGCGCCTGGTGCGGCCGGCCCCCCCGCACCCCCCACGCTACGCCACTGATGCCTTCTGCCTCCACGAACCAAGATGTTACGCCACAGCATCCTTCCTCTTCCTTCTCACCTGGATCCGACCCAGAATGCATTGGAGCAATCTGCGTAAAACATGCAAACAACAAATATTCAAATATACCCTTGCTTTAAGGGATGCGGGTGGCGCTGTGGGTTAAACCACAGAGCCTAGGACTTGCCGATCAAAAGGTCAGCGGTTCAAATCCCCGTGACGGGGTGAGCTCCCATTGCTTGGTCCCTGCTCCTGCCAACCTAGCAGTGCGAAAGCACGTCAAAGTGCAAGTACATAAATAGGTACCGCTCCAGCGGGAAGATAAACAGCGTTTCCATGCGCTGCTCTGGTTCGCCCGGATTGGCTTAGTCATGCTGGCCACATGACCCAGAAGCTGTACGCTGGCTCCCTCGGCCAATAAAGCAAGATGAGCGCCGTGACCCTGGAGTCAGTCATGACTGGACCTAATGGTCATGGCTCCCCAGTGGCGTAGCGTGGGGGGTGCAGGGGGGGCCGGCTGCACCGGGCGCAACATCTGGGGGGGCGCTCGCACTCGCAGCTCTCTGCCCCTACTGGGTTAGGGGGCGCAAATTACTTGCCCCGGGTGCTGACAACCCACGCTACGCCACTGTGGCTCCCTTTACCCTTTACCTTTTACCCTTGCTTTGTTGAGCATAATTCCCTCCACTTCCTTTTTTCCCTTTTTTATCCAATTCAATCTTTATTATTTTTAAAAATATACATTTATAAAACACTCTGTTTTTGTTTGTAACGAAAAAGAAAATGGTGGCAACTGAAGCAAAGATACTTTGTATACCTCACAATGCACATGGCACTACAATTTATGAAAAAAGAAAGAAAAAATAAATAAAAATAAAATGAAGAAGAAAAAGTAGTCAAGGTTTTAAAAAAGACTTCCAAACATTCTCATTGTATGTTATCTGTTAAATACACTTTTACCACACAGTTACTTATTTCTTCTATTTTTTTATAATATTTCTATGTAAATTGTCAATTACCTTTATATACTACAAGGCTCAGTCTAGGTCTGCCAGGAGATTACCCTTTACACCATGGTTCTTCAAATATTCTTTAAATATTCTCCATTCCTTGGGGACTAACTCTTTCCGTCACCTCTGCTAGCCGCAAATATTCTACCATTCATATTTGCCAGTCCACTTTCATGAGTCATGTTTTTCAAAAGAGCCAGTTTGGGATGGGGTAAGCAGGGGCAGGGGTGGCAGAAGGGAAGCAAGGGCCATGAGGTCTAGAAACTTAAGTATGCATATATGTATATGCATTGCTCTACTATGCACAGCCTTCTTATAGCTTATAGCCTTATAGTGGGTGGCGCTGTGGGTTAAACCACACAGCCTAGGACTTGCTGATTAGAAGGTCGGCGGTTCGAATCCCTGCGACAGGGTGAGCTCCCGTTGTTCGGTCCCTGCTCCTGCCAACCTAGCAGTTTGAAAGCACGTCAAGTGCAAGTAGATAAATAGGTACCACTCCGGCGGGAAGGTAAACGGCGTTTCTGTGTGCTGCTCTGGTTCTCCAGAAGCGGCTTAGTCATACTGGCCACATGACCCGGAAGCTGTACACCGGCTCCCTTGGCCAATAAAGCGAGATGAGCGCCGCAACCCGAGAGTCGGCCACGACTGGATCTAATGGTCAGCGGTCCCTTTACCTTTACCATGCACAGACTTACAGCTATAATCTGCTGTTCGGAAGCAGGAAGCTGCAGGAGTCGTTGCTGGACCCTCTGGCACCAAGGACAGCTCCCTGGTTTGGTAGTCATTTTGGAGGGATCTGAATGGGGTTACCCCGGGACATCAGGTGAGACTGATGTTCACATTACAGCTTGCAAGAGCATCTTCCACACCTGATGGAAAGGGTCGGTAGGCTCAGAGGAGCTCCTAGCTTAGCATAAGCAAGAGCTGTTCAACAGTGGAACAGACTCCCATGAGCGACAGTGGTTTTTAAGTGATAATAATAATAATAATAATAATAATAATTTTTATTTATACCCCGCCCTCTCCAGCCAAGGCCAGGCTCAGAGAGGCTTACAAGCAATAATAAAAACAAGTTGAATGATTACAACTTAAAAACAAAATTAAAATACAACATTAAAATATTGAAACATTAAAATATAGCCTCCTCACAGGAGGAGAAGGAAAAGAAAAAAGAAAGAGAGGGAGGGAATCAAATTGACTCCAAGCCAAAGGCCAGGCGGAACAACTCTGTCTTACAGGCCCTGCGGAAAGAAATCAGATCCTGCAGGGCCCTGGTCTCATGAGGCAGAGCGTTCCACCAGGCCGGAGCCAGAGTTGAAAAGGCCCTGGCTCTGGTTGAGGCTAATCTGACTTCCTTAGGGCCCGGGACCTCTAGGGTGTTGCTATTTATGGACCTTGAGGCTCTCCGTGGGGCATACCGGGAGAGGCGGTCCCATAGGTACAAGGGTCCTAGGCCGTGGAGGGCTTTAAAGGTCAAAACCAGCACCTTAAATCTGACCCTGTACTCCACCGGGAGCCAGTGCAGCTTGAAAAGCACTGGGTGAATATGCTCCCATGGCAGAGACCCCGTGAGGAGCCTCGCTGCAGCATTCTGCACCCGCTGGAGTTTCTGGGACAGCTTCAAGGGCAGCCCCGCGTAGAGCAAATTACAGTAGTCAAGCCTGGAGATGACCGTCGCGTGGCTCTCTGTGGCCAGGTCGGGGCGGGAAAGGTAAGGGACCAACTGCTTGATGCGGCGAAGGTGGAAAAATGTAGAGGCTGGCTTTGCCATGTATCACAGAAGCACAGATTTGTAGAGTTGGAAGGGACCACATGGGTCATCTAGTCCAACCCCGCTCAGTGCAGGAATCTTTTGCCCAACATGGTGTTAACGGAGAAATCTGAGGGCTCCCTTGGATAAAAAACAAGGACACCAGCCAGGAATACCAGAGCAAAACAGCAGCCAGTAGGCTTGGTCTTTATTGAAGACTGTCGCGACAGGACTCCCACCTGCCAGAAGGTGAAACAAGATGGAAGCCCCGAACAAAAGAGCCCCCAAACTTTTATTAGCTGCTAATCCCCATGTTTAGACAGTAGTGGTGAGATGGCAACAGGTCTTCCTTTCCCAAGGGCATTGGTGCTACTGCCAAGTCTGACCACAAGAGGGCAATGAAAACCCAATCTTGTCTTCTCTTTATTTATTTTTTTAACCAGCAGCATAACCTGCATTTACAGGAATGCCTTAAGACACACACGCATATGCACACGGTTCCTTTCTATTTCTACTCGACATAACTCGTCTGGAAGCCCCAGTTGCTGGAGGTTTCGGCAATCCGGACATGAAGCAAAATAATATACTCACACTTTTGCGTGCAATATTGGGGTGGGTGTGGGTGTCTTGCATCCCTCTCTTCTTGAAAAGAAAACTGCTGCACTTTGCAATTCGGAATAAAGTCACCACCTAATGCATGGGTAGGCAAACTAAGGGCCATGGGCCGGATGCGGCCCAATCGACTTCTCAATCCGGCCCACGGATGGTCTGGGAATCAACATGTTTTTACATGAGTAGAATGTGTCCTTTTATTTAAAAAGCACCTCTGGGTTATTTGTGTGGCCTGCCTAGTGTTTTTACAAGGGTAGCATGTGTGCTTTTATTGAAAATGCATCTCTGGGTTATTTGTGGGGCATAGGAATTCGTTCATTTTTATTTTTTTCAAAATATAGTCTGGCCCACCATATGGTCTGAGGGACGGTGGACCGGCCCATGGCTGAAAAAGTTTGCTGACCCCTGACCTAATCCAACAGAAACAGTTAATCAAGGGGGGCCACTAGGGGCGCATTGGAAGATGGCTGACAATACCACACGGGGTAATTAAGAGGCTGTTATGGGAGTAGGCAGCCTCCCTTGTTGCCCCAAGGGAATGGGGAACACTGCCCTTGCCTGCTGTGCCCATAAATCACCCCCAAATTCGAAAGAAGGGGGTGAGGGCACTAGGCAGAATGCCCCCGTGTGGACCCCGGCTCTCCTAGACGCTGTCTCTGATCGCACACTAGCTGCAGCAATTTGGAATAATTAATTACAAAAGAAGCAAATGCACATATTTCAAGTGAAGAAGGGGAGTGAAGACTGCTAACAGAAGGGACCTCTGTGAAAGAAGACGACGGGTTGGAGCAACAGGAATATTTTACGAAGAAGATATCAAAGGCTGGGTATGTCAGCAATGGGACTAGATGGGGGGGGGAACCTTTTTTTCTTTTCTTCTATGTGATTAACTAAGAACCCCCCCCGTTAGAACCGCCGGTTAACTGACCCAAGCAGGATGATTAAGGACTGTGTGGAAATAAACTTTAACCAAAAGTATGCTTTATGGAGATTGAGTAAAGAACAAGAGCTTTTGGAATGGCGCAGCAATAAATACAGAGTCGCCATCTTGGCAGGTTTTGCCGAAGGATTTATAACTGGGAGGAGGAATGGATTTGTTTTCAGACTGCATTCCTGGTGAATCTCCTCAGAGGTTGAGAAAGGCGACAGATCTGTGAAGATTAACGACGCTAAGACTGTTTTGAGTTATGGAAGTGATGTTATACGGAAAACGTCTGGATATGGCTATTGGATTAAAAAAAAAATATCCACACAGGATTACAAACTGTTTTAACCCGCTTGTGGAGACTATCAGAGGTCATAAAGAGAAAGGAAAAGTGGATATTAAAAGCAGCAATAAGAAGCAAGAAGATGATTGGATCCCCTTCGGAATTTGAAATATGGGTACCCCCAACAAAAATTTAAAATTCGGCTTTGTAATTTGGAATTTATGTAATTTGGTTTGATTTGATGTGATTGGTCGGTTAATAAAAATTATTCTTAAAAAAAAGAAAAAGAAACAGTTAATCAAAGGAACAAACCAACAAAGGAAATCAAGCCGCATAAATCGGCCAAGCAGTCACCTAATCAAAAATTGAAAGTCGAGAGGCTGAGCTACGGACTTGATCCAGGGGAGTTCCTGCAAGGCGTTGCTGATATGCTGTGACCTTTTGCTGCTTGCTAGGGTTATAAATCTGAATAAATTGCAGGGGTATATTGGCAGCAGCGGTGAAGCAGCTATCTTTAGAAGAGCAGGGGTGATAGAACGTCTGCTCTGCATAGGGAAGGTCCCAGGTTCAGCTCCCAGATACCCTCACGGGACGACTGGGAGGGACCCCTGCCTGAAAACACAGTCAGTTCTTCAGAAGCATCTGCTGGGGACAGTTCAGGGGTGAGAGTGGCTGTATCCGACCCTTAGGTGTTTAACTGAATGTGCGAGAGCCATAACTCAGCAGCCAAGCATCTGCATGCAGAAGGACCCAGGTTCGAATTCCAGCATCTTGAAAACCCTGGAGAGATGCTGCGGTTTGGACAACACTTTGATGGCCTGGGACTTGGGCTCAGACTCGGAACCAGAGGAGACTCAGTCTGCACCGGATCCTTTGCCTCAGGCATCATCTGAACCAAGTCTGGGGCCTGATTCTGAAGAGCCCCAGTCTGCACAGGTTCCCCTGCAACCAACACCAGCTGGGCCGAGTCAGGGGCCTGAGCCTGCCCTGGCTCCAGATGCGGGGATGACCTCGTTGCCTTCAGCTGGGCCATCACTTACAGCTGCTCCACTACTGGTTGGGTCAGGAGAGGCTGAGACGGCCCCTGGGTCTAGTAACCCACTGACGTCTCCCGAGCTGCAGAGACTAAGGTCTGAGAGAAGGAGAGACCTGAGTACTCGCAGGAGGAGTGCTCGCCTTCGGGCGAAACAGGGAGGTGAGTCGCTGGGGGATCAGGACCGGCCACTACCCCGACAAAGATAAAAGGCTGTCGGACCCCGCCCCAGGTTGCGGGAGCAACATTGCTGTATGCTAGATCCTGTATCCGTCCTTGCCTGGTTTCCTGCCTTGGCCCTGTCGGACTGACTCCTAGCAGAACCTTTGGATTCTGGACCGGCCCTGGACCGCCTTTCACAGGTTACCCACGGGCCCAGCACAAACACTGAGCTTGATGGGCCAGCGGTCAGACTCAGCCCAAGGCTGCTTTCAGTGGACACTGGGACATTGAGGAACGGCACCCCCCAGCCGGGGAGCAATTGCAAGGCAAGGCAGCCGAACCAACTGCAAGGTTCAGCTTGAGTCCAGGAGTTTATTCTTATCCCGTCTCTCTTTGTCCAACAGGCTTGGCCTGCCGTCTATTTAAATCCCTTTCAAAATGCCTTGGCTCTCACCCCAGAATAACTCGCATAGTCTCCCTCCCCCTTTTGTTCATGCTCCCTCTTGTTTTTCCAACTGGGAAGGTGACACTTCCTAGGAGAACATCAGGGGAGCCTTGATGCGGATTAGGCCCCTGGCCCATCTAGTCAGCTTCCTCTTCTCAGAGTCGCCAGCCAGACACCCCAAAGGGAAACCTGCAAGCAAGGGCACAAGAGCCCTCCATCCTTCTGTGGGTTCCAGCATGAAATATACTCAGAGTCAAGTGTGGATTTCATGCTCTTTATTCAGCTCATAGTAGTGAGGAATGAAAGTTCCCCCACAATATCTGCTTTATATACATTATTTACACAACGGGCCGCACGTGATTGGCTAATTCCAGGATTCTCCTGTAGGCCAATCAGGTTGCGGATTCACTTCCACCTGGAGCTGGATTGGGTGGCTCCTGTGGACCAATCATACTGCTGCATTGTTCTAGGACCAATCAGACTGCTGCATTCTGGATCCTATTGTTCTAGGATCAATCCAACTGCTGCATTCTGAATCCTATTGTTCTAGGATCAATCAGACTGCTGCATTCTGAATCCTATTGTTCTAGGACCAATCAGACTGCTGCATTCTGGACCCTATTGTTCTAGGACCAATCAGACTGCTGCATTCTGGACCCTATTGTTCTAGGACCAATCAGACTGCTGCATTCTGGACCCTATTGTTCTAGGGCCAATCAGACTGCTGCATTCTGGACCCTATTGTTCTAGGGCCAATCAGACTGCTGCATTCTGGACCCTATTGTTCTAGGGCCAATCAGACTGCTGCATTCTGAATCCTATTGTTCTAGGACCAATCAGGCTGCTGCATTCTGGACCCTATTGTTCTAGGATCAATCAGACTGCTGCATTCTGAATCCTATTGTTCTAGGACCAATTAGACTGCTGCATTCTGGACCCTATTGTTCTAGGACCAATCAGACTGCTGCATTGTTCTAGGACCAATCAGACTGCTGCATTCTGAATCCTATTGTTCTAGGACCAATCAGACTGCTGCATTCTGGACCCTATTGTTCTAGGGCCAATCAGACTGCTGCATTTTGGATCCTATTCAACTCAGTACATAACACAGCAACTGGTCTTGCTGCCTCTGACCAGGGAAGCAGAGCATCATAGTTGCCATCCATAGCCCTCTCCTCCTCCATGACCTTGCCCAAGCCTCTTTTAAAGCCATCCAAGTTGGGAGCCATCACTGCTTCCTGCAGGGGAAAGTTTTGGGCTTCCTTTTCCCTGCCCTGAATGTTCTAACATTCAGCTTCTTTTCTTCTTTTTATAACATCTGTATTAATTTAAAATACACTCATAAAATAAAGGTAAGTACAACAGAATTAAGCACAAAAAAGAAAAAAGAAAAGAAAAGAAAAAAGAAGAAAAAGAGGGATAAAAAAAAAGAGTTTAACAGTAGCAAGAAAATGTCAATTAAAAATAACCCAAATCTTTATACATCATGTCTTATCCAATAAAGTCTTGTATAAAAAACTTCCAATCGTTCTCATTATACTTTTTCTATTGCCTTGATTTTATCGCACAGTTTATTTTACAACTTTTTCCATATATTCCTCTGAGATGTTTATTCCGTTTATTTATTGTACACAAGTATCATTCAATTCTGCTAGGATGAAATCAAAAAGTATACGGAGAATGGAAATTATTTAAGGAATATATAAGACTATGTTGAAAAAATGATACCAACATTCAGTTTCACAGGATGCTCAAGAGCTCTATCCTGCAGTTTCCTATATTCCTATAATCCTCGTTAAATGTACAGTCTAAGGCAGGCATGGCCAAACTCAGCCCTCCAGATGTTTTGGGACTACAATTCCCATCATCCCTGACTGCTGGTCCTGTTAGCTAGGGATGATGGGAGTTGTAGTCCCAAAACATCTGGAGGGCCAAGTTCGGCCATGCCTAGTCTAAGGGCTCATCCACACCCAAAAGGCAGGGGTCCAAGTGGTTTTCTCCATGCCCCACTGCTTCCTGGTACCAAATCAGCAAAGGTCAATCCAGTGAAACCCCTAATTGCTGTTTGCTACACTTGAGGGCTATAGATCGATTTCCCCCAGGAGGGAGCAGCGGTGTGGATAAGCCCAGCTTGCTGGGATGCAACTGAATCTCACCTGAAAAGGGCATCATCGGAAGGAGCCTTGTCCTATCCACCTGGAGTGCCCCGTGGCTTCCTTTCATCTCTTCTGAATTGCTCCTTCCATCCTGGTATTGGGTGCTTAGTTTAGCTCCAGCTCCATCCCAGGATATCTAGGATAGCTTGCTAGGCCTTTAAAGCCCTGCGAATTAACATCCAACTAGGGAGGAATCCAGAACAAAGGCGATGCGAGTGAGAGGCAGCTGCCAGGAAGGATATTCACTGTGCTCCAAAAGAGGTCAGATTGAACATTTATTTCTGTTACAAAAAATCCCCAACCCTGAACATTTGTTTTCTTTCTGAGCCTGTGCCAGGGCAGGGGGTGGGGGTGCCTTTACACCAGATTTGCCTCCCTCAAAACAGCGTTGACAAATACTCCCTAAGAGTTGTTAACTCACCAGTGCGCACACAAGTACTTTGTTTCCTTACAAAAAGGATCGTGCAATCTTTGGGTTAGCAAAGATGCAGGGTGTAAAATCTCCTTTTTGGAGATGAGTTCACTTGGTTTTTCTTGCTACTGGGAGTCATTGGCCCCATGGCTCCTTGCTTCACTTGATTCAGGAAGAGAAAAGAAAAAGGAGTGGGGCAAAGCCTGCTGAGAGCCTGCTAAGCCACACCCTCACGAGCAACTTGAGCTCAGGGCTCAGGTTAACCCTTTCGTGCATGCAAATGTGAGTCGGTAACTGTATATTACAACAGTGCCCACTCTCACTGGCCCTGCTCTGTGGTCTCCTCAAATGCTTTTGCCTCAATGGAATAGGTAATATTGCTCCACCCACTTTCCCCTCTAACCTCACCACCACTAGAACTTACACACGGCTTTTCTTAACCAGAATACTGCAGTCGGAAACAGTGTCCGGGCAGAAAGAGCTGCCACCAAAAATAAGCTCAACAACTTTTGTGTCCAGATTTTCACTTTTTGAAACATGGCAACCCTAGAGTTGGCCAACCACTGGAGAGATTTCCATTTCACTCAAAAAGGATGGTGGAACAAGGTGGGAGCAGTTGACAGTTACAGAAAAAGAGGCAGAGCAAAACAGACAACTTGGAGGAGTTAAATTCAACAATCCTTCTCAGTTACTTTGGGGTTTTTTTTGTCATTTTTGTTTTGAGAGAACAGGGAGCAGTCCTCCCCACCCTAGATATCCATCATCCATTATGGACTGGAACTTTATTCCATTATAAAAAAGGTAAAGGGACCCCTGACCATTAGGTCCAGTTGTGGCCAACTCTGGGGTTGCGGCGCTCATCTCGCTTTATTGGCCGAGGGAGCCTGCATACAGCTTCCGGGTCATGTGGCCAGCATGACTAAGCCGCTTCTGGCAAACCACAGCAGCGCATGGAAACGCCGTTTACCTTCCCGCCGGAGCGGTACCTATTTATCTACTTGCACTTTGACGTGCTTTCGAACTGCTAGGTTGGCAGGAGCAGGGACCAAGCAACGGGAGCTCACCCCGTCGTGGGGATTCGAACCGCCCACCTTTTGATCGGCAAGTCCTAGGCTCTGTGGTTTAACCCACAGCGCCACCCGTGTCCCTCTTATTCCATTATACCTAAACTTAAAATCTAAACATTACCTTTCATGGCCTTCCATTTTGCTTTTTCTACATCTTCACGATTGTTTGGGTTTTTCCTTTATGCAGCACCAGAATTAGGTTCATAGTGAAGCTTTGTTATATGTGTCTTGTTTGATATCATGCATATATTTTTTTTGCTTATCTGAAAGAATCCCATATATATATATATGAGATATGTGGAACTTCCGGCCTTCTAGATGTTGCTGGATGTCAACTCCCACAGGGTTCCCAATGGCCAATGGTCAACTGGTCAGGCATGGGGAGAGCGGGAGTCCCCATGGGCAAAGACAGATTGAAGAAGGGCTGAAGAAATAGGAGGCTCTGTTTTGGGGACTGAGAAGGACTCCCCTTCCTGGAAGACTGGATTCCAACTCTCCCATGTAGTTCTGGAGGAGAGGGAGGGGTGGTCCAGATTCATCCAAAACAGCAGCTGCTGCCACCTTCATCATTCATTTTCATCCTGTGCAACTAAGACAGCTGCAAGCAAGGACAAAGACAGGGTATTGTGGGTGTCACCTTCAGCCCCCTTCCCCCTTGTCTAAGTATCTCTCTGCTCCTGGCCCCAGGCAAGAAGATGCTCTGGGGCAGAGTAAAAAGCTAAAAATATAAACACAAAGACTGCCGGGCGGGGTCAGCTGAAAGGTCTCTCTCCCAAGCAGACAGGGCCCCAGCATCTTGTATAAACAGAGGGAAACTGCCCCACAGCGTGGACGTTGAGAAATCTTGCTCTGCAGCGTGCCCGACTTGAGGGACCTCCTTTTTTTTTTTTTAAATAATATTTATTAAAAGTTTAAGAATTACAGAAAAAAGAAGAAAAAAGAAAAAAAACCAATAACAATAAAAAAGAAAAAGAACAATAACAAAACATATCAATACAGCAAAAAAGACAGACAAAAAAAAAAGCTAAAACACACATCCAGTATTCCATGTCTTTACCTTTCCTTTCCTTGTTTCATCGACCTCCTCACACCTCCCTTTTTTTGTATTCTAATTCAATTCACTATTTCAGCAAGTTCTTCCCATCTTTCTCAATTTTTATTCTATAGTTTATCTTAACGGTCTAACCTTGAATTTTTTCAGTTTAACCCATTATCAATCAACTTTTACTTAATTCTTCGTTGCATTTCTACTAAAACTATGTAACTTCATTCCCGCATCCTTCTAACACTCATTAATTTTACAATGTTTCTGTAAGTATACTTTAAAAATTTTTCTAATCTTCTTCCACCGACTCTTCTCCCTGGTCTCGAATTCTGCCAGTCATTTCCGCCAGTTCCATGTAGTCCATCAGCTTCATCGACTTGAGGGACCTCCTTACTCCTTACACATCTATGAGCGGAAAACCCATTTGCTCTGATGGAGTGCTCAAGAGTGGTTAGAGCGGGGCTGTCAGCGTGGCTGCCCCTGTTCTGTGGAGCAGGATTCCTGTCGAGGTAACAACAGATTTCCCAGGAACAACTGAAGGCCTTTTTGTCCCGACAGACTTTTCCAGCTGGTGAAATGGGTCCCCGCCGTGGCTGTCCACTTATCGGGGTTTTCGTCTGTCTTCAATGTGTTTGCTGTCGCTTAAACTGTTTTTGATTCTCTTGCGCATAAAACGCCTTGAGATGAGAAGGAAATTGACAAAAATGCTAGCAACAACAATGGGAGTTGCATTTTTACACAAATACACTCACCAGTCTTTGCCAGCCTGGTGCCCTCCAGCCATTTTGGACTACAGTGGTACCTCGGGTTAAGAACTTAATTCGTTCTGGAGGTGTGTTCTTAACCTGAAACTGTTCTTAACCTGAAGCACCACTTTAGCTAATGGGGCTCCCGCTGCCGCCACGTGATTTCTGTTCTCATCCTGAAGCAAAGTTCTTAACCCGAAGTTCTATTTCTGGGTTAGCAGAGTCTGTAACCTGAAGCATCTGTAACCTGAAGCGTCTGTAAGCTGAGGAACCACTGTACAACTCCCATCATATAGCTGCGCCAGGGATTCATAACTCCAAACAGTTGGAGACCCCCAAGTTTGTTGAAGGCTGATATGCACACCGAGACACAAATTGCATCGCTGCCGGCTGGTAATTCTGCTTGGTGTGCCATTTAATGCGCGCACACACACTCTTCTGCTGCCCCTCCGGCTGCACATCCAGGAAAAACTGACACACGCAGGTGTCCAGCTATTATTCAGCCACCGAACAGGACTTGCGTCGACGTCTTAAAAGGAGAAACTGTCCGAGCGCCCGGCATGCCTCTAACCTTGTCCGTCTCACATGTCACCGCATGACAATGAGCTGTTATTTAAGAAGAGAGAAAGGAGATTGGGGGGGGGGTTTGGAGAGAGAAAGGGGGACTAACTCACCTGCCACAGCCAAAAGTGGAGATGGGTTTATTTTTAATCTGGGATGGGCTCTATTTATTGTCTCCGCAGCCGGAGTGCAGGGGGCACCAGCTGAAAGATTCCTCTTGGAACGAGACTGTGGGCTGCACAGTTTGGTCTGAGACATGGTGAGTAAGAGAGTCAGAGAGGGGATATTTGGGGTAGAGGGCAGAGGATAGAATGAGAAAAGATCCCAGAAAATATTGGGAAAGCAGGCTGGTTATTGATCTCAGGTGAAGAAGAGCTGCTTAACAGGTGAATCTGGGCAATGGATCAGTTTCCCCTTCGCAAGGATGTTCAAGGCTAGATGCACAGCACATTCCTTTACACGACTCCCATGAATTCAGTGGGGCTTACTTCCAGGTAAGTGGGGTAAGGACCGCAGCCTACATGAATCAGGGGGAGCTGATTTGAATCAGAGGAGGCTGAGAAGTTTTACAGCAGTTCATGTCTGTTCCCTGAGGTTTTGGAAGCATGCAAATTATCCCACAAGTTAGTGGGAATGCAGGTTCTTTAACTGGTCATTTGTATACTTGAAATATTTCTTGCTCGCCCAAAGATTCCAGGGCAGGGAACCCAAAGTGTGAATATCATTAAACACACATGATGTATAGATACAAGTTAAATCCGGGTAATGATTATAAAGAAAAGACAACCCCTCTCCCCATAAAAGCTTAAAAACAGAAGAGTCCACCTACAATCTAAAACGTGTCTCCTATAAAAGGTGTGTCTCCTATGAAAGGGCCACCTGCTTTGCAGGTGAGCCTGGAAACCTGGAGAGCTGCTGCCAATCCGTGTAGACAAGATTGGGTGGGACGGACCAGTGGTCAGATGCAGTCTAAGACAGCATCTTATGTAAGCTCCCCACCCAGCCACATCCAATTAAGCTGAATGGTTTGGGGTTCAGGACAGAACCAAAGGAAAGTCCTTCATATAATTCAGGGGTGGCCAACACCCAAGAGACTGCGATCTACTCATAGAGTTAAAAACTGGCAGTGATCTACCCCATTTTGGGGGGGTTCAGTTCAAAGTTGTTGAACTTTTTTAAGGAAGGAAAGCCCTGTTTTTGCGGTTCAGGTCAAAGTTGTTTAGCTTCTTTGGGGGGAGTCAGTGATCTACTGGTGATCTGCCACAGACGTCCAGTGATCTACCGATAGATCACGATCTACCTGTTGGACGTGCCTGAAATTCATAGTGAGGCTGTGGAATTGACTCCTTCCACAAGTTGTGGTTCTGGCAACGAACTTCGAGGATGAAGGCTACCCAAGAGGATTTGGCCATTTCCCCAGGTGCCCGGCTCGAAAACAGTGCCAGCCTGAGTCCCCAGCATGCCCACGGGCAACTGAGAAAGACCCTGATCTGAGATCTTGGAGACCACGACCTGAAAGTCCAGCCAGTAGATGTAGGCAGCACTGCGCTAGATAGATTCAGGGTCCAATTCTTCACAACGCAACTCCCTGAATTGCCGTGGAGAATACTGGGGTGGGCTGACCTCAAAGGCAGATTTATTTATGGAGTGGGGGGGTCATGCTCCTAAGTCAGATAAAGGCTTCCAAGGTAGCTTATAAATTGTAGAAGGCTCGTAATATAAAATGATGCAACACAAACGCTCAAGAAGAGAAGAAAATGAGCAACCTTGCGTTCCATATCCTGTTAGATCAGCAAACGTTGCCCTCTGGTGAAGTCCACAGAATAGTGGTTCTAAAAACCTTTACTTAGGAATTTCCCAAGGTTCACACTCACCTGTAAAACCAGCTGAGATGAACCGGCAAAGGAGGCTCCCAGAACGCGTTGCCCCTCACTCGACGGATGCAGTTAAGCTGTTAGCATACGGTCTGGTTTTATATTTAAGTGAAATATGTATTTGTTGTGTTTTATAAGTTGTTCCTCAGGGCTTATTGACACTGAACTGTGCTTTTGCCATGAGTTTTCCCTGCAAAAACCCACCCTTTAAAGCGGAAGCGCAACAAATGGCAATTCGGGTTTTCTGCAGGTTGCTGCTTGTGCCAATTCAGCAGGAAAGAGCGGGTTTTCAGGGAGAAAGCTCAGTCAGAGAAAGAGCAGTCGGACATGGAGTTTTAAAGTGTGGGCAATGCCTGGAAAACACAAAGTTAAGTGGGAATAAGCCCTCCCTCTGGGATTGTGTGAATAATGAAGAGTGGGGTACAAACAATTTAACCGGATGCTTTAAAAGGCCTCTTGTTTGATGGCCTCTTTTAATAGAATCATATAATTGTGGAGCAGGTAGGGACCCCAAGGGTCATCTAGTCCAACCCCCCTGCCATGCAGGAATCACAGCTAAAGAATCCCCGACAGACCTCTGCTTTAAAAGCTCCTATAAAGGAGAGTCCGCCACCTTCATGATACTGGACATATATAAAGGAGAGTCCGCCACCTTCATGATACTGGACATATATAGGTAAATGTTTATTGGTTAATGTTTTAATAGGATTGGTTTGTTCTGTATTTTAGCTACTCTTTTTTTTTTTAATTGTTCCATATTTTAACAGTGTGGTGCAATTGGTTTTTGTGTTTGGCAAATTGCTTAGCATCAAGTGGCAACAGCATAAATAATCAATTAATAATAGTAATAACGACCCTGGGAGTCCCTTCGCAACTCTACAGTTCTGTGATTCTATGCAGGGCCGTCTTTTGCAGATGTGGCGCTGGGGTGCAAATATCCGCCCAGCGCCCCCCAAATTACCACAGATAGTGTTGGGGTGGCCGTAGCTGCGCACTGCCAGCCATCAGGGGGCGCAGCTCTCCCCCATTCTGTTGCAGGAGAGCGATCCCCGCAGAGGCTTGGGAGTGAAGCTGCACGCCCGCCAGCCTTATGGTTGGCGGGGCACAGCTGGCGGGTGTGCAGGGAAAGGGGAGGCCGCTGGCAAAGCTGCACAGCTCCCCCACTTTCTGGGGCGCCCCTGTGAGGCTGGCTCCCTGGCGCAACGCACCACTAAGCCCTATGGGAAAGACGGCTCTGATTCTATGGAATAATATAAATAAATGATAAAATCTGCCAGCTTTTTAGCTGGAGCACCTTCCTTTTGCTTCCCACCTCTGCTGCAGCCCTGCTGCAGCTCCGAGGCTTAAGGGGGCACCCGTGAATAACAATTGTCCCCCTCGCATCTCTCGAAGTCTCCCAAGAAAGCCAAGAAGCGATCCGAAGGCGCCAACTCCAATGTCTTTTCCATGTTTGAGCAGGCTCAGATCCAGGAGTTCAAGGAGGTACGTCAAGACAGCCCAAGAAGAAAAGCGGCAGGGGGGGGGGAATGGCCTTTTGGGGGAGAGTTGCACCCAAAATCTTCCTAAATTGTTCTGGTCTTGTTTGTTTTTCCCAAAAAATTATTGAGTTTCCAAATTTATATAACAATAAAAAAAAAGAAAACATTACATTAAAAAGAAAACAGACAAACAAACCTTTATCTTCACTGTTAGATATCCACTTTTGTACCATTGTTATATGACTTCCTCAAATCCCACTAGCTGAGTTTCCAAATTATTCATTGTCCCAGTTTTCCAACACTATTTTCCAATAATAATTACTTAGTCATTTAACATCTTTCTTCCTTTCCATATTGACTTCAATCCATAGTATTGTGTAATTTAACAGAGTTACCTCCTAGGCCAATCAGTTACTCACAAGTAGTTCTACTTAGATTTACTTAACATATTTATTTAAATAGTCCTTAAATTTCTTCCATTCATTATGATACGCCTCCTCCTTCTGATCACGGATTCTTCCGGTTAGGTCGGCCAGCTCCAAAAATTCCATCATCTTCATGTGCCAGTCCTCCACTGTTGGTAAATCTTGTAGTTCCCAATTTTTAGCTAACAAAATTTTGTTAGCTTCCTAGATCATTCTGAGAAAGCAGTCCAGGCTGGCTGCGCACTGAGTCAAAGGGGCAGCTCCACATTCAAATCTCACTCTCCACAAACTCCCCTGAAGTGCCTTTGGCTTACCTCTCAGTCTCGGTTCCACACCTGTAATAAAAGCAGCACCTCTTTGCAGGCGTTCCTTTGCTATACCAAATCAGCCGGCCGCAGGGAGCCTTGTGTCTTGAGGGCAGGCCAGGCCAATGCTTTTACTCATTTATTTTAAGCGCAGAATTGCACGCCAAGTCCTGGGTTCTAGAAACCAATTAAAAGGGGCTTAAATGGGAAGCCCAGTCTCAGCCGTGGAACCTGTTCACAATACCAGAGTTTAAACGCTGGAATACAAGACTCCTGCCAATTTCAACGCATGGCAAAACACCAGCAGGTGGTGCATACTCTGGGCTGACTTTCTCTCTGTCCCCCCCCCCCCCTTTCTATTTTTGTTCGGTTCTGCAGAACAGATTTCTGGGTTTGCTCTGGGTGTGGGGAGGGGGAGGCATTGAAGTAAGGGGGGGTGGACCCAATCTGGTTCCCAATTTGCAGTGACCACATTCCCGCAGCATTTTGCAATGCGTTTATTTTAAAGCCCTCATGAAAATTCACCGGCATTTTAGTGTGAATTTCTCCTAATGCACACATTTGCGGATGTAATTTCCCCTAATAATAATGCCAAGATTCTCAGGAAAGCAATTTCTGCATCTAGCATGACCTTGGGGTGTGGCCAGGTAACACAACTGTGCCCTGATATCCCTCATTTAGGCCTTCACCATCATGGATCAGAACCGCGATGGGTTCATTGACAAAGCAGACCTGAGAGATACGTTCGCCGCATTAGGTAAGCAAAGAAACCCTATAAAACGCCCAAAAGCTAGTAAGCAGAACCAGGACATTTTTATGGTTTTGTATCTAGTCTGTTCTGTCTGCTTTTAAAACTGCCTCTAGTGTTTTTATTTATTATGGTGATGTATTATTCATAACTGTATTACAGAGGATTTGTCCGTTTTGCTTTTCTTTACCTTTGTATAGCAACCTGGTATCTTTGTAAAAAAAGAAAAGGAAAAAAAGGCAGGTTGCATTCAATGCTGGTCCTACGCAGAGTAGACCCACTGAAAATAGTGAACCTAAGTTAGGCCCCATCTGCACTGTATACATTTAAAGCAGTATCATACCACTTTAAAGAGACTACAATTCCCATACAGTGTATTCCTCTTCCTAGGGAACTCTGGGAATTGTAGTTCTGGGAGGGGGATAGGGTGCCCTCCTAATTACTCTCAGCACCCTTCACAAACTACATCTCCCAGAATTCTTTAGGGGAGACCATGCCTGTTTGAAGCGTTGTGATTCTGGTTTAAATGCATAGAGAAGATGGGGCCTCTTGGGTTCATTAATTTCAGTGGGTCTGCTCTGAATAAGACTCAAGTTGGATAAAAAAAACCCCAAAGAGCAGCCTAGAATAGACATACGTACAGCATGCATGGATTTTTTTCAACCAAAAGGCGTATTTCAATTGCTAACATTTTCTCTCCTTTCACCACCCAACTAAAATTCTCTGCCAGGTCCACCAACTTAAATTCAGAATGTCGATTCCCACAAAGTCTGAAAAACCAAACATGCAGAAATCTGAATCATTTGCTGTTCAAAGATCTGGGATCTTTCTAAAAGTTCAGCAGAACTTGTAACCCATCAAGCCCAAACCAATCTGCGTTAATTCATTAATTCATTCATTTCCTGCATTTATATCTCACCTTTTCCTCCAAGGAGCTCATTGTGGATCTCCTCCTGCTCATTTAATCTCCACAACAAACCTGTGAGGGAGGTGAGACTGGGAGGCAGAAACTGGCCCAAAGCCACCCAGTGGGCTTCATGGATTTGAACGCTAGATCCCAGTCCAACATTCTAACCACTACACCACACTGCCTCTCATGAGCCCTGTGAACTATTTATAGTGGCCTGCTGTGTGCCCGGCAACCCTAATTTTTGCAGTTCCAGGTAGCAAAACAGCCCTCTGGTGGGCCACTGGATGCAGTTGGTCGGTTGCCAAAGGTTTGGTGGTGGGCCTCTCAATCTGGTGTGGCCAACACGGTGCTCTCTTTTCAAACTAAAACACCCGTTACCCATGGCTGTCAGCTCTGCTGACTGGGGCTGGTGGAAGTTATAGTCCCCCAGAAGGCGCCAAGCCTGCTCCTGTTGCACAGGCTTAACGTGATATTTCCAAGATGTTCGATATTTGAAAGGATCATCGACAAATCTCCCCTAGAGTTCTTCTACAGTGGTACCTCAGGTTAAGAACGTAATTCGTTCTGGAGGTCCGTTCTTAACCTGAAACTGTTCTTAACCTGAGGTACCACTTTAGCTAATGGGGCCTCCCGCTGCCGCCGCGCAATTTCTCTTCTCATCCTGAAGCAAAGTTCTTAACCCAAGGTACTATTTCTGGGTTAGCAGAGTCTGTAACCTGAAGCGTATGTAACCTGAGGTACCACTGTACTCCAGGCATCCCCACCCTGCGGCCATCCAGATATTTTGGCCTACAACTCCCATGATCCCTAGCTAACAGGACCAGTGGTCAGGGATGATGGGAATTGTAGTCTAAAACATCTGGAGGGCCGAAGGTTGGGGATGCCTGCTCTACTCTGTCGTGTTTCCCTCCTTCCTCAGGACGCTTGAATGTGAAGAATGAAGAACTGGACGACATGGTCAAGGAAGCTCCTGGGCCTATAAATTTCACAGTGTTCCTGACCATGTTTGGAGAAAAACTTAAAGGTGAGATTGTAGGCAAGGGTAGAAGGTGTTTCTCTGCCACCCCCCATGCCACAAGCAAGGAGCACCTTCTGGGAAGAGGTTCTTGGCATCGCGTCACTGCCTGCTCCAACCACCTTGCCATACACATAGAATCAGAGTTGTGCATGCCTGGAGGTGGTTGGAGATGGTGGCTAACAGATTGAGGGTGAATCCAGACAAGACAGAAGTACTGTTTTGGGGGGACAGCGGGCGGGTGTGGGGGATTCCCTGCTCCTGAATGTGGTAACTGTGCCCCTGAAGGACCAGGTATGCAGCCTGGGAGTCATTTTGGACCCACAACTGCCCATGGAGGCGCAGGTTAATTCTGTGTCCAGAGTGGCTGTCTACCAGCTCCACCTGGTATGCAGGCTGAGACCCCACCTGCCCACAGACTGTCTTGCCAGAGAGGTGCATGCTTTAGTTATCTCCTGCTTGGACTACTGCGATGCGCTCTACGTGGGGCTACCTTTGAAGGTAACCCAGAAATTGCAATTAATCCAGAATGCGGCAGCTAGACTGGTGACTGGGAGTGGCCGCTGGGACCACATAACACCGTTCCTGAGAGACCTGCATTGGCTCCCAGTACGTTTACAAGCACAATTCAAAGTGTTGGTGCTGACCTTGAAAGCCCTAAATGGCCTCGGTCCTGTATACCTGAAGGAGCGTCTCCATCCCCATCGTTCAGCCCGGACATGGAGGTCCAGCACCGAGGGCCTTCTGGCGGTTCCTTCACTGTGAGAAGTGAGGTTACAGGGAACCAGGCAGAGGGCCTTCTTGGTAGTGGCGCCCGCCCTGTGGAATGCCCTCCCATCAGATGTCAAGAAAATAAGGAACTATCTTATCTTTAAAAGACATCTGAAGACTGCCCTATTTAGGGAAGTTTTAAATATTTAATGCTGTATTGTTTTTAACACCCGGTTGGAAGCCGCCCAGTGTGGCTGGGGAAACTCAGCCAGATGGGCGGGGTATAAATAATAAATAATAATATTTATTATTATTATTATTATTATTATTATTATTATTATTATTATTATTATTGGAAGGGACCCCAAAGGTCATCTAGTACAACCCCCAGCAATGCAAGAACACCTACCCCCACAGTGGGGGAGAGAACAGGCTGGCCTCCCATAAGTATTTCACTTTCCAGATCTCTTTTCTGTGACTTTCAGGTGCGGATCCAGAAGAGACTATTCTGAATGCTTTCAAAGTGTTCGATCCAGAAGGCAAAGGCCTGAAGGCGAACTAGTAAGTACCTGTGGAACTCCCTCCCACATGAGGCAGGGATGACCACCAGTTTGGATGACTTTAAAGGGGGGCGGGTGGACAATTTCATGGAGGAAAAGGCTATCGATGGCTCCTAGCCATGGTGCCTACGCTCTGTATCTACAGTCAGAGCAGTAAAGCTTCTGAATACCAGTTTCTGGAAGCCACAGGAAGGGAGAATTGCTCCCGCGCTTGCATCCTGCTTGTGGGTTTCCCACTGGGGCATTGGCTGGCCACTGAGAACAAGATGCTAGCCGAAATGATGTTGGTGCTGATTTTGGAAGCTTCACAGTGAATCCTTTCCTGTTTCAACCTTTGATTACGAGATGCGAGGGCCATCTGTCTCTCAGGCCCTTCAATTAAAGGCTGCAGCCTCTGCTCCTCTCAAAGCTTTCCTTGTCATTTTGCTCTGGGGTTTTGCTCCCTCATGGTCCTCCATCTGTCCCCTGCTTTGTCTTGCAGCATCAAGGAGATGCTGATGACGCAAGGAGAACGGTTTTCGAAGGAGGAGGTAAGAGGAGCTTGGGGACTGGCAGGCATTGAATGGGCTAAATGGGAGGGCAGGAGCTCAGAAACAGAAGAGGAACAGCTTAGCATTGAGTGCCTGGCTTCTGCATAGCTGTCAAGCGTCCCTTATTTGGCGGTACAGTCCCTTATCCCAGTGCCATGTCCCGCTGCTGTCCCTTATTGATGAGACTTCATTTGGCAGCTGGCTGGGCTTTCTGCCTTTGGCTCGGAGGGGCTCAGAAGTTGAACATACCTGTGCCCGGAAAATCCCTTATTTTGTCTGCTTATCCCTTATTTTCGAGGCTGCTGGTCCCTTATTTTCAAATCTGTAAGTTGACAGCTATGCTTCTGCATGTAGAACTGGGGGAAACTGCTGTCCTGGACCTTGGACTACTGCTGTCCATCACGATGTGCAATACTGAGACCACTGCTCTGCCTCCTATGCTCCTAGAATAAATTGTAGAACTGTAGAGGACCCTGAGGGTCATCTAGTCAAGCCAGGGGCATACATAGACTCCCTTGCACCTTTGGTAAGGAGCCGTATCAGTGCCCCTGCCCCTTGTGTTCCTCTGCCAAGGAGCCCAGAGGAACCTGTGTCCTTGCCTGGCCACCCAAAGCCGTGCAGAAACAGGCAGGTAGACTCATATCCAGTCCGAGCCAGAGTGTGCTGGTCCTGTGGGTTACCCGAGAGATGAGGTCCAAGTCCGGTCTGTGGTCAAAGGTGCAACGTGGAGGCAGTCCGTAGCTGAAGCTGGGTGCAGGGCAGGGAGTCGGGTGAAGTCAGGAACAGGCATGCAAGCAGGGAGACAGGGCGGGTCAGGAGCTCAGGAAAGCAGGACAGGGTTCAGGCAGGAACAATGTTGCTCCCGCAACTTGGGACTGGGGCTGGCCGGCTTTTATCTGCCCCAAGGCATAGGGCGGCCCCGATCCTCTGGTGACTCGCCTCTCCTGGCCTGGAGGTGAGCACTCCTCCTGCGGGAACTTAGTTCCCTCCACCTCTCTGCCCTGAGCCTCTGCAGCTCAGGAGAGGCTGAAGGGTCACCGGACCCAGAGGCAACCTCAGTTTCCTCTGATGGGGCTGAGAGTGGAGCACCTGCAGGCAATGGGTCCTCCATCACCTCAGGAGCCAGAGCAGACTCAGCTGATGCCTGCACCTGAGGACTCAGCACAGGTGAGGACCCTTCAGGCTCATGTCCCAGCCCTGGCTCAGCTGGTTCTGGAGGCGGGGAATCCTGTGCAGGCTGGGATCCCTCAGGTTCAGCATCCGAGTCCAAATCCCAGGCCATCACACTGAGTGAAGTGCATTTTTTGCACCCCCTTGTGCCAACCAGGCTATTCCCTGCCTAGCCCAACCTCCTGCAATGATTCAAATCTCAACTAAAACATCCCTGACCGATGGCCATTCAACCTCTGCTTAAAAACCTCCAAGAAGTCCACTACCTTCCCAGGGAGTCCGTTCTACTGTCAGACAGCTCTTACTGTCAGAAAGTTATACTCTTCTTGTAACTTGAAGCTATTGGTTTGGGTGCTACCCTCTGGAGCAGGAGAAAACAAGCTTGCTCCTTTCATGTGACAGCCCCTCAGATATTTGAAGATGGCTATTATATCTCCTCTTTTCCAGGCTAAACATCCCCAACTCCTTCAACCATTCCTCATAAGGCTTGGTTTCTAGAAATTTGAACATCTTGTTCGCCCTCCTCTGCACACTTTCCAGCTTACTTAATTCCACCCTCGTCAAGAACGTTGAGTTCTAGCAGCTCCCTTTATTTTTAGGGACAGGCCATATCTGAGCAGCAGAGCCCATGCTTTGCTAGCAAATGATCCTAGGATCATTTCCCAGCAACTCCAGGTAGGCTGGAAAAGTCTCCTGTCTGAGGCCTTGGAGACTTCCTACCCGACAGTGTGGACAAACCTGAGCTAAATGGACCAAGGGGTCTCTCTCTGCTTTCCTCCAGGGAACCCTGGGAATTGTAGTATTGTGAGAGCAAGTGAGAGGACTGTGCTCTCACTCTGTGCTCTCATCTCAGCAGCCCCGTCCGTATGGAACAGGATGCTGGCCTAGGTGCAGGCCATTGGCCTGATCCAGCAGCCTCTTCATATATTAATATTAAATATTTTTTACTTAGTAATGTTGCTTTTCTGCTGGCGGGGCACCAGCAGGTATTCAGCAGTATTTTTACAGTAAACCCCCCAGGACTAATGATAAGGAGAATAAGGCTCCCTGTCTAAACACATTGACAACTCCAGAAGGACTTACTTCCAAGGAAACAGGCATAGGGTTGACCTGCATGTCTACTGAGATATAAGGCCCATTGATTTCAGTTATTCCTGGGTAACTGCGCATAAGATTGCAGGCTAGAGCTTGGGTTGATTAAGAGTGCAATCCTCTATGCACACTTGGTTTGGTGTAAGTCCCACTGAGCACCCATCTTAAGGGGCTTAAAAGGTAAAGGGACCCCTGACCATTAGGTCCAGTCGTGGCCGACTCTGGGGTTGTGGCGCTCATCTCGCTTTATTGGCCGAGGGAGCCGGCGTACAGCTTCCGGGTCATGTGGCCAGAACGATTAAGCCGCTTCTGGCGAACCAGAGCAGCACATGGAAACGCCGTTTACCTTCCTGCCAGAGCAGTACCTATTTATCTACTTGCACTTTGATGTGCTTTTAAACTGCTAGGTTGGCAGGAGCAAGAACCGAGCAACGGAAGCTCACCCTGTCGTGGGGATTTGAATCGCTGACCTTCTGATCGGCAAGTCCTAGGCTCTGTGGTTTAACCCACTGCACCATCCTTACAGGGCTTGCTTACTTCTAAATAAATGTGCATAGGGTTGTGCTGCTTGAGCATCAGTCAAAGCAGTTAGAGGACTGCAATTCCAGGTATAACCGGTGCAACGTTGGATAAAATGAACCTCCAGAGAACTTTTCCCTGCCTGCTTCTTTCCGGCAGATAGACCAAATGTTTGCAGCCTTCCCTCCCGATGTGACCGGCAACCTGGACTATAAGAACCTCGTCCATATCATCACTCACGGAGAGGAAAAAGATTGAAGCCCGGGAGAGTCCCTTCCTACGGGCCTGGAATGGTACCCAGTGGGGCTTCCTTCTCCTCACAACTCTGTTTGTTCCTCACCGTGAAAACTGGGAGGTTCACAGGCTTCCTGATAGTTCTTGTCTTCTTGGTGTTCCCAGTCCCTTGTCCGTCTTCTTTGTGTGAAAGAATTCATTCGTGACTTGAGAAACATTTCCAAAATTGTATTTGTGTTGAATTATTCATTGAGTACATGTGTCACGGTCTGGTTTATGGGTGATTGAAGTCCCGGCTGGGGACGTTGGGACCGGGGGCAAGAAGGCGGGGTGGGAGCAGGAACGGGAGTCCAGAAGCCAGGAGTCAGGAAGCCAAGAGTCCGAGGGTCTGAGAGCCGGGAGTCAAGAAGCCAAGGGTCCGAGGGTCAGGAAACAAGGAGTTACAAAGTCAAGGGTCCGAGGATCAAGAAGCAAGGAGTCAAGGAACCAAACTCAGCAAGGCAGGGAACATATTGCTGTGGCAAAGAGCCGAAGGGAAAATGCTGACCTTATATCCCTTCCCGGCTCTTGCCACCAGGTGCTGTGAGTTACCAATCGGCCTCACCTGTGTGGTCGTGTCTTGCCTCTTCAGAACAAACTTAGGAAGGCCCCAGTCCTGCAGAGTCCTATTGGTCACAGGGCCCGGCTCCTGCACGCACACCTGACACCACATGCTCCTACATGAATAACAGTTGGCTTGGCAAAACCTGGGAGGGGAGAATGAACTCATGCAGGAGCCAGCACCCAAGCTGCAAACAAGCACATATCCCACTTCTGACACCACTGCTCCATCAAGGCTGGGGAACCATTCCATGGACCAGCTACAGTTACAGGGACCTGAGTTAGACAAGGTCAGTCTTGGAGCTTTTATACTCCTCTCCACCCATGCTGGCCCATCCTTTCCTGGGAGAACTAGGAGGGTTCTGATCCACAGCACATATCTTCCAAGGAGGATTCAGGCAAGGGAGACCTCAAACTGCCACATGGGAATGATAGCTTTAGGTCTGGGCTTTCACCAGTATCTTGGGGCTTGGGATGGTTTTGATGGATCTGAAGGGTGGTGGGTAGGACCCAACAGAGTACGCTGGGTGTCTTGAATCTGCAGTTCCTCCAGGGAGACATTTTCCCAGATGGTAATTTTGCAGGGGTTGGGGGCTGTCTCCCCCAATGCAATAGGGCCAGCACTCATGGGAGCAGGCCCCATCTGTCTCATGGCATCATTTCCCCCAAACCACACCTGTGTGTCCATCAGCTGACAGCTCCCCACCTGTGCCTTAATGTCCCAGGTGTCCTAAAACTTGTTTTGTTTCTCAGTTGGGCTTAAGTGCCAGGAAAGGCAGAGTACAGTGGATGCTCAGGTTGCGAACATGATCCATGTGGGATGCACATTCACAACCTGCAGCGGCGCATCTGCGCACGTGCGGGTTGTGATTCGGTGCTTCTGCGCATGCACAAAGCACGATTTAGCACTTTAGTGCATGCATGACCACCAAAACCCAGAAGTAACCCATTCTGGTATTTCCAGGTTTTGGCGGGTCCATAACCCGAAAAAACGCAACCTGAAGCATCTGTAACCCGAGGTATGACTGTACAGTGGTACCTCGGGTTACAGGTGCTTCAGGTTACAAACGCTTCAGGTTACAGACTCCGCTAACCCAGAAACAGTACCTCGGGTTAAGAACTTTGCTTCAGGATGAGAACAGAAATCGTGCTCCAGTGGTGCGGCGGCAGCAGGAGGCCCCATTAGCTAAAGTGGTGCTTCAGGTTAAGAACAGTTTCAGGTTAAGAACGGACCTCCAGAACGAATGAAGTACTTAACCCGAGGTACCACTATACTACTAAAACAGTCCTAGCTGGTTTACAACACTCAGAATCAGATCGTTGGACAGTGCTGCCCTCTGGTGTCCTTATGAGAGCATTTCACTCAAGGATGGGGAAGGCCGGGCTCCCGCCACACACACACACACACACACACACACACACACACATACAATCAAACAACAGCAGCGACTCTTAATGGACAGCAAGGAACAGGTTTTTGTTCAAGGTCCAGAAGCCACGATTCCAAGGTATATGAGGAGCGAGGCAAGAGGCTCGTAACCAAATGGAAACTACGAAGACGTCCAAATGGTTGGCGGGTCCCTCCGGCCAAGCTGGGAAAAGTGAAACAGGGCACGTTTCTGGGACTCTGTCCCCCTAAGGCTCCGCTCCACACACTTTGCCTGGGTGGGGACACCCAATGCCCTCTACAAATGGGGTGTCTGGTTCTCAGCAACAAGAATTCGTCCTTCCCTCTTGCCTCCTGCCCCCAAGGAGCCCCTGACAGGACCCCTCCAGATGTTGCTCCCACCCTACCAGCCACTGGCCATTCTCGCTAGGGCTGCTGGAAGCTGTGAGTCCGACATCTGGAGGGCCACAGCTGTTCTCCATCCTTGCTTCAGCAAGAGCAGTGCTTCCCAAACTTGGGTCTCCGGCTGTTTTTGGACTACAACTCCCATCATCCCTAGCTGGCAAGACCACTGGTCAGGGGTGGCCCTCCTCCCTCTGTTCATGGGGGCCACCTGCCTGGCTTTCTCAACTTGGTCCCAGACTCTGAGCTTGGCTAAGCATCAGGGCAGCCTGGTCTTCAGCCCCACAGTGCTTTGTGGAGACATGCCATCTTTGACCCCCTTCAAATATATCTAGAGTACCTGTGGTCTGGAATCCAGAACCACCTATGGTATGATTCCATGAACCCAGCATTTGGAGGGGTGGAGATTCCCCGTTGGGGAGGGCACCTTCCACCTGCGTAGGAGGGAGAGAAGGTAGATGCTGTAGGCTGCTTTTGTTCTGCAAATGCCCCCCAAATAATGCTCGTGTGACTTAGTTCTTCCATTGCGGTAAATAAGAAATGGGGAGGGATGTGGTTTATGGGAGGAGCTCAGATTGATAGAGTTGAGTCAGGAAGTGGGGATGGAGTCAGGCAGGAAGTAGAGACAGGAGACCTCTGTTCCTCTAGATGTGGTTTGACTACCACTCCCATCATGCCTGACCATTCACCCCATTGGCCTCAACTGTTGGGAGTTGGGGTCCACTAACATTTGGAGGGCCACAGGTTCCCTGTCTCTGCCTAAGGTACATTTCCTGAAATATACTCGGAATTCAGAGTGGATTTCATGCTCTTTATTCAGCTCATACTAGTGAGGAATGGAAGTTCCCCCAGAATGTCTGCTTTATATACATTATTTACACAATGGGACCCATGTGATCGGTTAATTCCGGGATTCTCCTGTAGGCCAATCAGGTTGCGGATTCACTTCCACCTGGAGCTGGATTGGGTGGCTCCTGCGGACCAATCAGACTGCTGCATTCTGGATCCTATTGTTCTAGGGCCAATCAGGCTGCTGCATTCTGGATCCTATTGTTCTAGGGCCAATCAGACTGCTGCATTCTGGATCCTATTGTTCTAGGGCCAATCAGACTGCTGCATTCTGGATCCTATTGTTCTAGGGCCAATCAGACTGCTGCATTCTGGATCCTATTGTTCTAGGGCCAATCAGACTGCTGCATTCTGGATCCTATTGTTCTAGGACCAATCAGACTGCTGCATTTTGGATCCTATCTAACTCAGTACATAACATTTCCCCTCTGAGTGCTGCCAGGATCTTCCCATTGGCTAGCCCAGCCCCATCCTGATCCTCCTAGCTTCACTAATGTCATTGGAAGAAACAAAGAGATGCTCGGATAGATCCCTGGGTTTTGCCTGGCTAATGGACCCAGCCAATCTCCTAGCTGTGCAAAAGCCAAGCATTAAAAAGAAAAAAGAAAAATCAATATGCATTGCAGGCGCATCAAGGTCAAGGTGGACAGCTCTATTCGCGTATTTCTAGAGGGGAAAACTCCCCCTCCTCTCCAGGGGTTGAGTTCAGTCAAATGTACGGCAGCACATCTCTCTCAAAGCAGACTTTGTGCAAAGGATTTTTTAAAAAAAAGGTTTAAAGAAATGTGTGGGTGCATGTGTGGCTCTGCCCCTATACTGCAAACAGAAGCAGACAGATGCCCACCACCATACTCAGCCAGTAGATGGAGAGAAATATTTGATAGTAAAAGTAAAGGTAAAGGTAAAGGGACCCCTGATCATTAGGCCCAGTCGTGGCCGACTCTGGGGTTGCGGCGCTCATCTCGCTTTAGTGGCCGAGGGAGCCGGCATACAGCTTCCGGGTCATGTGGCCAGCATGACTAAGCCGCTTCTGGCGAACCAGAACAGCGCACGGAAACGCCGTTTACCTTCCCGCTGGAGTGGTACCTTTTTATCTACTTGCACTTTGACCTGCTTTCGAACTGCTAGGTTGGCAGGAGCAGGGACCGAGCAATGGGAGCTCACCCCGTCGCGGGGATTCGAACCGCCGACCTTCTGATCGGCAAGTCCTAGGCTCTGTGGTTTAACACACAGCGCCACCCGCGTCCCGATAGTAAAAGTAAAACATTGCAAAGGTTAGAACATTGCAGAGACTGTAGAAATGCAAAAGTCAAATCGTGTCCTTTATTAATAACCTTTTATGTTTACAAAAGAGAGCCCATTTTGGTACTCCATCCCATTTAGTATTTTTTAAAATATAAATATATATATACACACACATACATAGTCTATGAACTGGGCTGAGAATCCCCGGGCTTTCTGGCCGGGGTGCCTGCCTGTCTCCTCTTAGGGTAAGGTGGAATACTTCTTCTTTTCTCGGCTGGCCTCCATTCTCTCCACCGAGCTTTTAAGCGATTTCATCTTCTCCCTCTCCAGGTTCTCCAGGATCATGGCCCGCAGGGTGCTGTGGTCCAGAGGACCCTCCACTGTTGGGAAATTCAAGGGGTTGCAGCTTAGAGGTGGAATCCGCAACATTAGGCTTGGTTTTTAATTACAGCTTGCAACAAAACGGAATTTGAGCCCCTGGCCACCTGCTCCTCCTCACCCTCTGCCCAGGTTCAAGCTTGCTTCAGATGACCAGTAAGACCCCCTCGTCCCCTTGCTCAGCTCGTCGTAAACTTGGGTCTTCCTTGGGAAAGATCAGGAAACGATCTGCTGGTTGGCCAACCTCTCACTTGCATTTCAGTTCCCCCTTTGCTAAACAGGACTGGTGGCAGCGGAGGCCAGCTGGCAGCAGGAGATGCTCTGGTGTTCAGGAGCATCATTCCCTGTCCATGGAGACGATCCCTTCCTCGCCACACTCTGGGATGGCCATGCAAGGCTTCTGGAAGGCTGCGGGTTGACTCACGAGCTGCCCAGAGGCATTGTGGGGCCTTCCCGGAGCCTAGTAAACAAAGTGGAGGGCTTGAAAACTCTTTCAGTGACGAGAAACCCCCGCAAGGAAAGAGCTTTTTAAGCCCTCCTCCTTGCTCACAGGGTTCTGGGATGGTCACGTGAGATCTTGGATGGCCTCTTCCCACTGTCCATTCTCCCCTACCTAGCTCTGCATTTGTTTGCTTGGTTGCATTGGCCGATGATCTCCAGGGGGCTAGGGACAAAGGTGAAAGCTGTTTCCTAGTTCTGCTGGATCTCTCAGTGGCCTTTGATACCATCAACCATAACATCCTTCTGGACCATCTAGAGGAGCTGGAAGCTGGGGGCACTGTTATACAGTGGTTTTGCTCCTTCCTCCTGGGCCGTGTCCAGAAAGTGGTGATGGAGGATGAGTGTTCAGATCCCTGGGCCCTCACTTGTGGGGTGCCTCTGAGTTCTGTCCTCTCCCCCATGCTTTTTAACATCTATATGAAACCACTGGGAGAGTTCATCAGTGGGGTTGGGCTGGGTGTTCATCAGTATGCGGATGATACCCAGCTCTACTTCTCTTTCAAATCAGAATCAGCGAAGGCTGTGTGAGTGAGTGGAGCCGGTTGGAGGATGGATGGCGGTGACATCTATCTGGACAAGATAGAAGTACTGTTTTGGGGGGACAGGAGGGGGTGGGTGTGGAGGACTCCCTGGTCCCGAATGGGGCAACTGTGCCCCTGAAGGACCAGGTGCACAGCCTGGGAATCATTTTGGACTCACAGCTGTCCATGGAGGTGCAAGTTAATTTTGTATCCAGGGCAGCTGTCTACCAGCTCCATCTGGTACGCAGGCTGAGACCATACCTGCCTGCAGACTGTCTCCCCAGAGTGTGCATGCTCTGGTTACTTCCTGCTTGGACTACTGCAATGTGCTCTATGTGGAGCTACCTTTGAAGGTGACCCAGAAATTGCAACTAATCCAGAATGCAGCAGCGAGACTGGTGACAGGGAGTGGCCACCGAGACCATATAAAACCAGTCCTGAAAGACCTACATTGGCTCCCAGTACATTTTCCAAGCACAATTCAAAGTGTTGTTGCTGACCTTTAAAGCCCTCAACAGCTTCAGCCCAGTATACCTGAAGGAGTGTCTCCACCCCCATCATCCAGCCCAGACACTGAGGTCCAGCTCCGAGGGCCTTCCGGCGGTTCCCTCCCTGCGAGAAGCGAGGTTACAGGGAACCAGGCAGAGGGCCTTCTCGGTAGCGGCGCCCACCCTGTGGAACTCCCTCCCATCAGATGTCAAGGAAATAAACAACTATCTGACTTTTAGAAGACATCTGAAGGGTGCCCTGTTTAGGGAATTTTTTAATGTTTGATTCTATTTTTAATATTCTGTTGGGAGCCACTCAGAGTGGCTGGATAAACCCAGCCAGACAGGTGGGGTATAAATAAATATATATTATTATTGTTATTTGCCCCCCCCCCCCGAATTGTGCAAGTAAATCACATGTAAGCTGCAGGCAGAGTCGTAGCTATGGGGGACCTAGCCAGGTTTTTTGCCCCGGGTGAAGCCTCCAGAGGGCTGCCAGCCTCTGTGTGTGTGTGTGTGTGTGTGTATACACAAATGCGTGGGGTGGTGTTGGTACCAAACTGGGTCTTTGACCCAGGTGAAATAAAGCCTCGTTTCACCCCCGACTGCAGGCCTGCTGCATATATTGAGAGCATCTAGAAATGTTTTGCATCACCGTCCTCTGCATCAGAGCCACAGTTACTTACAGGGCTCCAGCGTCTCTGCGAAGGGATCGACGCTGAGAGAAGGTGGCGCAATCTTAATGGTCTCCAGTTTCTTCAGGAAGGCGGAGCCGCCCAAAAAGGGGTTCAGCATGGGGACCGAGTCCAGCTCCCCCTCCAGCTCCTTGTAACGCAGGAAAGATTCGATCAGCAAGAGGTCGTTGCTTTTCTTCTCCACGATGCCTGAAGGGAGGAGACAAGTGGTGTACTTCAGGAGCAGTGGCCTATTGGCTGTAGGTCACCAGGGGTCAAAGACCCCTTGCTGTTTCTGTGGGAATGCTCAGAGTAGCAGGAGAGGGTATATTGTTTATTAATATCCTTCCTAACTTGCGTTAGCAAGTTCCTTTACTTAGCAGACTTTACATCCCCCTTTTTACATACACAGCAGATAGCTGGTTGCAGGCTCGTGTGAGCCTCTCACTATTGTACAATTCAACCTGTCTCAGATTGAATTGTACATTCCTGGTAAGTTCCCTTGAATCCCTCTTAAAAGAATAAAGACACGGCAATCTTATTCAAAGTCAACAAAAGAAGTTTACTCACATCAGTTCACATTTGGATTCCTGAAGGCAGACTTAGTTACCGATATGTACATGTGGATCTACCCCATATGGGGGGATAATCCCAGTGCTTCTGCTAGCTGAAAGCTAGCAGAGCAGTCCTAGCTAAAAGCTGGTCAAACGAAGAAGGAAGTCAAAAAGAGAGAGGTGTGCTGCGTGACTTGTCCTTTTGTTACCTGGACAGGTAAGGTCACGCCCACCTTCTATCACATGCAAAAGGAAGGATGCTCCAGCCAGGAGGAACAGGAAGTTTTGACTGGCTGGACCAAACATTCCCTCGCATGTCTTCTCTAGAATTACAAGGAATGTTGTACTTGACTGGCTCTCATGGATCACATCCCATAGTTCCCACAGTCGCCAGTGTCCTGGAGCTACAGACTCTGCATGCAAGGGAGTCTTTTTAACCACTGTCTTTCCCAAAGCTAAGCATGTAGGAGCACTGAAAATCACAAGTTGCTTCAAGAGAATGGCATGCAAGCTCCGTGTTGTACAATGGGACTTCACAGAAAACACAGCTTAAGTTGACCACAAATCATTTGCCCGCGCCTGTGCACAGGGAAAAGTAGATCGAGCTGAAAGGAAACACAAGCAGATCTGCATTGCTTCTTGCAATGCATCCACTATTATGATTATACCGTATTGGCCTGAATATAAGCCGCACCCAAATACAAGCAGCACCTTTAAAATTGATGGGGGGGGGGGGAGAAGAAAAAATAAAAAATACCCCAATATAAGTTGCTCCCTTCCTCGCTGCTCCTGGCTGCATTCTGTAAGGTCGCAAATATAAGCCGCACTTTAACTTTCCGCAGTCGGAATTTGGGGGAAAAGTGAGGCCAATGTGGCAATTGTAAGATTATTTAATACGCATCGCATGCACACAAAAGCTCATACCAATAACTAACTCAGTTGGTCTCTAAGGTGCTACTGGAAGGATTTTTTCTATTATTTTATTTTATTTATTTTGTTTCGACTACAGCAGACCAACATGGCTACCTACCTGTAACTCGTTTAACTTAACACACATTTAACTTGTGCCATTTCAACCATACATGGTTGAAGGCTGCTTGAAGGGCTGAAATCCCACAAATTAAATGCAAGTAAGGCAGAGAGCTTAAACGCTCTTTTTGGGATGGGTTTTCCTGGTCCAGAAAAACCTTTTAAGCTCTCCACCTTACTTGGGAAGCAAGGCCCTCTCTGAGCACCAGGTCTGGGATGTTCCTGACAGCCCCTCAAGATCTTGCAAGAGCATCCTGGGACCTCCAGAAACAGCATGCAGAGAGCTCCTTGCTCCCAAAGCAAGGTAGAGAGCTTCAAACATCTTGCTAGACTAAAACTCCCATCATTTCTAGCAGAGGGCCTTGCTTCCTGCTGGAGCTACTGGACAATGGATTCCAACAACGTGGAACGTTCTTGCCCAATGGAGATTTCCAGGGATATGGCCATAGGTCAGTGGCAGAGTGCCTCCCTTGCAGGCAGACGGTCCCAGGTTCAAATCCTAGTGGCATCTCCAGGGAAAGATCCTGTGCCTGAAACCCTGCAGAGGTGTTGCCAGCCCCGTGATGCTTTTTGGTGTCTGGTGTGCATCTGGGTCCATTGCAGAGGCAACCCAAGAGATGGACCTGGTCTAGGGAGCCGTCTGGATATGGTCTGGATATAGTCTAAATATGGTCTGAAGCTCAACATCAAAAAGCTAAGATCATGGCCACTGGGCCCATCACTTCCTGGCAAATAGAAGGGGAAGAAATGGAGGCAGTGAGAGATTTTACTTTCTTGGGCTCCATGATCACTACAGATGGTGACAGCAGCCACAAAATTAGAAGACGCCTGCTTCTTGGGAGAATGACAAATGACAAATCTAGACAGCATCTTAAAAAGCAGACACATCACTTTTCCAACAAAGGTCTGTATAGTTAAAGCTATGGTTTTCCCAGTAGTGATGTATGGAAGTGAGAGCTGGACCATAAAGAAGACTGATCGCCGAAGAATTGATGCTTTTGAATTATGGTGCTGGAGGAGACTCTTGAGAGTCCCATGGACTGCAAGAAGATCAAACCTCTCCATTCTGAAGGAAATCAGCCCTGAGTGCTCACTGGAAGGACATATCCTGAAGCTGAGGCTCCAATACTCACCTCATGAGAAAAGAAGACTCCCTGGGAAAGACCCTGATGTTGGGAAAGATGGAGAGCACAAGGAGAAGGGGACGACAGAGGACGAGGTGGTGGGACAGTGTTCTCGAAGCTACCAGCATGAGTTTGACCAAATTGCGGGAGGCAGTGGAAGACAGGAGTGCCTGGCGTACTCTGGTCCAGGGGGTCACAAAGAGTCGGACATGACTAAACGACTAAACAACAACACAACAACAACAACAACAGGGCCCCATCACTCACTGAAATACTGCATCAGGTTCTGATCTGTGATCTCCCCCGTCTCGCCCAGGTGCTCCCTGATCTTGGTGGCATCGCAGCCCGTTTCCTTGAACAGGAAGTCCACCGCCTGCTTTAGCTGGTCCAGGATCTTGCTGTTCTCTTTCAGCTTGTACTCGTACAGGTTGGCATCTTCCGTGGTCTTCTGCAGCTTATCCTGCGGGCCAAAGGAGAGGTGGTCAGGTGAAATATACTCGGAGTCAAGAGTGGATTTCATGCTCTTTATTCAGCTAATAGCGGTGAGGAGGAATGGAAGTTCCCCCAGAATGTCTGCTTTATATACATTATTTACACAATGGGCCCCACGTGATTGGCTAATTCCGGGATTCACCTGTAGGCCAATCAGGTTGCGGATTCACTTCCACCCGGAGCTGGATTGGGTGGCTCCTGTGGACCAATCAGACTGCTGCATTATGGACCCTATTGTTCTAGGACCAATCAGACTGCTGCATTCTGAATCCTATTGTTCTAGGACCAATCAGACTGCTGCCTTTTGGATCCTATTCAACTCAGTACATAACATCAGGGCTGTTGGGATACTGCCGGGGAGATTGGGGCATCAGGCAGGCCCCCAGCTGGCTCCAGCCACCGGCCGGCAGCCAGACGATCACCGGTCTCCCTTGGAACAGCATCAATCAGCGACATGAGCCTCAGATAGGTTTAGAGACCCGTGCACGCTCTATCAGCTGAGTGTGTAAATCTTCTCACAGCAAAAGAGGCGGACAGAGCCATGTGTAAGCAGTATATTACAGCACTTTATTCAGCAGCAGGAACAAAGGAAAAAACATGTCTGCTTCCCTTCGTGTCCAGCAAAACAGCAGCAATACAAAAGCTATATACAAACGGAAGTTCCTAGACTGTGCTGGAAGTAAACAGGCATGTGACACACAACAGTCATGCCTGTTCCCTTTTAAGGTTGAGCTCCCGTTGTTCGGTCCCTGCTCCTGCCAACCTAGCAGTTCGAAAGCACGTCAAGTGCAAGTAGATAAATAGGTACCACTCTGGTGGGAAGGTAAACAGCGTTTCCATGCGCTGCTCTGGTTTGCCAGAAGCGGCTTAGTCATGCTGGCCATATGACCCAGAAGCTGTCTGCGGACAAACGCCGGCTCCCTCGGCCTATAGAGCAAGATGAGCACGCAACCCCAGAGTTGTCCGCGACTGGACCTAACAGTCAGGGGTAAAGGTAAAGGGACCCCTGACCATTAGGTCCAGTCGTGGCCAACTCTGGGGTTGCGGCGCTCATCTCGCTTTATTGGCCGAGGGAGCCGGCGTACAGCTTCCAGGTCATGTGGCCAGCATGACTAAACCGCTTCTGGTGAACCAGAGCAGCGCACGGAAACGCCATTTACCTTCCCACCGGAGCGGTACCTATTTATCTACTTGCACTTTGACGTGCTTTCGAACTGCTAGGTTGGCAGGAGCAGGGACCGAGCAACGGGAGCTCACCCCATCGCAGGGATTCGAACTGCCGACCTTCTGATCAGCAAGTCCTAGGTTCTGTGATTTAACCCACAGCGCCACCCGCGCCCCAGGCCCCCAAGAGAGTGGGGCCCCAAGCTATAGCTTGTTTAGCTTATATGTAAATCTGGCGTTGACTGACAGCAGCTCTCAACCCCTCCCAGGAGATGCCACTGGGCATTGAACCCGGGACACGCTGCCTCTGAGCTATGGGACTCAAAAGTCCCAAACGTTGCAGCCTTTCCCCACAGCGACGGGACCCCCCAGGTCAGCCCCACATGTGCCCCATTTACCTCCACTTCTTTCATGTTGCTGTGAACGATGTCTTCCGCCTTCTTGTGCTCGGATTTCAGCTTGCTGATTTCATTCTACAGAACACAGAAGGGCACAAAGGGGCTCAGGCAGAGAGTCCAGAACCTTTCCCAAAAAAATTGTGAGGGCCATATTTTCTCATTGGTAAGTTTCCGGGGGCCCACATGCAGCTGGTGGGCGGGGCCAGGGGCAAAAGTGGGTGGAGCAACATACGTAGCTCCTCCCTTTATCCTATGGGTGTCGCTCCAACCGCGCTAGATTTCAAGAAGTAGGGTGAAATCTAGGCACATATTTAAAAAATTGTGAAAGTGCTTTTTTAAAGAAACGTTTTGAAAAAGATATTGAATTTGCCACAGCTCACCATCGCCATCTAGTGTCGCATTTGTATAATGCACCTTACAACACACGTTTTATTTGCAGCTGTATAGCTGAGTCCTCGATCTCACTTCCTCTGAAAGATCACATAAAATGTGAAAACTAATAGGTAAAGAAAAGTTGGAATTATGTGCCACCTGAGTGCAATGCTAGTCTTGAAAGAAGAAACCGTCTGTTGCCAATAGATATCCACTTAGGCACGCAGGGGCCCAAAAGAGTTGGTCCCCCTGCCTAGGTTGTATAATTATTAAGGACTGTAGGTCCATTAATTTCCATGGGTATTGATGATAATATAGCATAGCTGGTGATTAATCAGAGTAAAATATTTTACTCCTTTGCATGCTTATAGTTTTTATTTATTTGTTTTATTTTTTCCCTTTCATCCTTTGCATGAATATGTATAAGCAAATGGAAATAACAAGATAAAATATTTTAATGGATGGATTAATCAGAGAATTCTGTTTTTGTTCCTGTAGCTGTCGATGTTGCAGGCTCCTTTTTAGAAGGAATCTGGTACGCATTCCAGGATTCATGGGTGGGTGTTGGTGAAAGCATTTTGAGAGCGTACATCAAGTGGTTTGGTCCAACTCATAGCTGTCAACTTTTCCCTTTTCTTGCGAGGAATCCTAATCGGAATAAGGGAATTTCCCTTTAAAAAAGGGAAACGTTGACAGCTATGGTCCAACTCCCAACCAAAAGAGCAGTTGGTGGTGATAGAGAGGTTTAGCCATCTTGTAGTCCCTTCACTGGCTACATGGTGGCAGCAATGAGTCAATTTTAGCTCCTGAAATATTTCTCTCACGCACATTCTTTATTTTATTATTATTGCAACTGATTTCTTAATCACCTCCCAAGCCACCATCTCAAGGCAATCTACACATAAAATAGTTAAAAACACTTAAAAACACACAAAAAAGGACGTTTAAAACAGTGTTTCCCAAATTTAGGTCTCCAGGTGTTTTTAAGACTACAGCTCCCATCATCCCTGACCTGCTTCCTAGGGATGATAGGAGTTGTAGTCCGAAAACAGCTGGTGACCCAAGTCTGGGAAACACTGGCTTAAAGCAAAACAAAAACCCTAACAAGTAAAGACTTGTAGACCCTCTTATCTAGCTGGGAAAACCTGTTAGAACAAAAATGTCCTTGACTGCTTCTGGGAAGTACAGTGGACGCTCGGTTTGCAAACGTGATCCGTGCAGGAGGCACATTCGCAACCCGCAGCGCCGTGTCTGTGCATGCGCAGGTTGTGATTTGGTCTTCTGTGCATGCGCAAAGCACAATTTAGCGTCTCCAACCCCATCATTCTGCCCGGACGCTGAGGTCCAGCGCCGAGGGCCTTCTGGCGGTTCCCTCACTGCGAGAAGCAAAGCTACAGGGAACCAGGCAGAGGGCCTTCTCGGTGGTGGCACCCGCCCTGTGGAACGCCCTCCCAACAGATGTCAAAGCGATAAACAACTACCTGACATTCAGAAGACATCTTAAGGCAGCCCTGTTCAGGGAAGTTTTTAACGTGTGATATTTTAGTGTATTTTTGGTTTCTATGGAAGCCGCCCAGAGTGGCTGGGGAAACCCAGCCAGATGGGCGGGGTACAAATAATAAATTATTATTATATATGCGCGACCGCCAAAACCCAGAAGTAACCTGTTACGGTACTTCCGGGTTTCGGCACGTCCATAACCCTAAAAAACGCAACCTGAAGCATCTGTAACCCGAGGTATGACTGTACAAGGATGGAGGCCATTTCTTAAGCAACCCGCTTCTGAGCTGCCCAGGGCCCTAGATGGCAGTACCAGCATCTTGAATGTGGCCTTGTAGCAAACCGAGCCCAGAGCCCAGCCTGGGGAGCCAGGGCCAGAGGACCAGGGACCAGTGAGGGGCGTAGGAAGAGGGGGGAGGGCAGAGAGGAGACCTGGATGTCTTCAATCCTTTTCTGCAGCCTCTCCATGTCGTTGTTCAGTTCGGTGACATAGCTGAAGTAGGCAAAGTTCTTCTCCTCCTTCTCAATGAAATCCTCCACCAGCAGGTCTATGTCCCCGTTTTCCGTCAGCTTCAGCAGTCGCATGTAGGCAACCTCGTAACTCTCAAAGCTCTCCCCCTTGGTCTTGGCTCGCTTCTTGGCCTTGAGAGCTGGAAGGGATTCAAGGGGGAGGGTTCATAAAATTGTCTCTTGCCACCTCAGTCTCTGAGGGGTGCAAGGCTCCAGGGGGTTCCAGGCACTTACCCAGGGATCCGTCAGGAGTCCAGGTTCCCAGGTTGATAACACAGTAAGCGTACATAATTAAAAAGGAGGATTTATTGCCAAGACAAACAGATAACTCCGGACGGCTCTAACAAAGCCTCCAGCATCATTACTCAAGATGACCCTTCTGAAGATTCCTTCCGGGATCTACAGAAGATATTGAACTTACCACTCTCACGTCTCTTGTTTTGCTTCCTGTCTAGCAGCCCTCCCATTCACTGACTCTTTGGACTGAGTGGATCAGCTCCACTCTCTCCCTGATCTGAGAGGCTGCCTCTGAGACTCTTCACACCTTTTTGTGCTTCCTACGAGCTTTGGCTGTGTTCTAGCCTGCTCTCAGCTACTGCCTTATCACCCATCAAGGTCAGGAAGAGCAGCAGTCTGCAGCGGCTGGCTCTCCCCTGCCTAACATCTAAGTCTCCCTGTTCCTGGCTGCTTTCTGCAGTTGGCTGCAAACCTTCACTAGGAGCTGGCTCATTCCTGACAGGTTCATGTTTCCTTGCAGAATGTGGGACAGCAGAGACTATGGTTTATTTACACGTATATACAACCTGAGCCTAAGATAGAGGGGTTCATAGCATTAACGCCCCAAGAAGGTCTTGCTTCTCCCATAGCCACAGGCCTGGATTTAAACAGAAATCAAGCATGGCTCTCTCTCTGGCTTCTGCCTTTTCGGGCTCAGATCACACACACTCTTTGTCTTGGTCTTTCTTTCTTTTCTTTTTTAAAATGATATTTATTGAAAAATTTTAAAATTACAAAAGAGAACAAAGCAGAAAAAAAAGAAAGAAAAAACAAAGAAAAAACAAACCACATCAAACAATACAAATTCAAAAAACAAAAATACACCACAAACACTCAAAACCAAATCCATCATTCTCGAATCCTCAACTGTCATTACCTTCTTTCTTTGACCTCCTCCTCCTCCCTTTTTTTGTATCCTGGTTGTTAACTGTCGCAGCAAATCCTTTCCATATTTCATAATATTCTGTCATTACATTACCTTAATCTATTTTAATCTTATCTTACTATAAAGAACCTTAAAGCTTAAAACTTAAATCTTATTTTTACCAACTTCTCATAACCATAATATTCTTACATAATTCTTTAAACATTTTTGCTAAAGCCAAGTAATTTCGTTCCAACATTTTTCTAACATTCATCAATTTTATAAAACAATCCTAGTAGTAAAAAAAAAAAGAAATAAAAACAATCTGGACTGGATTGTTTGTCTTGGTCTTTCTCACCACCAGCCAGGTGAAGGAGGGGACCCACCCATTTGCCCTCCGGCACAAAGCTACTTCCTTCATTATACAAAGGACTATACTTAGGTGGATCTTGTGCCCTTTGCTTGGCTAACTCAACAGCGGAATCCTCCATTTGATTTTTGACCCTTGTTGGAGCCAGGACCCCAAGAATTGCAGGAGACTCGGGCATCAAGCCGGTTAACTCGCTCCCACTGACTCACAACACTCATGAAAAACATCACTGCAGGATCACATTCACCCGGTGCTATACCAGCTGCACTGACTCCTAGTGGAGTACAGGATCAGGTTTAAGGTGCTGGTTTTAACCTTTAAAGCCCTATATGGCCTAGGACCCTCGTACCTACGGGACTGCCTCTCCTGCTATGTCCCACGGAGGATCTAACGGTCTTCAAACAAAAACATCTTGGAGGTCCCGGGCCACAGGGATGTTAGGCTGGCCTCAACCAGAGCCAGGGCTTTTTCAGCTGTGGTCCCTATCTGGTGGAACGCTCTGTCACAAGAGACTAGGGCCCTGCGGGACTTGACATCTTTCTGCAGGGCCTGCAAGACAGAGCTGTTCCACCAGGCCTTTGGCCAAGGCATAGTCTGACCCCCCTCTTCACAGAACTCTAGCCCAATGGTTGCCATCAATTTGATTTGAACTGATTTTAGAATGAATTGATTTTAGAATGCTGTATTATTTTACTGTTGTTAGCTGCTCTGAGCCCGGCTTTGGCTGGGGAGGGCGGGATATAAATAAAATTTTATTACTATTATTATTATTATTATTATTATTATCATCATCATCAATTGCTCAACCCACTAAAGGCAGCAATTAAGGAGCTGAAATTTAAAGTCATGGAAGCTGTGGTGTCAAGCAACCAAACAGGCTGGGATAAGAGCCAGTTTCATGACTGCACCGTGACTGAATACCGCCCACAGGATCCGTCCTCTCGCTTTCAGCAGCCAGTGTGTTCTGCTTCACACATTCAGGGGCCCAAAGGCTGAGCAACTGGCTAAAATATACAAAGCAGACCCTAACAGCAGAAATTTTAAATCTATTCTTTTCATAAATACAGGAGTGTCATCAGCAAGCCTTTAAATCATAACTTTAAAGCATATTGTTGTAAGAATTCTAAAGTCCCAAATATAAAATAAATGTTTATAAATGTACAAGGCAAACACACACACAAGTATATAAACCACGTGTCTGAAATAGTACAGGAGAGCAATCCTGAAGCCATTTTGACTCTCCCAAATCGACCTCAATATATTTATCTGCAAGGAGGGAGGAAATGGGGAAAACCTTCCCTTTGTCTTTTTGCTTACAAATCTTGTCTGAAAGACGTATTTGTGTATGAATAAGGTGAGCCCATGACCTGGATTCAGGAACTAAAAGTATTAACCATCACAAAAGAATGGCCAGGCTGCCCAGGTAAAGCAATCAGCGACCATTAACAGGTATCCTTGCAAACAGGATTTCTGTTGTAGACCACCTCCTTCTGTGATGTATGTATGATGTTTTTTGGGGTGGTCTTGAGCTACAGGGTGGGCAATTTCAAAAGTCTTTAGAAGGGCTTGCACACCATTGTTCTGGGTTCCTCCTCCCTCCTGCGTGTAGTGAGTGAGGACCCTGTTGCAACAGATCAATAAAGATCAGGCTTACTAGCTGCTTTGCTTCTCAATATTCTCTGGTTGGCCTCTGTTATGTTCTCCTACTGATAGGGAACCCACTTAAGGACTCTATATGGGCTCTTGGATTCCCCATAAGGGGGGGAAAGGGCAGATTTTTGTTTAATACAACGCGTGGTACCTTCTTCCTTTTTGGCCTGCTCCTCAAATTCCGAGCGGTCCACCAGCTTGATGAGCATGAACGCCTTCAGCTTGGTCTCGTGGTTGTAGATCCGCTCCAGCTCCCGAAACTCAATGTTGAACTGCGCAATGTCCTTGCAGCGCCGCTCCTTCATCGCAGAGATCCTGGCAAGGGCCTCCACCCTAGAAGCGGGCAGAAGTGGTGGTGACGGGGAAATCATAGAATCAGACAGTTGGAAGGGTCTCCCCAAAGGTCATCTAGTCCAACCCCCTGCAATGCAGGAAAATGCATGTTCAGAAATAAGACAGGAACACAGGGATGCTGCTTTTAACAGTCACACCACTGACCCATCTGGTTCAGTGTTGTCTACATTGACTAGTTTTTGAATTATGGTGCTGGAGGAGACTCTTGAGAGTCCCATGGACTGCAAGAAGATCAGACCTCTCCATTCTGAAGGAAATCAGCCCTGAGTGCTCACTGGAAGGACAGATCCTGAAGCTGAGGCTCCAATACTTTGGCCACCTTATGAGAAGAGAAGACTCCCTGGAAAAGACCCTGATGTTGGGAAAGATGGAGGGCACAAGGAGAAGGGGATGACAGAGGACGAGATGGTTGGACAGTGTTCTCGAAGCTACCAGCATGAGTTTGACCAAACTGCGGGAGGCAGTGGAAGACAGGAGTGCCTGGCGTGCTCTGGTCCAGGGGGTCACGAAGAGTCAGACAACGACTAAACCACTAAACAACAACAACGACTGGTAGCATCTCTATGGGGTTTCGGGTGGGGGGCGGGGCGGATCCCAGGATTTGAACCTGGCGGGATTTGAACCTGGGACCGGCTGCTCTCACCTTTGCTCATAGGCTTGCGTCGATTGCTCAATAGACAAGTCCATCGTCTTCCTCTGCTGCTCTAGCTGTTTGTGAAGCCGGGAGTAGATGGTATCGAAGACAGACTTCTGGCACTGGAGATTCTCTATCTCCTCGCGGAGTTTGGCATTGGTGATCAGGATGGTGTCAAAATAAACCGTGACCTGGAAAGAGCAAAATGAGGAAGGGGTTGAATCCTGACAAGACAGAAGTACTGTTTTGGGGGGACAAGGGGTGGGTGGGTATGGAGGACTCCCTGGTCCTGAATGGGGTAACTGCCCCTGAAGGACCAGGTGTGCAGCCTGGGAGTCACTCTGGACTCACAGCTGTCCATGGAGGTGCAGGTCAAATCTGTGTCCAGGGCAGCTGTTTATCAGCTCCATCTGGTACGTAGGCTGAGACCCTACCTGCCCACAGACTGTCTTGCCAGAGTGGTGCATGCTCTAGTTATCTCTCGCTTGGACTACTGCAATGCGCTCTACGTGGGGCTACCTTTGAAGGTGACCCGGAAACTACAACTAATCCAGAATGCGGCAGCCAGACTGGTGACTGGGAGTGGCTGCCGAGACCATATAACACCAGTCTTGAAAGACCTACATTGGCTCCCAGTACGTTTCCGAGCACAATTCAAAGTGTTGGTGCTGACCTTTAAAGCCCTAAACGGCCTCGGTCCTGTATACCTGAAGGAGCGTCTCCACCTCCATCGTTCTGCCCGGACACTGAGGTCCAGCGCCGAGGGCCTTCTGGTGGTTCCCTCGCTGCGAGAAGCCAAGTTACAGGGAACCAGGCAGAGGGCCTTCTCGGTAGTGGCGCCCGCCCTGTGGAACGCCTTCCCATCAGATGTCAAAGAGAAAAATAACTACCAAACTTTTAGAAGACATCTAAAGGCAGCCCTGTTTAGGGAAGCTTTTAATGTTTAATAGGTTATTGTATTTTAGTGTTTTGTTGGAAGCTGCCCATAGTGGCTGGGGAAACCCAGCCAGATGGGCGGGGTATAAATAATAAATTATTATTATTATTATTACTGTCCTAAACTGCAAAACCTTCTTCCTGCAAAGAGGTGCTGAACCACCTTGGCATAAGTCTGTGCCGTCTCAAGGAATAGTCATGATTTTAGATTGGGTGTTGTTTTTTAATACGTTTACTTTGGCTGGAATTCGAGGGCACATCCCAGGAAGATGTGGAGCAGAGGTAGCGAGAGTTGTGACCCACAGAGAGGGAATGTGGCTTGGGGAGAGACATGAGGGCCAGAAAGAACCTTGGAGGGCCACATTTGGCCCCTGGGTCTGAGGTCCCCCATCCCTCCCACCCAGTTTTTCTCTCCACTCTCAGGATCCTGTGCCACTGAGATCTTCTGGGGATATTGTGCAACATTTTCTCCTCCTTGGGATTACCCCCCCCCCAAATAAATAAATGGGTCCTTCTACAAAACCTGGGGTCCCCACAAGTCTGCTGGTCCTTCCCTCGTGTGTGTGTGATGGCCTGGGATTCAGACTCGGATGCTGAACCTGAGGGATCCCAGCCTGCACAGGATTCCCCGCCTCCAGAACCAGCTGAGCCGGGGCTGGGGCATGAGCCTGAAGGGTCCTCACCTGTGCTGGGTCCTCAGGGGCAGGCATCAGCTGAGTCTGCTCTGGCCCCTGAGGTGATGGAGGACCCATTGCCTGCAGGTGCTCCAGCCCCGTCAGAGGAAACTGAGGTTGCCTCTGGGTCCGGTAACCCTCCAGCCTCTCCTGAGCTGCAGAGGCTCAGGGCAGAGAGGCGGAGGGAACTAAGTTCCTGCAGGAGGAGTGCTCGCCTCCAGGCCAGGAGAGGCGAGTCACCAGAGGATGGGGGCCACCCTATGCCTCGGGGCAGATAAAAGCCGGCCAGCCCAATCCCAAGTTGCGGAAGCAACATTGTTGGTTGCTAGTTCCTGCCTGAACCCTGTCCTGCTTTCCTGCCTGAGCTCCTGACCCGCCCTGGCTCCCTGCTTGCTTGCTTGCCTGTTCCTGACTTCACCTGACTCCTTGCCCTGCACCCAGCTTCAGCTACTACGGACTGCCTCCACATTGCACCTTTGACCACAGACCGGACTTGGACCTTGCCTCTCGGGTAACCCACGGGACCAGCACAGTGTGTATGTGTTGAAGAATGCTCCCCTGAAGCTTGGGAGCAAAATATAAACAGTTCCCTCTGCTTTTAACTGGGTTTATAATGTTTGTTTTTCGCAGGGGGTGAGATTATTTCATTGCCACCTCCCGGAGGAGGCAGAATCTGGTTCTCAGCAGAGGCAGAAGGTGTGAGACTCAGGAGGGGGGCCTGGACCAGCAAAGGCGGGGGGGGGGCACAGCTCACGTGGTTGAGTCGGTTGTCCAAGAGCTGGATCTGCTTCTGCAGCCACCTGCCGTCGTACTCCTGCCTCATTTTGATCACAAGCATTTTCTGTTTCTTAATCTTGTTCTCCAGTTCCGTGATCTGAAACAAAAGAGATCCATGAAGACCTTTATATGAATAGCTCAGGACCAGTTTACCCGCTTTGAATAGGAGGAACGTAAGCTGCCTTGAAGACGCGGGTGGTGCTGTGAGTTAAACCACAGAGCCTAGAACTTGCCGATCAGAAGGTCGGCGGTTCGAATCCCCGCGACAGGGTGAGCTCCCGTTGTTCGGTCCCTGCTCCTCCCAACCTAGCAGTTCGAAAGCACCTCAAAGTGCAAGCAGATAAATAGGTACCGCTCTGGCGGGAAGGTAAACGGCGTTTCCATGTGTTGCTCTGGTTCGCCAGAAGCAGCTTAGTCATGCTGGCCACATGACCCGGAAGCTGTACGCCGGCTCCCTTGGCCAATAAAGCGAGATGAGAGCCGCAACCCCAGAGTCGGTCACGACTGGACCTAATGGTCAGGGGTCCCCTTACCTTTATGATACTATGACTCTAGGCTTTCTGCTTGCAGCAAACTAGAAAGCCAAAAATACAAGCCAATTTCAGGGTGTGCGCACCAGACCTCACACCCCTCCCGGCATTTCCCACCATGCACCTTGTCATCCAGTTCCGAGATCAAGGCCTTGGTGGCTCTGATGAGGGCGTCATACTCGTCTTTGGTCTGCAAAAGAAATTTAAGCTCCATGCAGTTGCGGTCGTCGATGAAAAGGTTCCGAGGCGACTTGGTGAGGCTCAGAAGTAAATTGATCTCGTCGTGCTCTTGTTTCAAGGCGTGGATTTGCCTCCTGAGGCAGAGGAGGGAAAGAGGTTAAGAGTGTGCATCCTCACAACAAACACTGCACAGACGCACCAATGGAGGCTCACAACTGAGCCGTGCGTTTGGTAATACTTCTCCGCACAACGGGACGCATGTGCAAGGGGGGTGGGGTTCACCTACATGGCTTTAAAAGGAGATGGGGTGGATCCGTAAAAAGTGGCAGCCAATGGCCATCAGGAACGAAAGCAGAGCCTCCATGTACAGGAACAGTGCGCCTCAAATACTGGACGCTGGAACCAACTCATAGTGGGAGGCTATCGTCTTAATGCCAGTGGGCATCTGAAAGAGGGGATCTAGTCCGGAAAGGGGGTCTGGGGCTGGTGAGATTGATCTGAGTCAATGTGGCAATATGTACCAAGGACCTTCCTTCAGCCCCAAACAGAACAGGTACAATATGGTGGTTAAGGAATGTGCACTATGGAGAAGAGGGAGGTGAGTTCCCAAGGAGTTGTTGGGATCAATAGGAGTCAATAGGAGTATAGCATCTAGATCAAGGGAAGTAATAGTGCCACTGTATTCTGCTCTGGTCAGACCTCACCTGGAGTACTGTGTCCAGTTCTGGGCACCACAGTTCAAGAAGGACACTGACAAACTGGAACGTGTCCAGAGGAGGGCAACCAAAATGGTCAAAGGCCTGGAAACGATGCCTTATGAGGAACGGCTAAGGGAGCTGGGCATGTTTAGCCTGGAGAAGAGGGGGTTAAGGGGTGATATGATAGCCATGTTCAAATATATAAAAGGATGTCACATAGAGGAGGGAGAAAGGTTGTTTTCTGCTGCTCCAGAGAAGCGGACACGGAGCAATGGATCCAAACTACAAGAAAGAAGATTCCACCTAAACATTAGGAAGCACTTCCTGACAGTAAGAGCTGTTCGACAGTGGAATTTGCTGCCAAGGAGTGTGGTGGAGTCTCCTTCTTTGGAGGTCTTTAAGCAGAGGCTTGACAACCATATGTCAGGAGTGCTCTGATGGTGTTTCCTGCTTGGCAGGGGGTTGGACTCGATGGCCCTTGTGGTCTCTTCCAACTCTATGATTCTATGATTCTATGATTCTATGATTCTATGATTCTATGATTCTATGATTCTATGATTCTATGATTCTATGATTCTATGATTCTATGAAAATGAGCCGCCACTGTGCTGAGATTGCTTTTTCTTTAGGATTAGTTTTAAATGCCTTCTTAATGTTTCCGTAGTGGGACGTGGGTGGCGCTGTGGGTTAAACCACAGAGCCTAGGACTTGCCAATCAGAGGGTCAGCAGTTCGAATCCCCACGACGGGGTGAGCTCCCGTTGCTCGGTCCCTGCTCCTGCCAACCTAGCAGTTCGAAAGCACATCAAAGTGCAAGTAGATAAATAGGTACCGCTCCGGCGGGAAGGTAAACGGCGTTTCCGTGTGCTGCTCTGGTTCGCCAGAAGCAGCTTAGTCATGCTGGCCACATGACCCGGAAGCTGTACGCCGGCTCCCTCGGCCAATAACGCGCGATGAGCACCGCAACCCCAGAATCGGCCACGACTGGACCTAATGGTCAGGGGTCCCTTTACCTTTACCTAACATTTCCGTAGTTTTTCTATAGGAGAGATTTTTTATTTTATTTTTTTGTCAATAGCGCATCTGCAGTGATCATTAAAGCTTCTGGTGGAAACCGTGATGTAATTCCATGTCCTTCATCAGATGGGAGCCAGGACAGGTGGGGGTCTGGGGCAAAAAAAACACACGAATTTGGCACTTTTGCCCTTGAAAAGCAAGGACTATACTCCTGGGGATAGTTCCGAGGGCCAAACAGGGAGACCCGGGGTCCGCATTTGGCCCCTGTGCCTAAGCTTCCCCACCTCTGGTCCCTGTGGCCATCCCTTCATGTGGCCGCCCCCTCGCAAAACTCTGCCCCACTTACTCCTGCTGGAACAACTGCCGTTGAGTCTTGATCCCAAAAGACTTCCTATTCTCCACCATGATCCGGAACTGTTGCTGCAGCTTCCTCAGCTCAATCTCGGCCATCATCTCTTTCTCCTTCTCCGTGTAGTCAGAGTTCTCACTCCTGGTGCGGGATTGTTTCCGGCGCTGCGGATCAGGGCAGATCAGTAGGGAAGGGGGAAGGAGAGGGGAGTGGGGTCTGTTTTAAGCTCAAAAGGCTCAAACCTCCGTCCATGGAGGCGCAGGTCAATTCTGTGTCCAGGGCAGCTGTTTATCAGCTCCATCTGGTACGCAGGCTGAGACCCCACCTGCCCACAGACTGTCTTGCCAGAGAGGTGCATGCTTTAGTTATCTCCCACTTGGACTACTGCAATGCGCTCTAAGTGGAGCTACCTTTGAAGGTGACCCGGAAACTGCAACTAATCCAGAATGCGGCAGCTAGACTGGTGACTGGGAGCAGCCGCCGAGACCACATAACACCCGTCTTGAAAGACCTACACTGGCTCCCAGTACGTTTCTGAGCACAATTCAAAGTGTTGGTGCTGACCTTGAAAGCCCTAAACGGCCTCGGTCCAGTATACCTGAAGGAGCGTCTCCACCCCCATCGTTCTGCCCAGACACTGAGGTCCAGCTCCGAGGGCCTTCTGGCCGTTCCCTCATTGCAAGAAACCAAGTTACAGGGAACCAGGCAGAGGGCCTTCTCCGTAGTGGCACCCGCCCTGTGGAACGCCCTCCCTTCAGATGTGAAGGAAATAAGTAGCTATCTTATCTTTAAAAGACATCTGAAGGCAGCCCTGTTTAGGGAAGTTTTTAATATTTTATGCTGTATTGTTTTTAACACTTGATTGGAAGCCGCCCAGAGTAGCTGGGGAAACCCAGCCAGATGGACGGGGTATAATAAATTATGATGATGATGATTCCTATATATCTCCCACCAACAAAAGCCATTTGATGGGGCTGAAGCATAGCAGGTGCCCTACCCTATTGGGAATCCCACAAGCGCCCGGCCCCCCCGGCCCCAGCTTCCAAAATCCCAGTAGAGAAAGAAAAGCATCTTCCTATTTGGGCAGTTTTAAAACAGCAGCAGCAACAGTGGAGAACTCAGGGGGGAGGAAACAAAACCATCTTTTTCTGCTGTCAGAGAGGGAGATCATCTGACATCCTTCGGAAGAGAGTTTCAGAGCTCTGGGGCTACGACAAAAAAAGGCCCTGCATCCCATGGCAGCTAATCCATTTAAGGGTTGGAACCTGAAGTTGCCTGATCTGAAATTGCGTGTCAGGTGTGTAACCACAGCGCAGACCAGCAATTATGAGTAAAAAAACCAAAACCTGCATGTGGAAACAGCCTCATGGTACCAATGACATGGTACCAATGTCAACTTTTCAATATAGGGTAAGACGTTGGTGACAGCCTCGGCCCATCAATAAATGTGCTGTGAAATTAAACACAAGATGTCATTAAGAGTCATCCCACATGGAACAATTTACAGCAGTCTAAGAGTTACCAAGGTAGTTCCAGTAGCCATTTTAGTCAACGCCTTCATTCTCTCTCCTGTTGATGTCAATCGCCTCCGTCAAGCAAAACGAAGGTAATATGTTTCTTTTAGGAAGACCCGTGCCCTGAAAAGAACAGCAAATGTACATTCGGAAGCGAGACCCCAGCAGCAATTGCTCCATCGTACTGGCAAATTTGGTCCTCGCCCCCTTTCCTCTGCTTCCCTTAAGGCGAAATCACCCCAGATGGCTCTCTGAGCTTAACGGGAGAACATTATCCTGATGGCATCAGAGAGCTTGTTCTCCTTCTATAATGAGGGGGTGCAACAGATGGCTCAGCTTTGTCCAACCCATTCAGGACTTGGGTTTCCATAGAAATGACAAGAGAGCACGTACTGGTGGGGGCACAAACCTTCTTCTTGCCATTTCTATGGAAACCGACCCATTCCAAGCGGGTCAGTCTAGACATTTTGTTAGGTCTTGGCATGAAGGAGTTGCAAGGTTGACTAACGTTTGCCAAGCCCAGAATTTGGGAGCAGGTGAGGGCGGGGTGGGGTGTGTGTGTCATTTAGTCTATTTACACCTGAACTCATCAGGTACTGCCCACACACTTCCAATCACCGTTGGAGTCTTATGCCAGTGTGGTGCAGTGGTTAGAGTGTTGGGCTAGGACCTGGGACAAACCAGGGTTCAAATCCCTCCACTGAGCCACGAAGCTCACTTGATGATCGGGGGGGGGGGGTGTTTCAGTCCCTGCCTCTCAGTCTAACCTACCTCACAGAATTGATGTGGGGATTAAATGAGGAAGGGGGGAAGAATGGCAGATGAAGTGGATGGATTATCCTGAAAAGGGCTAAAATGACCGGAAGAACCAGAAATCAAGAAGACCAAACTTTTAATTAGGAATGGAGGGAAATTCTAATTTATCCTAAAAACCATTGTAAACAGCTAAAATCCACCTGGGTCTAAGGGTTGAGGCCCAGACTTACCAGCTCTAACGAAGAGGTTTAATATGCTGTAGACCGCTTTGAGATTTTTATTAAAAATACAAAGCGGTATAGAAATAAATAAATAAATAAATAATTGTTAGTAGGGTTGGAATAACACTTGTAGTTTAATGGTGAATGTTGGACATAAAGGAGATGTAAAAGATTTGGATTATCATAAAAGATGCAGGAGGAAATGATTAACAGTAGGACCCACAAAGGGGAGGAGGGAAGTCCAGCAGATGGATATGTGATTGTAAAACTTTAATCTGAAAAATCAAACAAATAAATTTATTTTTTTAATAAATAAAAAAAATGAGGAGGGGGAGAACCATGTATGCCACCTTGAGCTCCTGGAAGAAAAAAGTGGGATATACAGTAAATGCAATACCTGTAAATTAATAATAATAAGAATAATAATAATAATAAATGCGTCTCTCATTTCAACTGCACTGACCGCTTGGATCCACCCTCCCGCCTGCTTTTTTTGCAGCATAGAAACTGTAAACTTCTGGGGGCAGGGACCTTAGTTATGCTGCTTTTGAAAGAACCGTGAATATCGATCGCATAAATAAGGGGAAAATTTGGAGAGGCTTGATGGGGAAAGAGGGCTCAGATGTGATTGACAACAATTATTTGGACAAGCCACAGGGGGAGAAGGAAGGGGAATAACGGAGCCTGGGCTAAGTAGAAGCCTCACTTTCCTCCGGGCACCAGCCGCAGCGCTGCCTCCCTTCTTCTGCGGGACAGGATCTCGCAAGCGTCTTCTTCTAACCGCCGCGCAACTTGCGCGACGGCGGACTCCTCTACCTTCCTTTCAGAAAGGGAAAATGCTGATCTTCCAAAGGGCAGAAAAGGAGGCCAGCGTCGGCGTCCCCTGCTTTCGCCCGCCTCCCCCTCCGCTTGCAGCAGAAGCGCCTCGCTTACTAGAACGCGCCCCGCGGAGAGTTCCGCGCACAATGCGGAATCCGATTGTGAGCGGGCAGCTTCTGATTGGCTGGGGCGCGGGCGTTCCGCGGGGTGGGCGATCCTCACGATGACCCGATTTCTCGGTTTACGGACCGAGCTTGATCTGACCCGTGGCTCAGCCCCAGGAACTAGGATTTAACCCCTAATCCCAGAAAATGCGCAGTGAATCTTTCCTAGTGTGAATCCTCAAGATTGAAAGCAGGACCGTGGAGCCGAACCTTGGCAGTTTTGCCCTTCATGCATCTGCAATATACCAGGATGCTCTGCGCCAAGGGTGCTCTGACAATGACTACTAACCATGACTGATGGAGACTAATTTCTACTTCGACAGAAGCAGCAACGCTTCTGAGTGCCAGTGGCTGGAAGCCCCAGTTGTCCTCCCTGGAGAAGGATTGGACCTGGGACGTTCTGCTTGCAAGGCAGACACCCTGAGCTATGGCCCTTGCCCTCACACACTGCACAAGCACATTTACAATTACCTGGCTGGGTGTCTTTGCACATTTTTGGTTTTGTGAGAAACAAGGTGCATTAGTAGCTCTCTGTGTGCATGCCCTGGCTGGTGTTTTATGGGTGCAATAGAATTGACAGATTAGAAAGCAGTGACACCCCCCCCAAAAAAAAGAGGAATAAAAAGGTAAAGGGACCCCTGACCATTAGGTCCAATCGTGGCCAACTCTGGGGTTGTGGCGCTCATCTCGCTTTATTGGCTGAGGGAGCCGGTGTACAGCTTCCGGGTCATGTGGCCAGCATGACTAAGCCGCTTCTAGCAAACCAAAGCAGTGCACGGAAATGCTGTTTACCTTCCCGCTGGAGTGGTACCTATTTATCTACTTGCACTTTGACGTGCTTTTGAACTGCTAGGTTGGCAGGAGCAGGGACGGAGCAACGGGAGCTCACCCCGTCGCGGGGATTTGAACCGCCGACCTTCTAATCGGCAAGTCCTAGGCTCTGTGGTTTAACCCACAGCGCCACCCGCGTCCCACAAAAGAGGAATGCCTCCTGGTATGAACAGGAAAAGACAGAAGTTGGTCCCCATACACAAATGCAAGCGTGTGCAGGTTTGGTCTGCCGTACTCCCATCTAATTTCAAGGCATGGATGAACAGGCAAATGATGCTCAAATGTGGGCAAGCCCTGAATCAACCTTCCCAAGCAGATGGGCTGGCTGAGGATGGAGGGAACTGCAGTGCAAAACACCCAGAAAGCACTATCTAAATAAAAAGAGCCAAGAGACTGAACTATAAACTGGAAAGTCCCCAGTTTGCCAGGCACCTTTGCTGCAAACTCACTAGGAGTCCTTAGTTGAGCCTCAGTCTTCCCATCTACATTATGGGGCTAATAATAATACCGGTCTGTCATACAGGGCCGTGCTAGGGGCCACATGATAATGTAGGCTAAATTGTTAAAGGGGTAAATGGCCCTTGGCACTGTGGTCTAAACCTCTGTGCTGCTTGGACTTGCCGATCAGAAGGTCGGCAGTTCGAGGCCCCGCAACGGGGTGAGCTCCCGTTGTTCAGTCCCTGCTCCTGCCCACCTAGCAGTTCGAAAGCACGTCAAAGTGCAAGTAGATAAATAGGTACCGCTCCAGCGGGAAGGTAAACGGCGTTTCCTTGCGCTGCTCTGGTTTCGCCAGAAGCGGCTTAGTCATGCTGGCCACATGATCCAGAAAAACTGTTTGCGGATAAACGCCGGATCCCTCGGCCTGTAAAGCGAGATGAGCGCCGCAACCCCAGAGTCGTTCGCGACTGGACTTAACTGTCAGGGGTCCCTTTAACTTTACCTTTATTAGGATGAGAGTCAGGGTCGTATAAAAGATTGTCTCTCTATTCTTGCAATTTACATTTTATTTTGCAATTACAGTGTCTAAGAAGAGCCTTCCCCCCTGCTATTCTGCATATAGTTGCAGTGCACTGTCTATCTAGGGTGTGTGTGTGTGTGTGTGTGTGTGTGTGTGTGTGTGCACGCGCAAACAACAGTCCTTTGTGCCACAACTTCTATGGATCCTATTCTCCATTGTTTGCCGGCATTGGACCAAACAGTCAATGGACTTGTCGGGAAAGGAAATGATGCGGTCAAGTGTCTCTTTATGTTTCTCACTTACAGAAAACATTTGCTTGGGCCACAGAAAAGGGCTTCTCTTTGCTTTCCATCTCAAACAGTACAGAACTGTCAGGCTTTGCTGGGAAGTGAAGTGACTTCATTGCTTCAGCACTCCTCCCGCGATGCTTCTCAGCGAAACCACCACCACTGTGAATGAGCAGTGTGTGTGTGTGTGTGTGTGTGTGTGTGTGTGTGTGTGTGAATGAAGCATCTGAATCCAAAAGGGCTGGGAGTGGGTTGCCTTGCCTTTTGATGCAAACAGAGGAAACTGAACGCTGGGAGATTCAGGACAGACGAAAAGAAGCAAATCTTCTGTTTTGGTCGCCTCGCCTCAAACAGGGTACGATATTTTGTAATTACCGTATTTTTTGCTCTATAAGACTCACTTTTTCCCTCCTAAAAAGTAAGGGGAAATGTGTGTGCGTCTTATGGAGCGAATGCAGGCTGCGCAGCTATCCCAGAAGCCAGAACAGCAAGAGGGATTGCTGCTTTCACTGCCCAGCTGTTCTGGCTTCCTGGCTTCTGAGATTCAGAATATTTTTTTTCTTGTTTTCCTCCTCCAAAAACTAGGTGCGTCTTGTGGTCTGGTGCATCTTATAGAGCGAAAAATACGGTAGCTGATTTTCAGTGACTGCCCGAAGCACATCTAATTGGTATGTGGATGCCACAAAGAATGGGAAAAAGAGAAGCCGCTCCAAATCCACATCAAACCTCCGTGTGGATGAGCCTTATTGTTGTGAAGATATGCTTGGAAACGGGAGGACAGTGAAGCCTCAGAGGTCCGAGAGGTTAGGGAATCAGAGGCTGTGCAGAGAATTTTAACGTTGCCTGGGCTTTCCACAGCTCTGCATTTACATTCCTTCTGTTCCTATTACAACAGCCCTGTAAGTCAGGTCAGTATTATTGTACCCATTTTGCAGATGCTGCAGTAAAGGCGAAGAGATTGAGGTTCCCGCAAGACCATGGGGACTGCAGTTCTTATGACCGGTGAGAGTTCCTATTCAGTTCCGTTCAATGGGACTGGGTTGGAGGCAGGAGAAATTGTCTCCCTTTATCCCGTCAGAGACTGGGTGCCAACATCTGCAGGCTTTTGCTTGCAGTCAATTCCCGCACGGATAGCTTTCCCTTTGCAGGTTCTGCTTCATTCTAATACTTTACCCATAGCCCAGTGTTTTCATTTCAGCTCCTGGCCACAGTTGCTTCTGTTCCCTCCAGCTTGCAGAGAGCCATTTCAGATGGTGTCTTATTTTTCCGCTTGGTACTGAAGCTCTCTCACTGTTCCAGCTGGCTTGTTCCCTTGTTAATGGGCACAGTTGTTCCCAGTACCCACAATGGAGGATGCTTGGCTTCCTTTCTAGAACTGAATTGCTGCACAGTGCCTTAGTGGCTCCAGTCTAGCATAGCTAGTGGTGGCGGGGTAACACAACTGAGAAAGGACTCTCTGCTTTTCATACAACTCCGCTGCAGCCACTGATATTGCAGAAGAGGCAAGTTGCTTACACAATGAAACTGGGAGGTGGCTTGCCTCTTCAGCAGTTGTTGGGAGCTCAAAAGAAAAGTGAAGGTTCACCAGCATTTCCTCCTATTATTTTCACCACAACCTTGGGGTCCGCGTGCCTCAACCAGTTTGATGTGCGGAACTGGAACTGTTACATGTGCCACATAATATTCGCTCCACATCTTTAAGAAACTGCATTTTTTTTAGTTACAAAAAACAGAGACATCACCTTGCCAACAAAGGTCTGTATAGTTAAAGCTATGGTTTTCCCAGTAGTGATGTATGGAAGTGAGAGCTGGATCATAAAGAAGGCTAATCGCCGAAGAAGTGATGTTTTTGAATTCTGGTGCTGGAGGAGACTCTTGAGAGTCCCGTGGACTGCAAGAAGATCAAACCGATCCATTCTGAAGGAAATCAGCCCTGAGTGCTCACTGGAAGGACAGATCCTGAAGCTGAGGCTCCAATACATTGGCCACCTCATGAGAAGAGAAGACTCCCTGGAAAAGACCCTGATGCTGGGAAAGATGGAGGGCACAAGGAAAAGGGGACGACAGAGGACGAGATGGTTAGATAGTCTTCTCGAAGCTACCAGCAAGAGTTTGACCAAACTGTGGGAGGCAGTGGAAGACAGGAGTGCTCTGGTCCATGGGGTCACGAAGAGTCGGACACGACTAAATGACTAAACAACAACAGGTAGCCGTGTTGGTCTGCCGTAGTCAAAACAAAATAAAAAAATTCCTTCCAGTAGCACCTTAGAGACCAACTAAGTTTGTTATTGGTATGTGTGCATGCACACAAAAGCTCAAACCAATAACAAACTTAGTTGGTCTCTAAGGTGCTACTGGAAAGATTTTTTTCATTTTTTTTTAGTTTACCATAACCCACACTTTGGAACTCCCTGCCTATTGACATCAGGCACGTTCCTTGGCTGTACTCATTTCAGTACCTGCTAAAATCATTATTGCAGAACATTGATGTGTGTTTTAATCTTTTTTAAAATTTACCACTGATCTTACTTTTCTGAATGTTTTAAAATAGTCATTTTTAACTGTTTTTACTGATATTGTGTTTGTCTTATTCTTTTTTGCAAAACATTTTGCCTTTTTTTTCCAAGCAAACAGTGTAAGCATACTGAGAAATAAAATAATTAAATAAAATCTCTGGGGACCTGGATTGCGGTTTAGCAGCCACTGATTTAGGAGCTACGCAGGTGTAAAGAAGAAAAGGATCAGGATTAGCATGGTAGATTCATACTCCCTCATCCTGTCAAAAGACAGAAGATGTGTTTAAAAAATGATTAGGTTTGGGGCTTCTTATGTAGAAGGATTAAGCCTTGAGTCACTTGGGCTAAATATGGAGCTGTCAAAAAGTTTTATTCCTTTTTTGAAGGCATCTTCCCTCAAATACAAGTCTGCGGTTTGACATAATGCAGGGAGGAAGATTTGCAAGGGAGAATCACTGCATAGGAGCTGAATGTCAAGCCTTCTATTGCCTGCTGGTACTCTTCTGCAAATAAAACAGCTTTTGCACATTTCCCAAAAGCTGTGGGGAAACTGTAGGGAGAGGAAAACATGCTATGGTGGCAGGGAAAATAATTGCGGGAGCAAGAAGGGGTGATCAGGAGATTTGTGCCACAGAGACAGATTTGCTTGCCAAAATCTTATATGGAGGTTTTCTTATCTTCAGTGTCCTGTGGCACAGTTGGTCAGTGAGCCAGTCTGTTAAGGTGGGTGGTTTGAGCCCACCCAGAGAGACAGCTGTGGGCAGGATTCCTGGATGGCAGGGGGTTGGACTAGATGACCCTTTGCACTTCTTCATGAGGACCTGGGTCTTATGCAATGTTGTTGTTGTTTTGTTGTTTAGTCATGTCTGACTCTTCATGACCCCATGGACCAGAGCACGCCAGGCACTCCTGTCTTCCACTGCCTCTCGCAGTTTGGTCAAATTCATGCTGGTAGCTTCGAGAACACTGTCCAACCATCTCGTCCTCTGTCGTCCTCTTCTCCTGTGCCCTCCATCTTTCCCAACATCAGGGTCTTTTCCAGGGAGTCTTCTCTTCTCATGAGGTGGCCAAAGCATTGGAGCCTCAGCTTCAGGATCTGTCCTTCCAGTGAGCACTCAGGGCTGATTTCCTTCAGAATGGATAGGTTTGATCTTCTTGCAGTCCATGGGACTCTCAAGAGTCTCCTCCAGCACCATAATTCAAAAGCATCAATTCTTCAGCGATCAGCTTTCTTTATGGTCCAGCTCTCAGTTCCATACATCACGACTGGGAAAACCATAGCTTTAACTATATGGACCTTTGTCAGCAAGGTGATGTCGCTGCTTTTTAAGATGCTGTCTAGGTTTGTCATTGCTTTTCTCCCAAGAAGCAGGCGTCTTTTAATTTCGTGACTGATGTCACCATCTGCAGTGATCATGCAGCCCAAGAAAGTAAAATCTCTCACTGCCTCCATTTCTTCCCCTTCTGTTTGGCAGGAGGTGATGGGCCCAGTGGCCATGATCTTCATTTTTTTGATGTTGAGCTTCAGACCATATTTTGCACTCTCCTCTCTCACCCTCATTAAAAGGCTCTTTAATTCCTCCTCACTTTCTGCCATCAAGGTTGTGTCATCTGCATATCTGAGGTTGTTGATATTTCTTCCGGCAATCTTAATTCCGGCTTGGGATTCATCCAGCCCAGCCTTTCGCATGATGAATTCTGCATATAAGTTATGCAATACTAAGGTCAATTAAAAAGTCAATTAAAACAAGCTGTAAATAAGTGAACCTTCAGCATGTGACAAAACCTTACATGGTGAAGGTGCTAGACATACTTTTTGTGAGAAAGTAATTTTCCTAAAAGCTGTCAGTTCAACACACACACACACACACACACACACACGGGGAGGGGGTGTTAAAAAAGAGGAGCAGATGAAAGTCCTTAGACCTCCATAGCTGAGCCAGCTCAATGCATGTGTTTTCATCTTGTTTTCATATTAATAAACACGGGAGGGCATCATATTTCACAGGAACATGGCACTGGAATTTCAGGGCCAAGTAAGTGAAGATAGGGAGTGGGGGGAAATATTAACATCACATTGTTAGGACAAATTACATGGATTAAAAAACCCAAACATGGCATTGCAGAGGGTTGGACTAGGGGACCCTTTGGTCCATTCCAACTCTAAGAAGTAGAAGAAGAGTTTGGATTTGATATCCCGCTTTATCACTACCCGAAGGAGTCTCAAAGCGGCTAACAATCTCCTTTCCCTTCCTCCCTCACAACAAACACTCTGTGAGGTGAGTGGGGCTGAGAGACTTCAGAGAAGTGTGACTAGCCCAAGGTCACCCAGCAGCTGCATGTGGAGGAGCGGGGAAGCGAACCTGGTTCACCAGATTACGAGTCCACCGCACTACACCACACTGGCTCTCTAAGATTCTACGATTCTATGAAATAGCTGCCTGCTCCCGATATCAGAAAACACAGTGCCTGGAACAGCAGTTATTGAATGCCTGGGGGGGGGGGTTGGGAGTGGGGGGACGACAACAGGGAAATAACCACAGGCCATCTCAAATGCCCAGCCTACATGTAAAATCCCCATGTAGGTCTGTTTTGGCCTGTGGCTTAAGTGGGTGCATAAAGCTTCAAGGTTTAGTTTATTTTTTGGCCAAGTGTCAGAAAGGATAGACACAAATGAGTAGTAGGCAATTGTGGGCATGGGGTCTGCCCACAATATTAATAATTATTGTTCTTAATTATTAATTTATTGATTTAATGGAATAAATCAATTTCCAGATGATCTGGGTGTAATTCATGGGGGTCACTGATGTGGGAATTGAGCCCTTTTGGAGTGGGATCCATTGGGAAATCACTTGGAGGTAAATTGAATGAAGAGAAACTGGTCTAGGGTGTGGCAATAATAATAATAATAATACCCATGGACTGCAAGGAGATAAAACCTCTCCATTCTGAAGGAAATCAGCCCTGAGTGCTCACTGGAAGGACAGATCCTGAAGCTGAGGTTCCAATACTTTGGCCACTTCATGAGAAGAGAAGACTCCCTGGAAAAGACCTTGATTTTGGGAAAGATGGAGGGCACAAGGAGAAGGGGACGACAGAGGATGAGATGGTGGGACAGTCTTCTCGAAGCTACCAGCATGAGTTTGACCAAACTGCGGGAGGCAGTGGAAGACAGGAGGGCCTGGCGTGCTCTGATCCATGGGGTCACTAAGAGCTGGACATGACTAAAAGATGAAACAACAACAACAACAACAACAACAACAACATATTTTTTTATTTATACTATGCCCATCTGGCTTGGTTTCCCCAGCCACTCTGGGCGGCTTCCAGCAGAATATTAAAATACAATGATTCATCAAATATTAAAAGCTTCCCTAAACAGGGCTGCTTTCAGATGGCCAGGAAAAGGACATCTGGACCACCTGGGAGGAAGCCAGGGGGTGCCACCCACCGTAGATGGTTGGAGGAAGAAAAAGTTGGGAAAGCACTGCTGGAGTCATGTGTGCTGCCCAGACTGGCTAGCTGTGAGGACAGGAGGGCAAGGCGAGTTATTTGCTTTTCTGAATCACCTGAGATAAATCCCTCGGCCCAGTATACCTGAAGGAGCATCTCCACCCCCATCGTTCTGCCCGGACACTGAGGTCCAGCTCCAAGGGCCTTCTGGCAGTTCCCTCATTGTGAGAAGGAGAAGGATACATTGCCCCAGTCCCAAAGATCTGGCCCGGCTCTGGCCTTGATGAGGGAGCCTGTTGTGTGCTGTGATAGGAATTTTATGGTCTTAGATATATGGTAATGTTCATAAGCGTACCAACCAAGCACGTACATGGAACAGCACAGGAAGACCGACCTGGAACCATTTTGATTCCTAAACTGAGCAAATGTTTCCTCTGCAAGGTCAAAGTGGGAAACCTCCCCATTGTCTCTTTCCTCACAAATCCTGTCTTAAGGGCACATTTAAGATATGAATAGGGTGTGAGCCTGTGACATGGCCCAGGAACTAAGTATCACTACAAAAGACTGGCCAGGCTACCCAGGCGATCCAATCAAGTAACCTGCCAGACAGGAGATAAACAACATTCAAATTTCTGTTTTAAGACCGCCTTTTTTGTGAGGTAGGTATGATGTATCTGAGGGGTGGTCTTAGGTTACACCCCTTCTGTGATGCATGTATGATGTTTCTGGGGGTGGACTCCAGGGTGGGCAATTTAAAATGTCTATATAAGGGCTGACACACCTTTGTTCTGGGTCCTCCTCCTTTTCTGCGTGTGAGGGGAGCACCTTGTTGCAACAGATCAATAAAGATTAAGCTTACTAGCTGCTTTGCTTCTCAATATTCTCTGGTTGGCCTCTGTTTTTCTCTCCTACCAATAGGGAACCTATGTAAGGACTCTATATGGGCTCTTGGATACCCCATAAGGGAAAAGGACAATTTTTGTTTACAACAGTGCACCCCTTGGAAACTTGCACCCGGGGCCACGACCCCCCCTGCCCCCCCCATGCTACACAACTGCTGGTGGTGATGGACTGAAATGCAGTTCAAGGAAGATTCCCATGGGGTGGGCTGGAAGAAGCACAGGCTGGTTAGCAATGAGTCACTTTGCCATTAGCACTTGGAGAGACAGAAGTCTCCTTGGGAGTGTGCTCCTTCCCCCTGGTGCAGCTTCGCAGTTTACGCTCAGTCTCTCTCATTCCGCTTCGTGTTTTTGGAGCAGATTATCTGCTCCGATAATGTCTCCTTGGCCGTCTGTGTTCCCAACTGCCCCTTGGTGGGTTCTTGATGTTCCAGTAAGATTCCACGACTGTCTCAATTCATCAGCTTCATAGAGGTGTGGTGTTGCTGGAAGGGGAGAGGGATTTGTGACCTAATGTTCACTAGAATGACATATATATATGTGGGAATGTTCAGGGATGCAGGAGAGGATATATTGTCTGATTATATCCTTATCCAACTTGTGTTAACAAGTTCCCCAATATCAGCAGAGTAAAACATTCCCCTTTATTTTAAGTTTGCAACGGCAGCGTTTGCTCAGGTTCGCTAAAACCTCTATAATAACTACTCTGGTAATTTCCCCTTATTCCCTCATAAAATAGAAGAGACGACACAGTCTTTTACAAAAGTATAAAAAGAGTTTACTTATATTCTGTTCACAATCAGATCCGAGAAGGCAGACTTAAGCTTAATGAAGTAATATACATTTGGAATCTATCTTATAAGAATATAGTCCCTTTCTCCTCTCTTGGCTGGGAGCCAAGAGTGCATCTTTCACTCAGTAGATGTTGCTCCTTCGATGCATGTGGTGAAAGAGAGAAGGAAGAGAGATGGAAGAGAGAGATGGCTGCCCTGCCCTGTGCTTTTATCATTACCTGCACAGGTGAGGCCATACCCACCTCTAATCACATGTAGAGGAAGTCTGTCCCAGCCCAGAGGGAAACAGGAAGTTTACCTGCTGGCTGGACAAACATCCCTTCCCATGTCTAAACATGTTCACTCTAGGAATGTTGTACTTGACTGCTCCCATCAGACCCAGCCAGCTCTGCTTAGCAAAGGCTCATGATACATATAACTTTTATTTTGCAATTTGCTGATTTGCTGCAATGGCTGCCCAAACCACATCTAATCAAGGACTGCATAGCTCTCAAGTGATGCTTGAGTTGGAGTTTTGTTTGATTGGTGTGTGTTTTTTTAGACAGAGGTTTAAAAAGACTTTTTCTTTCAGAGGGGAAATTGATCTCGCTCAGTCAGTCTCAAACAGGACTGAATGGCTATTATTTTTGAAGTGCTTTTTGCTTTCCCTTACCCAGGTGTTGGTTCACGAGGGCCTATAGTCTAGCTGCACGGGTGGTGCTGTGGGTTAAACCACAGAGCCTAGGACTTGCCGATCAGCAGGTCGGCGGTTCGAATCCTCACGATGGGGTGAGCTCCCGTTGCTCGGTCCCTGCTCCTGCCAACCTAGCAGTTCAAAAGCACGTCAAAGTGCAAGTAGATAAATAGGTACCACTCCGGCGGGAAGGTAAACAGCATTTCCGTGCGCTGCTCTGGTTTGCCAGAAGCGGCTTAGTCATGCTGGCCACATGACCTAGAAGCTGTACGCCGGCTCCCTCGGCCAATAAAGCGAGATGAGCGCCGCAACCCCAGAGTCAGCCACGACTGGACCTAATGGTCAGGGGTCCCTCTACCCCCTATAGTCTAGCTGAGCTTCCCAGATGTCTCCAACATTTTTTTTTTTAATGACCTCATGCTGGCACTGTTTGCCCATCTGGTCTCATATCCTCTGAAATAAAGTCTGGGCACTGGTGCGGTCTTCCTGTTGGCCTTTTGAAATTATGTTTTCAAGAGTCTACAACTTGTTCTCTGCATCTGAATTTCCAACCTGAATTCCAGAGCTGCCTGTTCTTGTTTCCAAACTACATGGAATTATTTAAACATAGACTCAGGGGGGACACTAGACGTTATCTAGTTGCCTTGCTCTTCAGTACAGTGGTACCTCGGGATAAGAACTTAATTCATTCTGGAGGCCTGTTCTTAACCTCAAACTGTTCTTAACCCGAGGTACCACTTTAGCTAATGGGGCCTCCCGCTGCCACCAGAGCACGATTTCTGTTCTCATCCTGAAGCAAAGTTCTTAACCTGAGGTACTATTTCTGGGTGAGTCTGTAACCTGAAGCGTCTGTAACCTGAAGCATCTGTAACCCGAGGTACCACTGTACAGTGGTACCTCGGGTTAAGTACTTAATTCGTTCCGGAGGTCCGTTCTTAACCTGAAACTGTTCTTAACCTGAAGCACCACTTTAGCTAATGGGGCCTCCTGTTGCCCCCATGCCACTGGAGCACGATTTCTGTTCTCATCCTGAAGCAAAGTTCTTAACCCGAGGTAATATTTCTGGGTTAATGGAGTCTGTAACCTGAAGCATATGTAACCTGAAGCGTATGTAACCTGAGGTACCACTGTACAGGGTTTCCAGGGCCAGAGTCTTGCAACTGCAGCATCCCCTAGTAGATGGCCAAGCAGCTTCCACTTCAAACATCTAGCCAAGGAGAGCCTATTGCCTCCTGAGGCATCCTGTCCCACAGCCAAACAGTCCTTACAGCTGGGATGTTTCTTCCAATGGCTGCCCAAATCTTGCCCCTTGGGCCTTTTCCTCCCCTCTGGAGAATGAGCCTGCTCCATCTTCTGCATGATATTTGAAGGCCCGGACCATGCCCCATAGGGACGCGGGTGGTGCTGTGGGTTAAACCACACAGCCTAGGACTTGCCGATCAGAAGGTCGGCGGTTCGAATCCCCGCAACGGGGTGAGCTCCCGTTCCTCGGTCCCTGCTCCTGCCAACCTAGCAGTTCAAAAGCACATCAAAGTGCAAGTAGATAAATAGGTACCGCTCCAGCGGGAAGGTAAGCGGCGTTTCCGTGCACTGCTCTCGTTCGCCGGAAGCGGCTTAGTCATGCTGGCCACATGACCCGGAAGCTGTACACCGGCTCCCTTGGCCAGTAATGCGAGATGAGTGCTGCAACCCCAGAGTCGGCCACGACTGGACCTAATGGTCAGGGGTCCCTTTACCCTTTACCTTTACCATGCCCCATGCTCCTCCACTTAATCTTCTGCTCCACATCTCAAACACATCCATACCAAATGCTAATCTTGGAAACTGTTGCTACTGAAACTTTATTCCGCCATCCTAGTTGTCCTGCATTGAACATGCTTTGTCGGTGCCATAAAAACATAAGAGCCTGGCTGCTGGATCAGGCCAAAGGTCAGAATCCTGTTCTCCCAGTGGCCAAACAGATGCCCTAATAGGAAACCTGCAAGCAGGATTTGAACACAAGAGGCCTCTTCCCTCCTGCAGTTTCCATCAACTGGTATTATTGCCTCTGGTCATAGAAGCAGAGCAGAGCAATCCTGGCTAGTAGCCATCGATAGCCCTCTCCTCCACGAATTTGTCCAATCCTCTTTTGAAGCTATCCCAGTTGGTGGCCATCACTGCTTCCTGTGCATTCCAGAGTTTAACTATATCCTTCATGCTGATGCTTCTGGGACCCACTGTTATTCCAGATTGTCCCTATTATTATTATTATTATTATTATTATTATTATTATTATTACTACTACTAGTAGTGCTACTTTTCTGAGCACAATTCAAAGTGTTGGTGCTGACCTTGAAAGCCCTAAACGGCCTCGGTCCAGTATACCTGAAGGAATGTCTCCACCTCCATCGTTCTGCCCAGACACTGAGGTCCAGCTCTGAGGGCCTTCTGGCGGTTCCCTCGCTGCGAGAAGCCAAGTTACAGGGAACCAGGCAGAGGGCCTTCTCGGTAGTGGCACCTGCCCTGCGGAACGCCCTCCCACCAGATGTCAAAGAGAAGAAAAACTACCAAACTTTTAGAAGACATCTTAAGGCAGCCCTGTTTAGGGAAGCTTTTAATGTTTAATAGGTTATTGTATTTTAGTGTTTTGTTGGAAGCCGTCCAGAGTGGCTGGGGAAATTATTATTATTATTATTATTATTATTATTATTATTATTATTATTATTTCTCTCCTTTGCAGAGAGTACCGTGGCACTTGTGGGCTGGCCCAGGCATTTTGCCGGTTCCCAGAGGAACTGTGGGGGAGCAAAGGAAGCACAGGTAGTTGCCTAGCAAAGGATGCATCCCACCAGCCTCCCAGATGTATTTTGAGAGGGCATCCTCCGGTTGCTTAGCAACCACAGGCAGCATGCTAGACAGCCACACGCCCTCCAGGCAAAGGAGCAGGGTGTGTGTGTGTGTGTGTGTGTGTGTGTGTGAAGGATGGGGGGCAGAAGGTGATATGGTCAGATTTTGGGGCGGGGGCTGGGGTAGGCAGGAGCAGACAAGTATAGGTTGGGGAAGAGGAAATCCTCATTCCCAATAAGAGGGTCTCATCTATGTCATGTAGATGTATCCCAGTGAGAGAGTTTCATATACTGTAATTATTCCCTACCAAACACTTACTGGGACAATTGCATGACATTTAGTGCTTGGGTACATTTCGTTCATTTTGGGAAAAGCAGCCGCAAATGTAATTCCGCCCCCTCCCCTCCCAGTTATAAGGGAAGGGGAAACTTGAGGCTCCCTGAGTAGCTTACTGAAGGCTCTGGGGCGGCGGGGGCGCGGGGGGGGGGGAGAGAAGTACATTTTTTTAAACGCACGGTAAATTTGGGAACAGACCCAACTCCTGTTTTCTGGCTCTAACGCACCCTTTTCAAGGAAAGCAGCCTTCACCCAAAAAAAGAGTGCTGTGTTATATTTAGCTCCCAAGGATTTATGTAACATCTCTGACGCACACTGCTTTAAAATTTACAAGCTGTGCTTGCCCTGTTCTCTACCCAGGCCTCAAATGCGCAACCTCAAATTTGCTTTGATCAGCCTGACGGCCACAGAGCGCTTTGACTATCAAGACTCTTCCAACAATTACCCCACTATTCTCTCTGGATTTCAAATTCATGCATCCCTTTTTTCAAGGGGAAAAGAAGAAGAAGGTCTTACATACTTGGGCTTTTAAAAGCAGAAACCTTGCAAGCTCTGCTGAGCTACTGGCTGAACATTCTCTGATGTCAGGGTGGAAAACATTCTTAACAGCTGAGGAACTATCACTGGGCACTGAGAAACCACGGATGGGTTCAGTTTGGCAAGATGAATGTAGAACATCAGGAGTTGCCTTATTCCGGGTCAGACCATCCATCCACCTCGCCCAACACTGTTGACACGGACAGGCAGCAGCTGTCCAGGATTTCAGACAGGAGTCTTGTCCAGCCTGTGATAGGAATTTTGAGGTCTTAGATATATGGTAATGTTCATAAGTGTACCAACCAAGCACGTACATAGATCAGCACAGGAAGACCGACCTGAAACCATTTTGATTCCCAAACTGACCAAATGTTTTCTCTGCAAGGTCAGGAAAATGGAAAAGCCTCCCCATTGTCTTTTCCTTCACAAATCCTGTCTTAAGGGTATGTCTGTGTTTGAATAGGGTGTGAGCCTGTGACCTGGCTCAGGAACTAAGACGCACCAGACCACAAGACGCACCTAGTTTTTGGAGGAGGAAAACAAGAAAAAAAATATTCTGAATCTCAGAAGCCAGAACGGCAAAAGGGATCGCTGCGCAGCGAAAGCAGCAATCCCTCTTGCTGTTCTGGCTTCTGGAATAGCTGCGCAGCCTGCATATGCTCCATAAGACGCACACACATTTCCCCTTACTTTTTAGGAGGGAAAAAGTGAGTCTTATAGAGTAAAAAATACAGTATTTATCATTACAAAAGACTGGCCAGGCTCCCAGGCAATCCAGTCTAGTAAGCAGGGTATCCAATCAAGTAACCTGCCAGACAGGAGATAAAACAACGGACAGGAGAAAAACAACATTCAAATTTCTGTTTTAGACCGCCTTTTCTGTGATGTAGGTATGATGTATCTGAGGGGTGGTCTTAGGTTACACCCCTTCTGTGATGTATGTATGATGTTTCTGGGGGTGGTCTTGATCTACAGGGTGGCAATTTTAAAAGTCTTTATAAGGCCTTGCCCGCCATTGTTCTGGGTTCCTCCTCCTTTCCTGCGTATGAGGGGAGCACCCTGTTGCAACAGATCAATAAAGATCAGGCTTACTCGCTGCTTTGCTTCTCAATATTCTCTGGCTGGCCTCTGTTATTTTCTCCTACCAATAGGGAACCTATGTAAGGACTCTATATGGGCTCTTGGATACCCCATAAGGGAAAAGGGCAATTTTTGTTTACAACAAGCCTTACCTGGAGATGCCACGGGGGGTTGAACCTGGGACCTTCTGCATGCAAATCAGGTGTTCTGCCGCTGAGCTAGGGCCATTCCTCTACCTGAAACCACCCTACCAGGCCTTGCATGCTCAGTTGGGAGAGAAACCTAGTGTTAATTTCAGCAGCATGTGGGACATCCTAGGGACAAAAAAACCAGCACGGGAAAGTGTTCTAGGGCAGAGGTTTTCAACCTTTTTGAGTCCACAGCTCCCTTGACCAACTATATTCTTTCTGTGGCAGCCCTGTGGGGCTCAGGAGCCCAGCTATTTCACTCCTTACCAGCAACATGAAGACCAGTTTACTAGATAGCACTGCGATTCTTATTGTAACCAACAAATTACACTAGTAGGACTGCAAGAAGTTTTGTAAGGAGGAATATATGAAGTGCTACAAAGTAGATAAAAACAGAGATATTGGTTATGAGTTTTAAATGTAACAGGGGAAATAAGAAATGTATACTAAGAGATTAGATTGGAAAATTTTCAAACAGGACTGATGGAAGTCAAAAAAATTGAATAAGATGTAAAAATATGTTTAATTACTGTTGAAAATGGTATGTTAAAAAAACTATATATATGGTTTTGCTAGCTTGATGCAGATTCACCCGTCTTGCTGGTGAGAAGGCGAGCAGGAAGGATCCATCTTTCACATGTGGTGGAGCTGTCCCCATATCCAAAAATTCCAGGGGCAAGCATTTGCTAGCATTTCAGTCCCATGAGCTGCTCTGATTCACCTGGACCCTGCCTGAGCATTTCACTAGAGTAGTAGCTGTGCCCCTCTATCAGAGGTAGGCAGTGCTGTGCCCTTCAGAAGTTGTGGGCTACAACTCCCATTACTCTTGACCATTGGCCATGCTTGCTTGGGTTTATGGGAGTTGTAGTACATCAAAGTTTGGAGGGTACCATGTTCACATAAGGCCGGTTTAAGTGATGCCAAGCTTTCTTTATTAACATGAAATGCAGCGAGCTCAGATGTCTGTAGTTAGTGGCTGGAATGATGTCAAGTCATTGTTGTTGTTTAGTCGTTTAGTCGTGTCCGGCTCTTCGTGGCCCCATGGACCAGAGCACGCCAGGCACTCCTTGTCTTCCACTGCCTCCCGCAGTTTGGTCAAACTCATGCTGGTAGCCTTGAGAACACTATCCAACCATCTCGTCCTCTGTTGTCCCCTTCTCCCAGTGCCCTCCATCTTTCCCAACATCAGGGTCTTTTCCAGGGAGTCTTCTCTTCTCATGAGGTGGCCAAAGTATTGGAGCCTCAGCTTCAGGATCTGTCCTTCCAGTGAGCACTCAGGGCTGATTTCCTTCAGAATGGAGAGGTTTGATCTTCTTGCAGTCCATGGAACTCTCAAGAGTCTCCTCCAGCACCGTAATTCAAAAGCATCAATTCTTCGGCGATCAGCCTTCTTTATGGTCCAGCTCTCACTTCCATGCATCACTACTGGGAAAACCATGGGCTTTAACTATACGAACCTTTGTTGGCAAGGTGATGTCTCTACTTTTTAAGATGCTGTCTAGGTTTGTTGATGTCAAGTCGTACCATTGCTTTAAAGAAAAAGGATGAGGGAGCTGTCTGGTCCCTAGGTGGGGCCCTGGGATGAGAGCCAAGTGGCAAAGGACCAGCGGACCCCCAGGAAGAGGGGGGTCCCCCACTAGGCCACAAAGTTCACTGGTGTGGCCTTAGGCCCCTCACTGCCTCTGAGCCTAAGCTACCTCACAGGGTTGCTGTGATAATGAAATGAGGAGGGAGAGAACCACGTCCATGGCCTTGTGCTCCTTGGGGATATAAATGCAGAAAAATAAAATCAAACAATCAATTAAAACCTATTTTAAAAGACGGGGGAGATAGAGAAATTAGGCCTGATTGGGAGACTCACTCATATTACAGGGAGACCATGTGGAATGACAACTATTGGGAGAGAAATGCACTCTCCATGTGCTCAGAGGTGCTCTTCTCTCTTGGTGTCTGGAAGGAAGCAGATAATGAAAAGCCTCCCACAAAGATGAACGGCTCTGTTCTGGAACCAAACCCTCCCCCCCCCCAATAAAACCCCAGTATGTTGTTTAGGAAAGCTCTCAAAAAGAAAAATGAAAAAAAGAATTTTTATTAAAGTCCAGCTGATATGAAAATATCCGCCCCAATTACTCATCATGCATGGCTGCTGCAGAACGTTTAATCTTCATTAGCTGGGTGGCTTTCCAAGACTTTGCTTGGCAGAAACCTCTGCGCTTCTATCAAGAGGGCCACTGAATCATTAGTCTGGAAGCAAGGAGAGCCTCTTTAGATGCAGGGGCAAGTGCCAGACAATTGGTACCCAACTGGAAAGGAGAGGGAGGAGAGGGCCCTCCTTGCTAAGGGGGCTGAGAACTGCAGCTGGGGGTGGGCAGGGGAACACGACCAAACGTTTCCATGGTTCTTCAGGGAAAGTTATGTGCTTTCAATGCATGCTGCAGATCTGCCTGCGGTGAGACCTCCAGGTATAAGGTAAAGGTAAAGGGACCCCTGACCATTAGGTCCAGTCGTGGCTGACTCTGGGGTTGCGGCGCTCATCTCGCTTTATTGGCCAAGGGAGCCGGCGTACAGCTTCCGGGTCATGTGGCCAGCATGACTAAGCCGCTTCTGGCGAACCAGAGCAGCGCACAGAAACATCGTTTATCTTCCTGCCGGAGTGGTACCTATTTATCTACTTGCACTTTGACATACTTTCGAACTGCTAGGTTGGCAGGAGCAGGGACCGAGCAACAGGAGCTCACCCCATCGTGGGGATTCGAACCGCCAACCTTCTGATTGGCAATCCTAGGCTCTGTGGTTTAACCCACAGCGCCAACCGCGTCCCTCCGGGTATAGGGTGGTGTATAAATTCAATAAATCATCACCACCACCATCATCATCATCCCTGAGCAATTAAAGAAAGCCATTGCTGCAAGCTTCTCAGTTCCTTCTTCTCTGGATTATATGGAACTTTCATTCTCTCTCTCTCTCAGAATGTAAGAGCTGGCTAGATCAGGCCAAAGGGGACCTATCTAGTCCAGCATTCTGTTCTCACAGTGGCCCACTAGATGCCTAATATGGAAAGCCTGCAAACAGAACACAGGAGCCCTCTGCCTTTCTGTGGCTTCCTCCAACTGGGATTCAAAAGCATTGCCTCCTCTGAAACGGGGAGAACGATACAGAAGATAAAGAAGAAGAAGAAGAAGAAGAAGAAGAAGAAGAAGAAGAAGAAGAAGAAGAAGAAGAAGAGGAGGAGGAGGAGGAGGAGTTTGGATTTGATATCCCGCTTTATCACTACCCAAAGGAATCTCAAAGTGGCTAACAATCTCCTTTCCCTTCCTCCCCCACAACAAACACTCTGTGAGGTGAGTGGGGCTGAGAGACTTCAGAGAAGTGTGACTAGCCCAAAGTCACCCAGCAGCTGCATGTGGAGGAGTGGGGAATTGAACCCAGTTGACCAGATTACGAGTCCACCGCTCTGAACCACTACACCACACTGGCAGTTCCCCTGTTCCAAGGAACTTACAGCGAGACCCCAACTTTGGCCCTCTGAGCCAAAGGCATGGGAGGCTTACTCCTAAGTAAGTGGGACCAGATCACTCTGCTCTCAGACCCTAGATGAAAACTTTCTGTTAAGTTGTGGGTGAACATATCAGACGACACAGCGATTCTTCAGACAGCTTTTGTTTATTCACAGGCCAGAACAGAACTGAAGGGTTAAGCCAACCTGCTTATATAGAGATTATATATACAAAGCAACAGTAACAACTTTCTGTAACTATCCAATCACTGAACGTCACTTTCAATTCCTTATTTGCATATGCGGCCCTGAGTGAAAACTATCTACAGTATCCCCCTGCTGGCCCAGGGTGAGAACCTCAGTACATAACACTTTCCAAACCTAGGAGGAGTGAAGAACTTGTCACTTGCTCCTGAACTCCCATCAACCCTGGCCAGTTCAGCCAATGATCTAGGTGGAATATTCCAGCAACATTTGGAGAGTACCAGCTTGTCCCCTCAGGCCTGACTGAATTTATTTTCACCGTTTTTGTAATCTCGAGTTGTCCCCTCTGCTCACACCATTTTGCCCTCACAGCAACCTTGAGATTTAGGCTCAGGAGAACCGGCCCAGGTGAGATTCGAGGCTGAGTTGGGATTTGTGTCTGTACATCTCCAGTCATAGGCCAGGCCAGCAGATGCTGGCTGTCCCTGTAAGCTCCTTGGGGCAGGGTTCTGCCGTATGTTATTCTTTGTATGGATGGGGTTGTAAGAAAGGTGTAAAAAATCGAGTCGAAATCACTAGGCAACATGAAGGAACTGCAAATTTTAATGACACAACTGCTAACAGGAAGGGATTTCTCCCCTCTCCTATTATTATTTTTTTATGTAAAGCAAAATTAAAACAGCTCCCTAAAGGTGAATGTAAGAAGAGTCCTGCAGGATCAGACCAACCAGATTCCTTTTGGAAGCCCACAAGCAAGACCTGAGTGCAAAAAGTGCTCTCCCCATTTACAGCTTCCAGAAACTGACATACTACCTCTGATCTTGGGGGTAGCATCCAGCCATCGCAGCTAGTAGCCACTGATCACTGCCTACCTGAATCTGTGCCATCCGAGTTGGTGGTCATCACTATATCCTGTGGCAGAGAGTTCCACAGTTCAACAATGCACTGTGTGAGGAAGTACTTTCTTTTACCTGCCCCCTGCTCTCCTAACATTCAGGGCAGACAAAAGGTGGAGGTAGAGACCATGCCGTTCAGGAGAGGGAATGGAAGAAGCCCTGCAGAAGACAATTCAAATGGAGAAGGTGGCAGAAGCTGCAACAGAGGCACAGGGTGGTGTGTGTGTGTGTTGCTCCTGCTCCTTTAATAGTAAAAGGTAAAGGGTAAAGGGACCCCTGACCATTAGGTCCAGTCATGGCCGACTCTGGGGTTGCGGCGCTCATCTCGCTTCATTGGCCGAGGGAGCCGGCGTACAGCTTCCGGGTCATGTGGCCAGCATGACTAAGCCGCTTCTGGCGAACCAGAGCAGCACACGGAAACGCCGTTCACCTTCCCGCTGGGAAGTAGTTTATCTACTTGAACTTTGACGTGCTTTTGAACTGCTATGTTGGCAGGAGCAGGGACCGAGCAACGGGAGCTCACCCTGTCAGGGGGATTCGAACCGCCAACCTGCTGATCGGCAAGTCCTTTAATAGTACACCTGCTGAAATTCCCTCTACTGCCAAACTATTAAAGGCACAGGAGCCTCCTGCCCTCTTTTACCTCCAGGCAGATCTGCAAACCTGGAAACAGCTATTATATTTGTGGGTGGGCACCTTAAAAAAAAAAAAAATTAGAATAACACCATTCCTGTGCCTTCAACCTGAGATTGACATGCAGAATCTTAGTTTTCCTTGCCAGTGAAAGGAAGAGAAATAATTTGCTAAACGCCTCTATTGCCATGCCGCTGTAAAGCACATGATGCGGGGAAGGGTGGCTGAACTAAGAAACGTGGCAACCAGGACACTTTGCAAACTGGGAGCACTGCGGAGATTTCTTTTTCTGGGTTCCCCCTTTGCTCCCTTGCAGACCCCCTACACCAGAGGAAGGCATAGGCTTCCCATAGGGCGTCAGTCAGATCAAGAATGGCAGATGAGTTTCCCAGAGTACATCTGTGTTATGTACTGAAGTTTTCACCCTGGGCAAGCAGGGGGATACTGTAGATAGTTTTCACTCAGGTCCACATATGCAAATAAGGGATTGAAAGTGACGTTCAGTGATTGGATAGTTACAGAAAGTGGTTGCAGTTGCGTTGTAGTGGAGCTCTATATAAGCAGGCTGACTGAACCCTTCAGTTCAGTTCTGTTCTGGCCTGTGAATAAACAAGAGCTGTCTGAAGAATCGCTGTGTCGTCTGATATGTTCACCCACAACTTAACAATCTGACTTGCCAATAAACAATCTTCTCCTGCAATGCACAGTCCTAGGAATGTTGCTATTACTCTAAGCCTGCATTTTGCAATGGAGCAATATTCAGGGAAGGGTCTTGGCTGAGTAGTAGAGCATCCATTTTTGCATACAGAAGGTCCTGGGTTCAGGCCCTGATATCGCCAGGTAGAGCCAGGAAAGGCTTTTGCCTCAAAACAAAGACAGAATATTGAGCTAAATGGATTTGCCATAAAGCAGTATCCTATAAACGGGGTGGCGCTGTGGGTTAAGCCACAGAGCCTAGGACTTGCTGATCAGAAGGTCAGCGGTTTGAATCCCTGCGACGGGGTGAGCTCCTGTTGCTCGGTCCCTGCTCCTGCCAACCTAGCAGTTTGAAAGCACATCAAGCGCAAGTAGATAACTAGGTACCACTCCGGCGGGGAAGGTAAAAGGCGTTTCCGTGCACTGCTCTGGTTCGCCAGAAGCGGCTTAGTCATGCTGGCCACATGACCCGGAAGCTGTACGCCGGCTCCCTCGGCCACTAAAGCAAGATGAGTGCCGCAACCCCAGAGTCGGCCACGACTGGACCTAATGGTCAGGGGTCCCTTTACCTTTTAGTATCCAATAATAATAATAATAATAATAATAATAATAATAATAATTTTTATTTATACCCCGCCCTCCCCAGCCAAGGCCGGTCTCAGGGCGGCTAACAAGCAATAATAAAAACAAGTTGAATGAACACAATTTAAAACAAGATTAAAATACAGTATGTCCTTACATTCCTAACATTGTAACCCAACAGACATACAGAGGAATGCTCAAATGCGGTTAGAAGGATGTATGGTGGTGCATTAAGGTAAAGGGACCCCTGACCATTAAGTCCAGTCGCTGACGCTTCTGGGGTTGCGGCGCTCACCGAGGGAGCCGGCGTTTGTCCACAGACAGCTTCCAGGTCATGTGGCCCATTGCTCGGTCCCTGCTCCTGCCAACCTAGCAGTTCGAAAGCACGTCAAAGTGCAAGTCGATAAATGGGTACCGCTCCGGCGGGAAGGTAAACGGCGTTTCCGTGCGCTGCTCTGGTTCGCCAGAAGCGGCTTAGTCCTGCTGGCCACATGACCCAGAAAAACTGTCTGCGGAAGCGGACAAACGCCAGCTCCCTTGGCCAGTACAGCAAGATGAGCGCCGCAACCGCAGACTTAACTGTCAGGGGTCCCTTTACTTTACCTTAAACAATACTGACAAAACTGCAGCTAAAAATAAGCTAGATGCTATTAGGTTCCTACACACACGTTACCATTGACATACTTCGAATTTCTATTGTTTGCATTTGCATTATTGCATCTGTTTATTCTTGGGGGATTTTTTTTAGCTGAAAGGCATTCTATAAAAAAACGCGAACGCAACGTAACAAGAGACAAGGAGTTGTTGATCGGGCTTCCCAGGAGACCTGAAACCTTGAGAGGGAGCGTTGGACTTGATGACCCTTTTGGCCGACTCTGGGGTTGCAGCGCTCATCTTGCTTTATTGGCCAAGGGAGCCGGCGTACAGCTTCCGGGTCATGTGGCCAGCATGACTAAGCCGCTTCTGGCGAACCAGAGCAGCACATGGAAACGCCGTTTACCTTCCCACCAGAGTAGTACCTATTTATCTACTTGCACTCTGGCATGCTTTCGAACTGCTAGGTTGACAGGAGCAGGGACCGCGTCGCGGGGATTCAAATCGCCGACCTTCTGATCGGCAAGCCCTAGGCTCTGTGGTTTAGACCAAAGCACCACCTGCGTCCCAAGGGGGTGCATTATTGGGCCACAAACCCCTCCCCAACACCTCTTTCTTTTTAGCCAGGTAGTGGTTGCATCAAAAAAGCAGCAGGTGTAGAGGTCTGCACCCCTGCAATTCAACCAGGTTGCAATGGTCTTCTAAACCCCCAAACCTTTGGCAGGACCCTCTGCAACATGCAATAGTTTCGTGGTAGAGTCGCAGGGAATCCTCAAGCTGGATAAACCTGGAGAACATTGCTGCACAGGACTGGAAGATCCTAGGGAGGCCATGATAGTGTGGTTAGAGCATTGGATGTCAAAGAGATAAACAACTACCTGACATTTAGAAAACATCTGAAGGCAGCTCTGTTTAGGGAAGTTTTAAATGTGTGACATTTTAATGTATTTTTAATCTTTGTTGGAAGCCGCCCAGAGTGGCTGGGGAAACCCAGCCAGATGGGCGGGGTACAAATAATAAATTGTTGTTGTTGTTGTTGTTGTTGTTGTTGTTGTTGTTGTTATTAGGCTATGCCCTTTGAGGCTCAGGTTCAAATCCCTGCTCAGCTACGACGCTTGAACTTGAGTCAGTCTCTGCCTCCCTCTCCCTGTCTAGCCTACCTCACAAGATTGTTATGAGATTCAAGGCGGGGAAGGGACAACAAACGCTGCTTTGATGCTACAACAGCAGCAAGAATACTTATTGCAAAGCACTGGAAGACACAAGACCTACCCACACTGGAAGAATGGCAGATGAAAATGATGGACTACATGGAATTGGCGGAAATGACTGGCAGAATCCGAGACCAGGGAGAAGAGTCGGTGGAAGAAGAGAAGATTGGAAGAAATTTAAAGACTATTTACAGAAATATTGCAAAATTAATGAATGTTAGAATGATGATGGATTGAAGTTAAGTGGTTTCTAGCTGTAATGGTATAAAAGAATATGGAAAAATTGGATTTTCAATAGGTCAAAACTTAATGCTATAATATATTAAGATTAAAGATTAAGATAAAATAAGGAGGGAAAGGAATTGCTGAACTAATAAATTGAACTGGAATACAAAAAAGGGAGGCATGAGGAGGTCCGGGAAACAAGTAAATGAAAGATAAGTGATGAAAAGATGGAATTGTTTTTAATTGTTGGTTTTTTTGTATTTTGTATTTTTCTTTTCTCTGTTTTTCTTTTTCTTATCAATGTAACCTTTTTTTGAAACCTTAATAAATATCATTTAAAAAAAAAAAAACGCTGCTTTGAGCGTCTTGAAGGAAAAGTGAAATACAGTGGTACCTCGGGTTACATACGCTTCAGGTTACAGACTCCGCTAACCCAGAAATAATGCTTCAGGTTAAGAACTTTGCTTCAGGATAAGAACAGAAATCTTGCTCCGGCGGCGCGGCAGCAGCAGGAGGCCCCATTAGCTAAAGTGGTGCTTCAGGTTAAGAATAGTTTCAGGTTAAGAACGGACCTCCGGAACGAATTAAGTACTTAACCTGAGGTACCACTGTAGAAATGAGGTCTAATGATTCGATACTGTCTAATAAGGGTCCCTGCCCCACTGCTGGGCTTTAAAAATCCTTTGTATGCTAGAAACCCCACCAGTGGGGGAAACACTTTTCTTTTTATGAACTCTATGAACTTTACAAAACTCTAGCCCAATGGTTGTCATCAATTTGATTTGAATTAATTTTATACAGTGGTGCCTCGCAAGACGAAATTAATTCGTTCCGCGAGTTTTGTCGTCTTGCGATTTTTTTCGTCTTGCGAAGCACGGTGTCGGGAAAGTTTTGGAAAAGCTTCAAAAATCACCGAAGTCTTTAAAAACCTCAAAAAGGGCTACCACACCGCGTTCTATGAGTTGCTCCTCGAAGTCAAGTCGCAACTGTATTAACGGTGTTAAGAAAAAGGAAACAAACTTGCAAGACGTTTCCGCCTTGCGAAGCAAGCCCATAGCGAAAATCGTCTTGCGAAGCAGCTCAAAAAACAAAAAACCCTTTCGTCTAGCGAGTTTTTTGTCCTGCGAGGCATTCGTCTTGCGAGGTACCACTGTAATGAAATGATTTTAGAATGTTGTATTATTTTATTGTTGTTAGCCGCCCTGAGCCCGGCTTCAGCTGGGGAGGGCGGGATATAAATAAAAATTGATGATGATGATGATGATGATGATGATGATGATGAACAAGATTATTTCCCACCCCCGCAAGACAAATCGTCTCATTTTTTGTGGACTTGCCACTGGAGGTTTAGCACGGGAGAGCAATCTGCAGGTTGCAAGACCTGTACAAGACCAGCAAGGGGAAGGCGTAGCCCCATCCGGCACCAGGTGTACTCTCTCTGCAGACATGCACACACCTTGCACCTGGGGACCAGCTGACAGTGGCAATTAAGTGCAGGTGCACCTGCTTGCCCAGGAATGTCCGCCCAGATCCTGACTGGGTGTTCCTTGCGCTCAGAGCAAATTGGGTGTTTCTCGTTCCGCTGGCCATACCAGTCTTTAGATTCAGCTGCAGGTATTTGAGTTGCCCTGTTTCTGCAGAACCGGGTGAGCGGATACATGCCTGGGTGCAGCCGGAGCTGTCGTTCCTTGTCTCCAAGTTGTTGTTCTTATAAAGTGTCGTGTTATGACTGCAAACTGGCTCTGCTGGTGGTACTCCTTCACTGGGGAAGTTGCTGCTTCGTGGCTCAGGATGGGTGGTTTGGTGTCTATTTCCACCAGCCTCTGCCAACCTGGTGCCCTTGGTTTGCTTTGGACTACAGCTCCCATCAGCCTCAGCCAGCATGAGGATGATGGGAGCTGTAGTCCAAAGCAAACCAAAGAAACCAGGCTGAGAGATGCTGGTGGAAATAGATACCATATTTTTTGCTCTATAAGACTCACTTTTTCCCTCCTAAAAAAGTAAGGGAAATGTGTGTGTGTCTTATGGAGCGAATGCAGGCTGCGCAGCTATCCCAGAAGCCAGAACAGCAAGAGGGATTGCTGCTTTCACTGTGCAGCAATCCCTCTTGCTGTTCTGGCTTCTGAGATTCAGAATATTGTTTCCCTTGTTTTCCTCCTCCAAAAACTAGGTGCGTCTTGTGGTCTGGTGCATCTTACAGAGCGAAAAATACAGTATATCAATGGATCAACATATTGGCCTGCTGCAGTTTTGGGTTCCCCTGGGGGTGGCTATGGGGCTGGCAGGATGTGAGCTTCTGCACCTTGCATTTAACCAGTGCGCTGCTGGAGGATGCTCAGCTAGGCCAACAGGAGGTGCAGCATTTCAGCAGATGGATCTCTTTTCGAAACCTGATCCTTGCAGCTGCCTTGGGTGTCAAAGGAGCGGTTTCTCATTCCAAAGGTCTGCGGCTGCCAAACCACAACAGTAATTGCTCTTATTGCTGCAATTTGCCTTATCATGCAGAGTTGTGCTTTCGGAGGAACCCTCAAGGATTATGTAAGCAGGAAGACATCGGCCAACTCCATCGCATTATTTATTCTTTTGTTTATCCCACTCCTCCGCATGTACCTTCTCTCCCCGCACTTCCTGCTCAAACTGACAGGTTCTTCCATCCCTAGTCCAGAGGCTTCCTCCCCACAGGGAACTTTAGAACTACCTGGCTCTTTTCTTTTCCAATGCACTCTGAGCATGCCCAGAGGCTGCCTGTTGTGGTGCAATGCATGGCTCCTTACTAGCTGCAGCCTCGTTTTCATTGCAAGGCACTCACGTATGCTCAGACTCTCCCTGCCCTGGGACCAGGCAAGCACGTTTGATTTACTGAACGAGGTTTTTTTAAAAGGCATTTCAGTCCTCCATTCTATCTGCTCCCTGTTATACCAATTAATTCCACTGGGGTCATTATAGTTTCTTTAAGATCCACTTAAAGCTAGGTTTTGTTAAAGGGCAACGTACGCAATCGAAGTATCTCAAATCTGCTGAACTGCCACCATAAGCAGTTGGATAATATGGGCCTTTGTGGGGAAAGTTTATAGTGATTGCAACATATTAAGTTGATCAAAGTTTTGGGATTTTGAAAATCTGTAATAATAATAATAATAATAATAATAATAATAATAATAAGTGCTTTGGCAGAAGCAGCCCCTCTCCAACTGTGTTTGGGGAAAGAGGGGGAAAATGGAAAGATCTCTTTCAAAGAAGGCTCATACTTTGCACGAGAAACTGACCAACCTGTTGAAGGCAGCTGAGCCAGCGACAAGGGCAGATGGGGCCTTGCTAATCTCTCTCCCTCTCCTTCTTTTCATCGGGAAAAAAATAACAATCCTTTACACTTCTTTGTTTAATGAAACTGGTGGCGGCAGCGTGCTGGAAAATACATTTTACTTGCAGCCATGCAAGAAGCTTGCCATGCCATTCCCCCTCCCCGGAGTATTATTGAAACAGATTAAAAAATAAAATAAAATGCGAATGTTAGCTGGTGGGTTCCTAAGGCTTCCTGGTGACCTACATGCAGCAGAGGAAGAGGAAATTACAGGAGTGGGAATACGCTGCGGGGGGGGGGAGCAGGAAATACACAGGATTAGTCCCCCATATTGGCTGGTTCTGAAATAAGCAGGGGGTGGGGGAATTTCTCTTTAGCAGCCAGCGTGCTTCTTCCATTGGGTAGCTGCTGAAGCAAGAGGATGAGTCAAAGCCTGCCAACGCAGGGGGAGAATGGAAGAGCAAGGCTTGTGCTACAATCAGGGAAGAGGGTGGCCTGGCCAGGGCGGGTAGGCTTTGGCAACCGTAAAGGCAGCCAGAATGACCAAGGGGGTGGAATGACTTCCCTACAAGGAAAGGGTACAGCATTGCAGGGTTTTAGGTAAAGGTACCCTGACCATTAGGTCCAGTCATGGCCGACTCTGGGGTTGCAGCGCTCATCTCGCTTTAGCATTTTGTATGGATGTGTTTGAGATGTGGAACAGAAGATTAAATGGAGGAGCATGGGGCCTGGTAAAGGTAAAGGTAAAGGGACCCCTGACCCAGTCATTAAAGGTAAAGGTAAAGGGACCCCTGATCCAGTCGTGGCCGACTCTGGGGTTGCGGCGCTCATCTCGCTTTATTGGCTGAGGGAGCCTGCGTACAGCTTCCGGGTCATGTGGCCAGCATGACTAAGCCGCTTCTGGCGAACCAGAGCAGCGCACGGAAACGCCGTTTACCTTCCCGCTGGAGCGGTACCTATTTATCTACTTGCACTTGACGTGCTTTCAAACTGCTAGGTTGGCAGGAGCAGAGACCGAGCAACGGGAGCGCACACCGTTGCAGGGATTCGAACTGCCAACCTTCTGATCGGCAAACCCTAGGCTCTGTGGTTTAACCCACAGCGCCACCCGCATTCCATAAAACCATAAACCCATAAAACCATGCGGGGTTTTAGGTTTAGAGAAAAGGTGAGGAAGAGGTGACATGATAGAAGCTGGCAATATTATGCCTGGCATGGAAAGAGAGGGAGAAAAAGCTTATCCTTTGTACGTGTCACTGGACTTTTCACATAAATGGCCCTTATTTTATCTCCAGAAAAACTTGGCTGGAGACTTGCGGTTTAAACCAATCAGTCAATGTTATTTTGCTGATATCCTACTGCAAGATAAGAAGACCAAAGTCTATTTACTGAAGAAGATTAGGGGAGTTGCCTCCTTTTGTGCAGGACACCATTCCATATTGTTTTGGCTATTCCTGCATTGAACTGGAATGTTTAACAGGTTGCGCAGGGCTGGACCCGGGTTTTGCTATTGGATAAACCGGGCAAGGTGTTGCCTACAGTCATGGGCCCTGTGACAAAACCACCCGTGTGATCTTCGTTTACGCAACTGCCAAATTCAAACCTTGCCTTTTAATGCTTGCACTTAAAACATATGAGGTGAATGCTTCAAAATGCATTCAAAGGATCACTCCACCATGAAGGAGGGACACCTTCGTCCAATTCATACACGTTCCCGAACGGCTTAGTTGCCAAACAAATTGGCTCCCCAACACTGCAAACCTGGAAGTAAGTGTCCGGTTTGCTAACGTTTTTCAGAAGCCGAACGTCGGGCGCTGCTTCTGCTTGAGTGCAGGAAGCTCCTGCAGCCAATTGTAGGTTGAACCTTGGTTTTCGAATGGTTTTGGGAGTTGAATGGACTCCCGGAACGGATTAAGTTCGAGAACCAAGGTACCACTGTACACTGTACACTGGTACCTCGGGTTAAGAACTGAATTCATTCTGGAGGTCCGTTCTTAACCTGAAACTGTTCTTAACCTGAGGTACCACTTTAGCTAATGGGGCCTCCTGCTGCTGCCACGCCGCTGGAGCACAATTTCTGTTCTCATCCTGAAGCAAAATTCTTAACCCGAGGTACTATTTCTGGGTGAGTCTGTAACCTGAAGTGTCTGTAATCCGAGGTACCACTGTACAGTAAAAGGAATAAGTGTAATCAAATAAAATGCATGCAGAGATAGAAAAAATAAAATGAAGATACAATGGGGAGGAAAACCTAAATGCAACTGAGAATACAGTCATACCTCGGGTTACATACGCTTCAGGTTACATACGCTTCAGGTTACAGACTCCGCTAACCCAGAAATGGTGCTTCAGGCTAAGAACTTTGCTTCAGGATGAGAACAGAAATCGTACTCTGGCAGCAGCGGGAGGCCCCATTAGCTAAAGTTGTCTTCATGTTAAGAACAGTTTCAGGTTAAGAACGGACCTCCGGAACAAATTAAGTACTTAACCCAAGGTACCACTGTACAATACAGCCAGGGGATGCAGGGGGAGCTGTGGTCTAAACCACCGAGCCTCTTGGGCTTGCCGATCACAAGGTCAGTAGTTTGAATCTGCGCAGCGGGGTCAGCTCCCATTGCTCTATCCCAAATTAACTACAGTAAAGTGGGGGCTATTTGTTTATTTTAATTCTTGTTGCATTACTTGTATACTGCTTAGAGACGATTGCAATTAAGCGGTGTATAAATGATTGAAATAAGAAAATAATTCCTTGCATGCCACTTTTTTCCAGACTCAGAATGACTCACAAAATTATAACAAAACATTAGAGCCACAAGTGCGCCCTGATCTTCAGCACTGGGGGTGGGGTGAGGGCTTTTTCAGCCCAAGGGGTTTATTTCCTAGTGGGCCACATTGCCATACCCTCCAACATTTTTCCAATGAAAACAGAGACATCCCAGTATAATAGGGGATAATAAAATAAGGACATCCTAAAGAAAAGTGGGACATTCCGGGATCAAATCAGAAACCACGATGGCTTCTGTAAATCTGGGACTGTCTCTGGAAAATTGGGACACTTGGAGGTTATGCATTGTCCGTATTGGCTAGGGAGTGATGACTGTGAGACTTAAAGGTAAAGGGACCCCTGACCATTAGGTCCAGTCGTGACCAACTCTGGGGTTGCGGCGCTCATCTCGCTTTATTGTCTGAGGGAACCGGCGTACAGCTTCCGGGTCATGTGGCCAGCATGACTAAGCCGCTTCTGGTGAACCAGAGCAGCACACGGAAACGCCGTTTACCTTCCCGCTGGAGCGATACCTATTTATCTACTTGTACTGGCGTGCTTTCGAACTGCTAGGTTGGCAGGAGCTGGGACTGAGCAACAGGAGCTCACCCCGTCGTGGGGATTCAAACCGCCGACCTTCTGATTGGCAAGCCCTAGGCTCTGTGGTTTAACCCACAGCGTCACCCGCGTCTTGCAACAGGCTTTATTCCTGCTGTGCAAAAGTCAGAGGTTTCAACGCATACATGTGCACATCTTACTGCAGTCCCAAGGTCATATTCCAGCCATGAAAAGCAACACAGGAGGTTCCTGACCAGGGCTGGGCTGGGAGGTGGCCTAGGGGAGAATTCTGAAGGCCTGATACAGAGGCTACATTCAGCTGCCAGTCCTGGGCTGCCACATCCATTTCCTGCAAAGAACCTGGTGCCCTCCAAGTCTTGTTGGACTACAACTCCCATCAGCCCCAGCCAGCTGATAGGAGTTGTAGTCCAACCACATCTGGAAGGCACCAAGCTGCCCTACAGCATCTGGCTGGCTACAGCTAAAGACAGGGAAGGTGGGCCTGACAGTTTCGCGGTAAAAAGGAGCTAAGCCTTTGCTGAAATCCAATTAACTGAATAGCAGCACCTTGCTAAGTCTTGTCTAAAGTCGGTGCCAGTAGGAAGGTCACCAACTATTGGATACGCGTCACCTTCAGCAGCCCAGAATCTTAATGCAACTTCCCTCTGAAGTGAGTGAGCTAGATGCTGACTCGAAGAGAAGACTGCAGCAGGCTGAATCATCAGGGAATTTCCCCAGAGGGGGCGCCTTCCCTTCAAAGGAAGAGCCAGTTAATGGATAAGAGCTGACAAGAACATCCTTCCAAGGTGAAAGCACCTGCCAGGGCAAAGTGGCAGGCCTGCTGGAAGCAGAGGTTCTGCCAGGTCTTTCAAAAGGCTTTGGGGTGCCATGGCACAGGCTTGAGTCTCCTCAACCACACCCAGTAAACCCCAGCTGGAAGGCTTACAACGTAGGGATCAATCCAGTGTGTTGCGGGGGACAGCTGGGAGAGATGCAGGATCAGGGCTGAATGATTACCTCTAGAGGCACTGACAATGTTGTTGTTGTTTAGTTGTTTAGTCGCGTCCGACTCTTCGTGACCCCCTGGACCAGAGCACTCCAGGCACTCCTGTCTTCCACTGCCTCCCGCAGTTTGGTCAAACTCATGCTGGTAGGTTCGAGAACACTGTCCAGTCATCTCGTCCTCTGTCGTCCCCTTCTCCTTGTGCCCTCCATCTTTCCCAGCATCAGGGTCTTTTCCAGGGAGTCTTCTCTTCTCATGAGGTGGCCAAAGTATTGGAGCCTCGGCTTCACGATCTGTCCTTCCAGTGAGCACTCAGGGCTGATTTCCTTCAGAATGGAGAGGTTTGATCTTCTTGCAGTCCATGGGACTCTCAAGAGTCTCCTCCAGCACCATAATTCAAAAGCATCCATTCTTCGGCGATCAGCCTTCTTTATGGTCCAGCTCTCACTTCCATACATCACTACTGGGAAAACCAAAGCTTTAACTATATGGACCTTTGTCAGCAAGGTGATGTCTCTGCTTTTTAAGATGCTGTCTAGGTTTGTCATTGAACTGACAATATTACGGTGTCCCAAACATGTAAAAGCAGTACTAAACCGTAAAATAATACAATGCGGATTTATTTCAACACATGGCAAAATCAGATTCCCTCGCATAATTTCGATCTATGTTAATAAGACACCCCCTGGTTTAGGTGGGGATAAGTAATAAGAAGAGAATTGAAGAAGGGGGGAAGAGTTCTTATTTTCCCCACCATGACTGCTTTAATGGTTTCTTCTTCTTCTAAGTATCAAATTACTTTAATTTTATTCTACTTTGCGGCTCAGAATTGCTTTGATCTTAAATAGTGGGGGCACCATAATTTTCTCAGTTCTTAGGGCCTTTAAAGGCCTTGATCCACCCCTGTGCAACTGAGAAAGGAATGCTGTGTCACTTCCTGCCTTCTTAGTTGTGTGCTGAATCGTCACCAGACTGAAAGCACGTGAAAGTGCTATCATGCTTCTGTTGTTGTTGCTTAGTCGTTTAGTCATGTCTGACTCTTCGTGGCCCCATGGACCAGAGCACGCCAGGCACTCCTGTCTTCCACTGCCTCCCGCAGTTTGGTCAAACTCATGCTGGTAGCTTCGAGAACACTGTCCAACCATCTCGTCCTCTGTCGTCCCCTTCTCCTTGTGCCCTCCATCTTTCCCAACATCAGGGTCTTTTCCAGGGAGTCTTCTCTTCTCATGAGGTGGCCAAAGTATTGGAGCCTCAGCTTCAGGATCTGTCCTTCCAGTGAGCATTCAAGGAAATTTGTCATGCTTCTGAGGCTCCCTTAAACGTCAGAGAGAAAGGAAGCACACATTTTTTCTGTCTTATCCAAATGCAAAATATTACCTTTTTAAAAATTTTGAAGAGTCAACTATTCTCGTTGGTCATAGGTGCCTCCAAAACTTGGAATCTTTTTCAGTGTGTTATTACATAGGAGCATTCTATTAAATCATTTGGTCTTTATAGCATTGGGCAGCGAAACACAAACTTGGGAACTATTTCTGTTGGGAACAGACATATCCATCTTAACTTAGAAAGCAAATTCCTTAAAATGGGGAACAAGGAAAGAGCCAGAAGCCTTATCACAGAGGAAGAGGACTTTGTAGGGCCATCTATTCATTTCATTTCATTTCTTTAAAAACATTTCTTGCCAGTTGCACAGGGATTTCAGAGTGGGTTGCAACTAAAAGTTTTAAATTCTCAACACAATTAGTAAAAAATAGGCAGATAAGTTTCACAACGAGCCAAAGGCACTTTTAGACAACCAGTTGATTCATCCTGATTTGTTAGTGGGGAGCCAGGGGAAGCTAGATGACATTGCATCAAAGCCAGAGTCACCTCACACTTTCATATCCCTTTCCTTGTTGCAAAAAGTCAGAACTTTTAGGGAAGCGGGTTTGTTTCGTAAACCCTCCCAGTCTACTCAAATTGTGAGAGCTGAACCCCATGTGAAAATAGTGACACCCTGGAGCAACCTAAAAGGTCTAAATTCCAACATCAGGTTCCACTAAAAGCCTGAGCGAATAAGCAGGTCTTGGGCTGGCCATCTACTGCTTCAAGGACTACACTCCAACTGTATCTCAGAGGGGTGAGGATTCCAAAATAGGGGCTCCCTTTCCACTGCCAGATGCAGGGAATCCAAGCTGAATAGATGCACAACCTCTGCTTGAAAGTCACTTCCCCTCTTAGGTTATTGGCTTCACTGTTGAGCTGCTCACCAAGCAGTTTCTCCTAATATTCAGTCAAAAATCTACCCTCCTGTAACTTATGCCTCTGAGAGTGAATCTTGCCCTCTGGGGCAGCAAACAACAAGGTTTTCCCTGCTTCTGCATGACATCCTTTCCTGGGCTATCAAACCCCTTCCCAGTGTAACTATGCCAAGGTTCCTTCCATCTTTCCTTACAGGACTTGTTTTCAATCTGTCTGACCACCTTTGTTGGCCTTGTGGCTTGTCTACGTTCTTCTTACAGTCGAGTGTCCGGAACAGTGTGCGGAATAAAGTGGAACTATTACTTCTTCCTATTATTATGTTGCAATGTTGTGGTCATGTTGATACAGCTGAGTCACGTCATACGTGGAAGATTCTGTTTTGAAGGTCATGCATATAGGGGGAAATCATGTCTAGCTCATTGCTTCCCCCATGTCTTTGCTGCCTCCTTTGACCCCTTTGCATGCAAGTGACCAGTGGACGGGAGGAGGGCAGAGAGACGCAGGCCGAAGAAAAAGGCAGGACCAGATCTTGAATGGAACTGCATGATGCAATTCAACTGTGCAAGCTAACAGTGCATCAGCATTTTTTAATGATCAGCTGGAATCCTATTAGGCCATTATGTCACCTGACCCCTGTCAAACTGGTAAGCTGCAATACTACCCTCTGGCCACTCAAAGGGGTGGCACCAAAGAGCAACAGACAGCAGATCAGCCTCTCCCCTCTGACCCCTGCCATGGAGCTACATAAAATGGACCGTGCACCTACATAAGGTGCCTGGGTCTCCTTTGCCAAATTCTCTGCTTAAGAGCCCTGAAGCCTTCAATAATTTTTTTTTCTGTCTTGGAATACATTAATCCCCTTGCAAAAGTGATGTAACCTTTCATTTAAAATATGCATGCATATAGATATCAATACTGCAAATGTGATGACACCCACAGAAAAAATGGGACCTTGTCATCTATTAGAACCCAGCTAATTTACAACTATAAATCATTTACTTAAGAAGAAGTAGAAAGTAGCCACAGTCTAAGAAGTCAGCAACCTTTTCAAGAGCAGAAACAACATCCAAGAAGGAGGAAGATATGAAAGGGAAACTTAAACAAATAGAGGCATTTCTAAACTGGGGTCTATTTGTGGAATTCTTAGTGGAGCAGGAGGCGGCTATGCAAAGAACGAAAACCCAGGGAGTGAAATAAATAACATGTCATCTTATATTATTTAGCCAAACTGTAATTCAGAGCCTGGAAAATGTCAAGAGGGAGGAAGTACCCACCGCATGGGGAGGTGGGGGGGCTGTGCATGCTTAGTTTTGCCAAGTACAGCAAATGTAAGGGATTGTCCCAGAATTTGCCTTCAAGAATCACATCACTGCTCTTAACAGGAAGAGTGTGGGGCAATTAAACTGAAACGATTAAAGGCCTGGTTGGTGCTTTGTTGATGCGACAAAAACAACAACAACAACAACAAGCAAACTAAAGAGCTGCCTCCGCTAAAGTAACATTAATTCCGTAAGAAATGTATCTTTGAAGCCTACATTTTAACAACCAGTGTTCACAAGCAAAAAATGCTATTGCTTAAGAATCATGATTGTAATTTTATTACTGCAGAGCCTACAAAATAAAAAAATTAAAATCCCACGTGGAGCTGGCTGTGTAGAAGGAAGCATTGCAGGAGAGAAAACACGTGAGCTAACTTGGGGGTCTGGCTATCAAGTCAAAAGAAGGGGGGGTTGTTTGTGGTTTGTAACCACGGTGCAATGCAAACACATGCAAAAGCTGGGTTGAAAGTTCTTTTGGGGAAACGATTTTAAGAAACAAACCACCAAATTCCATCTGGAGTGCAAGATCCTGACATGGCCTGCCTTCCCACATAGGACTTTGTTGTCTATTTATAAAGCTCTTCTTGCCCAGCTGGTGCAATTTGGAACTCTTTGAGGCCTAGCCTGCTTCAGAACCTTTTGCGGTTCCAGAGTCAGTACCTGTAGGTTGCCTGCAGCAGCGGTGGTTACCTAAGCTGCAGGTGACCTACATCTTACGTGCTCTGACTCTCCCTTCCTGACTTGCTTCAAGGTGAGATGACACTGCAAATTCCTCCGACTCATCGTTCCAGCCTGAACTCTTAACTGGCAAGTTCCACCAGTTATAATGAGATGTTATGGTTATGGTTATTATATAACTGCCAGGGTAAAAGATCCAGTTGGTGTGTACATTAAGAAGGCATTTGCCCTGGAGGAAAAGAGAGGCAGAGCTGGCTTTGCGTCAATTAAAAAAACAAGAACGCTACCCTAACTATTAAAGGAGCAATAAGTATGCTAATTAAACGACATTCAGCCAAAGATTAAAACCAAAAGTAGTTAAACATTGCACATCCTTTCTCCCTGCCAATGGAATTATAAATATTATCAGCACTTAGCTGATTTAAATTGCTTTGGGTTTTCCTTGGCTTCGCCCTGACTGATTTCTGCAGAATCAAGAAGAAAAACAATGAATATTAAAACGTATCCAATTGTGGGCCTTTTTGAAAGAACACAAGTATGTATTTGACAAAAGCTTACTGTATAGCAAATTCATTCTGTGTGCTAATCCTTAGGCAGCCAAAATGGCGTCACATGGACAAAAGCAGGTTCAGGGGAACCCCAAGGTTTGCATAAAAACAAAAATTTAAGGGGTGGTGGGGAAACACCACAACAGCCATATAAGGATGTGGGGTGCTCAGAACCCACAGAATGTTGAGCACCTATGGGGCTGAGGAGAAATATAGGGGTGAGGAGAAATGGAGTATCTGAAAGAATATGTGGCTGAAAGAAAAGCGATTCATACTGCAAGATTTTGTTGCAGGTCCAGCTCACATGGGTTACATGGGTTCCCACCTACACCACAATCCCATGAGTGGGAGTTATGATTTCCGTTGCACAAAGTACCACAAGAACAAAGAGTATTGTGGTTCCTTGGAAATATTACGGCACAAGCTTTTCTGAACCACTTCATCAGTGGTGCATGAATACACACATACACACACACACAGGAACCTCGGTTGTTGAACGCTTCAGAAATTGAACGTTTCGCCATTTGAATGCCGACAACCTGGAAGTGAATACCATTCGACTTTCGAGGCATGTTTTCCCATTTTTTCAATGGATTTTGCCAACTGACTATTGCGCCTCGGTAGTCAAATGTTTCGGAAGTTTAACAGTCTTCTGGAACGGATTACGTTCAACAACCGATATTCCACTGTATACAGAGAGAGTATATGTATATTAATATCTTTCTATAAACATAAAAATGTAAGCCTGTCATCACGCTCTGCAGTTTGCATGGCTGCCAAAAGCTGCTCACACCAATTGCAGTGTGACCAACAGCAAACGGGCAGGGGAGCAAGGAAGCAGCACAGGTGGCAGGTGGCCCAGGTGAGATGTTTAATGGGAGAGATGCTGTTTAAACACAGTCATGGCTTGGGGGACCGGAGTTTATAAACTGTGAGGTCAGAGTGCAACACAATGCAGAAAATACAGGCTCATTGCCTGTACTTTTCTGGACGTACTTTCCTTCCCCCCACCAAGAAAACCATGTGCCTACATGCCCACAACTAAGTACAAGACTTCATACTTCTGCTGAAGTAGAATGTAGTCCACAAAAGCTTATGCCACAATAAGTATTAGTTTTTCAGGTGCCATAAGACTTTCTCTTGCAATCTCTATTTTAAATCTGAAATTACCATATGACCCACACTGTGGTTTGTCTACTATGCCCCCCAAATGCCCCCTCTTTTTTGCTATATTTAATGAATTTCATATGAAGAGTCCTCTAAAGCTTGCTAGTAAAAATAACACAAAAATGCACAATATTAGCAGAAATTGCTTGCAAAAATGTGTGCCTTAAATCAAAAACGCAAATTGCTGCAAAATGTGGAGAACTGCAGGTTTGTGGGTAGGAACCCCCCTAAACCCAATAAATCAATAAATGGTAAGAGTTTGATTATTTGGGATATGAATAAAAATGCAAGCTGCAGAACTGCTACAGGTAAGGAACCCCTGGGCCGGCTTATGCAAACCAGCCTGGCCAGGCTAGTGAACAGCCTTTTTATTTTGCGTTTGATAATTAATTTCTTAAATGACAGGTGGTGGGGCTTTAGCTTTTGATCCAGTTTATTGTAGCTGAGTTTCTTTAAGGCAGGGCTTAGCCCCAGAGCACAAGAGGCAATTCAAAGGACGAGTTCTCTGAGCATGTGCAAATTGTATGGTGGCTCAGTTGGTTAGAGCATGGTGCTTAGTAATACCAAAGTCGCAGGTTCGATCCAGGTAAGAGACAACTGCATATTCCTGCATTGCGGGCAGTTGGACTAGATGATGCTCAGGGTCCCTTCCAGCTCTATGAAACACCTGTATGTGGAAAGGTTGCAACTCCTGTAAAATTAAACATCTGGAACTGGGAGAGGGAAAGTGAAGCTTTTATGGCCCCAATTTCCAGATACACACCAAAGTTTCTTGAACCCTCATTTTGGAAATTAAGGCTCCGCTCGCATTTGAGCAAGTGTCACATCGTGTTGTTGTTTAGTCGTTGTCCGACTCTTCATGACCCCCTGGACCAGAGCACACCAGGCACTCCTGTCTTCCACTGCCTCCTGCAGTTTGGTCAAACTCATGCTGGTAGCTTGGAGAACACTGTCCCACCATCTCGTCCTCTGTCGTCCCCTTCTTTCCCAACAGCAGGGTCTTTTCCAGGGAGTCTTCTCTTCTCATGAGGTGGCCAAAGTATTGGAGCCTCAGCTTCAGGATCTGTCCTTCCAGTGAGCACTCAGGGCTGATTTCCTTCAGAATGGATCGGTTTGATCTTCTTGCAGTCCATGGGACTCTCAAGAGTCTCCTCCAGCACCATAATTCAAAAGCATCAATTCTTCGGCGATCAGCCTTCTTTATGGTCCAGCTCTCACTTCCATACATCACTACTGGGAAAACCATAGCTTGAACTACACGGACCTTTGTTGGCAAGGTGATGTCTCTGCTTTTTAAGATGCTGTCTAGGTTTGTCAGTCGCATTGTGCCCCAAGAGCTGTCTGTGCTGGCTTCATGTGAAAGGCTTAGAAAATAAACAACAGAACTCTGCGCATGTTCAAGGGTGCTCTTTCCCCACCACATGTTAAGACTGAAAGCACTTAGTGGCCGCTTTCCCCATCTCTGTCTCTCTTTTTGGGGCGGATTTCCTTTCTTCTTTTTAGCCCCCAAATGCCCTTAAGCCTTTGAGGGGAAGAAAGAAAGAACGAGCGAAGAACCGCCTCTCACTTCACTCCCCCCCCCCCCCCGGTACCGACTTTCTATCGGCGGAAGGATTTGATCGCGCGAGCGAGAGAAACGAGGCTCTGCGAGAGACAGCGCGCGCAAACGGCCCAGCAGGCTGAAGGGAAGCGCTGCTTCCTCAATCTTCCCGCCCTTGCCTGGAAAGAAGTCCCCGGCCGCAGCTTCCTCTCGTATATCCCTGCGCGCCCGAAGGAGGCGGCTCCTTGTGAGGGGAGGAGGGAAAGGCGGCCATTTTGTTCGCCCGCCGACGCTGTTTGCGGCATCTCCACCTCCTCCTCCTCCGGAACGAGCGAGCGAGCGAGCTGGGTTGGGGGGCGGGAAAGCGAGAGAGGGAGGAAAGGGGGCGCGCGGTAGGGCATTCGGGAGAAGGAAGGAGCCAGCTCGGGAGCGGGGGAAGAGCCGCGCGGGTCGACCCGGCGGGCTCCGGCTTCGCTCCCTCGCCCCGGCCGCTGAGAGGCGATGGCGGATATTGACAAGCTCAACATCGACAGCATCATCCAACGGCTGCTGGAGGGTGAGCGAGGAGGGCGGCTTGAGGGAACGGAGCGGCGGGGGGGGGGGGATAAGGATGTACCGTGAGGCTGGGTTAAGGGGGGGCGAGGGCGGCGCGTGAGGCGGCTTCCTTGGGGGGCTTCCGCCGCGGTTTGGGGAGGGGGCGGCAAACCATTAAAAGGGGAGGGGTTGCCCACAGGCTGGGGGGGGGGAGCGGGGGGAGGAGCGCGGACGGGCGAAGGCCGTTTTATTTTATTTATTATTATCCCACCCTTTAGTTACAAAACAAAAAGCCCCACTGACTATAGCTCTCCTCCACATGACGGTTATGGGTAATAATAGTCGCAAATAGTAATAAATGAAGCCTAATAGCGTGACTTGTGTGCGCGCGCCGTTCGCCTCCTCTTCGCTTCTCGTTTCAGGCACTTTTGGGGCGCTTCTCCCTTCCTCCCGTATCTTGGGAGGGTGCAATGGGGGGGGGGGAGAAGCGTTGTTGTGTTTGGGGGAGATGGTTTGGGGGAGACCCGAAGGTGTGGAGGCCAAGGGAAGGGGGTTATCTTGGGGGGGGGGCTGTTGTATGTTCTGGGGGGGCGCCACCAAAAAATGAGGGACGTTTCTGGAGGGGGGGTTGTACTGGTGGACGGGCGTGCATGTAGTGGTTTAGATTTAGGTATGCGTGTGACTTTATTCATTTACAGTATATACTGCATCTAAATGCTGCTGCTGTTGTTCCTTTTGCCACAAAAAAGAAAGAAAGAAGAAGACAGGAGAGACTGGTAGGAAGGAGGATGCTGGAATGGTTTTGTGTGTGTATAATATATATTTTGAATATGGGGTGCGTGGATTATTTGAGAGAGGACTCTTAACAATACAGAGATGTGTGTGTGTGTTTTTGAATATGGGATGTATGGATACACACAGGTCAAAGTGGTATAGAGAAGATTTCCCCCCCCCCCTGCCCCCAAATGTGTAACTCTTTGGGGGGTTGAAGGTTTTGCTTGAGAAGAGTAGGGATTTTGGAGGCCCTTGACAGACTCCGCTTGGGGGGAGATGAGTATTTGGAGTGGAATTGGGGATGGGCTCCCAATATTTATTTGCACTGCTGTTTCTGTAGGGAGGGGGAAAGTGGGTTGGGGTGGATTGCAGAGGAGCAGTGAGATTGAGGAGCATTATTGGGAACGGAATTTGGGGTTGCTTGCCTGTGAAAAAGTGTTCCCATAAGGTGGAGGGGTGAAGTAAGGGGGTGCTGTTGAGGGCAGGGTGGGGAGAAGCTGCTGAACCCAATTAGGAATGGTTTTTTATTGCAGTGGGCTCATTTTTTTAAAAGTGCCCCTTTGTGGTTCTGTGAGGAGGTGAGGTGAGGTTAAGAGTTTCAGCCAGAGGAAAGGGAAGTAAAATAGTAATTGTTGTGGGTGGGGAAAGACTATGTGGAGGATGGTAAGAGGCCCCCTCACATATGCATAGAACACATCAGGGTATCTGAAATCCCATAGCCCTCCGCTCATCTCAATTCTGACTTTGTCTTTGAACTCTCCTGAGTTGATTTGGCAGGGAAGGAGGCAAGACTAAAGGGTCCACATCCAAGATGGAGGGTCCGGAGGTGCTTTGTTTGTGCCTCAGTGATCTCTTTTCAGATTACAGCAGTCTCTTCCTCAGTTGTTCTTGTACACTGCATGTGTCTGTGTGTGCATACACACACAAACAAACATATAACTTAAAGATAGGTGGGAATGCACACAATTCTTATTCTGATACACTAGGTGTGCATGCTGTGCTTTATTCTGATGTTTTTCTTAGGGTAAGTGCATAAGTAGGTTGGCCATTTTTCATTGTTTTGCCCTCTGCTTAGCAAAGTGGAGTCTTATTTCTGTAGTAAGAGAAGTCAGTGTTGGTTTAGTTTCCCTCCCGAAGCTGCATGACTGCTGGCCTGGGGAATCACGAGAGCATTAAAATGTTGCTCTCCCTCCTATGCCAGTCTGTTGTGGCAAGGGTGAAGCTTGCAAACAAATTAAAAATTTAATCCTTGTAGCAACATGAACATTTGACTGCTCTAAAGATATGATTGTGAGCCACATGGATGTCTGCTCATTTGAACATTTTCATCTGTCTGACCTTGGTGCTGGGGTTGTTTCTGATATGCTGCGTTCCCTAAATCTTAGATAGTGCATGTTTCGATTTCTAGGTTTGGTTAAACGTGCTTATAAATCTTGGCTGAGGTGAAGCGTTGTGAAGTAGCTGATGACAAATTATCCTTGTAGCAGCAAGCAATATCACATTTAGCTAGGGAGGGAGGCTGCACTAATCTAGCTTTGTCTGAGTCTATCCAGGACTTATACTTGAAGAGTTCAATCAGGGAATTAACTTTTCATTTGATGCAAAGTAATCTGCAGCAATGTGGTCTGAGCTAAATATAAGGGATATGTCTTGCTGTAGTCTCTCGCCTCACTTCATAGTCCCTTCCAGTTTTTAAAGATACCTTTTAAAAAGTCTTTCTCATTTATTTTAGCATAGCCATGGAAATGGAAATGGATAGGATTTGTAAATGTAGGATATTTGAGGTTGGATAAAATAGAATTAGAGACATTGCTTCCATTGGTTTGGTGTTAGTCCTTTTTTCACCACCTTGATTTACTTAAAAATATACGTAATTTATCATGTCTCCATCTCATCAATGAGCTTAAATTTAAGATGCCAACAATATTGATTTAGTGTAGATTGATTTCTCAGTAATTTCAGTGTTAAATTTCTTGCTACATAAACTTTGAAAAGTTTGTGTAGACATAACTCTAGGAGCCAAGCAGGGCACATCAACATCTTAGAAGATAATATAAATTGTATGGCAATTTAATGCCAAATTTGTGTTAATAAAATGTTAAATCATTTAGTAATGGAGAGAATTTTTGAAACATTTCCACTTGGAATTTATACTTAAAAGTAGCTCAGCCCCAATGAGCGTGAGACTTCAAAGAGGTTAATGTTGTAAGACATATTTGGTTGATTTGTGTATTGGATAGTGCTGTTTCTTAATTGTATATTTATACCCAGCTCTTCCTCAAAGAGCTTGGGTTACTTTGCGTGTGGTTTCCCAGTCTTTTTCCTCACTGTTAATTGGTGAGAATTGTGTAATTGTTCAAGGTCTAAAAAGAGCATCTCCTTGACTAGTAATTGACACAATCAACAAGGAAGTAAGTTTAAAATTGTCAGAGAAATTGCTATCACAAAAGGTAAGAGACAATAGTAAGATCATAGAATCATAGAGTTGGAAGAGATCCTGAGGGTCATCTAGTCCAACCTTCTGCAATGCAGGAATCTCAACTAAAGCATCCATGACAAATGGCTACCCAGCCTCTTCTTGGGACCCTCCAAGGAAGGAGAGTCCACAATCCTCCTGAGGGAATCCATTCCATTGTCAAACTGCTCTAACTGTTAAAGTTCTTTCTGGTGTTTAGTCAGAATCTCCCTTCTTGTAACTTGAAGCCATTGGTTTGAGTCTTACCCTCCAGAGCAGGAGAAAACAAGCATGATCCATCTTCCATGTGACAACCCATGAGATATTTGAAGGTGGCTATCATATCTTCTCTCATTCTCATCTTTTCCAGGCTAAACATGCCCAGCTCCTTCAATCATTCCTCATAAGGCTTGATTTCCAGACCCTTGATCATTGTGGTCACCCTCCTCTGCATACGTTCCCGCTTGTCAATATCCTCCTTAAATTGTGGTGCCCAGAACCGGACACTATACTTCTGTTGATGCAGCTTAGAATATCATTAGGTTGTTTTATTATTATTATTATTATTATTATTATTATTATATTTTGATGCTGCTGCATCACATTGTTGACTCATGTTAAGTTTATGGTCTACTAAGTCCCCTAGATCCTTTTCACATGTACTGCTAGTAAGCCCGATGTCCCCCATCTTGTATTGGTGCATCTGGTTCTTCCTGCCTAAGTGCAGAACCTTAGATTTGTCCCTGTTGAAATTCATTTTGTTAGCCTGCACCCAGTTCTCCAATATGCTACGGTCATCTTGAATCCCAATTCTGTCTTCAGCTGCATTAGCTAATCTTCCCAGTTTGGTGTCATTTGTAAATTGGATGAGCATCCCCTCAATTCCTTCTTCCAAGTCATTTATAAAGACATTGAAAATGGACCCAGGACAGAACCCTGTGGCACCCCACTTGTCACTTTTTCCCAGGATGATGAGAAACTATTAATGAGCACTGTTTGGGTTTGGTCAGTCAACCAGCTACAAATCTACCTAACAGTTACCTCGTTCAACCCACATTTTACCAGCTTCCTTACAAGAATACACTGGGGAACTTTGTCAGAAGTCTTCCTGAAATCAAGATAAACTTATGTCCACAGCATTCCCCTGATGCACCAAACCAGCAATTTTATCAAAAAAGGAAATGAGATTTGTCTGGCATGACATGTCTTAGTAATCACAGCATCTTTTTCTAAGTGCTCACAGACCAACTGTTGAATTATCTGTTCTGGGTCCTTTCCTGGTATGAAGGTCAAGCTGACCGGTCTGTAGCTACCTAGGTCTTCTTTTTGAAGATGGGGGCAACATTTGCCCACCTGCAGTCTGTAGGGAACTCACCTGTTCTCCAGGAATTGTCAAATATAGGCAGAGGCTGTAAGATTACATCTGCAGGCTCCTTTGGTATCCTTGGGTGCAGTTCATCAGGCGCTGGAAATCAACACTTGTATGCTACTGCTACTACAGTTTGGCATGGATGTAGAGGAAAACCATAGTTTCATGCTGCAGCAGGAGCAGCTAGCCTGTGACCCTTAAGATGTTGAATTATAGGTTTCATAATCCCTGGCTGTTGACCATTCTGGTTGGTGCTAATGGGAGTTGAAGCTCAGCAACATCTGGAGGACCGTAGGTTACCCACCCCAATTCTATGGGAACAAGCTGTTGCCAGGTATTTTGTCTTCAGTGCCCACAAGGAGTGCCCTGTGCCCCAAGAAAGTTTGGGGACCCTGGTTTAAAACTAAAAGCAGAAACTTTCAATCTCCTGGTAGGCATTATGAGGAAGAAGTTATTGTAAAGAGAAACTGGTATTCTATCGTTTCTGGATTGAGCCAGAGTGTACAAAGTGCTTTATGGTCATTTCTCATCCGCTCCACTATACAGAAATTCCATTTTGCAATTGGGTAGCTGCTGGATCTGAGAGGGAATGATTTGCCCATGAATTCTGGTCATTTCATGGCTGTATTGAAAATTCAAACTCTGATCATCTGAGTTCCAAGACATTAGCCCCTACTTCAGTATTCATAGGTAGTTGGGGATCTGTTAGCAAGCAGTGCTAACCACTTTTCTGTATGACTGGAAAGTCTTGTAAATGCCTATTAACACCAATGCAAATGCTGGCTAGCTTTTTCATTTATTATTCTTTTGGTCCTGTCTACAAATAAAACGTAATGGCCTGGTTCTTATATAACAAGAAACTATAGTTTCCCATTATGAGAATGATCCTGCATGATGACAATTTGGCTTGTATATCTCCAACTAAACATCATGATATACTGATAACACTGTCTGAAATAAGGCTGGCTTCATGGTTTTCCCTGCATTGTGATTTTGCTGCCCCCCGCATGAGGCAGGGGTGAGCTGAGCCGGCAGAATTGACAGGGGCTGTAGGAATCAAGAGAAGCATTGGCTGGCTTCACAGTTTCTCCCCATGAAAAATCATATTGTGATTTTTGCATAGCACATATGTAAGGATTTGCGATATATTGCCAGGTCAAAAATTATGTAATGGTATGGATGATACAGACTTCAAAGCAGTTTTGGACAATATATTGCCCAGCCCTAGAGGAGAGATTATCAGTAACTTCTGCAATCATTTTAAAATGAACTGTAGTTCCCTGTTATATCCTAACTCAAGGGCCTATGGTTTGTTCTAACTATAATTAGCTAATCGAAATTTATCGATGGAGTTCTGTCAAGTCTTATTTTCTATTAGGTCACACAAATGGCTGGCTCTAGTATGCGAGGTGGGGCTACTGATTTTTTATTTTTGTCTTCATGAGATCTGAAGGAAGATATTAAGCATGCAAATATTTCCTATATATATATCTCTTGTTCATGGAGAATTTCCTTAAAGCTCAAAATGGTTTCTACAAAAATCACAGAAAGTGACTAAATCAGTTTGCTTTTAGCAGGGAAAGGGGTGGATTGACAAGACTGTCCAAGACTGCACTGTCCAAACGCTTGATGCACACAGTGAACATTGTTGCAGTTAAGCTGGTTTACAACATGAAGGCTTATTTTAGAATAGTAAAGTTAGTTTAGAACACTATAGAAAGCAAAAAGTTGTGGTGAAGGAGTGAATTCGGGTATCGACTCTTGTACAATGTTATATAATGATTACATAATGGCCACTAGTGATAGCTGTGGGAGATGACATTAAGGTATCAACTGAGCTCATGAATAGGGTGTCTCCTCTCTCTCTACAAGTAGCCTAACTCTGTAACCCCTCATTTAGAGGTTAGAGCAGCATGACGTCCCTCACAGCATCTTTTTTGTGGGATTCCCTGCCTTGGGAGGTTTGCGTCCCTTCTGCTATTAAGTAAACAACTCCATTTCTGAAAATGTTTCCCCCCCTTCAGACCATAGATTATGGTGGTTTGATGTTCATACAAAGGAACAATACAACTATCAGGGTATTCACAGGGAAAACCACTAATTTCTAAATGATGGTTCACTAAGCTACAGCAGCTTCTTATGAGATATACTGTTCAATGATCCCTTGCAAATAGTGAGCCCCAGCTATTTTGTTCTTACAGATCAGATTTATGATGACACTTTAAATCTCTGGATACAGGATATTCAGGGAGTGGGAATTTATTTACACAAAGTAAAGTTTGGCAGAACAGTGTTGCTCCTTGGTTGGACCAAGAACAAATCCCTTAATTTGTTAATGTTGAAGGAATGTCTTGTTTACAAGAGGTTCATAAACTACTGACAAACTACACCTAGATATATTTTTTCAGATCTAGTTCTAACTTGAAATTTTCAACAAGTGCGTGTAAATGTCAAATATGAAAGTAGCAAAGGCTTCAATGTTACAGCAACTTTAATTGGTTAGATTAATTAACAAGATATAATTGACTTAAAATATGATTAATTGAGAAGCATTTTTTAAAGCATTTGAGAATTCTGAACAGACAAATCACATTGCAAAATAGATAGTAGATTAGCTGTAAGTACCTGCTAGAGCTGGGCGATATTGTAGTATGTTGTCTGAAACTGGTATGACATTCAGATTGTGATACTGGTTTCAGACATCGAGCTGGCAATAGTTGCTTTCACTAGTTCCTGAAAACAACAAAAATGTCTGAAATTTCAGTGCTTGAAAAATTTATGCTATCTTTGCAACATGTGCAAATTCTGCATGCTTTCCAGAGGTAATCTCTTCTCATTTTAAGTCATACCACTTTCAGAGATCTTGGTCATACTTCTTATTTATTGGGTGATTTAAGTAGCAAGTTGGAACCTGGCTTGTAGGCTATGTTTTCCAACTTCTCATTGAAGACATCTAGTAAGGGAGAGTTTATAGGAAATGACTAGAATTCCGAATGGCATCAAATGCAGATTGCTATTCTAGGATACATTCCTTTTCATCCCTGTCTGGCCAAACTTCTCTGCTTGTGGGGGTGATGAGAATATAAGCTGAGGCAGTGGCAGAAGCTTCTGTTTCACATATGCTGCTGAGTAGTTTTGCCTACAGGCCTTTGGTTCCCTCTTTAAGAGCATTGCTACAAGCATATCATTTCTAAAATGCTTGATCTGTTTTCTGTCTATAGAAGCTTTTAACACGATAACACCCTTAACTGTTTAAAAGCATATAATGTAATTATCAGTGGGTCATTTTTATAAACTCTGTTGCTGATGGACACTTTGCATTTGAGGCTGCTTACTTACAGTTTGGAAGGAGAACATGGGGCAATTGCTCTATTGCTCAATAGCTTCATGCATAATCACACTGCAGAGATGGGGAAATATATTAATAGGTTTATGCCTTATTACTTGTGTTAAATATTTTAATTGCACCCTCAATATATAGTAGTACTGATAATGTCATCAATGAATGCTAACAACTGATGGGGAAGAAAAATTGAAACATGTATTTGCTCATGTCACAACCATTGCCCTGCAATTATTCTGCTGGTAATTGCAACTCCTTTCTGATACTAAACTTCAAAGTAAATCGTCTTAAACTACAGCCTTTGAGTTTTTCAAAGCTTCGGTGCAAGTACTTTAAACTACTTGTTCTGCTTCCTGTATAACATCAGTGCACAGGTGGTGTCTAGATTGAAATAGGTCAATAGAATATGTTGCACTGAAAACAACGCATGCATCAATTGGGGAAGGCTCTGGGAAGGCTTAGTTAGTTGCACTGCTCAAACATGAGGTAGCATGTCTAACTGGTGTGAGGAACATTCTTGCCATCAGGTTTAATTAATTTGAAGTAACTCTTATTGGGTTTGGTGAATATCATACTCTGGCTTAGCTTGGGACCCTTGCAGTTTTCAAATTCCTCTTGGTTTTGAATTAAGATATTCAACTTTTGCACCTCTTCCCTTCCATGTAATTAGGAATAGTTGGGACTGCAGCTTACATGGGGGTTTTGTTCCTGGGGGTTGCATGCAAGAACCTCCAGAGCCCAGTAAGCAAGAGTCTCCTGCTCTTTTTCTATTTATTTAACCATTGGTGTAGAATCTGTTTCATATGGTTGTCCTCAAATTATAATTCTTGTATCTGTATCCTAAATATTTCACCAGCATAAAATACATTGGTGCAGCCTATATATGAAGCATTTGTTTCCTGGACCACTAGAATTTAGAAACAACACATATTTTAATAGGAAGTGTTTTCATTATTTGCCTTTTAATTCCAGCAGTGGGCAAACTTCCCTCAGCTTGAATCAAAATCTGCTTGGTAATCATGAGCCTTCTCTGTAAGAGTTCAGAAGATATTTCAAGACCCAGAATTGGTCATTTGCATTTATTGTAAAATAATCTGTTTTATGTGTTTAATGATGATTGATTTGAAACTCAGTAGATCTCATTTGCTAAACATGACCATCCTTTTTTTTCTTTCACAGTAAGAGGGTCAAAACCCGGTAAAAATGTGCAACTTCAAGAGAACGAAATAAGAGGATTATGCTTGAAATCTCGAGAAATCTTTCTCAGTCAACCCATTCTGTTAGAACTTGAAGCACCGCTTAAAATATGTGGTAAGCATTGAGATTTGTTGGCTCCAACTATCCCTTTTTTAATGAACTGATGATGATGATGTGGCACAACTTCTTAGGTGGTATTTTCACCATCTCTGAAGATTTCAAATCCATTAAAATATTGCTGTCAAAGTACTGTAGTCATCCTATGCAAATCATGCTACTTGAGGGCAAAAGTAGAATTGATTTGAATAGAATTCTGAAGGGAAACTTCTTCAAGTAGACAGAATAAAGAGGACACAAATCCCAGGAAGAGGAAGCTTTATTCTTCAACCCAGTGGAGATTTGATTTTAGGTTATGGATACAGGCAACGACCAATTTGCCTGGAGGTTATGTTCCTGACCCCTGTGCGCATTGGTGGAGCATGCATAAACCTGCTTCACCACATTATTCCACCGCCCTTTTACACCCCCTTTTTCAACCTCTTCCTCATTGCTGTGACGCACATGGGTGCGCATCAGTTGGTCGTTGTCTGTATCAGTGTTAGTAATATCCATAACCATTTGTATACTAAAAGGTGGTGGCCCGTTTTTCTTCATCATTGCATGATTCTGTAAGTTGAAGCAGAAGGCCTTGCTTTTCACAAGAAGTCAAAGGTTGTGTTAAAAAAGGTAAAGGGACCCCTGACCATTAGGTCCAGTCGTGACCGACTCTGGGGTTGCGGCGCTCATCTCGCTTTATTGGCCGAGGGAGCCGGCGTACAGCTTCCGGGTCATGTGGCCAGCATGACTAAGCCGCTTCTGGCGAACCAGGGCAGCGCACGGAAGTTGTGTTAGATACTGCTTAATGCAAAAGATTTAAGATTAAACTGGACTTGCTTAGTCGGAATTAATAACAAATAAAATTTTCACTTCAAGCCAGCTTCAATTTTTAGGACTGGCTTTGTTGTGCTTCTAACCTCACAGATCACAAATAATAGTATGAAAGTTTGTACTTTGGAGAAAACAGTGGTACAGTCCATTGAACATCTCTTTGCAAAAACACCAATGAATGGAATAGGAATAATAGGCTAATTGGAGGAAACTTACTGTTACATATGCTTACTTTTCTTAGTGTTGTGTAACAATTCTTATTCTTTAAAGTGAGTATATTAGCATGCATTTGCTTTAATGAGCCAAACTCTCAAGCCATATCAACACCATTTTGTTTTGTTTTGTTTTAAGGTGACATCCATGGACAATACTATGATTTACTTCGACTCTTTGAATATGGAGGTTTCCCACCAGAAAGCAACTATCTATTTCTTGGTGACTATGTTGATAGAGGGAAACAGTCTTTAGAAACAATTTGTCTTTTACTGGCCTACAAGATAAAATACCCAGAGAATTTTTTCCTCCTTAGAGGGAACCATGAATGTGCCAGCATTAATAGAATTTATGGCTTCTACGATGAATGTAAGTACTTCTGGTGCTGTCTTTTGAGACTTTGGAAAGTGATTCATAGTGTAGATGGCACTATTTTTGCTATAAAATAACCTCTGGGTTTGGAGTGAGTTGCTTATTAATGACAATACTGACTTGCCTAGTTAAGAGACTTTTCTATCATTTTGGCAGGTGAAATATAGCCTTCTTGTTCTTCCTTTGCTCTCTTCAGAAGAGAAAGGTGCAACTACAGTCCAGTCTTCACTGCTCTGCCAGCCTCCACTTAAGTGTTAAATTAAGCTCATATTTATAATGTTAACTTTTTCAGTTTGAGTTTGCCAAGTACAAAGTTGAACCCGTTCCTGCTTGAGTGGGCACTGGGTGGTGTTGTCTTACTCCAGTTGCTGGACTGGATGTGAATTCCTCCCCTTCCTTGGAGGGCAGTTCATTATCAGCCTTGCTTGAAGATAAGACATACCTTGTTACTGCTCTTCTGGTCCTTTAATAATCGATTGGTTGGTTGGTTGGTTAAAAGCAAGCCTGATTGAATTGCATGCCTTTTTTTGTTCTCTGCATGGTGGTTAAGTACAATAGGGATGCTCCATGCCATGACACAATGTGTAATCTCTGTTTCCTTTCGTTGTACTTTCTGGAATTGACTATAAATTCAGTTTCTGGCTGTTCCATTTGGTGATATAAACCTAGGGTTTGAAAAATATACGTACTTGGTTTCAGGACTTTATGAATCAGATAGTCTGCTTTTCCTATAGCCTCTGTCACTTGCTTGTCTTTAGTAACCAGTGTGCCATTGAGCTCACTGGTTTTAAAATGTGTTGAATCACATAATTTATATCAATAAACACTGCATTTTTCTCAGATACATCTGTACTAAAAGTGGTTTACAAAGAACAGTAAAAGCGTAATACTTCAGTAACTGCCTACAGCAAACCTACTACATTGTGGTTCATATTAATTGAGGTGGGAGGAGATCCACTTTTTCAGCAGCTTCAGATTAACATTGCACCATTATTCTCCCCAGTGATTTTATAGTACCAAATGACGCTAATGATGGCATTTGCCATAAGCCTTGCAAAGCATGTTCATATTTCTCTGTTTAATGACTTCTTTAATGGATACAACACAATTGAGCACCTGCTTTGCATACAGAAGGTCCCCAGGTTTTATTCCCCAACATCTCCAAGTAGAGATGGGAAAGAAGAATCCTGTCTGAAACTGCTGCTGCCAATCAGTGTAGATAATACTGAATTAGTTGGACCCAAGGGTCTAACTTGGGTATAAGGCAGTTTCCTTTGTTCTGATTTGTCTGGGACTGCCTGCTCACCAATATCTGTAATCCCAGGAAGAATTGTTAATAAAGCAGAACATGTGATTAAAAACACAGCCAAACGATCCCTTTCACATTACAGCTTTATATTATGGAATAGTCTGCAGTTCGCTGGTTCTGTCTCGGTGGTTTGAACTCCCTGTCCTTTTAATGGCTTAACTCTCCTGATGCTCAGGTGTATTTTTGTATCTTGTAGGCTAATTGCAGCAGTCACACTTAGATTCTCCTCATACTCCCCACCCCTTCATTTAGTGAACTTCATACTTAGTCAGGTTTCTAATAGGTTCAGCATAATTTGTTGGTTAGGCTTGCTTGGAAGCAAATTGCGGAAACTGTCATGAGTGTGATAAGAGGATTTGCACTTGATGCTGTCACCATTTGACAGGATCCTAGGCAGCATGTGCTTCAGTAAAACAATGTTCAAATAGGTCTAGGATATGGGAGCCTAAATTCTGGGTCAAGACTAAGGGTCAGTTATCAGTGGTGAAGGTGCAGTGAGGGATCATTAGCAAGCTCATGGCTTATTTTTGCCTTGGGAGTCTCTAAACGCTAGAACAGTTATTAGAATAGCATCTGTATGTGAAAAGGGCTGATGTGATGACTGCAAGAATCCTGCTTGACTGGACTAAAGATTCATCTAATCAAGCATCTCACCATCCTACAGGTAGAATGTGAAAGCACCTTTGCCATTGTTGTCCCTCAAAGCTTGTATTCAGGGGTGCACTACCTCTGAACGCAGGTGATGTTTGTCATCAGGGGTTTTAGCTGTTGGTAGCTGCCATGAATTTGTGTCACAAGCTTATTTAAAGCCATTCAAGCCAGTGACCACACTGTGGCTTGTGGAATGAGCTCCATACATTAATTATGTGCTGTGTGAAGTAGTACGTTTCTGTGGTCTGTCCTGAGCTTCTTGCCAGTTTATTTCTAGAGCAGGTATTATGACAGAAGGGGAAAAGATCCTCAAGGGTTTGAGATACCCCTGTGTTTGGGTTTTAGCAGGTATGGAGAACGGTTCCTCTCTGCCAACACAGACTAAGACCTTAATGTTAAGCAGGTCAAAGATACAAAAATGTAAATGTAGGTCTCCTTGTCCTCCCTATTCTCTTCTTCTGTCACTGTTAAATTCCAAGTGAGTTCATGTACTGAAATATCTCCCTAGGTAAAAGAAGATACAACATCAAGCTGTGGAAAACCTTTACAGACTGCTTTAATTGTTTACCAATTGCAGCCATTGTGGATGAGAAAATATTCTGCTGTCATGGAGGTAAGTTGATATATGATTTACAAAGTGATACTTGCTTGACCATCTTGGGTAAGTCAGCATTAGAGCCACTCAGACCCGTGCAGTGGGGCGGCAGCTGGGTACACTTGCCCCAGGCCCTAGAGGATTAAGCTGGCCAGGAGGCCTGGCCAGGCACCAACTTCCTTTTTTTTGTTTGAGTTTATAATGTTATTCTAACAAGACTCCTGCCCCAGGCCTCAGGCAAGCTCTGTGCAGGCCTGGAGCCACTTTCTCTGTATTGCAGGTCATTGCATTTATTTCTGTCTATCTAAACAAACAATATTAATTTTAACAGGGAGAAATGTAAAGTATTGCACTTGGGCAAAAAAATGAGAGGCACAAATACAAGATGGGTGACACCTGGCTTGAGAGCAGTACATGTGAAAAGGATCTAGGAGTCTTGGTTGACCACAAACTTGACATGAGCCAACAGTGTGGCGCAGCAGCTAAAAAAGCCAATGCAATTCTGGGCTGCATCAATAGGAGTATAGCATCTAGATCAAGGGAAGTAATACTGCCACTGTATTCTGCTCTGGTCAGACCTCACCTGGAGTACTGTGTCCAGTTCTGGGCACCACAGTTCAAGAAGGACACTGACAAACTGGAACGTGTCCAGAGGAGGGCAACCAAAATGGTCAAAGGCCTGGAAACGATGCCTTATGAGGAACGGCTAAGGGAGCTGGGCATGTTTAGCCTGGAGGAGAGGAGGTTAAGGGGTGATATGATAGCCATGTTCAAATATATAAAAGGGTGTCACATAGAGGAAGGAGAAAGGTTGTTTTCTGCTGCTCCAGAGAAGCGGACACGGAGCAATGGATCCAAACTACAAGAAAGAAGATTCCACCTAAACATTAGGAAGAACTTCCTGACTGTAAGAGCTGTTCGACAGTGGAATTTGCTGCCAAGGAGTGTGGTGGAGTCTCCTTCTTTGGAGGTCTTTAAGCAGAGGCTTGACAACCATATGTCAGGAGTGCTCTGATGGTGTTTCCTGCTTGGCAGGGGGTTGGACTCGATGGCCCTTGTGGTCTCTTCCAACTCTATGATTCTATGATTCTAAAGCACAGGTTGAGCACACTGCAAAGTTTCACAGCTAATGTCAATTGAGATAATGTTTCTAACTCTTAACAGGTTTTTGGTGTAACAATGTATTGAAGAATGTTTGTCCAAGCAGCCTATTCGTACCCTTGTTTGCATAGGGGAACACCTGCAAATTACTTTGACCGAGTGTGATATAGGAAGGAGTTATTATATATAGTTCCTCCCCCATACCATTTGAACTACAGTCATGACAATGAATCACCAGAACAACGAATTTGGTGACGGGAAGTAACCCTGTATGCATTTGGTGACTCCATTAGAGAGAGGTGACTATAGGGTGCTCCAGCTTACGTGTTACTGTAGCGATGGCTATAGCGATGGGGCTAATGGATAATCTGAGACAGAATGAGAAGTAGACCTCTACTGAAAAGGCCTAATTTTGTAACTGCCGGAACTCTTACACTGAAATATGATGCTATAAATGCATGCTATCTGCTTGTGGGTAATTGTAGGTTATCTGGACAGTTCCCAGTGCCATGTTATAAAAATACTTGTGTTATACTAACCTAGCATCTCCTGACCCATTTTTTATTTAAATATTTAGCCTTGCCATTCCTGAACTATAAGCAACTGTAGTATGCTTACACAGGCAAAAACATCAGGGTTGCAATACTAGGCGTTGAATTGGGAGGCTACAGCTGAACAGATGTGAGGACAAATATTATGACCTTGCAGAAAGGACAGGTCATACCTCTTTAATTTGAGGCAGCTGCTTTAAAGCAATAAAATGTCCTACTTTTTAGCAGCTTAGATATAGTGACTATCTGACTCTGTGATGGGCAGCTTGCTCTGGAGATGGCTGGTGTGATGGGAAGGATTAATCCTGTAGCCTTCCTTGCTCCTTCATTCACAGCCTACAGCAGTACTGGAAAAGAGATGGATTTTTTTTAGCACTGAGTTCCATCTTGAAGAAATTTATTTTTTGTGCCAATCAACCCTACGTTGTGTAACCCCTCCAAGCCAAATTCCAGTGCATAATGGGGTGGTTAAAAGCGGGTGGCACTGTGGTCTAAACCACTGAGCCTAGGGTTGCTGATAGGAAGGTCGAAGGTTCGAATCCCCGCGACGGGGTGAGCTCCCGTTGCTCGGTCCCTGCTCCTGCCAACCTAGCAGTTCAAAAGCACGTCAAAGTGCAAGTAGATAAATAGGTACCGCTCCGGCGGGAAGGTAAACGGCGTTTCCATGCACTGCTCTAGTTTCGCCAGAAGCAGCTTAGTCATGCTGGCCACATGACCCAAAAATTTTTTCTGTGGACAAACGTTGGCTCCCTTGGCCAGTAAAGTGAGATGAGCGCCACAACCTCAGAGTCATTCGTGACTGGACTTAACTGTCAGGGGTCCTTTACCTTTACCTTTAAATCTCCCAAACAAAGCTGTGTGTGGTGTCCGAAAAGGGACGCTGAAATCCATTTTCTTGGATCAGTTCTTGTTTGAAAAACCACGGGACATTTTTCCTGCTCCAGTACATTAATATTGATTGCAACGAAAAGTACCCTATCACAAAAATTAATAGACTACTTGGTGTGTGTGTGTGTGTGTGTGTGTGTGTGTGTGTGGCACTTTTTATATATAGAAAGAAAACTAAATTGTATGTTACTGAAATTTGGGAGCATTGTTAATCATTGTGCAGATAACAATATCCTAGTTTATGAAGATCACTTTGTAAGTCTACTGTGTGATTCGTGAAGTGAAAAGTGCATCCATTTGTCTCACAAACAGTCATGGTAACTTGTTGTAAGATCCTACATGGGAATATTTTAAAGACATTTTACCTCTTTAGGTTAAAAAAAAGGAAAGCATGCACAATGTATATTGTACAGTGCAACACTCACTCTCTCATATACATACTATTTACCACCTTGATATATTTTATGATACGGCATTATAGAAATATTTTTATTAAATAAATATATGAAAGGAGTTTTGGTTCGGTGCTTGTGTAAGAAAAAGCACTATCTCTGCAGTACAGGCACCTTCCCACTCACATAGGGCTATGTTCCTGGGTACCATGCATATACATGAAATCATGTGTAGTTGGAAACACCGATCTAAAAAGCCAAATTCCACTACAACCGCCCTCTCCAAACCGCCTTTCTCAAACTTCAACTCTCCATAGGCATCAAAGGTTGGTGCAAAGGCTCCTGGAATTGCTAGCCATTTTCCTGTTCTTTTTGAGCAGTTTTTGCCCATGTCACACCTTTCTGCAGTTTAAATCAATTTATTTAATTATTTCCCAGCACCACACACATATATGTGGTTGCACATGAGTTGAACATGCATTAAGTGAGGAGATGTCTGTACTATGTCGCTTTGGGTACCTGTTTTCACCGTGGTGATTCTGTGAAGTAGTTTGTTCCTCTTCCTGTTAAATTTTCTCATCTATGCTAGGGTTACCAGACATTCCTGGGGACAGTCCCCGGAGCTGCAAATCTGTCCCCAGACAAATTCCACCCTGGAATGTCCCCAAATTTGCAAATCTGTCCTTGGGAAACGTGGCAGTGGCAGCCTCAGCAGCCCGGAGTCAGCCTGGTAGCGCAGTTGGCTCTGGCTGGCTTCAGGAGCTGCTCGCTGCTGTGACGCCCGCCATTTTTCTTCCCTGGAAGTCCCCATATGGTGTGTCTTGTGCGCAACACATCATATGGAGACTTCCAGAGAGGAAAAATGGCAGGCGCCATGGCAGCAGGCAGTGAGCAGCTCCTGAAGCCAGCCAGAGCCAACTGCGCTACCAGGCTGGGTCTGGGCTGCTGAGGCTGCTGCCGCCACTGCCAAAGGGGAACTGGGGACGTCCGGCGGTACAGATCTCCTGCCCTTTCCCCCTTTGTTGTGACTGGTCAGGGGAGGCTTGGGAGTCACGACCGGCCATTGCCCAGTTTTTTAAAAACTCTGTGCATTTATGTTTCACAGAGTGTGAAAGAAGGGCTTTGCACCTTTATACAATATGCATGTGTGCTTGGGCCCAGGGTCTTCTGCCTCACCATCCCCACTACTTGACACCCTGTTGCTACTCAGCTAAAAAAAAAAAAAAAAAAGTGTCCCCGGATTCATTGAAAAAAATCTGGTAACCATAATCTATGGCTCTTTAAATACCCTTGATCTGCCACTTTCTCCTTCCTTCAGATTTTTATATTCGGGGATAAACTTGCCCTACAGACCACCACTCTTGCACAGCCGTGATCTCTTAGTACCAAGTACTCTAGCTACCCTGTCTTGGGTCTGAGACGTGTGGATACAGATGTCCTATTCATGAGCATTTCCCCCGTGACTCTTTAGTCTTTTTAAAGTACAGCCATTCATACATATTTGTGTGCTAGTTACAAATTTATGTCCTGTAATTCGCTTTGAGAACCTGAACCACTTGTCCCATCATCTGTGAGGCATACCAAATCAGATGCTTCCACCTAGCTGGCTCTGCAGGTGCAACATGTTTTATTTTGTCCCTACGGCTGTTTCTTTCCAGCATCATTTATGCACATAAGTGTCACGACCACTGACACTTCTTGCACAGTACCTAGGCAGCATGTGATGTCTACAGCCTTCACACCATTCATGCAAGGCGCCATGGGGGCCCCACACTAATCACAAATTCCTATGTTCCTAATCAACTCTTCTGCTACCAGTCTCCTTGCCTCGCAGTAGCATGCCCTTGGCATGAGAGGATAGTTCATACCAGAAATGGGACATATCTGAGGAATAATTTTGGATTGCACTGGATAGCTTCCTCAAAATAAGCATAGATGAAGTTGCCGTTGGAATGAAGATGCTGTCACTGCACAGTGTGTGCATTTGCCAAGTGCCCAGCATGTGAACAAAATGCAAAGCAGCTGCATCTTAATCCCCTGCAGGCTTATCGCCAGACCTCCAATCAATGGAACAAATCCGACGAATTATGCGGCCTACTGATGTGCCAGATCAAGGCCTCCTTTGTGATCTGCTGTGGTCTGACCCTGACAAAGATGTCCTGGGATGGGGAGAAAATGACAGAGGAGTTTCTTTCACGTTTGGAGCTGAAGTGGTTGCAAAGTTCCTTCATAAACATGATTTGGATCTTATATGCAGAGCTCATCAGGTAAAGACCAAATGCTAAGAGTTGATCCTGGGGAAGGAGCCACCAGCTCCTGGGCCCCAGTGGACACCCCTTGGTCCACCACGCAAGAAACTGGTCAGTCTCTCCTCTTTTTCCCCTCCCCCTTCAAGTTCACTTGTCTCAGAACGATGCTTGCTTTACGAGTTCCTGGCCTTGCTGATCTAGCCTTGTCTCTAAATTGCAGAATGACATAAAACAAGCAGCTTGTGAGGTTAATGTGGTTTTGTAGCTAGAAGAATGAATGGGAGGCCTGGATTCATAGGCACAGCCATAGAACTTCCTGCATAGACCACTATGCCACTGTTCTTCAGTGTCCCATGGTAAAAGATTTACCGTATTTTTTGCACCATAACACTCACTTTTTTCCTCCTATAAAGTAAGGGGAAATGTCTGTGCGTGTTATGGAGGGAATGCCTACGGTGGCATGCCTACGGATTTTCCTCCTCTAAAAACTACGTGCGTGTTATGGTCGGGTGCATGTTATAGAGCGAAAAATACGGTAGATAAATGCTCAGAGCTTCATTCATATATATCTCACCTGAGTAATCTTTGCAGCAAGCCAGTGAGGTGGTTATAGATCATCACAGAATGGGGTGAGGAGCAGGTGAGATTGGGAGTGGTTTACGCTAAGACCTTGTCGTGATGACATGGCACAACTGTGGTGAGATTTGAACCAGGGTCTTCTGAGATCACAACTTGAGTTAGCCACAACACCAAAGTGATTCTGCTGCACTAGACAGGGAGTGGAAGGAGGATTATAAAAAGGTTAGGAGTATTAAAATTATTGCTGTTGTTTGATATTCACCCCCTTTCAATTAATTGAATTGTCTTTGCTTTAAAGGTGGTTGAGGATGGATATGAGTTCTTTGCAAAAAGGCAACTGGTAACTCTGTTTTCTGCCCCAAATTACTGTGGGGAGTTTGACAATGCGGGTGCCATGATGAGCGTGGATGAGACTCTAATGTGTTCCTTCCAGGTACAGTATATTTTTAGGGTTTAGGTGCCTCATTTTCCCCAATAATGTTGCTTCTTTTCACTTTTAAGCTGGTCTTCCTTAAATTAAACCAGAATCATAAGCACTAGCTATTTGAAAATGTGTTCCATTTCCTTTAATCTGTGCTGAGGCACCAGCTTGCCATAAAATAAGTAGGACAGCTGTAATCTGTTCCACCTTGAATTGGATTGTCCAAAGAGTCATGGCTCTTCCCTGCTGCCTAATGCTGGTGATCTGAGAGGAGGCATCGAAAATTGCAAGCAGTGGGAGGGAAAGCAAGGTGACATTTATATCCAAGGTGCTGCTGTTTACCTTTATAGCCCTAAATGGATTAGGCCAGAGGTCCCAGGAGCACCTGTTACTGAATGAACCTTTCTCATCCCGTGCATTGAGATTCTGGTGGCACCCTGCTTAGCTACTCTCTTAAGTGAAGAAATGTTGTCTTCCTCTTGGAGCAAGGCTGTTTTGGCAATAGAATCTGCATTGACATTCCTGAAGACCCTTCTATTCCCTCTTCCCTTTGGGAGTGGAGGGAGTCGTCTTTTCCTACACAGCAATATTTCAGTAAGGTGAGGCTGTTTAAAATTATTGCCCTGAAAAATAATTACTTTTGTGTGTGCCAAGACCCTGAATGAATGATTTTACAGCTCTAAGCCACCTAGCCATGCCCATTGGGTGGAAATCACAAAATTATGGGTGTAGACTATATATAGCCAGGTTTTGGGCTAACGCCAGTAGCCCCCTTCTTGTGCTCTCATCTCTGTTCAGCTGCATACAGTGTTTCCATGCTAAGAAAGAACATTGTCGTTCCAGATTTTGAAGCCTGCTGAGAAGAAGAAGCCCAATGCTAGCCGGCCTGTAACACCACCCAGGGGTATGATCACAAAACAAGCAAAGAAATAATCACTCTTGGCTCTGCCTAGTTGGGACTTGTACTATAGTATATAATCATTTTTAAAAAACGGTAACTTGTATCTGTCAGCTTGCTAAGACTAGATTAATGTGTTTGTGGGGTTTTTTGTTTTTTTGTTTTTTTTTTTCATTTTGATGGATGGCGTTTGCTGGTTGTAACAGCAAATGAGACTTTCTCCCTTCTCAAGAAGAGTTTTTAAAAATTCTTATGTTCATTTGAAGAGAGAAAAAATGCTTTCCCCCCTTATTGTTCCAGCTGTATACTTCACAGCAACTTATCCTGTCATTCCGGGTAATTGTACAATTGACTCCTTGAACCTGTACAGACCAGGTGGTGTGTGATGCCTGCTTTTCTTTTAGGACCTAAAGAGGCACTAGTGTGCTGCAAGACGAGGAAACTGATTACTGTCGAATTACATATTGTTTATACGAACCACTGTGAATGTCTTTTATTTTATTGTTTTAAAGGGATTGCTTTTTTCTTGTCATGTACACTAGTTACGTTGCTGTCAGCATTTTGAAACCACCCCATAACCTTTGCCAGCTTCCTTGGTATGATGTATATTTTAATTCAAGCACACTTCCCTCCCATATACTTCAAAATGACAATTAAAGCCATTATTTTAAAGGTTTGTGTCTCTTTTTGTGAAACCAAAGTGCATAGTGAAAACATATTGGCACAGCTCATAGGGATTCATTGGCAGTATCTAAGTCAGGTTTTTTCCTCTGCAGGAAGGACGACTTGAACTAGCAGAGAGTAATGCTGTGATCAGCTGGGATGCAGGATTAAAGCCTTTTGATACTTCCCCTATATTCAATGTCGAAGCTTGCTACTGTGCTATTTTAGCCAGTTCAGAAAGCTGTCACGTGTGGAGAGCTGTTCAGAGACTTGCCTGAGAATTAGAATTCCTTTTAGGGTTTGTTTGTTTGTTTGTTTGTTTGTTTGTTGCAGCTGAAGACTTATTCCACAAAGTTTAAAAAACAACCAGCTACAACAGTGAACACTGTTCACCTGTTTCTATGAATATAACACAGTATCCTGTGGTGTTTTTTTTTTAATTAAAAAAACCTAATCTTTTTGAACAGATGACAGTGTACAATACAATGTGGTAAAATGCTTATTAAATGAATAACTTGTTAAATCTTCTCAGTGTCAGTTTTATCAGTATTGCATGCATGCAGGGTAGAATGCAACTTTGAAAAAAAAAGTTTCACAAAGAAGCTTGAGCCTACCATGCTGATGAGTCCTCCTTAAGGAATTGAATTTGAACAGCAGCTGCTCAAAATGACAGGCCAGGATATGCACCTCTGAACCATTCCTGACATTGTGGTGACCAACTGGGCCTGGCTGTTCCTCCTGTGGTTCCCTTGTTAGAAAGAGTGAAACCCAGTGCTCCAAGAGAGTAGATTTCAACTGGGTATCTTCTGGGATGAGCACAGATCTGCTTTGCAACAGCTGGTCAGCTTGCAGGCGAGTCTAGATCATAAGGAACTGTACCTAAAGAGTGCCTGTTTCAGAATGTAGTTGGGTTGGATGGGCACAAGATTTAAGAGGCCTCTCTGGGGTCTTAACTGCCCAGCAGGTATGCAGGACTTTTAACAGGAAGCAAGCAGACTGCATGGATTGTCAGAGAAGGCTGTCTTGCTCAGGGGACCAACAGTTGTACAGAGTGTGTGTTCATTCCCTTTGTTCCATACAGTGGAAAAGGAAGGAACCAAAACATACTGCAGACCAGGGCCCTTTTGTTAACACACTTCAAGATGCACTGCAACAAGCAGAAGTGGCAAAGGGCATGAAGAGCTTGTACCATCAGCTCTTGAGTGAGTCATGCCTCAGAAGAAACTGCAGATATGCCCTGTATATTCTAAACTATCTCTCATTCAATTCAGTTGCATAGGTCAAAAGCGGTGAGGGGAGGAATGGTATAGCAGGAGCAAAGGAGCCTAGCCAGCATAACTATTGGGTTGAGATTCCTTGCTCTTCCCCCCCCCCCTTCCCTATGCTGAAATAAGTGCTTGCATGCTTGGCATTGCAGCTCTGTGTTCTCCAGCCTTTCTAGTTTACTGCTGGGTCTTGAGACGGTCAGATCCCTAGTTTCTCCTGAATGGGGTAGGATGGAGAGAGAGAACTTTTTCCCAGACCTTCAAATCTCCAGGAAATGTTAAATCTATAAAATAGTTAATACACCTTTAGTTTTTCAAATCCCCAGTTTTCATGAGCTGGCATGGTTGAGAGGAGTCCCAGCAGGGTCTCCTAAGTTTGGCACAATAGGAGCTGGAAATTTTGTCGCCTGAGGCAGAGCAGCAACTTTTGTCACATCAAAGTGCATCATATCCAAGCCCAGTCAAGTAGTTTTGGCACCCGAAGCAGAAAAGCCCCATCCTTCCCATAATAACTAATGATTTGCTGTCCTTTCATTACGCCCAAAATAAGTTGTCTCAGGTGGCCATCTCAATCTGCCTAATGGTATGGCCAGCCCTAAGGCCAGTGAACTGAAAACACCTGTGTGAATAGTGTGTACAGACCTGCCTGTGTGTGAACTGCCAAATGGGTTTGGTGCAAGTTTACACAATTACATTGAAGATAGATCTGGAGTTGGAAAAATTACACCATTTGGAAAAGGCAAATTTCACAGCCAACATGCATGCATATACAAGTCCACATTGTGTAACCACAATAGTCTCTGAAAAAGCATGCAGATGTAATGCTGGATGGGCTCTTAAGATTGGTTCATACACACAGCTTATCATAAGCTAGAAGTAGCTACCCAGACCTAGCCTTGCTCTGAGGCTTTGTATGATAGCAGATAGATCCAACCTATGAAGAAAACCCACCAATATGCTACGCAAACTCTAATAGTGGCTAGCGAAACCCAGCCAGACGAGCAGGATATAAATATTATGTACAAAACATGGACATTGTCAAATGGCATTAGAGGTATTGGCAGGGGGCAGTCTTAGTGGATTGTTTCTACCTTTACCCCAACCTGTTGAGCCTGTGCATGTTTGCAGTATGCTCCCTCTTGAAAAACCTTTCAGTTAATTCATATTAATCTCTTTAGTCAGCAAAGAAGATGCCTGGAATGGTTTCTTTTGGGGCTGGTCCAAAATACAGCTGCTGGGGGCAAAGGACAAGATTGCACCCCTATTCCATGTGACTGAATAGTAATTTTATTATTTGTTTCCCCAGCCACTCTGGGCGGATTCCACCACATAAAAACAATAAAATGTCAAACATTGAAAACTTCCGGGTACAGGGCTGCCTTCAGATATCTTCTAAAGTTGTGTAGTTCTTTATATCCTTGACATCGGGGGGACGGGACATTCCACACAGAGGGCACCACTACCCAGAGGGCCCTCGTATCTGGACCTGTGTCCTGGCTGAACAATGGGGATGCTCCTTCAGGTATACTGGGCCGAGGTCAGCAGCAACACCTTGAATTGTGCTCGGAAATGTACTGGGTGTTAAATGGTCCCAGCGGCTATTCCCGGTCAAGAGTCTTGCAGCTACATTCTGGATTGTAGTTTCCGAGTCATCTTCAAAGGTAGCCCTAAGCCAGAGCATGCACCACTCTGGCAAGACAGTCTGCAGACAGGTCGGGTCTCAGCTGGCATACCAGATGGAGCTGGTAGACAGCTGCCCTGGGCACAGAATTCCCCTGCACCTCCATGGACAACTGTGAGTCCAAAATGACTCCTGGGCTGCACACCTGGTCATTCAGGGGCACAGTTACCCAATTCAAGACCAGGGAGTCTCCCACACCTGCCTTCCTTCTGTCCTCCAAAAACAGTACTTCTGTCTTGTCAGGATTCAGCCACCATCCATCCTCCAACCAGCTCCAGACACACAGGACATCCACTGCCTTCACTAATTTCGATTTAGACGAGAGGGATAGCTTGGGCATCATATGCATATTGGTGATTATCTAGACACGCCCCCCCCCCATTATCTCTCCCAGCGGCTTCATATGAAAAGCATGGGGGAGAGTAGAGAGCCCTGAGACACCCCACAAGTGAGTGCCTAGGGGTCTGAACACTCATCTCCCAACACCACTTTCTGTTTTGTTTTGTTTTTTAAATGATATTTATTAAAGTTTCAATAAAAGATTAAACATAAAACATAAAAAAGAAATACAAAATTCAAAATATACAATACATAATCTGAAAGAAAAAAATAAAAAAAATAGAGAAACAAGAAAACAAAAGACAAAAAAGAAAATAGAACAATTAAAAACAATATCACCTTTTCGTCTCCATTTTTAAATTTACTTATTTTCTGGACCTCCTTGTACCTCCCTCTTTTGTATTCCAGTTCAAATTGTTTGTCCAGCAATTTCTTTCCCTCTTTTTTGAATCCCAATCTTAACTCTTAATATAATATAACATTAAAATTTTACCTTTTAAAAACCAAATTTCCATTTCCTTAAACTTTTTTAATCCTAATCCTTAATCTTAATCTATCCATAATTTTAAATCCTAATCAGCTGGAAACCACTTATTTTTAATCCAACATCACTCTAACATTCTTTAATTTTGCAATGTTTCTGCAGATAGTCTTTGAATTTCTTCCAATCTTCCTCCACCGACTCTTCTCCCTGGTCACGGATTCTACCAGTCATTTCCGCCAGTTCCATATAGTCCATCAGTTTCATCTGCCATTCCTCCAGTGTGGGAAGTTCTTGTGTCTTCCAATACTTTGCAATGAGTATGACACAGCCCAGAAGGCAGGATTGGAACCACTGCATGCATAACGGTGCTCCCAACTCCTCTAGACAGTCCAAATGGATACCACACTACCCAATGGTAGGGCTGGTCCCACAAATGACTACGGAAGGAATGAGGGAGGCGTGGCAGGCTGAACCTCAGGCAGTTAAAGATCATAAGGCAGGAGCTTGCATAAACCTAACATGTTCTGAAAAGGGGTTGCTATGAGACAAGCTGCATGATAAAATGGTCAGCATTTCCACCTGCAGTAAGTGAGTGATGACAATACTTTGCAGGATTGTCTAAATCAGGGGTGAGGATCCTGGTGCCCTGCAGATGGTTCTGTATTCAACCCCACAACCTCTCTGGATGCCTGGGTCTGATGGGAATTCAGCAACATCTAGAGACCACAAGTTTCTCTCTCCCTGCTCTCAGGTGGAAATGCCTCTTCTAAACAGAGGCATTCTTTCTCATCTTGCATGTCAGCAGGGACTGCTACCGGGGCGCAGCCACTCCGCACGCTTGCAAAAAGAAAAAGGGGGAAAAACGGGCCATCAGGCAACGGGAAACGAGAGATGGAACTGCCGCTGACCACAATATGGTTTTCCTCGCCTCCAAATTTCCTCCCGCGATGGAGACACGAGGAGGAGGACGAGGACGATGTTTTTGCAAGCCAAGCAAAGAAAGGAAAGGAAAGGAAAGGAAATTTCCTGTGCAAAACAGGAACTTGAGCTGGAGGCGGGGTGTACTGCGCGCACACCCACGCCTAGATTTGACCAACCCCCAATCCTCACCCAACTGGGGATCCAATAAATAAATTCCTGCAAACTTTACTTTCCTGGAAAAGCCCGAGGGGCAGAATGGGAGAGATTCTGGGGCGGGCGGGAGTCGCTTTAGAGTTTTATCTACAGTTTATTTATTTATTGCCCCCAGATGGTCCTCCTCCAAGCCGCCGCGATCCGGGTCGCCGGGACTTGGGCTGCATCTGCGCTCCTCCCTCCTCGTTCTCTCTTTTCATTATGAAAATAAATCCCACTTTATGCACCAATGAATAGCAGGAAGGCGGAGAAAGAGGCGGCGGCAGCAGCCTCGCCATCAGCAGCTGTGCAGCGTCCGGTCTTGGGTAGGCTGGCGGTTCTGGGTCTGCTCCCTGCTTGCAGCCAGACACGGTACTGGGGATGGTTTTGGGGGGGAGCGGGGAGCCAGGGGGCAGGGCAGGGGGGCTTCCGAGCAGCACTGCCCCGCCTCTTGGGGTGGCAAGCTGGAAACATGAACCTGAGGCTCCGGGCATCCCAGGGAGGAAGCGTGCGCAGCCCCCCCTGGTCCCCAACTCTGCATGGAGGGGGAACAAGGACGAAGTTTCTTTCCCTCGATTCCCCCCTCGAGGAGCTGCTTGGGTGGGGGCGAAGGGGTGCAGAGATGGACCCTCCCCGTTCTTTGTGTTAGGTCCCAGAGGCCTCGCCTTCGGGTTTTTGGGGGGCCGCTGGGGGTAGTTTTCTGGTCTTGTGGGCTCCTGGGATTTGGTGAAGTCAGGAGGCGAGGGGTTGTTGGGTCAAAGGAGCAACAGCAAGGAGGAAAAACGAGACAAATAAACGGATGGTCTTAAAGGGGAATGGGTGGGTCCGAGCCAAACCCGGGATTTATAAAAACAACATTTTAAAATAATAACTCGTATATCTCACCCTTCTCTTGAGGAGCTTTGGGTGGTCTGGAGTGGTTTTACTAAAAGGGTTTGAATATGTTATCTAAAAATTAGGAGTGCGAAATGGGTTGCCTGGGCCTTAAGGGAGCAAGGCGGCTGTGTCTCCAGTTACCCAAATTGTGTGTGTGGATGTGTCCTTTTATATATAGAATCATAGAATTGTAGAGCTGGAAGGAACCCAAAGAGTCATCTAGTCTAACCTCCTGCAGAACATGTTTTAAAACCCTTTCCCCCCAGCCTGCGCAAACCTCACCTGATACATGAGGAGTTCAAATGTGGAATCGGCTCTTGACTATTTTGCCTTCCTACCTTGTTTGATCCTTGGCAGTCTAACTTCCTCTCTCCTTTTTAAGTGTATTAAAATTGCATCTACCCATAGCACCAGCCTTTTCTAGGTGTGGTGTAGGGTTCAGGAGTGGTGCGGTGCCATGAGGAAGCCTGGAGTGTGAATGTGTGAATCTTAGAGTTGGAAGTGACCCGCAATATCATCCAGCAACACAGGAATCCTGGACTTCTTTGTGTTGGCTCATTGATCCAAGAGACCCAGTTTGCCCCTGCCAGACTCTGGCTTTGCAACAAGACTCAGGTAGCGAAGTCCTGTGGAGAGTGTATTAACTTACGGTCTGTGTGTGTGGTTTGGGAGCTGCACGGTCAGGGGAAAAACAATGCTGTCCAGGGTTGTAAAGACTGCGGAGAGAATAATTGGGTGCACTCTTCCCACCTTAGATCAAATCTATGCTTCCAGGTGCCATAAGAAAGCTGCAGAGATAGCGCAGGATAGTGATCTCTTTCAGCTTCTGCCTTCTGGAAGAAGGCACAGGGTTATAAAGACTAGGACTAGCCGTCTGAGAATCAGTTTCTACCCAAATGCAATTTTGGTTTTAAATGCAGTATAAGGAGTCTCTCTGGGAGTATATTGCATTCATAGCTGTCAACTTTCAGATTTGAAAATAAGGGATCAGCAGCCTCACCTGTCCCGGAGACAGTCTACGGGATATCCAACAATCCGGGATAGCAGCAGGAAGCAGCGGGAAACAGTGCTGAAATAAGGGAATTTCCCGCAAAAAAAGGGAAGGTTGACAGCTATGATTGCATTTAAAAATGGGGTAACAGAGTTTTTAGGGGGCTAACCAGGTCAGGATAGCTGGGATAGCAGGCTTGTTGGTTTTTGAATGTCTTATGTAGATTTTTCAGTTTCGTTGTTCTGTATGGGACAATGACAATAAAGATTATCGTATCGTATCGTATTGCATTGTCCTGATGGGAGCTGGAGAGAACCCATGCGCAGGGCAACCGATTCTCCACTCCTGTCCAACTGTCCAGGTCTACAGCCTGTGTTAAAAGAGCTCTCGGGGTAAGGGAATCAGCGATCACTAGCCATGATGGCTCCGGGCTACTGAGGGTGGTATTACACCTCTGGATATCCCTTGCTGGGGGCAAAGTGGGGCAGGGACTGCTGTATTTGTCTTCTATCTGCAGGCTTCCCAGGGCTGGCCACTGTGAGAACAGGAGTCTAGATGCTGATATTTAATGATAGCAACCATTGCTGACAACAGCGGGGAGGGAGAGGCTCAGGGGGTGAATGCGGCCCCCTCGGCCTCTCTATCTGGCCCTCGGGACAGTCTCCCTCACTTGCCCTGAACTAAGACAATGCCTCTTGTTTGCTTGCCTTGGTCATTTGACCTTTGCCTGGTTGGAAAATAGAAAAGTGAGAGTCACATCCCTTGCCCTGCAGAATCTTTGCCTCTGCCCCCCCCCCACTGGCATGCAGCCCCCGGAAAGTTTCCCACAAGGCAGTGCAGCCTGGAAAATCTCCCCCTCCCCCGCCTGAGTTGTTGCCTGCTCTTCCTCAAAGCTAGGACCAAGGCGACTAACAACAAAATGCAAAAGAGAACAGTAAAAACAGCAAAAGCAATATAACCTTACAAGAAATGAGTTGGCATCAAAGATAATTGGCCCTGGCCAAAGCAGTTGGCAGCACGATAAAGCAAAGCCACGAAGCCCCCTCATTATGGCCCCTGGGGACAATCCAGCAAAGACTCTTATCAGGACGAGATTCCCACCCCCCAATTTCATCTGATCCTGCAGGGCTCCTCTGAAATATTTATTGCACGGGCGTTGAGCAGAGGTACTGCTGTCTGATCTGGGTCCAGGATGGGAAAACAGTCAGCAAGTTGTCATGAGCACAGTGCAACCTCAGCAGCCCTGCAGAAAGTTAAATTCATGAGGCTACTCTCTGTTCCTGTGAGATTTGTGTTTGTGTGTGTGTTTTGGGGCTCCGGTAGAGTATGTTTCACATTGCACTCTTTCAATGGCTCTTCTGCCGTTTGCTGGGCTCCTTTAGCAGAACGGGCAGGATATACCGTATTTTTCACTCTATAAGACGCACCAGACCACAAGACGCACCTAGTTTTTGGGGGAGGAAAACAAGAAAAAAAAATATTCTGAATCTCAGAAGCCAGAACAGCAAGAGGGATCACTGCGCAGTGAAAGCAGCAATCCCTCTTGCTGTTCTGGCTTCTGGGATAGCTGCGCAGCCTGCACTCGCTCCATAAGACGCAGACACATTTCTCCTTACTTTTTATGAGGGAAAAAGTGAGTCTTATAGAGCAAAAAATACAGTAAATGAGGTGGAGGAAAAGGAGAGCCTGAGTAGGACCCGGAAGGCACAGCAGAAATCAAATGGGAGCAAACAAGGGAGCCCAAGGTGTTTCAGACCTTGCTGGTTCTCCTGCCGGGACATTCAGAGGAAAGCAGAGCCAACATTCTGATTGCCAGCCAGGCATCGACGGTATTCTAACTCGTTTGCCCAAAGTGACCAGTAAGGTAGCAAAAGGGGAGGAAGCCACCTTGGGCTGTGTGCAGTTGCCCTTAAGGGTGGCACAGTGGGAAAGGCACAGATCCGACCCACTCACAGGAAACTCCATCATGCAAAACCCCAGTTGGAAGGCATGTCCGCTCCTGTTCTGTTCAATGAGGCTTACATAGGAAGACCCCTCTGAGCATCTTGGCCATGCGCAGGGCTGGCAAGATTTTTTTTTTGCTGCTCCCAGTGACGTAACTTGGTTTGGTATCATCCTCCTACTCTCCTCCCCACCCAGCTACAAAATTAATTGCTAGGTAATTCATAACTACACAATGTTTGCTTATCAATATTTAATACACAAAATAATTTATAAATGCCTTCTTAAAGGTAAAGGGACCCCTGACCATTGGGTCCAGTCGTGGCTGACTCTGGGGTTGCGGCGCTCATCTCGCTTTATTGGCCGAGGGAGCCGGCGTACAGCTTCCGGGTCATGTGGCCAGCATGACTAAGCCGCTTCTGGCGAACCAGAGCAGCGCACGGAAACGCCGTTTACCTTCCCGCCGGAGCGTTACCTATGTATCTACTTGCACTTTGACATGCTTTCGAACTGCTAGGTTGGCAGGAGCAGGGACCGAGCAACGGGAGCTCACCCCGTCACGGGGATTCGAACTGCCGACCTTCTGATCAGCAAGTCCTAGGCTCTGTGGTTTAACCCACAGCGCCACCCGTGTCCCTAAATGCCTTCTTAATTTGCTTTAAAATATTTCTCTTGACGTTGAGATTTGCGGCTCAACGTCTACCCAAAGTGGCGGGGAGTGTTGTGACCATTTTGTATGATGGTAGATCCCAACTCCCATCATTCTTGTCTGGGGCCGATGGGAATTGGAGACTAACAGCACCTGGAGGGCCACAAGTTCCCCATCCCGTGTGTGTGTGTGTGTGTGTGTGTGTGTGTTATTTCAGCCTTAAATAGGGCTGAGGAACTTGTGTCTCTCCAGGTGCTGTTAGACTCCAGCTCCCATCGCGGCTAAACACGGCATGTTGCTTACCTCCTTCACTAAGTGAGGAAGAAAGCTTTCAAGGGCCCTTCAATGTTAATGAAAATCTCTCTGTGTTTAGAGGTAAACACAGCTGGATGCTTAAGGTGAGACGGTTGTGACATCTCTGTGTGATGCAATTTTGTTCCGTTTTAAATTTAGTGTCGTTGATGTTAGAGGTCACGGTTAAGGTGTGGTACCTGTCATCATGACGGTAACTCATGTCCTGGGTGATGACATTCAGACTGAGGTGTGCTTGGTCTTGTTATTCGGCTCACTGGTAAATATGGGTGTGAGTCAAACATAAATAAATCACTATGTAGCAAATTACATGGAAATGCCAAGTCAGAGAAGTGTAAAGGGGATCAAACCGGTTTTTTGCCCTCGTAGCTTTTTTAACGACTCTTTCTACTAAGTTTATAAATAAATTATAACATTTTCCATGGAAATAACATTGTAATTGTAGTTCATAAATCATAAAACGATAGTAAGACAGTTGTGTGGACAATGCCATATAAAATCCGCTAGTAACCCACAATACAGAGGGGAAAGTATGGACGCAGTTTAGCTATATAATTATTATTACATTAAACTATAAAAAAAGTATTGTCTTGACTTCTAAAGTAACCTTGAAAAGTCATTCAGTTTCTCCAATAAAATGGTGTCCCAAATCTTTTTTAACCATTTTGAAATGGTTTGTTATCTGTAAAGCTTTCCATTATGTGGCAATACAGATAAGATCAATATAGGGACCGGCCCTGCTGTTAGGTAGGGTGAGGCAGCTGCCTCAGGCAGCAGATTTGGCGGGACGGGAGAGGAAATGGAGGACAGAGCTGTGGGTGCTGTGTGGCCCACCATCCATTCTCCAAACTGCTTTGCTGCCTTTACTTGCAGTAGAGGACACTATCCTGCCGTCAGCACCAAAGTAAGATTCAACGGCCTATCAGTTGTCATCTGTGCGCAGAACTGGGATGGCCAAATACCTTTTTCCTAGATGCCCGCCCCCTTAAAAAATAAAGTGAAAAAATAAAATTGCCAAGCATGTAAACCTGAATGTGTGTAAGTTGTGAGTTACCTGTACTCTGGTGAGATGTTAATTGGGGCAGCGCCTGAAGTTGTGTTGAGTAGCTTATCGTACCCTTTGTACAATGGCAGTAAAAAAAGAACAAAGAACTTTCCCAGTGCTACTAGCCTTTTGAGATAGCATTTCACTTAAATTAAATCAAATGCTATCTCACAAGGCTAGTAGCTGGCAAAGGCACATTTTATCAGAAAGTGTCTGAAGTCAGAAATGGCTGTGATGACCCCCTGGAATTTGCATTCCGTGTCTTCCTTTTCTGCAAGCTCAGGACATTTGAGTGGAGAATCTTTAACCAGGCAAAATTCTTCCTTCGGGCTTTAATGAGAGATGGGTGGAGGGAGGTATTAATAGGGCCAGGAGTGTGTAGTTCAAAACCTGCCTGCCAGGGTGTTTGTAGCAAAAAAATGGGACGGAACAGGAAAGCTGGCCGCTTAATAATAATAATAATAATAATAATAATAATAATTTTTTATTTATATTACGCCCTCCCCAGCCAAGACCGGGCTCAGGGCAGCTAGCAACCAATAATAAAAACAAGTTGATTAAAATACAATTTAAAAGATTAAGATACAACATTAAAACATTAGGGTGCAATCTCTTCATAGGAAGAGAAAGGAAAAAGAAAGAGGGGGAGGGAATCAAACTGATTCTAAGCCAAAGGCCAGGTGGAACAACTCTGTCTTACAGGCCCTGTGGAAAGAGATCAGATCCCGCTGGGCCCTGGTCTCATGAGGCAGAGCGTTCCACCAGGCTGGAGCCAGTGTTGAAAAGGCCCTGGCTCTGGTTGAGGCTAATCTAACTTCCTTAGGGCCTGGGACCACTAGGGTGTTGCTATATATGGACCTTGATGCTCTCCGTGGGGCATACCGGGAGAGGCGGTCCCATAGGTACGAGGGTCCTAGGCCGTGAAGGGCTTTAAAGGTCAAAGGCAGCACCTTAAATCTGACCCTGTACTCCACCAGGAGCCAATGCAGCTGGAAAAGCACTGGGTGAATATGCTCCCATGGCAGAGACCCTGTGAGGAGCCTCTGTGTCACCACTCCCAAAAGAATGCAGATTGACTGTGCAAACTTAAATGTTTTGATGCAAATATAGAAATGAGGCCTGTCGTTTAAAGTGAATTGCATCTGTGCCATGGGGGAAGTCTTGTCTCAGTGACCTGTGTGTCCCCTAAGCTGACTGTGTGGAGGCTAACTGTGAATGAGCTGGTTCAAGGTGCCTTCTCTCTTCTTGGAGGGGGATGTCTTTATTCCCCCCCCCCCAATCTAACATGGAATGGAAAGTCCTTCAAATCTTCTTCTTCTTTGGCGATCCCTCGTAACCGAGTAAGATTGTCTTCCATAAACACGGTTTTAACAATGAGTCCGTAAGTGACTGTGGAGGCCAGTTCTGGATCCACACGTCCTTCCACAGTGGGGACATTAGTTTCCGGGCGGGAGTTGATCACGGTGTGGATTTGCCAAGCGTGCCTTCCTCTTAGCACGTTTCTCCCTTGCGTCCTGAGTTCGAGTGTCTTCAAAGCCCATGACACCTTTGGTAAAGGCTGTTCTCCAATTGGAACGCTCACAGGCCAGTGTTCCCCAGTTGTCAGTGTTTATACTACTTTTTTTTTTAGATTTGCCTTGAGACAGTCTTTAAACCTCTTTTGTTGACCACCAGCATTACGCTTTCCATTTTTAAGTTCGGAATAGAGTAGAGGAATAGAGGGCTGTCGACGAGAGCCAGTGTGGTGTAGTGGTTAAGAGTGGTGGACTCGTGATCTGGTGAACCGGGTTCGCTTCCCCGCTCCTCCACCTGCAGCTGCTGGGTGACCTTGGGCCAGTCACACTTCTCTGAAGTCTCTCAGCCCCACTCACCTCACAGAGTGTTTGTTGTGGGGGAGGAAGGGAAAGGAGAATGTTAGCCGCTTTGAGACTCCTTTGGGTAGTGATAAAGCGGGATATCAAATCCAAACTCTTCTTCTTCTTCCTGGGATTTGTTTCCAAACCTGAGGAGATCAGTGGCCTCAATGAGCCAGCAGCTTTCTGGGCAGCTGCCCCCATCATGCCATCCACCCATCACAAGGGCATGATTCTGGGCAGCGGGACCTAGGGAAGCGAGCAGGACTGGCACATGACAGCAGGCTCCCAGTGCCAAGTTACTCTTTGGGTCCAGTATCAGCACCCACCATGATTTTGCAGGGGAGTCTGTCCTTTTTGGAAGGCGGGTGGCGCTGTGGGTTAAACCACAGAACCTAGCACTTGCCGATCAGAAGGTTGGCGGTTTGTATCCCCGCGACAGGGTGAGCTCCTGTTGCTCGGTCCCTGCTCCTGCCAACCTAGCAGTTCAAAAGCAGTCAAGTGCAAGTAGATAAATAGGTACCGCTCCGGCGGGAAGGTAAACGGCGTTTCCGTGCGCTGCTCTGGTTCGCCAGAAGCAGCTTAGTCATGCTGGCCACATGACCCAGAAGCTGTACACCGGCTCCCTCGGCCAGTAAAGCGAGATGAGCGCCGCAACCCCAGAGTCGTCCACAACTGGACCTAACGGTCAGGGGTCCCTTTACCTTTTACTGTCCCTTTTGGGATTTCTAGCTTTCTGGGCTCAGTGCCCTCTCCAACGTATAGAGTGATAGCGGCACCTGGCATGCCCTTCTATCCTTCCTATAGAGCAGTGCTTCCCAAACTTGGCTCTCCAGCTGCTTTTGGACTACAATTCCCATCATCCCTGACCCTGCTAGCTAGGGATGATGGGAGTTGTAGTCCAGAAACAGCCAAGTTTGGGAACACTGCTACAGAGCTTATAGCCAGAGATACCTATGCCCCACTGGTTCTCTCTGTTCCACCAGGTTTCTGTGATGCTCACTGTATCAGGGTGGGTTGTGTGGAGAGAGTCTCTTCCTTTAAATTCCTGGGAAGTGAAGACCTCCCTTGGAAAAACAATATAATTCAGGTGGTTAGGAAGGCCCAACAGAGACTCCATTTCCTCAGGGTCTTGCGAAAGAACAATTTTAAACAACAATTGATGACCTCTTTTTACCGGTCCACAACAGAAAGTGTCCTCTCATATTGTATCACGGTGTGGTACGTTGGCTTGAACAGCCACGGACAGGCAGTCTTTACAGAGGGTGGTGAACACAGCACATGATATCATGGGCTGTCCCTTGAGTCCGCTAGATGACATCGCAAGGGATCGTTGCCTTAGGACAGCGAGAAAAATTCTCTTTCTTTTTTTTTTAAATTTTTTATTGATTTTACAAAAAATTTTTAAACAATACAAACAAATAAAAAGACATACAAACATGTACAATTTCATAACCTTTTTTTTCATGTCCCTCACTCCTCGGACTCCCCCAAACCTCCCCTTCCTACATCCCAATTTCCAAAATTATTTCAGCAAATTCTAATTAATTTTATCAAATATATTTTTTCTTATTCTTTTCTTCAACTTAATCTTATGTCGCTGTAATCTCCTTTTCTTTCTCAAAACCTCGACATTTTAGCATTCATCAATTTTATAATAGTTCTTAAGGTAAATTTTAAATTTCTTCCAATCTTCTTCCGCCGTCTCTTTCCCCTGCTCACGGATTCTGCCAGTCATCTCAGCCAGTGTCATATAGTCCATCACCTTCATCTGCCACTCTTCCAGGGTGGGTAGATCTTGTGTCTTCCAATACTTTGCGATGAGTATTCTTGCTGCTGTCGTAGCATACATAAAAAAAGTTCTGTCTTTCTTTAACACCAATTGGCCGGCAGCGAGAAAAATTCTCAGGGACGATTCACACCCCGGCCATCACCTCTTTAATCTTCCACCCTCGGGCAGGAGATATAGAAGTATAATCAGTCGTACCAACAGGCTAAAAAACAGTTTCTATCCGTGGGCTGTTAGGCTGCTGAACAGAAAATAATGTAGTGCAACTGACTTTCGGGGTTGGTGTTTTGTGCGACAAGCACACAGAGTGCAATGAGATTGAGTGTTGGGGGGGAGGCTTGGTTAATTTCATTGTACACAGGTTGTACATTGACAATAAAAGTATTATTATTATTATTATATCCATGTTGTCCTCTAAGACCTGGCACCCCAGTTCTCCCATCTTGGCTTGGAGGCTTATAAACAGATAAAGTCTGCCTCTTAAATTTGGCCTCTCCGAATTGCTCTCCGAATTGGATTTCCCTTTAAGGTGGCACAGTATTCTTCTTTTTGTCATTGTTTGTAGATGCCTCCCAAACCTATGACAGTTGAAGAGCGCTCCATTCTCTGCCAGTGCCTGGAGCGGGGAATGCTTTGTTCTTAAGGGTCAGTTTGCTCTAACCACTGCGCTACAGTAGCTAAGAACAAAGCACTCGGGTTTGGGCCAGCTGACAGCCCTGGAACTCAGCCCTTTATAATAATAATAATTTATTATTTGTACCCCACCCATCTGGCTGGGTTTCCCCAGCCACTCTGGGCGGCTTCCAGCAAGAAGAACTTCAGTAGTAGCGAATCCTCCGGAAAAACAATATCTCAGAGGACCTGTTGATGTCATTTTTACCATTGTATTGTGGAGAGTGTATTAAATTAAGGTCTGTGTGTGTGGTTTGGGAGCTGCACGGTCAGGGAAAAAACAATGCTGTCCAGGGTTGTAAAGACTGCAGAGAGAATAATTGGGTGCACTCTTCCCACCTTGGATCAAATCTATGTTTCCAGGTGCCATAAGAAAGCTGCAGAGATAGCGCAGGATAGTGCTCACCCCGGAAATGATCTCTTTCAGCTTTTGCCTTCTGGAAGAAGGTACAGGGTTATAAAGGCTAGGACTAGCTGCCTGAGAAACAGTTTCTACCCAAATGCAATTCTGGTTTTAAACACAGTATAAGGAGTCTCTATAGGAGTATATTGTATTTTAAAATGGGGTTTCAGAGTTTTTAGGGGGGGTTGAATGTCTTCTGTAGATTTTTCATTTTCATTGTTCTGTATGGGACAATGACAATAAAGATATCGTATCGTATCGTAGTACAAAGCAGGGGGGGAGTTGCTTTCCTTTCCCTCCCACCCCCAAAGTACCCACCCACCTGAGACCCAAACTGCTCTAGGAGGCTTCTGTTGTGGGGCGAGGAGACACACCACAAGACTTTGTTTATTTTGAGTCCTCCTTTTCTTTCCCTATTTCCAACCCATTGATAGGCAAGCAGGCGTCTTTCAGAGTGTGTCGTGACCCCTCACTTTGGGGCCTGCCTGAAAGTCCCCCCCCCCCCCATGGCGGTTATTTTATGAAATGCTTTTACAGTGGTACCTCGGGTTACATACACTTCAGGTTACATACGCTTCAGGTTACAGACTCCGCTAACCCAGAAATAGTACCTCGGGTCAAGAACTTTGCTTCAGGATGAGAACAGAAATCGTGCTCCGGTGGCAAGGCGGCAGCAGGAAGCCCCATTACCTAAAGTGGTGCTTCAGGTTAAGAACAGTTTCAGGTTAAGAACGGACCTCTGGAATGAATTATGTACTTAACCCGAGGTACCACTGTATATGGGTCTGCACGGGAGTCGGCATCCATTCTTGGCCTGCCTCAAAGCAGATCCATTGAAATGAATGAACATTGGTAACAAGGGTCCATTAATTCCAGTGAGTCCATTCTGAACAAAAATCGGTTGGCTGCAATCCTTGGTGGGCACAAAGACTTTTGTGGTGGCATTTTTTCAAAAATAAAAATAAAATTGGGTTGTGTTTAATGTGGACATAGTTCTTCATGAGGTTTTAAAACCTCATTTAAAAAAATAATAATTCATTTTTTTCATTTTTAAAACCGTATTTTTCGCTCTATAAGACACACCAGACCATAAGATACACCTAGTTTTTGGAGGAGGAAAACAAGAAAAAAAATATTCTGAATCTCAGAAGCCAGAACAACAAGCGGGATCGCTGCACAGTGAAAGCAGCGATCCCTCTTGCTGTTCTGGCTTCTGGGATAGCTGCGCAGCCTGCATTCACTCCATAAGACGCACACACATTTCCCCTTACTTTTTAGGAGGGAAAAAGTGAGTCTTATAGAGCAAAAAATATGGTAAATTAATTTTTTGAACAAGGACAAGCACAGCTCCTCATAGAATACTCTGCAGTTTTATTTTTATTTTTGCAACGTAACCTTGAAGTGTACCCAAGAACAGACCACCGTATTTTCTGGCAACTTGCTTTGCTTCTTCTAAAATATATTTGAGGAAAAACCCCAAAACAGGATGGGGTGTGTGGTTGGCTTCTGTTTACTGTCCGGTTACCTGCTCTAAGCAGTTGATAGTTCAGTCACTCATCCTGCCCTGATAGACCTCCTTGCCAAAGTTGCTCTGTTCGAAGCTAAACCTGTTTTTGAGTGTTTCAGAATTGGTTTGCAAGTGACCTTGACTGTGTATCCCAGAAAGGCACCTTGCGTTAGTTGGTTCACTTCTAAGTAGTATCAACAGGTGCTAGATTTGGCTAAACTGCAGCCGACCCATTGCGCTCTGGGGCGGATTTGACAGGTATCAGACTCCCCACCCTCCACCCCCATTCATTCACAAAATGTTCCCGTCCAGTTGTCTGACTTTCAAACAGTTCTGCGTCAGATTCCACCCCCCACCCCCCGAATCACTCGGGGCAAGTGGCTGTTAACTTGCCGAGATATGGCAATAGCTTGTGTACCCATAACAAACATGCTGAGAGGTTGTGGAGTGGGTTTTTAAATGACTGGATGTTGACTGTAACCAACATTAGTGTGCTTCTCGTTCTCTCTGTCCAACCCCCCAACCCATAGCGAGAGTTAGCTAGGCAGGAAGCAATGTGGGCGTCTTGCATCCGTCTGCATTGCAACAGTATACCTCTTATGCAAAATACCAAAGCAGACAGGAAACTTTGCTTCGCTCGGCTGTCTCAGCGCTTTGCTGATACTTCCAATTCCCGGATTTTCCCTGACTGCAGTTGTGTTTTCTCCCCACTGCTGCTAGTGAAAGCAGAGGTTGTGCGTGGACAAAGAGAGAGGAGCGGACTAGAAGAGGTAAGAGCGAAGACATGCTAAGCTAAGTGGGGGATCAGGGATCTACGGTGGCTTTCTAGCTGGATGGAGGAAGTAGAGGGAGGAAAGTTTTCTTCCCTCCTGATGCTAGAAAATGTGGACGTCCAACAAAGCTCAGGGTTGGAAGTTTTGGTGGAGCTCGCTGTCACAGGAGGCAGTCACGGCCACCAAGCTGGGTGGCTTTGAAAGAGGATTAGACAGTTCGTGAAGGAGAGGGTTCTTGATGGCTGTGATCGATGGCTACACTGGAGGAAGCAATGCTTCTGAATGCCACTCATTGGAAACTGGAGGAGGAGAGATTCCTGCCTTTATGCTCTGAGAGTTGGTTGACCAGGGTGAGAACATGATACTGGATTCAAGGGGTCACTGGCCTGATCCAGCAGGGCTGTGGTTGTGCCCGTATATTCTTATGAATATATATTCTGCATCCATCTTCATAATAATACAGTGCTACCTCGGTTTTTGCTAGGGAAGCGGGTGGCACTGTGGGTTAAACCACAGAGCCTAGGACTTGCCAATCAGAAGGTTGGCGGTTCAAATCCCCGCGATGGGGTGAGCTCCCGCTGCTTGGTCCCTGCTCCTGCCAACCTAGCAGTTCAAAAGCACGTCAAAGTGCAAGTAGATAAATAGGTACCGCTCCGGCGGGAAGGGAAACGGCGTTTCCGTGCGCTGCTCTGGTTCGCCAGAAGCAGCTTAGTCATGCTGGCCACATGACCCGGAAGCTGTACGCAGGCTCCCTCGGCCAATAAAGCGAGATGAGCACCACAACCCCAGAGTCGGCCACAACTGGACCTAATGGTCAGGATTCCCTTTACCTTTTATCTTGGTTTTTGAGCATCTCGGAAGCCAAACGTTTCGGTTTTCGGACACCGAAAACCCGGAAGGAATTGCTTCCATTTTCAAATGCTTTCCGGAAGTCGGAACAGCTTCCGCTGCGTGTTTTTCAGTTTTCTCAATTGACTTTGCCAAACGCCCTTTACCCCTCGGTTGTCAAACGTTTTGGAAGTCGAATGGTCTTCCGGAACGGATTATGTTCGACAACCGAGGTACTGCTGTAATTTATTTAGCAGAGATTTATCACATTTTGGACCCCAACTTCTTTCTGAAATGTCCAGTGCAGGGCACATGGAAGTTAAAACATCATCTTCATCATCATCATCATCAATAATTTATTATTTCTACCCCACCCATCCGGCTGGGTTTCCCCAGCCACTCTGGGTGGCGTCCAACAAAAGATTAAAAATACATTAAAACATCAGTCATTAAAAACTTCCCTAAACATAGTTAAAGGAAGCTTTCTATGTTTTAGATTGACCATTGACCCACATAGTTCAGTGTTGCCTACACTGACTGGCAGCAGCTGTCCAGAGTTTTTGGCCCTACCTGGTGATGCTGCCAGTGGTGAATGGAACTGGCAGCATCTGCATCCCAGGTGGTTGTTCTGTCACTAAGTTGTGCAACAGCTCTATGAGCTAGGATAATACTCTTGTCTCCAACTTACATATGCAGGCTGGGGGCTTAGCGGGTGGCTTCCCAAAGGTTTGAGCTGAGAGTTTTCCTTAGGGTTTCCCAGCTCACAGATAGCAAGAACATAAGACAAGCCATACTGGATCGAACCAAAGGTCCATCTTTTGTCCAATGTCCTGGTTCCACAGGTGCTCAGCTGATTGCCTCTGGGAAGTGTTATGAGCAGAGCAGTAGCCTCTTGTGCCTGGCATTCAGGGATATACTTCCCCTGCAGCTGGAGGTTCCATTTTGCCGTCATGACTCATAGCAGCTGCTGGGCTTCTTTCTCTGTAGATCTGTAGAATCTTCTAACTGTTGTGTGAAGAAGCCCATCCTTTTGTCTGCCCTGAATCTCCTTCTATTCAGCTTCATTGGATGATGTCTTTTGGCTCTAGTATTACGGGACAGGGATGCGGGTGGAGCTGTGGGTTAAACTGCAGAGCCTAGGACTTGCTGATCAGAAGGTTGGCAGTTCGAATCCCCGCGACGGGGTGAGCTCCCATTGCTTGGTCCCTGCTCCTGCCAACCTAGCAGTTCGAAAGCACGTTTCCGTTTGCTGCTCTGGTTCGCCAGAAGCGGCTTAGTCATGCTGGCCACATGACCCGGAAGCTGTACGCCGGCTCCCTCGGCCAATAAAGCGAGATGAGTGCCGCAACCACAGAGTCGGCCATGACTGGACCTAATGCTCAGGGGTCCCTTTACCTTTTTATATGCTATATGGTAATTTATGGACCTAATAGGTATCTAAAGCCATTTGCACATGTTGCCGTGCAACCCGTCCATGCAGAATGTAGGCACCCTATATATAGAAATGAGCAAACCAGTGATATTTGAGGGAGTAGGCTAGCAGGCTGCTAGCCATTACTTACATCATAGGAGCCTACACAACACAAAACACTGTTGCTGTTTGTAGGTTTTATTTCATTTGTTTTTTATCTTATATTTTGGAAATGTACATCCAGGGGTTTTTTTCCCTTTAAATTTTTTGGGGGACCCCAAGAGAGTGGGTCCCTAAGCTATAGCTTGTTTAGCTTCTACGTGAATCCGGCGCTGCTTGCAGTGGCCAACCAGATGGGAACCCAGATGGGAGCCCTCTCCATAGCTGTCAACTTTCAGATTTGGAAATAAGGGATCAGCAGCCTCAAAAATAAGGGATCAGCAGCCTCACCTGTCCCAGGGACAGTCTACGGGATATCTAACAATCCCGCATAGCAGCAGGAAACGGCGCTGGAATAAGGGAATTTCCCACCAAAAAAGGGAAGGTTGACAGCTATGGCCCTATCCACTGAGTGGGTCTGTAGGGAAGGAGGAGGTCCTTCAGCTAATTCAGGGCCAAGTCACTCAGGGCTTCAAACCCCTTGAATTGGGGCTGGAAACCAATTGGCAAGAAAAGCAGCTGCCTTGATACAAAGGCCATTTTTGTTCTAGGGGTTCCCCAGCCCTGTAATCTGGCTGCTGCATTTAGAAGCAGCTGAAGTTTCTGAGTCATCTTCAGAGCATGTCACAAGGACCCAGACTGGAAGTTATCAGAGCACAGAGTACTGTGGCCAAGGCATTTATGCCCAGTTTTAGCCGATGAACCAGGCAGCTCCTTGTCACCTGAGCCCTCCGGGCGCAGTGATGGATCCCATGAATGCTCTGTGGTGGTTTTACGAACAAAAATAGATCCAGAGAAGCAGAATTTCTAGAGCACTGGACAGGAGGTGGAACTTGATGTCCTCCAGATGTTATTGGCCTACAGCTTCCATCCTCCTTGTCTATTTCCCATGACACCTGGAGCGGAAGGAAGTTTCAATCCAGCAACATCTGGAGGACCGCAGGTTCCCTGTCTGCCTAGACCAGCCTCCTGCTTCCATAAGTGCCTGGTTAGTTGCCTCCAGGAAGTCTACAAATAGCGCCTGAACCCCATCCTGTTCTTTGTCCCTGGTGTTTGATGGTCAACAACATTGCTTGGGGTACTGAATTGTCCCCCAGAACCATCTATCTAAGGCTCTTGGCTCCATTCTAACCAGTCAGGTGAGAGTGATTCAACAAGGAAAGTGAGCTGATCCTTGCAGATCTTGCTTATCTGGCCAGTGTGAACATTAGCAAACCATGTAAGCTGTTAAAAGAAGTCCAGGATATGATCATTGGGGCACATTCTGAGTTGGTCTGCAAAGGAGTTGTTTGCTGCTCTTAAATCGATGCTTTACGATGCAGCACAATGCAGTCTCTGCCTGTCCAGAAGTAAATCCTGTTGAATTTGGTGGGGCAGACATCATGGGACGTGAGGCTAGGACTTTGGCTTGGACTGCTGCAATGCGCTCTACGTGGGGCTACCTTTGAAGGTGACTCGGAAACTACAATTAATCCAGAATGCGGCAGCTAGATTGGTGACTGGGAGCGGCGGCCGAGACCATATAACACCGGTCTTGAAAGACCTACACTGGCTCCCAGTACGTTTCCGAGCACAATTCAAAGTGTTGGTGCTGACCTTTAAAGCCCTAAACGGCCTCAGCCCAGTATACCTGAAGGAGTGTCTCCACCTCCATCATTCTGCCTGGACACTGAGGTCCAGCGCCGAGGGCCTTCTGGTGGTTCCCTCGCTGTGAGAAGCCAAGTTACAGGAAACCAGGCAGAGGGCCTTCTTGGTAGTGGCACCCGCCCTGTGGAACGCCCTGCCACCAGATGTCAAAGAGAAAAATAACTACCAAACTTTTAGAAGACATCTAAAGGCAGAGCCAGTGTGGTGTAGTGGTTAAGAGCGGTAGTCTCGTAATCTGGGGAACCGGGTTCGCGTCTCCGCTCCTCCACATGCAGCTGCTGGGTGACCTTGGGCCAGTCACACTTCTCTGAAGTCTCTCAGCCCCACTCACCTCACAGAGTGTTTGTTGTGGGGGAGGAAGGGAAAGGAGAATGTTAGCCGCTTTGAGACTCCTGAAGGGGAGTGAAAGGCGGGATATCAAATCCAAGCTCCTCCTCCTCTTCTTCTTCTTCTTCTTCTTCTTCTTCTTCTTCTGTTCAGGGAAGCTTTTAATGTTTAATAAGTTGTTGTATTTTAGTGTTTTGTTGGAAGCCGCCCAGAGTGGCTGGGGAAACCCAGCCAGATGGGTGGGTTATAAATAATAAATTATTATTATTATTATTATTATTATTATTATTATTATTTGGCCTTAGCCTTTGGCACTGCAGCCTTTGAGGCTGTGCAGGAGGAGTTCTTCATTTCCCCTGTGATGCGCCACTGAGAGCATGGCATGGTTTTTTCATGGTGGCCTTTTCCAGATTGCGACACTGTGGCCCTCTGACAGCTGGCCTTGTGTGATAGCAAAGAGCCTCAGCTGTCGGCTGGGGAAAGTCCCTGGTTTCCTTTGTCTCGAATGCAAAGTCACAAGCCTTTGCCCTGAAATGAAAATGACGTCTCAGGAAACGTAGGAGTGGGAGAGCAAAGCGTCTGTTTCGTCTGCAGAAGGTACCATGCAGGATCCCTGAAGTCAGTCAGGGTTGCCATTATGAAGCTAAATGGATCCATGGTCTGGCTTGGTATCAAGATCTGTCAACTGCTGTTACCCAGGCACAGTACAGTGGTGCCCCGCAAGACGAATGCCTCGCAAGACAGAAAACCCGCTAGACGAAAGGGTTTTCCGTTTTGGAGGTGCTTCGCAAAACGAATTTCCTATGGGCTTGCTTCGCAAGACGAAAATGTCTTGCGAGTTCCTGCGGGGTTTTTTTCCTTTCCCCCCCCTTTTCCCCAAACCGCTAAGCCGCTTATCAGCTGATCAGCTAAGCCGCTTAACAGCTGATCTGTTAAGCCACTAAGCCGCTTATCAGCTGATCCGCTAAGCCACTAAGCCGCTTATCAGCTGATCCGCTAAGCCCGCTAAGCCGCTAATAGCGCTAATCCGCTAAACCGCTAATGGGCTTGCTTTGCAAGACGAAAAAACTGCAAGACGAAGAGACTCGCAGAACGGATTCTTTTTGTCTTGCGAGGCACCACTGTATCCTGTTTCTGGGGAGAGGATTGGTGTGCCCAAGTCCTGGTTGTGGACTTTGTGGCAGCATCTGGTTGGCTGCTGTGGCAAGCCAGATACAGGATTGGAAGATGGCCCTTTGGTCGGATCCAGCAGCCTGACTATTCTGATATTCTTAAGCCTGCATGCTCCCATTTGCTTGCCTTAAAACCTTATTCATTTGTCTCCTCACCCTTCCACTACCACCCACCCTGCCTCCCACCAAAAATGAAGATTGTTCCTCTTGGATTGGACAGGGGCTTTTGAGGTTTGTTTTTTTGGTTGGTTGGTTTCTATTTATAAAGCAGCAGGTGGTGGTTGGTTGGTTGAAAATTTATATACTACTTGATAGTAAGAAAACCTCAAAGCAGTTTACAAAATTACAATCCCGCCCCCCTGCAGTAGTTTAACACAATCACTCTTTCCAAGGTACTTTGAGAATTGCAGCTTAGACAGAGGAATTGGGGTCTCCTAATAACTCTCAGGACCCTGTAGTTCCCAGGATTTGGGGCAGGGGGGTGACTGTTTAAAGTGGTATCATAGGGCTTTAAATGTCTGGTGCTGATGGGACCAGGAAGCTACTTTCTACCAAGTTGAGCTATTACCCCAAACCGCTGCTCTGTCCCAGCTCCTGCCAACCTTGCAGTTCGAAAGCACACCAATGCAAGTAGATAAATAGGTACCGCTATGGTGGGAAGGTAAATGGCATTTCCATGTGCTCTGGCACTCATCACGGTGTCCCATCGTTCCAGAAGCGGTTTAGTCCTGCTGGCCACATGACCCGGAAAGCTGTCTGTGGACAAACGGCGGTTCCCTCGGCCTGAAAGCGAGATGAGCACCGCAACCCCATAGTTGCCTTTGACTGGACTTAACCGTCCAGGGGTCCTTTACCCTTACCTTACCCCAGTGCTCTTCCCAGTCTGTATCAGTGAGGCTTTTGAGGCCTCTTTCGACCTCTCTTCCAGCCCTGGTACCCGAGATCCTTTTAAATGGAGGTGCCAGGAATTAAACATGGACTTTCTCCAAGGTGCTCTACTCTTGAGCCTATGTCCCCTTCCTCTGATTTCTTTTATCCCATCAGCCATTGCAGCCTTAAAGACTAGAAACTTCTTTTACAGGGGAGGGGAATTCTTAGGATGCTGAATGTTGCCCTTGTGTGGTGGAATAGCAAAAGACACGCATGATAAACGGTCTCCACCAGGAGCAACTCCGCACAGGGCAGGTAACAAAACATAGGGCATTGGGTTGGTCCCAGGAACACCCCTGCTTAAGAGAGCCAGTGTGGTGCAGTGGTTAAGAGCGGTAGTCTCGTAATCTGGTGAACCAGGTTCGCTTCCCCGCTCCTCCACATGCAGCTGCTGGGTGACCCTGGGCTAGTCACACTTCTCTGAAGTCTCTCAGCCCCACTCACCTCACAGAGTGTTTGTTGTGGGGGAGGAAGGGAAAGGAGAATGTTAGCCGCTTTGAGACTCCTTAGGGTAGTGATATAGCAGGATATCAAATCCAAACTCTTCTTCTTCTTCTTCTTAACCAAACAGTGGTTCTGAATCTACCTCTTCAACCATGAGGCCTAGGAACTTGCTGGTAGTTTTTAAATGCAGCTTGTTCCAAGGGTGCTTCAGATATTTCCAAACTCTGAATGGGGAAGTAGGTATCATCCCCCCACACACAATCCAGACATTAAAAAAAAAATAGTCTTTTACTGTGAGATCACATGGTTTCTTCTTCTTCTTCTTCTTCTCATCCTTTTGTATTGTCATTCCTTAGAGGAAGTCCAGCTGTCGTGTTCTCAGGCAGTGATGCTCTCAAGCTTTCCCTCCACAGTGTGTTTCTATAGGGTGATGCCCATTTGAGCTGCCACCATGTCCATGTACCTGAAGCATTTCACCGTGGTGGGGGATGATCCTGCTCAGTGGAACAATGACTACAGGAAATGGGAGGAAGAGGAGATGGAAGAGGAAGCGAAGACCCCTGAGACGGCTGTCAAAATCGACTCTTCCCCCAGGACCCCCACCTTCCGGGAAGTGATGAAGAAGTTGTTCCAGTCACACAAATTTCAGGTACGTGGCAGGTACCTGCTCTTATGTGCATGGAAACATTGGTGGCCAGGAGACCTCGGTGTTGTATGGAGTGCCCAGCTTTGAAGGGAAAGAAGACAGAGGCTAGGGTTAAATTGGTGACCATGAATAACCAGTCATTGTCACCAGCAGGAGCAATTGAACTCCCAGTCAACTTGGGGTCTCCAAATACTTTGTGCGCTTTCCTGGTAATCACAATTTTTTTTGTTCTTGGGGTGTCCTTTTCCTCAAAGGCACTACAGTGGTACCTCGGGTTACATACGCTTCAGGTTACAGACTCCGCTAACCCAGAAATAGTGCTTCAGGTTAAGAACTTTGCTTCAGGATGAGAACAGAAATCGTGCTCCGGCAGCAGCAGGAGGCCCCATTAGCTAAAGTGGTGCTTCAGGTTAACAACAGTTTCAGGTTAAGTATGGACCTCCGGAACGAATTAAGTACTTAACCTGAGGTACCACTGTACAAGCATGTTTGGAGCAGCAATAAAACACACTTTTTCCATATCACGTTTTCTAATCACCTTCTTAAAGGATGACACTGAACTTCAAAGTTTAAAATTTGGCTCATAATTATAATTTAAGAAGCAATTAATTTTATGACACGTGTTTTGCAAATATGTGAAATTCAAAGCACATTCTTTCCTCCTAATGTTGAATTCTTGCAGTGTGGTCAATCACTTTGTCCCAGATGGGTCAGGGAGTTGGTTGCCCTCCATGCAAAGCCTACAGTTGCAGCCACCTGAGATCTGCCGTGGAAATTGTGCATCGTATTTGCCATGTCCTTCGGGAGAGTGTCAGGGAGGAGTCTGTAGAAAGTGCTGGCCTGCAGGCCCAGTGGGTTGCCCCTTTAGGAGCCACAGACTTTCCACTAAGAGAGTAGAGCTTGGGAAAGGAGAACTTGATGAAGAGACTTGGGTGGTCAGTTGCAAGGCTGGAGATCATGCGGTTAGAAAAAGAGGGATGGAATTGGGTAGTTAGAAAGATAGTTGTTAGATAGTTCTTAGACAGCTATTAGAAAGATAGCTGAGAGTTGTTTGATCCAGTGTTTTGTCTGGATCTTGTGATCCCCATCCTAGATTCTTGTTCACTCAATCCCTGTGGCTTCATCAGTCACACTCACTTCACCTCCTTTTACATGACTTTGTGTGTAAAAATCAGTGGATCCTGTCAGTTCCCTGCTGGTAACCTATGAGACCAAAATCTGTGTACAGTGGTACCTCAGGTTACATACGCTTCAGGTTACATACGCTTCAGGTTACAGACTCCGCTAACCCAGAAATAGTGCTTCAGGTTAAGAACTTTGCTTCAGGATGAGAACAGAAATCGTGCTCCGGTGGTGCGGCGGCAGCAGGAGGCCGTATTAGCTAAAGTGGTGCTTCAGGTTAAGAACAGTTTCAGGTTAAGTACGGACCTCCGGAACGAATTAAGTACTTAACCTGAGGTACCACTGTATTGTTGTCAAGAGTTCACCCATGAGGGTATGAGACCTACAAGCAAGGGAAGACTTGCAAACTTGGAAAGAACCAAGTTTAGAGGCAGAATTCACTGACTCAGCACATCAATGTTGTGGGGTCCTGCTTCCCTGGGGTGTGAAGTCAATCAATTGAAAGAAATACACAAGTCTTCTCCTCAAGGTCTAAAACAGCCAGGAAGGCCGCGTTGTCAAAGAGACCACCACCAGCTGAATCGTCATCTGCACCAGCTTCAGACAGAACCACACGACAAAACACAAAGCTCCTGAACTGGAATCTGTGCCTAATCTGTTAGAAAGAGGGCAAGGAGCACATCTTCAAGATAACTTAAGAGGTTTTCTTGTGAATGACAAGACACTGCATGCGGCACATGCTCATGGAATATTGACTATCTAGCTGCTAACAGAAAGCACCGTACAAACTGTTTGAAAGCATTTTACTAGCAGACGCAAAAAACCCAGGAACAGGCTGTGACTTCGGATGTTGCCATGGAGCAGCTGGTAGAATAAATTCCACAGCATTTTGACAGTGCTGATATCCTGCAGCCCAAAGATGGGTGTGGGCAGCTTGTATTGCTAGTAGAATGCTCATCTACAATTATCCCTAGGTCGTAAATCAACATATAAAGAAAAATTCCAGTTGCAGTAGCATAGCAATATATGTGACAGGGCCAAGAAAAAATTAATCGTGCAACCCCAAAAAGTTGTTGACCTTTTTAAAGCGAAGGTTCCCCAGAGTTGTGGACCTCTTTAATAATAATAATAATAATTTATTATTTATACCCTGCCCATCTGGCTGAGTTTCCACAGCCACTCTGGGCGGCTACCAATCAAGTGCTAAAATCAATACAGCATTAAATATTAAAAACTTCCCTAAACAGGGCTGCCTTCAGATGTCTTTTAAAGATAAGATAGCTACTTATTTTCTTCACATCTGAAGGGAGGGCGTTCCACAGGGCGGGCGCCACTACTGAGAAGGCCCTCTGTCTAGTTCCCTGTAACCTCACTTCTCGCAATGAGGGAACCGCCAGAAGGCCCTCGGCGCTGGATCTCAGTGTCCGGGCTGAACGATGGGGATGGAGACGCTCCTTCAGGTATACAAGACCGAGGCCATTTAGGGCTTTAAAGGTCAGCACCAACACTTTGAATTGTGCTCAGAAACGTACTGGGAGCCAATGCAGATCTCTCAGGATACCACCACACTTATCTCTGCTCAAGAAAAGAAAACAGGAAACATAAGGGGCCCAGCACAACAAGCCAGCCTGAGGCGTCAGCGATTGAGCAAAGTTGGTCGCCTCGTGGTGTAAGCAGCGTGGGCCTCTCCACGGCCCTATGCCAATCCCAGATGCGCAGGAAGGTGGCGCAAAGCTGCCCGCAGCAGAAGAGCCCGCTGCAACGCTCCGACCGATGGGCAGGATCTTCCCAATTCCAACTCTTGGGCCCCAGACTCTCGGCCTGGCCCCACACCCCTGGTGCCTATGGTTAAGACGGCCCTGAAAATAGCAAAGGTTGGACAGAGTTTAATCGACATCTCTCAAATGAAGAGGCAGATGTGACACCTGCGGATTTCATGCCTCTCCTCAGTGCTCAACACCCTCATAGATGCTGGCCATAGCTGTCAACTTACAGATTTGAAAATAAGGGACCAGCAGCCTCGAAAATAAGGGATCAGCAGCCAAATGAAGCCTCAAGTGGTGGTTCCCATAGCGCAGCAACCCGGCAAAGGGGATGCAGCAAGGAAAACCACTGTCACCTCTCCGCTGGGAAGCACTGAGCAAAGGCGAGTCCCCAGGCAACGCGGCCGATTTGATTGGCACAAGGCATGCAAGCTCCACCCCCCCCCAGTCGTTCTTAGACTCCTTATTGGGTGAGCAACACAGCTGAACAACACAGTTGGAGCCTCCCTCCTCCCTGGCCAGCAGGGAGGGAGGGAGAGGAGCTGCTTCCTTTGAAACCCGGGAAATTTAAGGACATCATCAATAAGGGACAGCAGCGGGACATGGTGCTGGGATAAGGGACTTTTCCGCCAAATAAGGGACGGTTGACAGCTATGATGCTGGCCTGTTTTGAAAGGCTGAGCCAGCAGCATATGTTGGCCAAGATCTTTTCTGCAAACTTGATGCAGCTGAAATGGACAATGGACAATCTGTATAAAAATCCATTAGAGGTCCTGCACATTGCATGGAACCTTGCATGTTACTGGAAAGCAAATGGATGGAGCCAGTTTAGGAAAAGCATTAATGGAAGGTGGACAAGTTGTTGAGACTGCTGCATAGCAAGCATAAACAGGGGAGCCGGGCAGCCATAGAAATGCAGGAAGTGCCTATTACCGTCAGTGGTTCCTCTAGCTTAGTACTGTTATCAGCAGCACTTCAGGGTTTCAGACAGGACTGTTCCCCAACCTTACCTGGAAATGCTAAGGCTTGAGACTGGGACCTTCTGCATGCAAAGCATGTGATCTCCCACTGAGTATCTTCCCATTAAATCTGTCCTTAAATTGTGCAATATTCGCCCACTTGGCAGGCCTCTTGGCAAATGGCCCGTTTTGCAGTTTTCTTATTCTTACTTCATTTTATGTTCTGGTACCTTAACATACCTGACTCATTTGTAAACCAGAAGTGAAATGATGTGTACACACACACCTTTAATCTCTGGCAAATAAATTGATCACGTAATGGAAATTCCACATAAGGAAAATCAAGTGCTTTCAAATGTCAGGCTTTGAGTCTCTATAAAATGGGTGGTACTATAGTAAAAAACAACAACAAACCACACAGTTTTAAAATAAAGTGATTTTAAAAATGTAAAGTACACCACCATCCTGGTGAAGGTGGGTAGAAAATGTGATGTGGAAAAAACCTGATTGTACACAATAGCCCCAAATGTGAAAATCCAGGGCTATTTTCCAACTAGTGTACAAACTAAATTTGGTCAACGTTCAATTTTTGATTCAGTATACTTTTTGTAATTTCACAAACTCTCCCCTCAACCTAATTTTCCCTTCGCCTTCCTCAGTTCTGGGAAAGTCGTTTAGTCTAGGAAGACAGGGAACAGGGTGCATCTAGATCAGATCAGATCTAGATGCACCTTCTCTGCTTCTCTGGGTGGCAGCGAGTTGGGCAGGCTCCTCTGGGTGCCCCAGCAGAGCTCCTTGCCCTGGGCATAAGGGACTGGGGAGCACTGGTACAGCTCCAATGGCACAAGGAAGCCTAGGTATGTATCTACCAGGGAATGAATGCGGATCTTCAAACCAAATCTGAGAGCTGTCTTTCCTATTGGGCTTACTGGCGCGTTGCGCCAGGGCGCTGGCCTCTTAGGGGCGCCCCAGCGAGTGGAGGAGCTGCGCAGCTTTGCCGACGGCCTCCCCTTTCCCTGCACACCCGCCAGCTGTGCCCAGTCAACCATATGGATGGCGGGCATGCAGCTTGCCTCCCAAGCCTCCACGGGAGGAGAGCAATCACTGCAGAGGCTTAGAATGGAAGCCGCGCCCCGCCAACTATATGGCTGGTGGGTGTGCAACAAGGCCTGAGGGACAGTGGACCGGCCCCCTGCTGAAAAAGTTTGCTGACCCCTGCACTAGGCTGAAAGACAGTGAGCTGCCCAAGGCCAAGTTATTCTCTAGGTCTCCTTGGTGCAGAGCCTAATGGTCTACACCACCATACTGGAGCCACAGCTTTTGCCTCATCTCAGCTGCCACCTTTCTTCCATGGCTGATGAACACCAAGCCTTGACTTTGCAATCTTCTGCTTGGCTTCAAAGGTTTGCATATTTATTCTGGTCTGGATTCTTCCTCCCCCAGATCTTAGTTGTCTGCCTGGTTATTTTGGACGCCATACTGGTCCTCGGGGAACTGCTTTTGGACTTGAAAATCATCCACCCTGACAAACACGAGATTGCACCCAAGGTAAAGGCAATAGGGGAGGAATCTGCAAATAAATCATGGTTCATGTAGACAGTGTGTTGCAATTCTGTGAGGTGTAGAATCCAGCTTCCTCAGAACTGTAACTTCTCATTTTTAAAATAAGCCAGTTGCTAGACCTGTAGAGATGCATATATATACTTGAAGAGATATGTGTAGTGCCCTTTCTCTGTAAAGCAGATATGGGAAGGTGTGTATGTACATGTGACCCATACATCCCATAGTTTGCTACGGGTTGGTAAAAGGTAAAGGGACCGCTGACCATTAGGTCCAGTCGTGGCCGACTCTGGGGTTGCGGCGCTCATCTCGCTTTACTGGCCGAGAGAGCCGGCGTACAGCTTCCAGGTCATCCGGCCAGCATGACTAAGCCGCTTCTGGCGAACCAGAGCAGCACACGGAAACGCCGTTTACCTTCCCGCTGGAGCGGTACCTATTTATCTACTTGCACTTTGAGGTGCTTTCGAACTGCTAGGTTGGCAGGAACAGGGACCGAGCAATGGGAGCTCACCCCGTCGCGGGGATTCGAACCGCCAACCTTCTGATTGGCAAGCCCTAGGCTCTGTGGTTTAACCCACAGTGCCACCCGCATCCCGCTACAGGTTGGAGCCTAGTAGAAATGTATGAACCTGAAATATATCAAATAACCCTATATAAGGATAAAAACTTGACCTGTATAATAAATGAAACATACATTAAAAAAACAGAATCTTAGATCTCAAGGGAGGCCAGAAGGTGTTTTGTAAGTTGAGCAGGCTTCACTGCGAATTTAGCACTGCGAATTTAGATGTTGCAGACCTATCTGAACTGGACAACGGATATTTAATCTTATCCATAACCATGAGGGTAGCAAGCAATGCTAAATATTTCTCTGAATCTTTATGCCTAGATGTTTTGTACAGTTCAGAGTATATTGCATAGCGTGTGGAGTTCTCAGTGGAAGGGTCTTCCACAAATGCAAAACGGGTTGATCTCTGGGGATTTTCTTGAATCTCCCTTCCAGAAAATTAAGACTTTATAGGGCTGTAAATGCTTTGTGGAATAAAGGTAGATTTAGCTCCAGTAGGTATTTCTCTTCCCCATGGTAGAATCTAAAGCTGGGGAAAGTATTTGAAACTCTGGATGAAGCAATAGCATCCCTGTGCTGTTCTGCAAACAGATCTTGGAACAAGTGCTGTAAATATTGCATTGGCTAGGTTGGATTTCAGTAGCAAAAGAGCCACTGGATAAAACCAGTACAGTCATACCTTGGTTTTCGAACAGCTTAGTTCCTGAATGTTTTGGCTTCTCAATGCTGCAAATCCGGAAGTGACTGTTCTGGTTTGCGAACTATTTTTGGAAGCCAAGCATCCGATGGGGCTTCCGTGGCTTCCGATTGGCTGCAGGAGCTTCCTACAGCCAATCAGACGCCGCGCTTTGGTTTCCGAACGTTTTGGGAGCTGACCGGACTTCCGGAACGGAGTCCATTCGACTTCCAAGGTACGGCTGTATATCCAGTACGTTTCCGAGCACAATTCAAAGTGTTGGTGCTGATCTTTAAAGCCCTAAACGGCCTTGGTTCAGTATACCTGAAGGAGCGTCTCCACCCCCATCGTTCTGCCCAGACACTGAGGTCCAGCGCCGAGGGCCTTCTGGCGGTTCCCTCATTGCAAGAAGTGAGGTTACAGGGAGCCAGACAAAGAGCCTTCTCGGTAGTGGCGCCTGCCCTGTGGATGTCAAGGAAATAAGCAGCTATCCTATTTTTAAAAGACATCTCAAGGCAGCCCTGTTTAGGGAAGTTTTTAATATTTAATGCTGTATTGTTTTTAACACTCGATTGGGAGCCGCCCAGAGTGGCTGGGGAAACTCAGCCAGATGGGCAGGGTATAAATAATAAATTTATTATTATTATTATTATCCTCCTCCTCACTCAAAATCTACTGCTTGCTTTCCAGGTGTTCTTAAAAGTGTATTAACCTTTGCCTTGCCCTCTTTGCACCCTGGCAGGTGTTCCACTACCTGAGCCTTAGCATCCTCACCCTCTTTCTGGTGGAAATTTTCTTCAAACTCTTTGCCTACCGGTTGGAGTTCTTCCATCACAAGTTTGAGGTCCTGGACGCCATCGTTGTCATCATCTCATTCGTTCTTGACATTGTCCTTCTGTTCCGGGAGCATGAGTTTGAAGCACTTGGATTACTGATCCTTCTTAGACTGTGGAGAGTGGCCAGGATTATAAATGGTAAATCTTGAGGAATAGATGGATTTTGGTATGGAACCATTCACAGTACACAGGCACTAATACCCATGCAGGAATTTCTTGAAGGAAGCCATTGTTTGCCGTCCCAAGTATTGCCTGAACAACAAACTTGCAGCTAGGCTTCTTCTTAATCATTTTATTATTTGGCCACAGACCCATTAAAATAGAACAGTTGACAATTTAAAACATTCACTTACAACATGAAGCAAATGACTAATACATATATTACATAGTACATAGTACAAAGATAAAATTTGAGATACAAATTGCAGTTAGAATCAGTGTACAAGACCTTTGAGTAGAGAACAGGAAGTTGGCCATTATCTCTGTTATTAACTTGTTTGTATCAGCCGAGAAATATCCAGAGTACTGTTCCAGTGACCTTCCAAGATGCTTCCTTATTTTGGAGCGGGGAATAATCTCTTGTGACCTTCTCTATGAAGATTACATTCAACAAAGACCTGACCCAAAGTTTTGACTACTTCCTATCTCCACAAGGACACAAACAGTCCTCACATGGGATGCCTCTTTGTACTGTAAAGGGAGGTGGTTATATCTGGGCCTAGAAAAGGCCTGGCGATACTTTGTCAAATGACCTAGATATGTGGCATATCTAGAAGATGCATGTTAAACTAAAAAAAATACTAGAGAGCAAATTCTGTGAGCACATGAGAAAGAATATTGGCAATCAATATCCTTGATCCATTGTTCTAAAGTAGATTGTATAGCAGAATTTGATTGTGGGCAGAGGAAATCCAGAGACTTCTGGATCATTCAAATCCAGCCCCCTCTTCCTGGTATCCTTGACCTCTCTTCCCAGGCCTCCAGGCCCTTCCTAACAGGAGTGCACACTGCTTGTGGCTTTGTCCCACGTGCGCACGCACACACTGCCTTGTTTTCACCCTTTCTGCCTCCTCTATCGCCATTCTTCCCTTGGGTCTGCTGAGACTGTTTCCACATGTAGATTCTTGTGACTTAGCCCATAACGCTTGGCAATACCAGTCTGCTTGCAAGGTAAGGTAAAGGTAAAGGGACCCTTAACCATTAGGTCCAGTTGTGACCGACTCTGGGGTTGTGGCGCTCATCTCGCTTTATTGGCTAAGAGAGCTGGCGTACAGCTTCCAGGTCATGTGGCCAGCATGACTAAGCCGCTTCTGGTGAACCAGAGCAGCGCACGGAAACGCCATTTACCTTCCCGCCAGAGTGGTACCTATTTATCTACTTGGACGTGCTTTCGAACTGCTAGGTGGGCAGGAGATGGGACCAAGCAACGGGAGCTCACCCCATCACGGGGATTCGAACCACTGACCTTCTGATCGACAAGTCCTAGGCTCTGTGGTTTAACCCACAGCGCCACCCGTGTCCCAAACCAACAGATATAACTGCTTGCAAACCAACAGATAAAACTGGAGCTGCAGTTGGAAGGCCTTGATTCAGCTCCAGCTGCTTCCTCTCCAGCCTCCCTCTCCTCTTTCCGGTGAGAGGAACATCCTAGAGGACAACTGTGAGGATAACCGCTGTAAAGAGCTTGTGAAGGAGATCCTTGGGTCTCAGCCAATAGGGCCTGGCTAACTTTCTTGTCTTCTGAATCCATTCCCCAAGGAATCATCTTGTCGGTGAAAACACGGTCTGAGCAGCAGATGTCCAAGCTGAAGCAAGCCAACCTGCAACTCACCCTAAAGGTCCAGGAGATGGAAGCTAGCTGTGCAGAGAAGGTAAGGCCATGTTTTCAGTGGCTGAAGCTCTGATCCAGCTGCATGTAACTGAGCCAGCTTGAAATTAAGTCACAGCAGCAAAGGCACAGGACAGGGAGCAGCTTTAGCAGCCCCACACCCAACCTCATAGATGCCAGGCACATGGCGGGCGAGTTGGCTTAGGGAAAGCAGATGCATGTGACAAGTTAGGACACAGACCATGCGATTAGGCCCATGGGCTGGAGCTTCCCCATCACTGATGTATTCCTTTTGAGAGGTGAGAACATCAAGAGCCCCTCTAAGCTGATGCTCCCCCTGCTATCTCTCAAGTTTTGCTTCTGCGCTCCAGGCTCCCTTAACTGTCTAAACAGGCATTTGGGTTCACGATGGGTAAGTGCTCTTGAACAAATCACCGTATATTAAGAAGTGAAGAGTCAGGTGGATCTTGCAATGTGCTCCCACTGACTAGAGCAAGTAGAGGGACCCCGTGACGCTCAAGATGTTGCTGGATCAGAGCTGCCATCACCCCTGGCTGTTGAAACTGGTGCCCTTCAGAGTCTTGGGCTCCCAAGGTCCCATCCCTGGAGTTGACAGGTGGCAGCTAGCACATGGACCTAATGCATGTTCACAGTGCCTGCCTTTTGTGGGGGTTTCATAGGGTAGCCAGTGAGAATCCGCCACTCCTGACTGGGGCAGAATAAGCTGGCTGCCTCTTTGTGCTGCAGAGGATTAGTGGGTGATGCAAGCAATCAAAGGCTGCATATAATTTGTTCTCCATTACAGTGCACAAGCTCAAAAGATGTGCAGGTTATTCCTAGGATGTGATTTATGCTGAGTGTTCATCTAGGTTGGTTTTCCATTTAGCCTTCTGAAAAGCTGTTTGAGAGGCTGTTACAAAGTGATTAAGTTTTGACATTTTTTTCATCTTTGCTTCTTCCCCCGCACCTCAAAGCTGGGGGAATGTCCTGTAGTTCCTCATAGCCTCCCAAACTGACCTCAGAATTACTCTTCTCCAACAGGAGCTGGAAATTGAAAGGCTTAATGCTGTGTTGAAGCAACATGGACTTGTCGGCCAGTCCAGATAAGGTGCCATCCTAGGGCCCAACGGAGCCAGTGCCGCCATACTGTGCCATTTTGAACATACTCTTTTGTACATTCCCTTCCATGCCTAGAAGAATATTCTATCCCTATTGCTTGTTAAGACTCAAGTGTTGGAAAAAAAAATCCACATATCTGAAAACCAATTATTACAATCTTTAATTGTACAGCTGTACAGTTTTTAAAAAATAGCAAAAATAATTTAATAAAAGTCAAATCTGTGAAACTGGTTGACATTGATTAGCTTCACAAAACTGCAAGTTACTATTGAAGTACCTAAAGAGGAAGGTGGATGGATGGCAGGTGAGTCAGTGGCCTTTTCCCCCAAACCCCCCCCCCCAAATTCCTGGGTGTGCCTGACACAGCAGTTCCTTTAGTCTAAAAAAGAAAATAAAATAAAATAATAAAGCAATGTCTTACAATAAGCTGTTCCTACTTGCAGGACCATGGAAATGAATATAGGAACATGCAGTGGGCTTTGGGGAGTTAGTAGTCCTCAAGAATGGAAAACATGGGGAAAATAAATTCAGAAGAAATATCAAGGTGTGTAGTACAATCCAAGTGTGTGAGTTTGGGGGAGGCAGTAGTGGTGGGAACTGGAGCTTCCCAGGAGAGGAGGAAGCAAAGTATAGCCATCTTGATTCACGGCTCCTTCCTTTACAATTCCTTGCCCACGTATTACAAGAGGAGGGGAGGAATGGCTCTGTCCTGGGGGGGGGTAAGCACAGCACAGGAGTTGAGCTGTATTCCACAAAACTTCCACTGCAGCACATGATGGAAGCTGCGTTTGCCGAAGGACCCCCCCTCTCTCACTGCTAAACAGGATTATGGAGGGGAGTTGCTGCTGTTGTCTCCTCTAGTCCAACCCTGCCACGGCTTATTTGGGGCTCCTTTCCCCATATACTCCCTTTTCAGACATGCAGCCAGTCAATATTTTGGAGGGATCTTTGATCCCAGTGGAAGAGTGGTTTGAAACCTGGTTCGCTCTCGCATTGAGAAAAGGAAGGAAGAAGAAGCAGCTCACGCTGCGACTAAACAAATGGGAAGAAAAAGTCGAAGGGCAAGTTGGCTTCGATGGTTGGTCGTGCTTTGTAACCCGGCTCAGCAGGCGCAGAGACGTCAACAAAAGTGGCAGAGCTGAAGATCTGGATTGTTTGTTCGCTTCCTGAGTCAACCTGCAAGAGACAGGCAGATGCATTCCACACCCTGGCTCTGCTTAGGACAGGAAAGAAAAGTTTCACTTCACAGAATGAATCATGCAGAACAGCTCAAATGCTGAGCTCCAAAAGAAAATAGGTTGTTGTGTCAGTGTTAGCTGGCAGAATATATATGATAAGGAGCCAAGGTCAGGAGAGCTTTAAGATCAGGACTGTGCTTGTTTAGAGCACCAACTCAGTACAAAAACATTTCCTTTCCAGCTATTGTGGGGTTTAGCAGCAGCTAGTTTCAGAACTGAAAGGAAGACACAACAGGCATGCTGGAGAGATAAAATGCAAGAAACACAGGGCTCCTGCTGAAAATGCCAACTCTGCATCTTGTTGCCCCTGCTCCTTGTTAATACGTAGAACAATCTACCCTGAGTCCTGATGTCATTATACTGCATGCCCCATTTCCAGCGCCACATCACTGGCTGCTCCAAGGGTACGTGGCCATGGGAGAACTCAGACAGGGCATGGGCATCACCACGGGGAGAGAGGGGCAGTGGTTGCTTTCAGCAGCAGTCCCGTGCTGCTTGTTCAATCACATTGATTCTCCTGCTTTACCAACATAAAAGCTCAAGGCACCTAATGAAAGAAACATGCAATGCAAAGAGGCCCAAACAGGCTAGTGGAAGTGTCTCTCCCGTGCCGAATGATTGGCTGGCTGACTTCTGAAGTGCAAGGGTGGGGAGGGGGCAGCTGGGGAAAACAGGCCGCTGAGAAGGACCTCTCTCTTTCCCCTCCCTCTCTTTCTTTTTCCATTCCACCCATATTTCTGAGAGTCCCTTCCTCCCTCTTTCCACTTTAGCCACAAGGAACTTGCAGGGTTCCAGCCACCGCCACAGCTAAAAAGGACGGCTGCTCAGCAGGTCCTCCTACAGAACCCCAGGAGTCCATAAAGCTTCCTTCTAAGCATACTGGGTCGACAACTTCAATGCCACCTTTAGAGCGGAAGCATGAACAGAACCTTCAATGTGCCAAGATTTCCCTTTGAGTGGGAAAAGCCAGTTTCATTAGCCAGACATCTGTCTCATACACAGACATGGAACCTTGCAAATGTGAAAGCCAATTTAGTTAAAAATACATGCGAGGAGCTCCCTTCTATCACAGGAGATCGCCACCCACCTGGGGCAAGGCGGCTGTCATTACCGTTGCCGTGAGACTCACGATTTTCGCCTGGGGGTTAACTAAGGAGCCATATTTAGTCCATTTCACTTCTATTTGAAATGACACGGGAATTTCGCAGGTGCTCTGAAAAAGGAGACAGACATTTTGCTAGCTACAAGGTATCATTGGCAAAAAAAGAGAGAACTTCAGGCTCGTTCCAACTGCCTGAAATGGATCCCCATCCCCACTTACGCTACTGAAGACCCTCCTGGATTGCAGCTGTTACATTTCCCCAGATAAAGACAGAACTTAAAATGCAGTTGAGTCAGCTGAAGAAGTTAGAGAGCCAAAAGTAGTAAAATTACCTGATGGCTACCCATATTGACTTAGGGCAGGGTGGACACACTCTTACCGCTTCGGTGACGTTGTTAGAAATTTGCAGCCAGTCCAGTTCATTCTGGGGCAGAGAATCTCCAAAAGAGGCCGCGTAGTCTGGGAAGTTTTGACCCCTCAGCACACTCAGGAGCGCTGGGGCCAAGAGCCTGCAGTCCGCATCCTTGGTAATTCTTTCAGAAAAGAAATTTCTGTGTCAACAGTGCTGGACGGCAACCAACTAATGAACCACTCGTCAAGAGCAGCACTTAAAGGCTAACCACGCCATTCCCATATTTGGCTATTCTAATCAATGCGACGGTGCTACCGGCAATGTAAGGGGGGGTTGTATATTTGGGGGGGGGGGGGAGAAAGAAAACCACTTACACCATTCCCATTCCTCCATTTTGTCTACCTGAGTCAACAGGTGAGTTTCATTCATTTCAAAGAAGTTAGCATAAATGCAAAGAGGGGGTCTGCAGTCAGTAAACTGGCAATTGCCCTAACAGTGGAAATGCAACCTTGGCTGGCAACTCAGTTTTGCCAGAATGACACTTTGAGCAGGGGGTGGCAAGTGCCTACCCCACAGGCCAGGGCTGACCAAATACATTTTGGTACCTGAAGCGAACCACAAAATGGCTCCCCCAAACACACCAGGGAAGAAGGGGTGATTGAAGATCTATACCAGGAACAAGAGGCTGCTGAAGATGTGGCGTTGAGGGGGGTGCTGCTGCTGAGGAGGAGGCAGCAGATCTGGTCACCAAAGAGCATGCAGCTGTTGCTGCAATAGCAGCGGCGGGCAATGCATTTCTTGGCTACCCAGTTTGCTGCCCCTGTGGATCCAGCCAGCTGAGGCATTTGCTTCGCCTTGCCTCATGGGCCTGCCGGGCCTGTCCCTGGCGTGCTGGAAATCAGCTTTACAGCTACCACATCTGAAATTGTTACAGGAGAGATCTCTCTCTCTTTCTTTTAGAAATGCCCAAGCAAAGGGTATTGGAAGGGACAAAGCAGGAGGAGGGAGTAATGTGTGTCAAGGAATTGCATTAGACCATGTTTGCTGAAGCAAAGTCCCAAATTCAAGATGGAGGCACCCAAGGGGCATGAAACTCTGCCACTCTGCTAAGTGAGATGCCAGCATTTTCCTTGCAACCCAACATTGTGATGAACAATTTCTTAAGCATGGAAGTAAGAATAGGAATGGGATGCTGGTGGCGCTGTGGTCTAAACCACTGAGCCTTGGGCTTGCTGATCCAAAGGTTGGCAGTTCGAATCCCTTTGATGGGGTGAGCTCCTGTTGCTCAGTCTCAGCTCCTGCCAACCTTGCAGTTCGAAAGCACTCCAAAAAGTGCAAGTAGATTAATAGGTACCGCTCCGGCGGAAAGGTAAACGGTGTTTCTGTGTGCTGCTCTGGTTTCAGTGTTCCATTGCGTCAGAAGCAGCTTAGTCACGCTGGCCACATGACCCGGGAAAAAAGTCTGCGGACAAACGCCAGCTCCCTCGGCCTATAGAGGGAGATGAGCACCGCAATCCCAGAGTCATTCGTAACTGGACTTAACTGTCAGGGGTCCCTTTACCTTTTAAGAGTAGGAAATGGCATATGGCCTGTCGACTGGTTTCAGCCCTTACCGTAGTTGGCATCCAGACAGCATGCTGTACCCAAACAATACTGGGGTTCTGACTCCTTCCACAGCTAAGCAATCCTGAGCAGGTGTGCTCTTCATGAGGGTAAGCTGGCCAGCTTCATTTGTGCTCTGAACAATTCCAGATGTAAATGTAGAGTCAAAGGGAAACTGCACAACATCCAGAATCTGAAGGAGCGTCTCCACCCCCACCATTCTGCCCGGACACTGAGGTCCAGCGCCGAGGGCCTTCTGGTGGTTCCCTCGCTGCAAGAAGCCAAGTTACAGGGAACCAGGCAGAGGGCCTTCTCGGTAGTGGCACCCGCCTTGTGGAACTTCCTCCCACCAGATGTCAAAGAGAAGAACAACTACCAAACTTTTAGAAGGCATCTGAAGACAGCCCTGTTTAGGGAAGCTTTTAATGTTTAATAGGTTATTGTATTTTAGTGTTCTGTTGGAAGCCGCCCAGAGTGGCTGGGGAAATCCAGCCAGATGGGCGGGGTATTTATTATTATTATTATTATTATTATTATTATTATTAATCTCTGAACTGCCTTGTCAGAGCATTATTACTTGCTCCAGGTGGTGGCCATTCTTTGATCCTGGAACTTTCTGTGCACAAAGCATGTGCCCTGCAATTGAGCTACTAACTGCCCCTTCCCCTAAAAGCCAGATGCAAGAATACAGAGGTCGCAGGAGAATCCCCTCCAGCCCCCTACCCACGCTGGACAGAGAGCCCAAGCCCCACCATGCCCAGCTAGCTCTCCAGCTTCTAAACAGCTTGCCCAAACCCAAGCATCACCCACAAAATGACGTGGCTTCTTCCAGTTCAGTGAGTTCAGAAAAGCAAAACAGGCAAAACCAAAAGAAAAACCCTCGGCCATTATCCCACCAAAACTCCCAAAACCAAAACAGCCAAGATAATTGGCAATGCTCTGTTGTGTGTGCTGGAGTAAGACGGTAAATTCTGTGCTGACAGTCTGGCACCAGTTTCCAGGAGAAAATTTAGAAATTGCTAATTTCATAGTATTCTTTCCCACATGGGACTACTGTCTTCAGTTCAGGATTGAACAACTTAAAATTTCTCAGAGAAATAAGCCGGAACTGATTTAGCCTTGAAAGAAATGAGCACTATGAAATGTAACTTTTTCCCAGGCAGGGACAGTTCTGCAGAGCTGTGATAAGTCATGAAAAAAGGATATCCAGGAGTCCGAAATCCAGCTTTTATTGGTAGGCCAACAACATAACCAGGGCTTCCGCTGAGACGAACAGGCTGAGTTTCTTGCTGTGTGCGGAGGGGACACAAAATACAATACCACTTAATTTTCCATTAACCATTTGTGGCAAAGCAGCTAATAGGAAAAATCTCCTTCAGGATTATAGATAAATTGAATTACTGTTTTCTAAGCAGTAAACCATTTGAATAATGGAGCTCATGTTATTATTACATTGTTGCTGTTACCATAAAGCACCAATGCTGCAGCAAGCAAAGGCTCTAGCAGCTCAGCCAGCTGCTTGTGGCTGGAAAGCCAGACAGGATGTTTGTGACTGTTGCCATGGGAACAAAGGGGCAGTCCATTCTGTACTGAGCACCGGATGTTAGCTCAGTGTGTGTGTGTCATATGACCCGTACTGGATGTACTTGGGAGGAGTTTTCTTCTTGCTGTTGTTGAGTGCAGACATGATTCTCTGTACTGATGTAAGAGGCAGAAATAAATGATGTAAATAGTTTTCTGTCTGCTTCTTTCCCCTCCCTGGGGACACCAAAGGGGAGAGAGGAAGAACGGTGTGTTCCTCTCATACATCTGAGAAGAATCGCCGGACCTCGCCTGCTTATCAGCAGAGGTATGGGACAAGGGGAGGTCGACAGGAATATCTGCCGGTGCCTACGCTTGTGGCACATTCCTCTGACCCAGGCAGAATTCCAACAGTGGTAGCAGAGGATGGTTGCGATTCATCGAACATCTGCATGAGATGCTGGTTCTTCAGCGTTGCTGTATTTTGAGAAATTGACCAATCTGAGACTTGCGCCTGATGGAGATGTTCAAGCGCACCTGACAGAAATGAAGTTTCTGCGTCAACAGATGGTGGAACGCAATTTCCGTCTTCAGGAGGAAGTGTTTTGCTTCATGATGATAAACAGCCTTAGCCGCACCTACAAGGTTGTTGCCAGTCAGCTTGGTTCCCTACCGGCCGCGCAGCTGACCGCGGAGAGAGTTTGTGCTGTGGTCCTGAATGAACACGACAGACTTGCTGCACTGGAAGAAAAAGACAGGGGGAGGGAAGAACAGAGTTCTAATTCCCCCACTGCTGATGCTACTGGGGAGCATGATGTAGCATTGAGTGCTGTCCGATGCTACAATTGTGGACAGACTGGGCATCTACAGCGAAACTGTAAGAAGCCGCGCCAGTCAAGAGGAGCAAAGAGCAGCTCTACGAAGCCTCAGGCGTCAGGCAAAAGCCGTACCAAGTGCCAGGTGAAACCTGCAAAGGCTATGATGGCGAAAGGAACCACGCCAGATGTTGGGAACTCGTTCATAATTGACACGGGCGCAACGGTTCACATGTGCCCGCACAGAGGACTATTTTCGACGTTGAGGAAGCAAAGCTTCACTGTGAAACAGGCCAACGGTCAGGAGTTGGAAGCGACCGGAATTGGGACTGTGTATCTTGAGAGTCTGAACTTGACTATAAGTAATGTTTACCTGGTTCCAGAACTGAGATTTAATCTGCTGAGCGTGTCGCAGATTGCAAAGAAAGGACTGAAACTGTCCTATGATGCTAAAAGCTGCAAGATCTACAAAGATGGAGAACTGTTTCTTACTGCCAAAGAGAAAGATGGACTGTATTTGTTGACTTTTGATCAAAGTGATTACATGAAATGTAATTCTGATGTTTCTAACGAAATCTCTCTTGCAGGTGTGACCAGTGCGAGCACCAGGAAGCTCACCAAGAAGGTCGACAGAGCATTTCAGCGGGTGTATGCTGATGTGATTGGTCCTCTAGAACCATCTAGAGGCGGTGCACGATTTTACCTTGTGTGTGTGGATTGTTTCACTAATTATTCTTGGGTTTATATGATGGAGAAACCGCAAGAAACTTTAGAAAAGTTTCAGGAGTTTTGTGACAAGGTTAAAAATATGCATGATGCTAACATTGATTGTCTTTTCACAGATCACAAGCAAGTTTTTCTGTTACAGAAGTTTCAGAAGTTCCTGGATGGAAAAGGGATAGACCACAAAGTGGCAGTTTCGCAAGAAGCGTGGAACAGGGGGGTCTGTGTTAGAGTGAACAAAGAATTGCAAAAGGGGATGAATGCGCAATTGCTGAGTTCACATTTGCCACATGAATATTGGGCCGAATCACTAGCGTCCTATCTTCATGTGTGGTTGAGAAAAGTCTCAACAGAGTTGGGATGTTCTCCTTTTGAGAAGCTGTTCAATAGAAAACCTTCTGTTGCCTATTTTAAGGTTTTCGGGTCTCATGTGAGAACAGAAGCTCCAGGTGGAGTAAAGAATGCCAGAGGCATTTTTGTGGGTTATGAAAAAGGTCTCTACAGAGTAATTTTGTCTGAATCTGGTCAGGTGATTCTCACAAAGTTCCTAGAGAGTGCTCCAAAGCAAGAGCGGGTAGTACAGACATTTCCCACAGGAAACGATTCAGATGATGATGATGATGATGAGTTTGATCTTATTGAGTTCAGTAGTACTGATGATGACAGCGATAGCTCAGACAGCTCAGTTGTCACAGTCATTGAGAGGAAATCTCACATAATGACTAGACCCTCAGAAGAGGAGGATGAACCATTGATTAAGCTTAGTACTGGTTCTCCAGAGAGTTCAAAGGTTGAACCAGTGAGCACAGAGGATCAGAACCTCATACGCAGGTCTGAGAGAGTTACAAAGGGTGTACCACCAAAGAGGTACTCAAAAGAGTTTGCTAACTTAGCTGTTGCGTGTGTTGCTATTGTTAACAACTCAAAGCAGGTTGAAGCAGTGTCTAAGTCAGAGACAAAGACACAACAGAGAGTAGCTAGCCAAGGTAATGCAGAAGCACTCATTCCTTGGAAGCCAGACAACCAGAGAGGTACACTGGTGAAACCAGTGGTGGAGAGTTCCAAGGGTGGAACTGAAACAACAGGGGAATGTTATAAATATAACGACTGTTTGTTTTCTTCTCTGGATGACGCTTTGCTCGCGGCACACATTGATACTTTAGGGGGAGTATGTTACCATAAAGCACCAATGCTGCAGCAAGCAAAGGCTCTAGCAGCTCAGCCAGCTGCTTGTGGCTGGAAAGCCAGACAGGATGTTTGTGACTGTTGCCATGGGAACAAAGGGGCAGTCCATTCTGTACTGAGCACCGGATGTTAGCTCAGTGTGTGTGTGTCATATGACCCGTACTGGATGTACTTGGGAGGAGTTTTCTTCTTGCTGTTGTTGAGTGCAGACATGATTCTCTGTACTGATGTAAGAGGCAGAAATAAATGATGTAAATAGTTTTCTGTCTGCTTCTTTCCCCTCCCTGGGGACACCAAAGGGGAGAGAGGAAGAACGGTGTGTTCCTCTCATACATCTGAGAAGAATCGCCGGACCTCGCCTGCTTATCAGCAGAGGTATGGGACAAGGGGAGGTCGACAGGAATATCTGCCGGTGCCTACGCTTGTGGCACATTCCTCTGACCCAGGCAGAATTCCAACAGTTGCTTCAGGTACATGCAGAAGATACACAGGTAGAAATGATTTTCAGAACCTATGCTTTGAAGGAAAACAGGAACACACTGAGCGACTGAAATCCTTGTTTTTTTAAGACAGCTGTGCCCCGCCCCGCCATCAGCTCTAAAATATTGTTACAAACCAGCTTCCCACAAAGTTATTAAAAATATTTTGGGAAGCTGCAGCCCAAAGGTTTATCTGCCAAGACTGGAAAAAGTCAGAGCATCTGTCAATAGAGGCTTGGGTTAATAAGAATCTGGGACATTGCTTGCCTGATTAAACCAAGATGATTAAATTAACGAATTTAATAAGGGCCAGAGAAGGAAGATATCAAGAAAACGGATTTGTTGAGAAGTGGAGTTTATTTATTAGATACTGGGGAAAGTGTAAGATGTAATCAAAACCTATACACAATGTTGGGTGAAATACAGACTGAGCTGTTATAAAGTTTGTTAAGTTCTGTAAGATAAAAAAAACTAGAATAATCATATGATCATCAGGACCAACATATTAGGAGGTGATTATGGATGTTTAGACAAATTAATGTGCAAAATTAACCATGCACAGAGGAGACATAGATTGGTTATTGTATGGGACGAATGCAGCCACAGTAATTGAATTTGTGTTATATTATAATATCATGTAACCTTTTTAAACTTTTGTTTTGTTAAATCTTTTTGGATCTTAAAAATAATAATTTGGGAAATTACCTGAATGAAACGGATCTCAAAGGACTGCAATACAAAACGTGCCATCATGTTAATGGTCCCCAGGATCAAAGATACACCCGCACTGGCAATTTCACCTGCCTCTGTGAAGGTAATAAGGTAACTTGCCTGAAAAACAAAAAACAAATGCAGCTTAACGAACAGGAAGGTCCACAGCTCTTTATCATTTACTAAGGGCTGCCGACTTCACTCGCCAACCCTGCCAATCCCCCAAGCCATGCCCCCTCTCCCCTTACAGCAGGGGTCAGCAAACCTTTTCAGCAGGGGGCCGGTCCACCGTCCCTCAGACCATGAGGGGGGCCAGACTATATTTGGGGGGGGGGGATGAACGAATTTCTATGCCCCACAAATAACCCAGAGATGCATTTTAAATTAAAGCACACATTCTATTCATGTAAAAACACGCTGATTCCCGGACCATCCGTGGGCCGGATTTAGAAGGCGATTGAGCTGGATCTGCCTCCCGGGCCTTAGTTTGCCTACCCATGCCTTACAGCTTACCCAAATCACACTCTCTCCGTCCTCCTCCTCTTGATCCTGCCCCCCCACGTCATACTGCCCACCTCACACTGACAACACCATTTAGAAGGGTGAGGAGAAGGGAAACAAAGGGCAGCAACAGGAGACCAGGACACTTGCTGGGGAGCTGCCGCAGCCTGTCCTGACTTCCTCAGCTGTTTGCCTGGAGTCCCCTCCTGCCTCCATGTCCTTCTTCCTCAGCCTCCAATGTCGCTGAAGCCAAAAAGGGGGCTTCAGTGTGAGGTGGGGAGCTCCACCAGCCTGTCACGGCTGCTCCTCCACAGCTTGCCTGGGCCACCCACCACCTGAGCGGCTAGCCTGGGCTGTCCACCTGTTTGCTTGCCTGCCCATGTCTCTCTCCTCTTCACTCTCCAATGCTGCTGTTCTGTTGTCACGCGGTAGTTTGCAGCACCATCATTCAGCAGCTACACAAACTGCGGTATGGCGATGTCCTTACATTTTTATTATATGTAACAAGGTAAGATATCCGAGATGGGAAACCTTTTTTCAGACCAAGAGCCACACTGCCATCTGGGCAACCTTCCAGGGGAAGGCACAGGCCACCAGTTGGCAAGGCCAGAGACACAAGAGAGCAAAGCAACAAATGCAAATGTTACTTTTGTTCAGCAGGCTAGTTTCTCTTCACTCCGTCCAGGAAATCAAGAGGTCAAAGACACACAAGGGTATGAAGTAGGGCTGGTAAGAGGTGTGGCCTGGGTAGAGTACCCAGGGCCACATGGAGAGGCCTGGAGGGCCACTTTTGGCCCTCGAGCTTAAGACTGCCCATCCGATTTATATAGTGCCCTGGGCATACATTTCACCTCATCATGTAACAGAAGCAAAATACAGGTCCTTGTCCCATACAATCCAAATATTGATGTGGGGTAGGGAACCCAGAGGGAGAAAGATGGCTGCTTGCTGAAATTTCTGCTTTATATTCTAACGGTTGCATTATTGTGATGTTGATTTTATGCACTGTTTTGTTTTTATGCTCCTTTTTTGTAGCTGCAAGCAGTATTAAATTCTTATTTGAAAATATGAGGGATAGGAGTTTTTTTAGAAAACAAAGTAGGGCAGGGTAACAAGGGATGAAAACCAAGCAAACTCAGTTCCACGTGGTTATTAGGCGTTTTCCACAGCAGAGTTGAAAGTGCTTCACCATGAGGTAGGATTTTAGAATGGGCTTGATGGTTTATATTATGTTTTTAACTGTTACTATTGTTCATCCAGTGCTGTTATCAGCTGCCTTGGGCATAATCCAGTAGGAAAATGCAGCATGAATGAATGAAGGCACTGTCTGCGTTTCCTGGGAGAACTCTCCAGAGCAGCCTTTGCAGAGTCTGCTCTAGACGTAACAGAGAGTCCTTTGGTTTCTGATCCTTTGAGCAAAATGGGTCCAGCAGAACCAGCTCTTCACGCCTGCTGGCAAAGTGTCTGCTATTTTATGTTCGTAACTGGAAATCTAGAGGGCAGGGGGAGTTAAGCAGCTATATTTCAATGCAAGTTAGAAGGGTTGACCAAAAGGTAAGGAATAGAACAGACCACCTGTCTGCATGGCCCAGCTTTTTGTTTTGATGAAGTTTGTTTACAGTTCTACATGTCACCTGGTTTCCAGTATGGAGTACAGTGGTACCTCGGGTTACATATGCTTCAGGTTACATACGCTTCAGGTTACAGACTCCACTAACCCAGAAATAGTGCTTCAGGTTAAGAACTTTGCTTCAGGATGAGAACAGAAATTGTGCTTCGGCGGCGTGGCAGCAGCAGGAGGCCCCATTAGCTAAAGTGGTGCTTCAGGTTAAGAACAGTTTCAGGTTAAGAAGGGACCTCCGGAACAAATTAAGTTCTTAACCCGAGGTACCACTGTATGTGGGTCTGCACGAGGGGCTGCATCCATTGTCGGCCTTCCTCAAAACAGATCCATTGAAATGAATGAACATTGGTAACAAGGGTCCATTAATTCCAATGAGTCTATTCTGAACAAAAATCGGTTGGCTGCAATCCTTGGCAGGCACAAAGACTTTTGTGGTGACATTTTTTCAAAAATAAAAATAAAATTGGGTTATGTTTAATGTGGACATAGTTCTTCATGAGGTTTTAAAAACTAAATTAATTTTTAAGTATTTAACCCGAGGTACCACTATACAAGCCTCTTCTCCTGTCTTTTCAAGAAATGCTGAGTTGAAATGGTAACTGCACACTTACCTCCAGGACCACGTTACTGCATGACAGACCATTCAATGTGGGGAGAATCAGAGCATCAGTGTTCTTCAAACGCGTGCGCAGCCCCTCCGGACTCTGCACGGTTACGGACTGGATGGTGATATTCACCTGCAAAATACAACGGATCAGCCTCAACAAATCCAGCTGCTGCAATCTTGCACACAAACCAGGCAAAGAGAACTTGGCACATTCACTAAGCTTCTCAGGGCTTTATGAAGGGGAGTACCCTCTGAAAATTACAACATTTGCATGGCTGAGAAACTGACGCGCAGAGCTTCCGTGGGAGAAAGCTTGGAAAGCTCTGATGTACAGGAAGGAAAGAAAACAAATCCAAAAAATGCTGAGGGGAACAAAAACACATGCAAAACCTTAGGGACATTTAGAGGAGTAAGTAGAGCAGGGAAGGCTTGAGCGCTTTTTATCCAAGAAGATTTAAGCCAGCACTCCCCTCCCTGCTGACCCTTCCCTTGGAAAAGGACAGGGACGAGGAGGAGGAGGAATAGACTTGGATGTCACTACTTGAAGCTACACTCCTCCTCTCTGTGATGGCCCTCCTCTTCAGAAAGATCAGCATGGGGAGATAGTAATCATCATTTTACAAAGGCTCTCAGGGCACTTTTAAACAGCAACCCTCCCACCAACCCAGCATGCACTTTGCTAGCACCTTCCTCCAGAAAAGACCAGGAGGGGGTGTTGAATGCAATTGTGAAAAGGAAAGGGGAAGAGAAGCCTTGTGGCTCCAGGTTTTTGGCCCAGCCAACCAACAATTGTAGAGCCCTCACCACTGGTATGGCGGCTGACTCAGAGCCCCACTTAACTGGAAGGTCAATTCAGAGGCAATTAAGCCTTGATTGTAGCATCAGTGTAGTAAGAGACTATATCCAATACAAAGCACCCAGATATAAACAGCAAATCTCTCAAACAGAATAAAGAGACACTTACCACGAGACTTGACTCTGGTGCCTAGCGGGAATAATAAAGAAGAAGCATTTTAGACACAGCTGCATTCGCTTTTGCAAAAGTGACAAGCGATTAAGCCTCCATCCCAGAATCCTCCACTAATGAAATTCAATTCTTGTTGGAGAACTGGGGGTCCTGCAAACGTAAGTTATAGCTGCCGCTACAAATGGTGCTTACTTTTATTTCTGAATAAAAAGCAAATACACGTGCAATCCTGATTTCCTACCCCACCCCTCAGTTTGTTACATGCAAAATTCCACCCTCTGGCTGGTTCCCAAAATAATCACCTACAGCCAAAACACTAGAACTGGTGTAGAACTGCATGCTGAGGCCTGGCAGGGTGGTGCATGCATCTCCCGTGACCATCGTGTTGCATTTCACTGCCTGGTTCACAAGAAACCCTGGAGAAACCACAAAATACAAGAGAAGTGCCAAAAATATTTTTTCAGGCTACTAATAAATCCAACTGCACATCGGCGGTCAAACAAAACCACTAAAACGTTTTGCCAGCGGACAGGGACCTTTTCATTTAGACATGCTGGCCTGTAAGTATGTTGCGATGGACACAGAGATTCAGTAATTGCTCTCCTGGTTTTACTGCTGTTTAACCTGTCTTGCTTTTATGCTTTTTATTTGACCTTTTACTGCAATTTAATTGATTATACTGCAGAATAATAACAGCAGCAACAACACTTAGAAACAACATTATTAAGCAGTATGATATATTAGTAGTGGTAATAATGATATTATTTGTTGTGAAACAACCTGTGATCTTCGGAGGAAGGGAAGTATACAAATTTAATAAATAATAAATAAAAATACTTGTTAGCTACCTTGAGCGCCATCTGGTGGAAAGGCAGGTTACATATTTACAAAATTAAGCAATATTTGTTGTTGTTCAGATAAAGCCCAAACAGCAGGGTAGAAAGAGCCAGGAAAGGACAACACATAATCTCTGACCTGCAGGGTTACCGTGGGTACACCAGGCGAGGAAGAGAGGAGCAGGGAGATTTAGGAACCCATCTGATGTCTGTATGGGATCGTTATACTGTCAACAAAAAAACACAGGCGGTTTTATTTTGAACTATAACCACCCCACTTCCCAGCTGGTAATGCTAAGAACCTTGGGACATTAAGGATATAGTGCTTGAGTTTGCTTTCCCTCCACATCCCTTTTCCTCAGATGCTGTGTCTTTTTAGACTGGAAGCCTAAAAAGAAACTGTGCTATTTTCATTGATATGTGAGCCACTCTGAAAGTCTGGCTAAAGAGCTTTCTTTGAATAAATAATTAACAAAATGGGTGTACACATGTACCTCCCCACTTTACCTTGTACTTGCTGGTACTGTTTGTACTTGTAGCCTGCCGGGTGTCCAACTCATCCTCCAGTGCAAGGTTGCTCTCAATACCAAAGGTATTGTCGCCAAATTCTTGAAGCAACCTATCAAAATTGTGCATAGTAGGTATTTCTGGGGCTTGGAACGATAAGGCAGCTTTGTCTGGGGGTGGGTAGAGAAGAAAGAGCGCTTCAATGTAGTACATTTAACTGAATTTTGGAGTTTATTCTTACTGAACTTTTGGGACTCATGGAAGTTCTGGGATCGCACGGGAAAAATGCCACCACGTATTGAGACAACAAGATTGGAAACAAGGTAGAGACTGCTTTAAGAGCATGTGTGAATGGCCATTGAGACCATGCTATGGACCAACCCATAAGGGGAAGAAAATTGTCTACCCCATCAGAGGCTGTAAGTTGCACCCAACATTGGGGGGGGGGGCATTGTGTGTGCATGATGTCACGTGCGTGCCACCCCAACCCAACCAGGCTGACTTGGCCCGCCATCCCCCAACTGCCCACTGCCTTACCTTTTGTTCATTGCCATGAGATTGAGGCTGCCTCAGCAAGGCACCTCTTCCCCCTCCGCCAAGGCGCTTTAGTGTGGAAGGCGCCTTAGTGATAATGAAAAGGATGCACCAGGGAGAAGACACTTCGCCCCACCATGTCCCTGGCAGAGATCACTAGCACACCTTCCCAGATGGAGCCCTGGTGATCATCAAAAGGATGTGCCAGGGCGAACCGGCTCCCTGGCGGAGATCGCCAGCACACCTTTGACGAAGGCGCTCTGGTGATCGTCAAAGGAACATGCCGGCATGAAGGCCTCCTCAACATTGAGGAGGCCCAAGATATCTTGGCCCACAGGAGCTGGCGCACCTGATCCCTATAAATGTACAGAGAGCAGGAATAGCGATGTCCAGGAGACATGTTAACAGGGGCTGGAAGACTAGAGCAGAAACCAATGAAATACACCCAGGTGTATTTGGCTGCTTTTAGCTTTTGTTACCAACTTCAAGTCTTCAGGACGGGGCGATATTCAGATGTTAGTCACACTCAAGAGTTGACACATTGAAATCAAATAAATTTGTGTTGGGTATCACCCTACAGAACGGGGTTGGGGACCTGTGGCCTTCCAAACAGCTGCTAGACACTGACCCATAAGCTCCAGCCAGCACAGCCAATAGTCATGAAAGCTGAAGTCCAGAAGCATCTGGAGGGCTAGTTTCCCAACCCTGCTATAAATCCCTCTAAAGTAAATCAACTGTATTAATGAAATACTTATTTTATTATTTAAAGTATTATTATTTTTATATTTTCTTAATTTTTCAACAAAAATAACACAAATAAAAAACAAACAACAACAAACACTTTAAAAAGATTTTTTAAGCCCCCCCTTCATTTACATACTGAAGGCAGTATGCAAGAAGCAAGAAATATTGGGGGGTGCTTTTTGGTAAGTAGTTTACCGCTTTCTGTAAGGTACCTTTGAAGGATTTGTATCCTGAAAGGCAGGATATAATGAAATAATTGAGATAATTATAGGGGCAAAAATATAAAACCGTAAAATAACATTGCCATAATACGCAAAGGCAACTAAAGACAAACGAAGCAGACTAAGCAAGAGCCAACTATACGCTTTAAAGTGTCTTGGAGGAAGTTCTGACACACTGCGACAAAATGACTGTATTGCTGGCAAAGGAATTCCACAGAGAAAGTATGAAGTTGGAGATTAGTGAGTGGCACATTGTATGTCTCCCTTTCATCCTCTCTCCACCGTGTGTGTGTGTGCATGCGCGCGCGCACACACACACACACACACACACACACACACAGAGATGACAGGCTTCTTCTTTCTCTCTTCATCTCAACCCTCAACACAAGGCCTTTGAAGAATCAACCAGACAAGAGATTCATGCCTGACTTGGCTCTACTTACTGTTAGTGGACTGAATACAGAAAATGCTGGGGTTGACCTTGTCGGCTAATTGAAAGATCCTCTCTGGAGGATGCGCTGTTGGATCTATTGAATAGAGAGCTTCTTGCTGCCTGCAGAGATGCCTGTCACCTCTGCAGGGGAAACAAACATAAAAATTAAAGCTAAAAAAACCAAACAAACCTCTTTTTACATAAGACATCCTTATAACACAGGGCAGGAGCAGCCCACGGAATGCTTTTGGCACCAGACATGACACTGCAGCAGCCACGTGCCATTATAGCTCACCACTCAAGCCTCAGACACTAAAAATAAGGCATATAAATGATAAAGATAATTTATTACAAATGATTCCGGGAAAAGGGTCTAAAACAGCTGGAGACCCTTACTGATGCCATGCAACAATATCAAATCATACAAAGGAGTTTAACAAGGAATATTAGATACTGTTCAATAGATTTTCAAGCTGCAACCTTCCTTTGGAGTGATATTACAGTATCTGTTTATATATGTATATTCCTTTTATTAGCCCCATGAAAATAAAACTGTTAAAAGTAATGAATGGTTTCCTGTATGAGACAAAGGAAAGCTTTCTATTTACTAGAGGCGTAAATGCGCGGCCACCTCTGAACAGCAGCAGAAGCCAAACTGGAACAAACTGTAGGGACCTTAATTGTCCTTGTGGAGAATTTCTGATCCCCTTTTTCTGCCACCCAAAAGGCAGGTGTGTGAAGAGAGAGCAGAGGCGGTTTCACCCCAGCGTCTCACAGGGTCTGGGCCAATGCAGCTTGTTCCTCCCTCCACTTTTCAACATCATGATGTATCACTATATTGAGATGTTTAGCTGGTGATACATTGCAATGTTGAAAAGCTGATATTGCCCAGCCTTACCCTGCTGAGGGCTAGATTCAAATCCTGGCTCAGTCACATAGGTTTGAGTGAATCTCTTGTCTCACCTGATACATGTGATTACTGCTATGACCAATAAGAATGGAACTGAGCCTCTGAAGAATTTAACAGAAACAGTGAGAGCACATTATAGATCAGCTCCCCTGCAGCGGCTTCACCTGCCACTTCTATCGTTCGTTTTAAGTTCAAGTTTCTAATTTTTCCTTAGTTCCAACTTGTATTTATTGTTAATAAGTGATTATCAGTAAGAGGAATGTCAATGCAAGGACGTGTTTGCGTACAATGCCTGACATTTTAGCAGCACTTTCCAGAGGGAACAGCACAGAACATAAACACATGTGATTTGCCTCTCTACTGGCAAGGCCACATTTCTTTTCATAACAGAAAATTCATCTAAAATTCAACACACTTTTGCTTTGCTGTCTCTAAGAGCTCTGAAAGTACCTGAACGTGGGTGGCAATCAGCAATGTGGGCCAGAACAATGGCAAGCATCAATCCCAGTGATGGGGTGATTCATTTCCCACAGAGCTGGAAATAAGCCCTCACAGTGAGATTGGGCTGATGTATAGAGAAGGGAATAGTTTGATAAGGGTGGCCTTTTGTCCCCAGAATTCACAGTTATTTCAAGCAATCTTCTTCTTTAAAAAAAAAAGGGAACAAAACCGGTGTTTCAAGCCCTGAATGCTGCAATAAAAACTTGCTGGCATATTTGTATTCAACAAAAATGCCACCAATGAGCCTGGCTTTATTTGGTTGTCTCATTCACAACATACAAGAATACCAGAGGCATAAACAGCTGTTAAGAGGAAAGCAGCTAGATTGCCTAGAGAAAGAAAACCAGAGCAAAGTTCCCCATGCATAATGTGTGGTGCTTTAATAAGACAGAGCGGGGGCAGCAGTGGGACACGAATAGCACATGCTGTATACATAAATGCATCCTTACAAAAGATCCCTCGATGGGTAGAGAATTATCCTTCCGGTATGGAGATATGAAAAGCATTGCAACACTTCTTTTTAATTAATTCTGGGATATCAAAGCCAGGAATTTTGTGCTGGATTTTGTGCAATTGATCACATATCAGAAATGCACAACTCGGCATATTCAGAGAACATCATCTTACATTTGGCACCTTACAGTGAGTTTGTGGCTTTAACACCTGCAAGGCTAGCTTGAAAAACTGTGGGTGATGGTCAGCAACATCCTAGAAGTCAGAAAAGGGGTTGAGAGGGCAAGATAGTTCCTTTCTTGGCTAGTAGAAGTTTGGCAACATTAATGTATGTGAGCAAATTCAACTCTACTTGCTCAGTTTCTCCAATTCTACTCCTCTTAGCCAATAGCTTGGATTGCCTGAAAAATGGCTTTCCCTTTGCAAGAAAGCCCTGTTAATAAATACCCCAGGGGGAAAAAGCTTTCTTCTGATTTAAATATTTTTTACTCTGCTCTTCAGCTGAAAAAGGCCCCAGAGATTTTTTTAAAGAAAATGAGAAAAATATTTCAGCCCAACAGATATACAAAATCCTTAATGTATTTTCTGTCTCAAGCACCATTTCTTAATATCTAAACTAAACCAAAAGTATTTTATATGAATACTATTAAAATAAAAGTTCCTGAATGGAAAACCGGGGGGGGGGGGAGTTAATTCAAACACGCAGCTTCTTACTCTTATGGGGCTGTACCACCTCAGAATACTCAGAGAGACACATCTCCATTTCAAAACCACTCTATATATGGAATGCTCATCCATCAGAGAGACTGATCTGCTGACCTTCACATTCATGCACATTCTGATGTGGGGAAGCTTCCAGAAAAATTACAGTACCTCCCCCCAAGTATTTTGGGGTGGTACAGTGCTACAAGCCATGTTCAAAGCTGCATATTTGAACCAGCTCGTCTTTCCATTCCGCTCAGAAGCTGCACTGCACTGGGGTTACAGACTGGTTTTTAGGCAGACATATGCCCATATTCTGAGGTTGTACTGCAGCACAGACCCTTCTTGAACTTATGAATCTGTTCAAAGTTGCATCTTTATATTTCAAGCCATGAAGCATGTACAAGCACTTACGTGACAACAGGAACTGAACACATAGTGAAGAGGCTGAAATCTGCAGCAGTGCATATGGGGTCACAGCAACAATTTACATCACACTGGTCCACCAGGAGGTCACAGACACACAACTCGGCCACTGAAAACAAACAGGTTTTGACAAATAGTACTGAATGTTAAACCTAAGGGGGGGGGAAGGAAGTCCCTCTTCCAGGCGCAATACTAGATACGGCCCAACTTCTTTCTTCTATTATATACAGAGCCACAAAACCAGAAGGCTTAAAGGACTTGCTTTCATGCATAGTCTCTCAAAATCTTCTTCTCCATATTCATGCAGCTTATTGTGTGCATTTTAATACTAGTAATTTGTGTTTATATGAATGTACAATAAGGGGGCAGAAATACTGAAATGGGGATACTGAAATAGGGTCTTAAATAAATGAACTTGACCTAATTATGACTTAGCTGGCTGCATCCCCACTGTTTTAAAGATTTTTAATGATTTTGGTTTCCAATGGGCTTGCTTTTTGGTATCTAATTTTAAAACAGCTCTGCATAATCTGCTGTGTCACTCATCCGCACTGAAAGGAGCCCCCCCAGAGCAAACCAAAGGTCCCCCTGGTTCTTCATCCTTCCATCCGTGGCAGAGAGCAGCCAGCTGCGTGCACTTGCAAGAGGTACCTGAAGCCGCATGTCCCTCCAACACCTATCAAAATGCTAAGCGATGCAGCTTCTGAGCAGCAGGGGCTGAACTTGTGCAATACACGTGTAAAAGAAATTAGCAAAGATCTATCATAACAGTGATAATCTATGCTGGAAAAGTAAAGAAAAGGAGGGTACCTTTTATCATATGCGGTGGACCTCCCCCAAGGTGAAAGACTTCTGGGAGAAGATTTATAATGAATTGAAAAAAATGTTGAAATATACATTTATTAAGAAACCAGAGGCCTTTCTTCTTGGAATAACAGGTTTAGAATTGCCCAAGAAAGATGTTAATCTGTTTTTGTATGCCACAACCACAGCAAGAATTTTGTTAGCTAAGAATTGGAAAACACAAGAAGTCCCTACAATGGAGGGATGGCAGATGAAGATGATGGGTTTTTTGGAGCTAGCCGACCTGACTGGAAGAGTCCGCAACCAGAAGGAGGAGTACCAGGGGGAATGGATGAAATTCAAAGACTATTTAGTTAAATATGTTAAGATAATTTAATTGGAAAAACTTGCAAATACCAGATAGGCTTAGGATTTAAACAGATCATGTTAGAGATTAATAGGTTTAAAGTTAAAAGAGAAAGAAAGAAAGATGTCAAGCGATTAAGTTATTTTTATAAGAAAATTGGTTTTGGAAAACTGTTATGATGATATACACTGAAATTCAACGAGGGGAATTCGAGGAAGTCACTTAACAATGTTACTAAGATTGGTTTAAATACAGTTGAGATTTATGTCTAAATTTTTTTGGAAAATTAATTTTAAAAATTTTGGGGGGGAAATACAGGTGTATAAGAACATCAGAACTGCACCACTGACAGGGCCAGAAGTCCGCACTGCTCAGCATCCTACTTTGAACAGCCACTACGACGGGAAACTGGGCACGTAGAGACGCCCCTCTGTCGAGCCTGCGCTGCGGTTCCGAGGTAGACTCCCCCTGTATCGGGAGGCTCCATTTAGCCGCCGGGCCTACCGCTTCTTCCCTTTCCTACCCTCCCCACATCGCTCGTGGCGGGGCTGGGGGCTCACCGTCGGTCACAGGCGCGGGCCACGGACCAGGTCGGGGAGTCGTTCCGGGGTCCGGCAGCTCCGAAGGGACGGGCACCCCCGCCGCGTCTGTTGGAGGGGGCTCACTGCTGGAGGGGCCCGGGTCGGAAGTCCACGCAGGGCTGCTGGCGGGGCCCGGACTAGGGGAGGCCTGGCCGGGACTAGGGGTCGGGTGAGGCGGGGTACCCGCTGTCGGCGCCCCCGACGTGGCCTCATCCCAGCCGGTCGGGGGCTCCGAGGTGGCCGCGCTCGTTGGCGCTTCCGTGGAGGAGGACAGCGGCAGTAGAAGGCAGGCCGCGAGGAGCCTCGGGAAGAACCGCAGCGGCGACCCGGGGCCCATCCCGCCTCCCCGTGAGGCCGCCGCGGCCTAGGCAACGGCGGACGCCCGCCGGGCGGTAGCTAGGGTGACGGCGCAAGGCACGACGGGAGCCTCGCCAAATCCCGCTGCAGACTTGAAGCCGGCGGCGGCTCTCGCAATCGCTTCGGGTAGAACAGCGCCGCCCCCGAGGCATCATGGGAAGGAAATACAAGCAGGGCGCCGTTGCTGTGGCAACGACCTTGAGGCCCAATGTTGTTTAGTTGTTTAGTCATGTCCGACTCTTCGTGACCCCCTGGACCAGAGCACTCCAGGCGCTCCTGTCTTCCACTGCCTCCCACAGTTTGGTCAAACTCATGTTTGTAGCTTCGAGAACACTGTCCAACCATCTTGTCCTCTGTCGTCCCCTTCTCCTTGTGCCCTCCATCTTTCCCAACATCAGGGTCTTTTCCAGGGAGTCTTCGCTTCTCATGAGGTGGCCAAAGTATTGGAGCCTCAGCTTCAGGATCTGTCCTTCCAGTGAGCACTCAGGGCTGATTTCCTTAAGAATAGACAAGTTTGATCTTCTTCCAGTCCATGGGACTCTCAAGAGTCTCCTCCAGCACCAGAATTCAAAAGCATCCATTCTTCGGCGATCAGCCTTCTTTATGGTCCAGCTCTCACTTCCATACATCACTACTGGGAAAACCAGAGCTTTACTACACGGACCTTTGTTGGCAAGGTGATGTCTCTGCTTTTTAAGATGCTATCTAGGTTTGTCATCGCCTTTCTCCCAAAGAGCGAGCGTCTTTTAATTTTGTGACTGCTGTCACCATCTGCAGTGATCATGGAGCCCCAGAAAGTAAAATCTCTCACTGCCTCCATTTCTTCCCCTTCTTTTTCCCAGGAGGTGATGGGCCCAGTGGCCATGAGCGTCATAAGGCCCAATAGTAGGCCCAATTGCAGGTCCGATCGCCAACAGCGAGTTTTCCAGGCTGAAAAGGGATGGCATCGTCTGCAGCAATCTGCATGTCAGTTGCATTGCTCAAAGTCCCCCTTGCTCCCCTTTTGCAAGAGCGGAAGCAGGCCATGCCATCCCACACCCTGGACCAGCTTTGGCCCAAGTGCTTCCAGCCGTTGACCTTGACCCTAAGCACCCCAATACATGCAGTTAGACTGAACTTTAATTTTCCAATCCAGCCACTCTGCTCTTACGGTCAGAAAGTTCTTCCTGGTGCTTAGCTGGAATCTCCTTTTGTGTTACTTGAAGCCAATGGTTCAGGTCCTTGGTCCAGGTCAGGAGAAAACAAGCTTACTACATCTTCCATGGGGCAGCACTTTAGGTATTTGAAGATGACTATCATATCTCATTCTCCTCTTCTCAAGGCTAAACATACCCAACTCCCTCAACCGTTCTAATAAGGCTTGGCTTCAGACCCTTGATCATCTTGGTCACCCTCCTGTGCACCCATTCCAGCTTGCCAATATCATTACATTGTGGTGCCCAGAACTGGGCACAGTATTCCAGGTGTTGTCTGACCAAGGCAGAAGAGTGTGGTACAAGTACTTCTCTTGACCTTGATGCAGCCTAGAATAGCATTAGATTTTTGTGATGTTTCATCACACTGTTGACTCCTGTTAAGCTTGTGGTCTATTAATGTTGACTTGACCCTTAAATCCTTTTTACATGTACTTCTGGCAAGCTAGGTGTCCCCCATCTTATATTGGTACATCTGGTTCTTCCTGCCTAAGTGCAGAACCTTACAACTGTCCCTACTGAAATTCATTTTGTCAGTTTGAGCCCAGTTCTCCAATTTGTTAAGGCCATTTTGAATCCCGATTCTGTCTACTGCGGCATTAACTACCCTTCCCAGTTTGGTGTCATTTGCAAAGTTGATGTGCACCCTCTCACTTCCTTCCTCCAAGTCTTTTATAAATACCTTGAACGACAGGCCCAGGACAGAGCCCAGCGGACCCCACTTATCACTTTTCCCCAGCATGACGAGGAACCATTAGTGAGCACTTTAAGTCAATCAACCAGTTACAAATCAACCTGTTACCCTATCCAGCCCACATTTTATCAGCTTTTTTCACAAGACTATCATGGGGGACTTTGTCAAAAGCCTTACTGAAATCCAGATAAACTATGTCCACAGCATTCCCCTGGTCCACCAAACCTATAATTCTATCAAAAAGGGAAATGAGATCTGTGTGGCATGACATATTTTTGAGAAACCCATGCTGGGTCTTAGCAATCAAAGCATCCTTTTCTAAGTGCTGACAGACTGTTGAATTATCTGTTCTAGGATCTTTTCTGGTCCTAGAACCAGGAAAACTCACTGGTTAGTAGTTGCCTGGGTCTTTCCCCCCCTTTTTGAAGATGGGGAAAATATTTGCCTGCCTCCAATCTGTAGGGACCTCACCTGTTCTCCAAGGATTCTCAGTGATTATAGACAGAGGCTCTTGGATTACATCCACAAACTCCTTTAGTAGTCTTGGGTGCAGCTCATCAGGTCCTGGAGATTTGAATTCATTTAAAGTAGCAAGGTATTCCCTTACTACCTCTTTTCCTATCATTCTCTGTCTGATGCCAGCGGTGTGCAGGAAATGTGAGTTTCTACATACTGAGAATATAGAAACTTATTTTTATGATTATGGAAGAAATTCATTATACCCCTGCAGATGGCTTCCTTCCTGCTCCACCTCACTGATCAAGTCCCCCCCCCCATTATAAATGCTCAGCCACTTCAGTATCTGAGCAGCAGAGGGCGCCCTGGAGTATGTTTTGTTCATTCACAGGAGACTTCGAATAACATCTAAATAGCAAAACTTCCAGTTTATAGTTAATTCTGTTTGCCTGAGAGTATAATATTTTCCAGAAGTCCCAAGCTGGCAGAGGACAGCAGTGGGAGCTGATTATTACTCATACTGCCCATTGCCAGTGTGACTCACACCTGACCTAACCCAAGAAGGATCGCTCTTCAATGGTGCAAGTCTTTTCTCTCTGCTGAAACTGTTGGCCACTTTCTGATACCACAGCCAACATCATCATGTGTCTAACACAGGGGTAGGCAACCTAAGGCCCAATCGCCTTCTCAATCCGGCCTGCGGATGGTCCAGGAACCAGCATGTTTTTACATGAGTAGAATGTGTCCTTTTATTTAAAATGCATCTCTGGGTTATTTGTGGGGCCTGCCTGGTGTTTTTACATGAGCAGAATGTGTGCTTTTATTTAAAATGCATCTCTGGGTTATTGCACTCTTCAAAAGGAGTGCAAGATAATTGCACCTAAGCAGCAGCAACCACAGTGATCAAGGGGATGAAGGAATTCCCCCTACAAGGACAGCCTGCAGCATCTTGAGACTTTTTAGTTTAGAGAAAAGGTGACCAAGAGTGACATAGTTCGAGGGTTTTAAAATAATAGGTTTTTTTCTCCTCTCATAACACTAGAACTTGTATAGGCCAAAGGTCATTAACTTTTTTGCATCCTGAGAGCCGCCTTTTCTTCTATGAACAATCTTCAAGGGGTTGCCCACTGGCAAGGCAGGGGCCAGAGGTAGAAATGGACAAAGCAGCAACTGGAAAGTTTACCACTGTGAAGTAGTCTAGTTTCAACACAAACACACAACTCTATTCTCTATCCAGGCAAGCAGGAAGCATTATCAAATTTCAAGGGTGCACTCCAGCTTGGCAAAAGTGCTCAAGGAAACTGCAAAGCATATCTGGTGAAGGGTGTGACCTGGGGAAAGAGGGTGTCTAGGGAGCGCCCCAAGGGCCAGATAGAGCATGCTGGAAAGAAACATGTGGCCCCTGGGTCTCAGGGGCCCTAGCCCTGATATACACTATAAGCTTCTAGGGGCAGGGTCCTGTCCCACTTCTGCTGCAAAGTCCACATGCACTGATGACAAATGTATAAACAAATTGTGATGTGAAAAACAAACTAGTCTAAAAAGTTCTTTAAAAGTCCCAAATTGGCACCAACAGGAGATCAAAGTTCATCTCCTTGGTGACTGTGCGTGAGCTGAATCCTCCCCACTCAAAGTCCACATGCCCTTTCTACCCAATCAATTTAAATTGCAAAACAAAGTCTTGCTGGGAATTTAACTCAAATGAGCCATGCAGAGTAAGAAAAGTGATATTATTATTTTTTAAGATTCCTAGCAGCTGCACAGTAGACCCTTGGGAAATCAGGAGGGGGCCCGATATTGAACACAACCCCGGACTCCTCCTTGGGATTTGGGTTTAAGAAATGGAACCTGCCATGCCAGCGGAATACTCTGCAAAGAAGGATCAAACCTCTGCCAAAGCTTATACCTTTTTTATTTAATTAAAATAGAACGTTTGGTGCAAAACAAGTTTATTCATGGCAGCTATAACTAGCTTGTATGTGTGCCTGTGAGATTAAAACAAACGTACTCAAGTAAGATGAAAACTGTACTCATTTCCCCCTATGTGCTTAGGATCCTTCACTGTACAGTTTTACCTAAATTTAATTCCATGGACACTTTATTAGTCACGATTTTAGCTCCTACGAAAGTCACAGGCAAAATGTTGGCAATTGAAAAGGCAAGGGTGTTTTGCACTGTTAACATGCTGATAATGTCTTCCATTATCTCCCCCAAACATTCTCCATCAATTAATGAACAAATAAATTGTTGAAGGTTGCTCAGAAGAGTCTGCATGAGGTTGACAAATAGAGTGGGAGTTCTCCTGATTCCTAAACTGTCTCTGTCCCTTTGATCTCTGTGCTGAGCTGCACTTTGAAGACAAACTGATCTGCATTAAGTGGAATTCTCTTTCACTTCTACATCTCCTCTCACGTTTTCTCTGAATCTTGAGTGGCAATGTCATCTTGGAGAACAAAGGGGCAAGCATGGCTTCTTTGCTTCTCCAGTAAGATTTCATTCTGAACGTCTTCCAACGAAAGGGGTGCTCAAAGCAAAGATGCATTTCACTAAAGGTAACTTCTTCTGTTCTTGGGATAAAAGCAATGACAAACCTAGACAGCATCTTAAAAAGCAGAGATGCCACCTTGCCAACAAAGGTCTGTAGTTACGGTTTTCCCAGTAGTGATGTATGGAAGTGAGAGCTGGACCATATAGAAGGCTGATCGCCGAAGAATTGATGCTTTTGAATTACGGTGCTGGAGGAGACTCTTGAGAGTCCCGTGGACTGCAAGAAGACCAAACCTATCCATTCTGAAGGAAATCAGCCCTGAGTGCTCACTGGAAGGACAGATTCTGAAGCTGAGACTCCAATACTCTGGCCACTTCATGAGAAGAGAAGACTCCCTGGAAAAGACCCTGATGTTGGGAAAGATGGAGGGCAGAAGGAGAAGGGGACGACAGAGGACGAGATGGTTGGATAGTGTTGTCAAAGCTACCAGCATGAGTTTGACCAAACTGCGGGAGGCAGTGGAAGACAGGAGTGCCTGGCATGCTTTGGTCCATGGGGTCACGAAGAGTCGGACACGACTAAACGACAAACTTCTTCTGTTGGATACAAACTCTAGATTTCATTCAAAAGATTGTCAAAGGAGAGAAAAAAATTCAGTGAAATTCTCTTGGGCCCAGTGACGGTGATGCGGAAGCTGGCCCACCTGCTTCCCCCAGGCCCTTGGAGAAGACTGAACTATTCCAGAAGTGTCATGATCCCCCATTGCTCAATTAGATATCTAAGCTACTGAACTTTGCAGGGCCTACAGCTTAAGGGTGCAGAGAGGACTGCGCTCATGCAGTTGCAATCTTACATGCACTTAAAGGTAAATGGCAAAAGGGACCCCTGACCATTAGGTCCAGTCGTGACCGACTCTGGGGTTGCTGTGCTCATCTCGCTTTATTGGCCGAGGCAGCCAGCGTACAGCCTCCAGGTCATGTGGCCACCATGACTAAGCCACTTCTGGTGAACCAGAGCAGTGCACGGAAACGCCGTTTACCTTCCCACTGGAGCGGTACCTATTTATCTACTTGCACTTTGACGTGCTTTCGAACTGCTAGGTTGGCAGGAACAGGGACCGAGCAACAGGAGCTCACCCCGTCACGGGGATTCGAACAGTCCTAGGCTCTGTTGTTTAACCCACAGCGCCACCCGCGTCCACGCACTTGCGGGAGAGTAAACCCCCACCCTCACTGTGGTGCTTATTCCAGACTATACCCGCCTAGGCGGCTTTCCCCCACCCCACTTCTGCAGCCGTCTGAAGGGTTTCACGTGTCTGGACAATCCGTCCAGGGAAGGAAGGAGGGATCTGGTTGTGGGTCTGGGAATCTGCGAGCACTTCCTCCACGCCCTCCCCCTCCACGCCGTGACGCCGCCGTTGCCCTTTTGTGACCTTGCAGTGAAGCTCGCAGGAGCGTCTTCTGCGGGGATTTGCATGGCGGCACCTGGGAAGAGGCGTCACAATAGTCCTCCTCACTAGAAAACAAAGGAAACGAATAACGAAAAAGTGAAGTCCCCAGCAGGGGGGAGGGTCTGTCTCCGAGGGGGGGCTGCCACCCGGCCCTCTGCTGCTCAGCCCCCTTTTGCTTCTACAAGAGAGGGAGCGGGAAGGGAAACTACCTAGAAAGAGCCGCACATGGTCTTGTAGGGCCAAGAACTACAATTCCCGGCAATGCCGCGCTCGCCCGGCGCCGGCCAGAGAGCAGCAGAACAACCGCCTTGGGGGAGCGCGCTGCATGCCGGGAGTCGCAGTCCAGGCTCCGAACGGTAGGACGCCACAACGTCCGCCCCCCTCCCTCCCGCGCAAGCGCACAGCTGACCTTCACGAGCGGCGAACGGAGAGAGGGGCGGGCTATGCAAATGAGGGCAAGCCGCGCAGCCAATCGCGGGGCTGGGCTGGCGCCGGAGGCCCGGATGTGAGGGAGCTCAGAGGGGGTTTTCCCCCCCTGCGCCCCGCCTCTCTTTCTCCTCGCCGGCGAAGAGGCGGGGCTGACCTCGCGCGTCTCCCTCCCTTTTCCCCCCCTCCCTCCCTCCCTCCCTTTCTCTCTCCTTGAGGAGCCGCCGGCGGAACGCGGGCCCGAAGCACGCGACGGGGCGGAAGATGGCGGCTGGAGAGCCCGGCTGCCGGACGCGGGAGACACGCCGCCGGCTGTGAAGGGGGAAAGGACGAGGAGAAAGAGAAGGGCAAGGGGAGCCGGCGACGGAGGAAGAAGAAGAAGGGAGGCCAAGAGCGGCTGTGGGCAGAGCCCAGCCCCGGACCTCAGGGGCCGCCTCGCGCCCAGGCGCCTCAGCCTGAGGTGGGGGTTCAGGGCCCTCCCGGGAGGGGAGGCCGGCGCTTCTTTCTGTCATTTTTGGGCGCAGCCGAGAGGCTCCTCCTGAAGAGAAAGAGGGGCTGGGAACGGGGGTCGTCGCTCTGAGGGGCGCCGGGCATCCCCCTCCCCCAGGGGGGCCTCAAGGAGGAGGAAGAGGCCCGCCCTCCCTCGTCAGAACTGAGGAGAAATTGGCGGGAGTCGAAGCCGTCTCTTTTCGGGGGGGGGCTGAGCGCCCCCACCTCAGAGCCCCATTCTGGGCTGTGAACCCTCGCTCTGAAGAGGGGCTCCTTTCAGTGGGGGGCTGACTCCCCCCGTTTTTTATTGTAGATCTGAAGCGAGCCTCGTGGGGAGGAGGAGCAGGGGCAGGGAGGGGGTGGGGTCCTTGACCCGTGGCCTTCAGGCTAGGGCCTTATTCCGAGGAGGAGCTGGAACTCCCTCCGGTGAACTTTGACCCACTTGGAGGGCCTTGGGAAATGTGCACCAGGGGAAGAAGGGGTCTCGTTTAGGAGGAACGCAGGTCACGGGGACCTAAGCGTGCTCACAGGAAGGAAAAACCTGCCTCAGCTTAGAGCCGTCTTGAAACTTAAGGCATTGCTTCTGTCTTTTATCTCTCATTTGGGTGGGAAGGAGAGGTAATGTAGTTAAGTATAGAGGCCCCTTCTAGAGAGGCAGAGAGAGAGAGACCTAAGAGCTGAGTTTTCTTTTTGGAGAGGGTGGGTAAAAGTGGTGGATAAGGAAGTCTCCAGGAGATATAGAACATCTATATATCTATATCAATATCTACACACACACAAATATATATATATATATATATATATATATACTCACACACACACAAAGGAAAGGTCTCTATTTCAAGGTTGAAATAACCTTTTGTTAGAGAAGAGTTCAAACAAGGGCCCCCCCACTTTTGGAGGGGTCCCCACTGGGAACCCTGGGTCTTGGGGTGGCCCTAGTTCAGAGCGGACTACGTTGGCTCCGGTGGCACATCTGCCCACGGTTTCCCTCGTTGCAGGCGGTCGGCTGCTGGGCTCCCCACACCATGTTCTCAGTCCTCTCCTATGGCAGACTGGTAGCCCGGGCAGTCCTAGGTGGCCTTTCTCAAACAGACTCTCGAGATTACAGCCTGGTGACTGCCAGCTGTGGCTTTGGCAAGGACTTCCGCAAGGGCATCTTGAAGAAAGGCATGTGCTACGGGGACGACGCCTGCTTTGTGGCCCGGCACCGATCTGCAGATGTTCTAGGTGAGTGATGTCTGAGGCTGGTCTTTGTGTTTGTCTGACTTGCCTGTCTTCCTCCTCATGTTTGAATGTTCTAAAATACCACCCCTAGGTAGTATTTGAAAAGGCCTTATAATTGCATATCTGCAGGCTGCTGTCTGAGAGCAAAGTGTGCCAGGGAGACAGTGAAGTAGATTCCATGATTGTGGGGGGCTCCAGAACTGATCTTGCCCAGTCTAGGTTCCTGTGTGGGTTGGTGTGTTGCTTTGCTCATCAGGACCTGTCCCTAACAGCTCCCCTGCAGTTCCAAGGTGGCTGCCACGTTTTTAAAAAAAGCATTTTAGGTTTCCCCATCTTAAATAGCTTGAACTTAAACTCTTAAGGTGTCCCTCCCCCCCCTCTTCTAACCCTGCAAATGAAATAAGCTGTTGGGAGCAAACACTTCCTGCCTTCAGCGCACCTTGTGTCCTTGTCAGGTGAAAAGCAAAGTGACATTGAAAGCGGTTTCAGATGTCAAGCTTCACTCCCCACACCCACTTTCCTGTGGTTTCAGAGCTCCCTGCAGATCTTCAGTGCAGTGCAGCTGTGCTGTGTCAGATGTCACAGGAGCAAAAGGGGGAAACCTCCTGAGCGCAGGCCCTTTGTGGGGGATGTGGCTTCTCAAATGCCCTTTTGCTTGCTGAGCAGCAGCACCATGAATGTAGATTGCTAAACACTCCTTGGTGCATGGTTTATTTAGAGTTGAAGATTGTTCTTGTGTCTAAACATACTATGTTAGTGAAACTTGGCGTTACCATGGTAGCTTCATATCTGTTGTAATGAGTGATTTATTTATTTTTTTAAAATGTTAGTTGGCTTTGAAACAATGTTTTGAATAGTACATTTAAAAGAATCTTGTCAGATGCCCGTGCTGTAGTTCTGGATATGGAAGACAAAGAAAAATATATCAACCTTGGTCATGCAGCGCAGTTCATCTTTGTTCTTAGGCCATAACCCACAATGCAGTTTGGCTGTTCAAGTGTGTTATCTAGCATATGATCCATGTTGAAGGGAAGGTCAGTAGAGTTCTTCCTTTCTGTCAGTAGAATTACTTACACTGTGAATGGAAAGGGAGTGAGTGATGGATTTCTATCAAATGAAAGACTGATTGGAGTCTCCTTGGTTCTGCATTGCTCTTTAATAGTATAGCTGGGCATTTTTTCCTCTGGCCCTTATTTTGGTTGGATTACAGTGAATTGTATGGCAGGGTTTGATGATGTTATGTCATTATGTTGCAGTAGTCCTATGTAAGCAGCCTTGTAGTGTCACTGAAGTGATGCAGGGATTAAATCCTTATTATTTTCATTTTTAAATAATTTGTTTCCTGTACTTTATTACTGTTACAGCAAGCAGATTTTATTTTATGTATTACATTTATATCCCACTTTCCCCCCAAAGAGTTCAATGTGTCATACGTAGTTCTCTCCATTGTAATTTTTTCCTAATTCTTCAGAAAGTGATTTTTGTGGCTTAGTATTCTTTGGATGACTGTTCTAACAGCCCCCCCCCCTTCTTAATTTTGATTTAGGTGTTTATGCCCTCTTCAGTCAGTTAAGACTGACTCCTAAAGCAGCTTACAGTTGAAATCCACCACACATTTTTGTGTGTTTTTGTGTGCGCTCTCTCTGTTCCGTCTCTTCTGGCCCATGAAACTACACTCCAGGTTCCAGGCTCTTTCCTGGAGAAGGAGCTATAGGTGAACTCAGGCTTGCTGGTGACAAAGATTAACCTCCTGCTGTCATTTTTCTATTGGTTCCTTAGCCCAATCCACAGTGGATGAAATAAAATTCTCTTTTTGTTCTTAGTTCTCCATTTTAAATTTTTTTAAATGATACTTTTATTAGCCTATATAATTGGATATTTTGCCCTTCTTTCCCTGCATGTTTGGTAACCATGTTAGCTTTTCTCTGCTTGGTGTCCTGTGCTCTGCCTGCATCTTTTGTTCTAAATTTCAAATGTCTTCAGACACTTATGCAGCTTCACTGTTCTGGATTATCTTAATTTTATACAACCTACAAAATAAAATGCAGAAGAGCTTGGCACAATTAGATTTTTTTATATAAATAACGGTGTAGAATGTCTTTAGCCAAAGAATGAGTTGTAAATGTGTTTCACTTTTCATTCAGTCCAGATTAGCTTTATATATTACTCATTTGCGGATATAAGCATGCCAAGAAGATCTCTGCCTTCAGTTCTGAGAGTCGTTGTGGGCTGGGTGTGGGTGTGGAGTAGCCACATGAGCTGCTCCCATCCAGTGGGGAAAAAATTGCAAGAGCACTTGGAATCTGCCCAACTTCCAAGTCCCTGTTTGACCACAGTTAAAAAAAACACACCCCTACGCATGCCCTTTTTCTGTTGTGCAATTACTAGATCTGAAGAGCAGCCCTGCTGAATCAGACCAAAGACCTGTCTCCTTCTGCTCACGATTCCCAGCAGTTGGTATTCAGAGACATACTGCATCTGATACTGGAGCTATTATGACCAATAGCCACATCCTTTGCAGCTCACTGGTTACTGCTGCTGTCCTGTGCACTGTTGCAATCAAGGGGGCTTAATTCTAAGAAAGGCATTCATAGTACTGCACTGTGTCAGCTGTGAGCCAGGAAGCCCTCAGTTCAAATCTCACCTATTGTACTATCTTAGCATGTGGATTAAGGCAAAATATTTGCCCCGCTTCAGGCACTCTCCTGCATTATGGGAAAGGTAATAATGGCCTTTCTTGTAAAAGGGAAGAGGTAGTCAGCAGTTGACACTCTGCTGAAATTCCTACATTAATAGAGAAGTTGTGAAGAAGTGTTTTGAACACTTGCAGTACACTATCTTTATAAACGTTAATATATTCTGGAGCTACATGGCGATTTCCTGCAGATCCCAGTGCCTTGGCTGCCTGAAGTGAGAAGGTTTGGTGCTGCTGGTGATTGTACATGTTCCGTCCTTTCACCTGTAACTGCTTCGCTAGCTTTCCTTTCATGGCAGTTATTGTAAAAGATCCTCCATAGGAATTCAGGAGAGATCAGGGTCTGTGGTGATGAAAATTTTAACTCTGAAAGGCTTACGTAAAAAGCACATGAAACGTGATTTTGTTGCAGAAGTTGAAGGATCCTCCTTATTCCTTTCCTTAGCACCTTGTTTGGCACATTAGTCGACAGCAGTTTACAATGAAGCAAAAGCCACACTGAGAATGCATCGAGCATGTTTACATATATGGGGATAATTTGGATTGTTTATTCTTCAATTAGATTGTCATAGATACTTCATAAGGAGTACATTGCTAGAGTGAGGAAAGGGCTTGGGAGATTGAAGCAAGGATCACAGGAAGCTTTCTGTAGATGCCTGTGTTTCCCAGCTGTTTTCTGCAACCACAAGGAAAATGTGTGGGTTTTTTAAAAAATAAAATACTGAAACTAGAGACTTGCAGGTTTGTCAGAACACCAGGTCCTGGGTTTCTGTGCAATTTGGCCAGAGTTAACAGTGTACAGACAGGCACACACTGCTTGGGTTTTCCTTTTTGGCTCTTACACTGTTGACAAATCCTAGGCTGGGCGTTTTAAGAGAGATGGCATTCCAAACCTTTTAATCATTTTAATAAGCACCAAAACAGTACTGTTGAAAAGCAATAGATAAATATGAAATCAAAGACATTTCAAATATTTAGTTGATTAATGGATTAATGGAATTTAGTTGATTAATGAAATCTTAGTTGATTAATGGACTGAATTTGCCTAAGTGTAAAATGAAGAGTTCTGACATAAGTATGCACAGACATAATCTTTGATAAGATATGTTCTTTCCTATCTAAGAGAGAAGGAGCTGGAATGCCTCTTTTAAGATGGAGTTTGCCCTCTGTAGGTGTTTTCCTTCCTCCAATATTTAACAGTTAACCATGAAGCAGGTATTTAATTTTTAAATCAGGTTAGGATCATCTAGCCCAACCCCACACAATACAGGAATCTCAACTAGATCATACATGGCAGATGGTCCGCCAACCTCTGCTTAAAAATCTCCAAGCATAGGTCAGCAATAAAAGACACTGTTATTGAAGTTAACTCTTTATTCAAAGGATTCAAAACAGCACAGGCCTAGTGATCCCAGCAACTGACCACTAAGTCTTGCCCCAATGAGGCAGCTGTGAGGACTACAGGCCTCCATCTTCCCATCACTTTCTAAGGCTCATTTTTTCCAGGGTCTTTCCCAAGCAGTTGCAAACTAGACACAACCAATCTCTGCCCTGCATGTTTCATTTCTCTGCATATTCTAGGAGATAAGGGGGAGGGTAGCTGGCTTCAGTGGGAGGGCCTGTTACCTCTTCCGCTTCCTCTTCCTCCTCCCAGTCTGCACCTTCTTCTCCCTCTGTCCACTCATTGTTTTCCCACCACCACTTCCCTGTCACTGAGCCTTCTTTCCCTGGGGATACCCTTTGGGTTTCCCCAGCCTTTACTTCCCACCACTCCTCAGCATCCAGCCAGCCTGTGACACCAAGGAAAGAGAGTCCATCACCTCTTGTGGGAGTGTGTTCCCCTATCAAACTGCTCTTGCCATCAGAAAGGGCTTCCTGATGTTTGGTCGGAATCTCCTTTCTCGTAACTACCCTCCGGAGCAGGGGGAAACAAGCTTGTTCTATCTTGCAGTCAAGTTTGCAGTCATAGCTACTCAGAAGTAAGCCCCATTAAACTAAATGGCGCTTACTCCCAAGTAACTGAGTATAGGACTGCAGGCTCAGGAGCATTCCAAACTCCTGGCTGATAGATAGCCATTGCTGCATCCACAGCCTTGCTCCTTGCACTGGAAAGGTGGGGGTGGGGAAAATGCCGTTTTGCTGCATCAGCCCTCAAGCTGACATAGCAAAGTGGCCGTTGCCATCTTGTGGATGGCAGGAGGGTCAGCTGATCCTGTCGGCCCAGCTGCACCCCCACAACATACTGTTTTGACTATTGCTGGCAGGGATACTGTTAATCCACCCACCCACCTTTTAGGCTTGTGCATTGGGATGTTGTTCACCAGCAGAGCTCCCCTGCCCCATCCAAAACAGGGATTGAAATTGTTCTGTCAGTCTCTCAGTATGAATGATGCTGAGGTTCTTATTAACTTCATCCCACCTCAAAGCATGTATCAGTCTTAATTCTTCTTATAACTCAAATCTCCTCCTTGGAAAGACAGTTCCTCCAAAGCATAATCAAAACACTTCTGCTTAGTGGAAAAAAATATTCACCAGTGTAAGCCCAGTTTAGGCTGAAGGACAGTCTGTGAAAATGGTAAGTGATGAGCTAAGGGATTATTTTGTTAGCATAAAAAGAGGCTTGCATCCAGGGATCTCATTTGAACCATGCAATTGCATAATTATTCTGCTCTGAGAATGCTGGATGGGTAGAAAGAAAGGCACACACAAGGAACTAATGCAGAATGTCCCAAGGTGGCCACTTCAGGAGGGAAGAATGCAGACAGTGGGCATTTTGCAATATTACTTGCATTTTTAGTAAAAAAAAGAGATGCTTTTGGCATGACCAGGTTTTCTAGTATCTTAAGATTTAACACTTACAAGTACATGTCTTTAGCTAGTGTAGCGGGCAGCACACAGGTGTTTTGGTCTCTGATCACTGACAGGTGAAGGAATGCTTGTAACTGGCTGCTTGTAACTGTTTTTGGCCAAAGGTGTGGTTTGTTATTGGCAGAAAATAAAACTGCATCTTTTAGAATACTTTGTGCAAGTGGGAAAGTAAAACTTGGATCTGATCCTCTGGAGTTTGAATAAGTGGTTGTACCAGAAATGCCCTTCTTGCTGCCAGCACAGCATACACCTGCCCTCCCCTATAGGCTACAAAGAAGTTCACCGCTACCTCATCAACTACCATTTGATGTTGTGCTTGCTTGCCTTGAGTATCTGTAAGTGATGCATGCACAGCATGTAACCAGGCAGTAACTCTGGGGACTGTCCTCCATATAGTTGGAAGAACTGTGTAACTGTACTGCTTCCCAATGCTGATGAGAGGATGTCTTTCTCACCAAGGAAGCAGAGAATCAGAGTGGTTAAGAGATATGGTAACAGAAACAAAGGTTAATTTAGTATGTTTAGTGATATACAAATAAACTAAATTTTGTAAACTGCTTTGAGGGATTTCTTTCTCTTTTTTACAATCAAATGGTGTATAGATTTTATGAAATAAATAGGGTTAACTTATCCAGCCATGTTCAGTCTTTAAATCCCATGCTTCAGATATTTGAGAATTTTTTTATGGCCATGAGTTTCCATTAGTTTTTAATCAAACTAGTTTTTTAGTGCAAGAGGGAAAATATATTGATACAGCCAGGGAATTTATACGGACACTGTTCCTGTGGAACTGTCCTTGGTTAGTTCTGATGAAATGATGCTACTGCTGGTGATTTCAACACAGTGAATAAAGCTAGGTCTGTTGCCCAATTACAGAAATCTTAGGCAAATTCAGTCCATTAATCAACTAAGTGTAAAATGAAGAGTTCTGACATAAGTATGCTTTGTTTTTAGATGCACAGACATAATCTTTGATAAGATATGTTCTTTCCTACCTAAGAGAGAAGGAGCTGGAATGCCTCTTTTAAGATGGAGTTTGCCCTCTGTAGGTGTTTTCCTTCCTCCAATACTTAACAGTTAACCATGAAGCAGGTCTTTAATTTTTAAATCAGGTGAATCATTTGGTTTTTTAAATTTATCTTTAACTGTAAACTAAACATTTTGGCCCTAGCCAACCCCCCAAATCCCCTTTGATGCCCAGTTCTGAAAACAGGAACAGATGTAAGTCTCTTTTCTATGATATCCAAAGAGAACTTTATTATATTAATTAATTAGTTACAAATAGTTACAATGCTTTTCATTGAATGTCCTCAATCCCAGAGCAGGAACCAAATTAATAAAAGTAAACAGGAGAAAAATATTATTATTATTAAAAATAGTATACAAAAATTACAAAATCATATAAACAAGACCAATAAACAACTGAACAATTTTATCATAATGTAAACAAGCAAAATTACAGCAACATAACTTAATATTTCCAATGTAACAAAGTACAGGCCTCAGGGTTTGACCTTGAACATGGGAAGTTATAGAAGACTTGAACAGTTGGGGAAGTAGGAGTTGCCTTTTTGTACATGCATGAAGGCACTTCTTTTACAGTGTGTTGTGGCTGAATTGGTGATCTGTAAAGAGTGCAGGTTGGATTCCTGGTCTCCCAGCTGACTGTCTCTGCAGAATACGCTGTTCAACACTTTCTGACTTGATGCTGAGAGTGACTTGCTGGGTTTCAGAACTGAGGAGTCTGGGGGTGATGGAATTCTAGGATGCTTGTCCAGACGTTGTGGAAGACTGATCAAATGTTAAGCAGCATTTAGAGGAAGGGGAAGTTGATGAGGCAACCACAAGGCATACATACAAGGTTGCTTAAATATGTTTTCTTTAGCTAATGTGCTGGCACGATTGCAGTCTCCAGAGGCTTATGCACAGGCACACTTTCAATTTACTTGTAGTTGTGTGGTTCTGCTTCTTGTATGCCTTGCCAGTCAGGTAAGGCACCAATCAGGTACCACAAAGGCATCCCATTGTGTTTAAGCTGCAAGACCTGCAGTGAACTTGCCCGCCTTCGGTCAAATGACCCTTTCATACCTAATGTAGGCATGTAAGAAAATTCCTGATCCCCACCCCAAATCAATTAATAAAAATGAGGACTGTGATTTTTTAAACCACTGATAAAGAAATCAAATGGTTAATCTAATATTAACTTTTAACATATTGTTTAGAGCAGTGGTTCCCAAATGGTGGTCTGTGGACTCCAGGAGGCCATCGTAACTGACCCAGGAGGTCTGTGGCACCATTCACATAAAAACTACCGTAGAGATACCAACATTTTCAAAAGCAGAGGGGCCATGGCTTGTTTTTTAAAAACAGGGTGTAGTATAAGCAACCCCTGATTTCTGTGGGGGTTGCGTTCCAGGTCATGTGTGTACAATGGTGAAGCACATACAAGCCCGCCGTTTCGCCCCTTTTTTCTACCACTTCCGAGTGTGCAGCAAAGTTCACACGCATGGTCGTGCATGCTTTGAACGCTCCAAACAGTCGTTGCCAATACTTTGCTAATTGGGAACCAGTGGTTTAGAGGATTCATGTGCATTTCCTAAAGAAGAAAGGAAGGGTGTTCTTTGGTATTCAGGGTTATGGTATCCAAGTTGTGCTTTGTACTACTTGTGGTGTTACAAGAGGGGGATGGTCATAATGCTTGCCTTCTGGTGTTGCATTGTTTGGGTGTGTGTTTTTTAAAATACACAAATCCTTAAAAAATGGTTCTAAAAGGTTATGGACTATTTTGGGGAGAAATCTGATTAATGCTGATAGTCTGTTCAGAGTCTGGCGGTAACATGCCGACAGATTACATAGTTCATGCCAAGGTCAGCTGTAAACCCTCCATCTCCAGTTCAGCTGGCATCCTAAGTGAAGGACATTTTACAGATTAGCACATTTTTATTCATGTGTTTTCAATTCTAGGATAGAGGCTTGCAGCCTTGGGGAGCAGAGATAGCTCAGTAGGTAGAGCATGAGACTCTTAATCTCAGAGTCATAGGTTCATACCACACATTGGGTAAAAAGATTGCGGCATTGCAGGGGGTTGGACTAGGTGACCCTTGGGGGCCCCTCCAATCCTGCAATTCTGTGATTTTGTTTAGCAGATTTATCTTCCTTTGACTCACTCCCTGATAGTTGAGACAGTGACTCACACTGCATCCTGAATCATTTAACATGAGCTTCATGCATTCCATAAAATACCAAATGTTGACACTAGCAGGCTGAAGAGAGTTTCTGAACCAAATAAGTTGAATGTTATTAGAGATGCTCTGTGTGTGTGTGTGTGTGTGTGTGTGTGTGTGTGTAGAGGCTGTAGATACTCAGCAATACCCCTGAAAATATTTCTTACTCTTATTTGACCATGGCAAAATTCTCAGGAGTTTGCTTTTGCTAAACGACTTTGCCTCTTATTACTTTACCCTTCAAACCCTTCTGCAACTGCAGAACTGCTGCAGAAAGTTTTCGGCAAAGGGCCATTCTTGATCTTGATGCCTGATGGTGTTGGATAACAATGTTTGAGAGAAATGGGCTCCACACTATCCAACCATTCTGGGAGCCGATAGCTGTACTAGCTTATCAACTGACCACTTTCTCCTGGTAAATGTGTAGAAATGCACCATTCTGCTCTCCTGCGTATGTTCATGGTTACGTGGCTGGCGCATGTTTGATATCTCAAATACAGTTAGCATCTCCTCAAGCTCAAAATCAGCTGAAGTTGAAATGCGCTTGTGAATTCATGACTAAAACGATCACTGCAGCCGCTCACAGTTAGCCTGTCTAACCCGTTCTTTTCCCTTTTGCTTACATTTTGGTGCTGAAACTGGTTAAGATGAGTTGAGGTGCTCATCTTCAAGAAATATAGGTGACCACCAGCTCATAACTGATTCTGTTCAGAGGTAATCATATCTATGCCCTGAGTTTCTTAATGCATCCAAAGGGGCACAGTCACTTTTGGTTAAAACTGCCAGTATCACAGTTCCGTTATGCAAATCTAGGGTGCTGCTTCACATGAGAATGTGGGCCCATTTAGAGATGATGAAACTACTCCTGAATAATACCAGAAAGGAAGTAAAGGTGACTGTCCTTGGTCCTGTTGACTTCTGCATAACTTCCCCCTCCCCTGTCTGTCTTAAGCTAGTTGCATAATAAGCCCTTATTTTGGGCTTTCAGCAATCAGAAGTGATTAAATACCTCTGTGCTCTCTGCATGGCATATTGAATTAGGAAAGTGATTAGTTTAGAAAGTCTTCTTTAGAAATATTAGAAGATATGGAGAATATTTAATTAAACCTCACCAGCTTTGCATGTTTAATGTAAATTTCATCTTCATTAATGCTGAGGAATGTATTCATAATGCATATATATATTCATTCTTTTTTAGGGGTTGCAGATGGTGTTGGAGGCTGGCGGGACTATGGTGTTGACCCTTCTCAGTTCTCAGGGACTCTCATGCGCACTTGTGAACGCTTGGTCAAGGAAGGACGGTTTATACCAAGCAATCCTGTGGGGATTCTCACCACGAGCTACTGTGAGCTGCTGCAGAACAAAGTACCTTTGCTTGGTAAGCATAAACGGTCTCTCCTCTTTCTCACATCAGTCCACTGGGGTGTATTCTTAGCCAGCCATACCTATAGCGCTGTCCAGTAGTTAAGCCAGGAAGTTCTTCAGTTATCCTCCTGACAGGAACTCCTTGTTTGGCCTAGGTCAGGAGTGGGGAACCAGTGACCCTTCAGATGTTATTGGACTGCAGCTTCCATCAGACCCAGCCAGCATATCCAATTCTCAGGGATTATGAGAGTGGTAGTACAAGAACAAGTGGAGGGCATCACATTGGGTACCCCTGGCCGAGGCAAGGCGTCTTGTAAGACTCTCATGACACATGCCATCTTCCGACAAATGCTTCTAAAATAAAAGGTGGCTTTTGGCCACAAAGGGGAAGTGACCATGGTTTGGTACCACATTAAATAAGCAAGCAAACAAAAACACTTTGATGACATTCCTGCTCTTTCAGAACTGGTTGCTGATGCAGGCAGATATATGTTTATTTAGGAAAATAAACTGCAAACGCTTTCAGTTTGAAGTCCCATTGCTTCTCCTTTGAATCTGAGCCCCCCTTTTTGCAGGATGATGCATCCCTCGTACTTTGTTGCTCCTACCTTTTATTTTTGGTTGTCTAAAAGCAATATGGAGTTGCCATTATTGGTTTCAGATTTAACTTCCCCACTGGGAATATATTCCAGCTGGGTGTCAGTTTAGGAGAAGTCTAGTGGTGGGTATTTGCACTATGTGCTTTAACTTTAAACACCTGCTGAAAACTTTTCTATTTCTCCAGGCTTAAGGAGGCAATTAAGAACACATCTTTCCACAATGGTTAATTCATGTCTATTTTTAACTTTTCATGTTTTTATTCTATTTTATTTTATTATCAGCTGCTTTGATACTATTTTTGAGATTGCGGTCTATAAATATTTTTTTAAATATATAAGTTAAAAAATAAAATTGCTGTTTACATTTTACGTTCATGCCACTCTCTTGAACTCATGAAAGCAAGTGGGTCTCGCAACAGAACATTGCAGTGTGGAATATGCCAGTTCACTGTTCCTGCCAGCCAATCAGCCAGGTCTTCCAGATAACCCAATGACCCCACTCTCCACTCTCGACCCCCAAGACACTGTGATCACTGAGCACACCCAGTCCTCATTCAGCAGGGTTTTTTTGAGGGGGGGCTGTTGCCCCATAGGTAGTTTCTCCTAAAGATTATTTGTACTTCTGTGTACCTTGGAAGATCCCTATGGCATGCTGGCACCTCTTTCTTGTTCCTCAATAGCCCCATTTCACCCACAGCCCTGTGAGCACTTAAGGGGGTGAGTTTGGTGTTAGAGGGAGTGATGTTGGGGGTCTTGAAGGAGCAGCATTTTGCTGTGTTGAGAACCAGCCACGCTAATGGAAACGGACAACCTTTAGCACACTAAGTGCAAGTTACTTTTCGCACCGCACATGCTTCTCACCTGACCTTAGCTGCTCTGCCAAGAGGTCTCTGTAAGTATGTAAGCTATATTTAGCTAGCCTCTGCTGAGCTCAGGAAGAGTCATCCCTTTTTCATTACACACCTAAAGAACAGGCATTGGCTGCAGCATTTTCCCTTCAGTTCAGACGTTGCTGGAACTGCTTAAATGAGCTCTAGTTTCAACTTATATCATGATTAGTTTTGTGGAAAAGTCCTGACAACTGAATATTGCCAAGGTGGCCTCGTGCTGTGAGTGCCTGTCCCATTCATCTTGACCTTCTCAGTTCACAAGAGCATATGAGCTCCATGTTTGGCACTTGAATTTCTAGTTGCAGTGCATTTCTGATCAGCTTGACTCTTTATCCAACACTTCTAGATTTTTTTCCTTCTTTTAACTGCTGTAAATTTCTCCCTTATCTTGAATGCTTTGTTAAGCATTCCTTGTTAGGAATGCCAATATAAGAGCCAATGTGTCAGTTGCTCACATGTATTCAATGGACCAGTGATGAGATAGTAGAGTACATGTTTGCCTAGTGCTGCTAACTGCTGTCCAACCTCCTCAGCACTTCTTTGGGGGTCTGCTGAAATGAATGCATGTTACATGTCTACCTCCACAAATCTTGGTTGAAGAAAGTGCTTAGAGTTGGTAAGAATCCAAATAGCTGCTTATTAAGTTTCAGAATAATGGTGGCATTGCTTTTAGAGGTCTGATGTGCTACCTTTAAGAAGAGCTGTGTTGACTTACCAAGAGAACAGCACTGGAAGTCTGTTCCTGCTAATTAGAAATAGCTTCTCGCAGTAGTTGGAAAACAATAGAAATTCTGTTCAGCTCATTTCCATGTAGTTTATCTCTCTCAGGTTCTTGTCCTTGCTGCAGCCAGTGGATCCCACTTAAAGTAAAAGCAGCTGCATTTATATGTCGTTATCTAAAAAAATATTTGATTTTATTTCCAGGGAGCAGCACAGCTTGCATTGTAGTTCTGGATCGGACAAGTCATCGTTTACATACAGCAAACTTGGGGGACTCAGGCTTTTTGGTAGTCAGAGGTGGAGAGGTAGTACACCGATCTGATGAACAACAGCACTACTTCAACACTCCGTTCCAGCTGTCAATAGCACCACCTGAAGCTGAAGGGGTCGTCTTCAGTGACAGGTGAGAAGTGTGAATGGCCAGATCAAAATTCCCCAAAACGATTATGTTGGGTGCATCCCCAGTGAGAGGAAGCTGTGCTCACACCCCATGTCCCAGAATGTGTAACTCCCTTTTTCCAAACAAAGGAGAAGTATGGGAGATGGTCTTTTTCTGCTCAGGGGTTTTATGGTTGCCCTAAAGGGGCTTTTCTCTCACTAGCCTGGCTTCACTCATTACAGTGGTTATAAGAGGCAAAGGTGTTTCCTCCTTGCATGAGGCTGTGCAAGGGTTATGTATGGAGTATTCCTCATCTCTCTGATAGTTGCATGTTACAAAACTCCACTTTACAAAACAGAGCTTTGGCATAAAGATGGTTAGGGTGTGGTGTTAGGTTCCTTTTATGCCTCCAGATCCCTGCTTCAGTTTGACTTTCATGTGTGGCCACATTTGCCAGGGCCTCAAATGCCACATTTTAAAATTTCCCTCCTCCTGACTTGTTTGCCAAGGAATACTACTGTTTTATGTCTTGCCATTGGAAATATTTTTTTGGCTACAAGAGTGAATTTGGCTTAAGAGTGAATCAAGCTGCTCTTCCAAGTTGAATTCCTGGAATGGGTGCTAAAAGTTTGTGGCTGCTCTGCACTTGCAGCAAGATTCGAATGGAGATGTGGAAAAAGCCTTGTCCTGCTGAGTGCATTCACTTGTGTCCAAAATAGCTCTGTGTTCGCCCAGCATGCAAATGCTGTCATGCTGTCCTGTTCGTTTCGGGGACCTCCTTCTCACTCTTGGGATTTGGATTGGGAATCTGCTAATTTTGCATACTCTGGCAGTGAGGTAGCAAATGCTTGAAGAACAGAGAGGGAAGCATGTGACTGCAGCTTGTATTTCAGTACGGTTAAAAGCTTCCAGCCGTGTGCTGTGCCCAATCAAAATGAGCAAAACTCCCATTTGGCAGAACACCAAGGTCCACGATGGGAGTGTTGGAAAAGCACATTCTGTTCAATGGGAACTAGCAGCTTAAAAAGGGTACCTTAGCAAAGGAGTTGAAGCAAGATTACTCCCTTCCCACCAGCACTGCACAGCAAGTGCACAGGTCAAAGCAGGAGTCACTCAAAAATACTAGTGTAGGGGAGAGATCATGGGATCTATCCCATGCTGCTCTGCTGTGTAAGGTTCCTTTTACCTCTTCAATCTGTCTGTCATGAGAGTCCCAGTCTGTTGTGTCTAATGAGCAGCTTGTTCAGCAGTGCAAATTCTTTGCTCGTGAAATGAAAGTTTGTGTAATAGTGATTTAAGAAAGCAAAGCCAGATAAATAGGGTTGCCCCACTAGTGCTTAAACATTATCACAATAGCTATTTCAGGTAAGCTGAATGTAGTGTTCTCCCCATTTTACAGATTAAACTAAACTCTGACCTGGGAGCCATTCAAATATATGTAGCTATTTGTGATCGTTGTTTTCACAGTCCAGATGCTGCGGACAGTACTACGTTTGATGTCCAGCTGGGAGACATCATTCTGACAGCCACAGATGGGCTTTTTGACAACATGCCTGACTACATGATCCTACAGGAGCTTAAGAAGCTAAAGGTAAGCAGTATGCACAGAGCGGGGTGAAATGTTTAAAAAGAGGCGAGTTCATGTAACTATTTGCATATTATGTTAGTCTACTTGATCCAAAGTTTTTAAGCAAGGTGGACTAAAGTTGCTTCTGGGGCCCCTCCAAGATTAGAGGCCCTGAGGCTTAAGCTTCATTAGTTTTGTAGCAGATCTGCCCCCGGCTACACCAATTATGTAGGAAATGAAACAGACTGGCTGTCTTTCTGATGATGGTGGAACTCTGATTATCAGAGTGCCCCTCCAATAAGCTGAATTTTGAATGCATGAGAGTTAAATACAATGTCCTGCACTTATGCGTGATCAACTCACATGTGATTGTGTATATGCATGACACTGGGAAATAATTAAATCATTTAATTTAAACACGGAAATTGTGGGAGAGCAGGAGAGCCCTCGTGGCTCATGATGAGACCCTCCCTGGAGCCTTAAGAGGACGTCAGCGGGGGCGGAGGAAGAGAGGCGTAGCGGAACTGACACAGCCACCACTTTCCCATACGTCCTCCAGCCTCCTGCTGGCCCCAGAGCTTCAACTCCAGATATTTTGATCTGGATTGGGGAGAGAGTGGGGAAGAGAGCTGGAGAGCAGAAAAAAATGGAGTCTATTTAGAAGGTGCTCCCCACTTTTTGCAATTTCAGTTAATCAGAAAGAATATGTTTCAGAAAGCTTGATTCCTGAAAATGGTTTAATATTGTAACTTCCCAGACACTCCCCAAATCTTCTAAAAGTAGTTGCTAAAAATGACTCATTTGAAATTGGAGTACAGTGGTACCTCAGGATACAAACACTTCTGGTTACAAACTCTGCTAACTAGTAGTACCTTGGGTTACAAAATTTGCCCCAGGATGAGAATGGAAATCATGCGCCGATGGCACAGCGGCAGCAGGAAACTCCCATTATCAAAAGCGCACTTCAGGTTAAGAACGGTTTCAGGTTAAGAACGGACCTCCAGAATGAATTAAGTTTGTAACCCGAGGTACCACTGTAAAGGGGAAATCTCCTTAGTTGAGTTAGACTGCTGAGGTAGAGGAGGCTTCTCCTTTTCAGCCACACACTCCCAGCACCCCAGAGGGCCTGTTTGACCCCAGCCTGGTTTGAGTTTGGTTTCCTCCATTGGCCATGTCTGCTAAGGAAGACAGGCTGTGCCAAATGGTCTCCAAGGGAAGTTGTTTCTTTCTCCCCCCCCCCTCCTTTCCCAAAATACAGTTCCATTTGTAGTGGTTTTCTTTGCTTATCTAAGTCCTCCGGTGCTGATGGGAAGGGTTAGGAATGCATTTGCCGGAGATAACATGCTATTGCCCTTGTGGGTGTGTGGGTCCTTGTGGTATTGAGTGCCACCCACAGGCGATCTTAAATTTGGCTGCTGTACTATGCCCTACAGATAGGGTTCCCAGCATTAATCCCTATGGAGTCAGAACGGCAACTTCTGTTGAAATCGTCAGTGATTGCTTTCTCTTATTAAGCTCAGCATTTCAAAGGAATTAAGACTGAGGAAAGCAAATTTGGGAAGAAATTATTAATCAGTCTTGAATTCTGCTGTTTGGTTTTGGTCCCGTCTCCCCCACAGTTTAGCTATTTTTTGGTGTTTGCCTATGCAGTAAGGAGTCAGATAAAAACTGAGTAAAAGTTAGATGAGTTGAAGCAAGGGCAAGCTGTGATTTCCAGCCAGCCCAGATACCAGCACCCTCAAATACTGAAAGCAGAGGGCTTCAGATATGCTCTTTAAGTCAAGTGCAGCTTCCCCAAACTTGTGCTGCTGTGGAGAGTAGGAAGATGTATTTCCATACATGGCATACTTAAATATATTCGTCTTTAACTCAAAACAGATGCTTTTGGGTTAGCCACTGTTAATATGTAAGTTGGAATAAGGGAGTAAACAATATTCTTCTATTATGTGCACTTATTTGTGGCATATGAAATGTGTAACCTTGGTAAAAAAATAACATTATTCTTTCTCTCATACAATTGATTCAGAATTCAAATTACGAAAGTATACAACAGACAGCAAGAAGTATTGCCGAACAAGCTCATGAACTGGCGTATGACCCAAATTACATGTCTCCCTTTGCACAGTTTGCTTGTGATAATGGATTGAATGTAAGAGGTAAGTTTTACCATTTTCTCGTGGGAAGCTTAACAATGACTCTGCAGGCTAGCATTTGTTCCAAATTCTGAACTGGCAAGAAGACTTTGTACTAGAATGAGAGACTGGCTAGTAATTGGGGTGGTGGTTTACAAAGAGTGAGATGACCTGTTCCCAGGTTTGCTGCTGACTTGCTGTATAATTTTGGTTTTCATCATGCAAGCCACTTTGCATACTTAACAAACCTGATTATTTTCCATAACTACTGCATATAAGCCAGCTATACTCCAGTCCAGGGGGGGAAAGGGTTTTTTAAATTTTCCGGCACAATTCAGTGAAGTATGTCGAAGGCAAGCACAAACATTTCTATTTAGAGCATCAGCTTTTAGATTTCCCTGGATAGCAACAGGGCACCTGTTGGAACTCGTGGCTCTTAACTTATGGTACTAAGTGTACCTGGAATATGGAAGGTGGTCAGCTCTCCTTCGTTGGAGGTTTTAAAGCAGAGGTTAGATGGCCATCTGTCGTGGATGCTTTAGTTGAGATTCCTGCATTGCAGGGGGCTGGGCTGGATGAATCTCTATGATTCTATGTCTGCCAGACATATGTGTTGGGTTTGCTGGAAAGTGCTTGCCCTCTGCTTCGTGACCTGCTTTTAATGGCAGTTTCTTTGAAACCTGGAAGCAAGCTTATATTACTCTGATTCCTAAACAGGGTCAGGATAGATCCAACATTAAAAACTACAGACCAATCTCCCTACTCAATGTGGATTATAAAATTTTTGCAAATATATTGGCCAACAGGCTAAAGGTTTTATCTGAGTATATTCCAGGATTTCTGCCTGGAAGACATATGAAAGACAACATTAGAAATGTTGTGGACATTTTGGAAAAGTTAGAAGCAAGAAAGAGCTGTAAATCAATGTTAATGTTTATTGATGCAGAGAAAGCCTTTGACAATGTTTCTTGGAGTTTTATGTTACATAATTTAGAGAGTATGGGGATAGGTCAGGATTTTTTAAATGGTATCAAAGCGATCTATCTAGAACAAAAAGCTAAAATTATTGTAAATAATGTGGTTTTAGAGGAAATTAGAATTGAGAAGGGAACCAGGCAAGGGTGCCCACTTTCCCCAGTTTCTTAGCCAATTTCTTCCAGTGAAAATATGTAAATGTCTTGCTTTGCAGGTGGAAAACCAGATGACATCACCGTCCTCCTTTCAATAGTAGCTGAATATACAGACTGACTGGCTGACAGCATAAACTTTTGACAACTGACTTGAGTGTTTCCTGCCGTTCCCTACTTCACACGGACTGTTTCCTGCTGGCAGGATGCCTTTCTCTGCAGCTGATCTCAGTGGCTCTTACATGTTACGTCCATTGCCTGTTTTAAAATGCAGTCGAGGTCTCTGTCGTGAACCACTACTGGAGTACACTGGGGTGCATCTGCCAGCAAGAAATGAAGAATTTCAATACTTGAAGCTTGTCTTTTCAAACTTTAGTAGTAATTACTTCATAGTGGGGAGGGTGTGTGTGATTATGGTTATGAATCATGATTATGGCTCTGAAAGAAATAAGTAGAATTGGCTATTCATAATTCAGAACTAGATGTGCAGTTTGACACTGATAGAAAACCTCCATGAGGACAAACAAAATTGTTTTGTTAGAAAAAAAGCCCATTTTTAATTTGAGAGGTCACAAATCGTTCTGTAACTAGCATAGTTTGTTAAAATGATAGTTGAGATTTGTGTCGATATGAATTCTCTGGAGGCTTCCAAGTGCAGTGAGCCTCAAGATATATATGGTTTAGCGCAGGAGTTTTGTCTGTTACTAATTTGAAACACAAGATTAGTTCATGAAACGTATTGTGTGTCTATGAGAGAGAGAGAGAGTGTGTGTGTATATATGTGTGAAGGTGCCTGTTATCATGCAGATGGAAATTTGGCATATCATTTATTTGCAAGGAGCCCTGTGCTGGCTGGATCTTTCTTTTAGAGAAAAATATTTTCTAAAGATACTTCAGTTGCACTAAAGTTTGAAGAAGCCAGGGTGTTGAGAGTTTGGAATGGCATGCTGCCTAAGCACGAATCATCTGATTTTGCTTTGTATGCCATAGGTAGCTAGGAATGATAGAGGCAATAAAGTGGATAGTCTTCTCTTTTGGGTTTGAGGAATTTGACGGTATTTCAATGTATGTACTTCTGCTTGTGCCCCCACAGCAATTGAAGTTGCACACATGCAAAACGCTGAATGAGCAACATTTACATTTTAGTAGCTTGGTGTACAGGATTTCCAGAATGAACTTTAATGATGTTTACAGGTATCTAATAGCCATTTTGCAATATAGCATTTCCTTTCATTTACATCCACTCGATCTAGTTTATTCTTCAGTAGCTGCAATCTCCTCCCTCCTTTTTTAAGCTCATGTAAAAACCAATCGCTATAAAGATATATATTGGCCAGTTTTTCATAACTTTTTTGCTAGTAGAAAAGTACTTAGAAATGAAAAGCCATGTTTTATATAGCAGTTGGGTAATGTGGATGTTTAGATTCTGAGCTTGGCCAGTAAAGCAACCTTTTTAAGATGAAAGGGTTTTTTTACTGCCAGGTTTGTTGTGTTAAAACTGTAAGATTGAGGTTACCTCAGCCTGTTTTAAATATTTTTTGTGGTTGTACTGTATATTTGCATAATTACGTCAAGCTTTTATTTATAATTATGTGACATGTACCATGTACATGTCACTATTTCAATGCATCCTACTTTTAACAGGCATTTCATTTACCATGAGAATGGGCAGAATCATTTGGAAGCTGTTTAAATTACTTTTTGTGAAATTGGCATCTTGATTTTTCTTAAAACATTCTTCTTTTTTTGTCAAAATGCCTTAACCACTTAACTTAACAAAATGATTTTCCCCCCAGCATGGATACAGGGTGGAATAAAATGAAATAAAGAAAATCATAGTGCTATAATTCAGAAATGTGGCAAATAACCTTGCACAAATCATTTCAATCCCTTATGCTACTTTAGCTGAACAAGTTATAACTATCAATATTCAACTAAAAGGAATGTATTAATGCTGCAGTTCCAGACTTCTTTCCTGCTTTGCTAGAGGAGCAGTTATCCTTTCATTTGGACTTCCTTTGCATTTTTAATCACCAGTATTTGCTATTGTTTATTATAACAAGCCCTGATTAGTGATTGACTGGCCTCACCCACTTGCCCTTCCTTTTGGCCTTGGCCCTGACTTGGTGCCTCCATAGAGCAGGACAGTTTCCCTGCTTCATATTTCCTCTTCCTGCCTTTCTGCAACTACAAAGGATGACCCATCAATTAAACAAATGTGGAAAAGGTGCTTCTTATGCCCAGATGGTCATGGCCTGGAGCCCTTTGCCACTGTTCTTGGATCTTGTTCTGAGTAGCAGAACTGTAACATCTGTTGGGATTGCTGGCCTTGCTTTGCTTAGAACAGTTTTTAGTCAAGCAGTATGTATAAAGCCATTTGTCTCTTCCAATGTTTTTTATGACGATCAAATTGAGTTTTTAAACTTTCAGATACTAAGTTCCCCCTTCCCCTCTCCAGACGCCAAAGACCAGTACAGTTTATAGCTTTTTGCCATCTGTTTTTAGAGCAATACTGTATTATAAAGAATTAATATTTCTATTACATGCTTGTCTTTTTTCCATTTTAAGATGTGCACTCAAACATATCTGAACCTAATTTCTTCCTATGAACTTAAGCTGTTTGCGCACAAATATCTTTTACAAAAGAAAAAGGCAGGACTCATGTACTTGTGAAAATAACATTTACCAATCCTCAAAGCAGTAGTGTTTCCTAACAACTTGTTTAGTGTTTTGGTTTGGCACAGAAGACATTCCATTTTGTGTTTTCTTAAATCTGAAATACATGGGTGGAGCCTGGGGAGATCTTACCTGCAGAATTGCTTTATAAAGAATCTGAAAGAAATTACTTGGCATAGCATCAACCTGCTTCACCCAGTAATTCAGTTGCAGCTGCAGGGCTTGCTATACGGGAATGCCTGTAATTGTGTTACTGAGTTTGTTGATATGAAGGGCTAGGCTAATGTGAAATACCCATATTAATGAAGGAAACGTAAGTCCACGGCTTTCCCTCAATTTGCTATTTCCACAACAAGTGGGGAAAACCTTGAAAATTGGGACCAGATTGGATATAGACAAAACTGTCCATAGTAAAAGCAAGCAAAGATGAAGACACTGTGAATGGAATTACTCTTTGTAATGGATTGCTTTTCCATGGGAAGCCAGGCTAAATGTAGACACTGACTTTTTCTTTTATTTGACAAAGCTGATATAATGAGGATGCCTTCTTGTTAAATGAGACTATCATTACCTGTGCTTACCTAAAAGGCAATTATGTGAATTGGATGTTTGAAGTATATAATTTGTGCAAGAATAGTATCTGTAAATACATTTTAATGAACTGTAAAGATATTTAATAAATAAAGTATTTATACAATATGCATGTGTGCTTGGGCCCAGGGTCTTTTAACTCACCATCCCCACTACTGACTCAGCTCCCCCCCCCCCCCATTCTAGGGGAACTTTACTCAGTCTTCAGGTCATCTGAACAAGGTTAATAGTATTTTATGTTGTCCCATAATAATCTGTATTGTTTAATAGCATATGACTTCAGTTTTATTGCTCAAGGGGAAGAATTTATTTCATACTGTCCAAGTAGGAAATAGGTGCAAAACAATAACACCTGAATTTTCTATTATTGCATGCAGTGCGTAGACTTCAAACAACTGTCCCTCAAATCCTGCAGTAATATGGGCTGTCCTTTCAAATGCAGAAGTCAAAACAGAAAATATTGACAAACAATCCATAAGGAATTCCTCTTGCATAAGTTCAACCACAATAAAATGGAATCTCATTGTAACACATTTGTGTCCTTGTACAAGTTCTGCTCATTTTGGGGCTTGTGAAGGACAAGTTGCAGATGGTTATGCAGCTGGTGATTTCTTAAGGTGAGATGCAAAGGGAGACACTGAGCAATAAGCACTGATAGAAAAACCTTACATAATGGGGAAGGCAAAGAACCAAATATTTTTACTGCAAAAAGCAAAAACAGTTTGAGGGTTTGGGGCATGTAGTAAACAAATATGCTAGAGAAATGACCTGAATTTGCTACTTGAACTAGTTGGACTGTTTTTCAGTACAGTGAAATTTCAACAGCAGTTCAGTTCCCATTGTCCTTCATTGTGGGAGTTGAAAGAAAGTGAATCTTAAAGAAAAGCAGACTATGGAGCCGTGTGACTAGTTGCTCTTTGTTAGGTTGCTGTGGGTAACTGCCTGTTACCAGGGCTGAAACGGCCAAATGCATTCTGACTTCACTGCTCTCAAAGGAGTATTGCTGTGACACAACACATGCTTATAAAATGAGGGAGGCTTCTAAGGCATTTAAATTTACTGGCATAATATACTATAAACACTTCAACACTGAGATGTTTTTCTAATAGACTTGAGCTAAAACCAGTTTATTGCTAGTTAATTTTGCACAATTTCGTTTAGAAGGAGCAGGAGAATGAAACTGGATGTATGCCATTTTTGCAACCAGTCATTTGTCTTAAGTTCTCCTGTGTCATAAATCAATCAAACATCAACATTAATGCAATATGTGTGTGTACTAACTGGCTTTGGTTCCCTCTGATATGCTTGGCTTAACTGAGAAGTAAATCTCATAAAATTACAGTTGTGATAACTTGAAGAAAAATTCATCCAAAAGCTTCTAGTTTTTTTAAAAATACAGGCATTTTAAGTGCGTTCAATGCATGCATGACCATGCAAACGTACATTGTCACAACCCAGAAGTGGCTGGAAAGGGGGAATGGTGGTGGAGCGGGCTTACATGCACTCCACAGACACGTGTGGGGGTCAGGAACATAACCCCCATGCAAAACTGCCATCGCCTGCATTATGAAACGGTGGACTACAACAGAATACACAAAAACACCTAAAATGAGCAGAAGCTCAGCTTGCCTGAACGCTGAACATACACACATTCCTTGGCGACCATCGGAGTTGGCAGATTGATACTTTGTCACTACTAAAAAGTTGGGGAGAGTTGTTCATTGCTAAAATCTTCTGTGTCGCTTGCTGTTGCCAAAGTGTGGAATACACGAGTTATATCTTGTTCCTTGGATGAAACTGCCCCAAAGAATAGGGAATGGAACTAGAAAAGGCAATAAAGGAAGTTAACTGCATTGCATCAGCCCAAACCCTTGAAATACTGCACATATATATTAGGGCCAAATGAGATGTGATGGCAGCAGAGCTGAATCTTTAAAGTGGGAAGAGTGGCATGTCTTTAATGTATGGCAGGAGCTGGCAACAAGTTAAACCCTTAATATGCCTGAAATTCTTTCAATATAACTTACTCATTCCATCCAGCTGTATGGGAGGGAGAGACTTCTGTGAACTGTTTCCATTCAAGTTGGTTATTACAAGAACTATGTAACTTAAAAAACTAGTGTCTGCATTTGCTCATTTTTCTCTTCCATCCACATCCCTTTTCCCCTTTATATTGGTGGGCCTGAGCAGAATGAATTGTCTTTTCATCAGTCTTATGTAAGCCCCTCTAGGAATAGTGGGGTTAAAATGCTTTTAATTATAGACTTCTTTTCTCCCATTTTTTTCTGGTGAGATTCCACAACTGGAAATAATATCCACTGGAATAAATAAGGGTGGGGTTTTTGGGGGGGAGAGGGAGGGCAGAAAGGTTCAGCTCTTCCACTCAGCCTCAATTTATCAGCCTGCACTCTAGAGATGTGGCATGCCCCATATTTGGTTGTTCTTCTGTCATGTTCATTTTAGCATTAATGTATACAAATTTTGACCAAGATCCAAAAAGCTACAAGAAGTTCCATGTGTCTGGGCATCCTTTTACTCAGCCCCTCATACCACATGCTATGCTGCCTTTAAAAACAGGTGTGACGTATGTATATGGTTGGGGTCTGTGTGAAGGAACAGTTGACTCCCATGAAGTATCTAAAAGTACCCTTTTCAATCCCAACCTTTTTTTGGCTACCAAAATGGCTGGGTGTAGGAAGAGTCTGCTGAATTCCAAGTAGGTCTAAGTTATTTTTCCTCAATGTAAACAAAAAAGTTAAGCAGCTTAAGGCTTATGGAATAGATAATCTTCCATTATAAACTACAGTTGCTCTTGGGAGGGACAAAATACTGTTTCACGCAGTAATCAATGGGCCCTCTACTATTCAGCTGTTCATCCTACATATCCTGCATATTTTGAAAAGTGGTTTGTGCACCTGTCTCTTTTCTATAGGCTTGGCACATCTTGAGATACCATTGCCAAACTCTGCACCAGGGTTCCTGAACTGGGGGCAGCTGTCTTCCATCAATGCTGGATGCCACTTGATTCATGATGGCAGACCAAAATGTCACTTTAGTGTGACTTACCCCATTTTGGGGCATAGGTCTGGTCACTTCTCAAAATATAATTGCCAAATTCAGCATGACTGTTTCCCAGGTGGGGGGCAGCAGTCTTTGTTGACATTTAAATGCAGGACACCATTTTGAATCAAGATGATGGACCAAAACATGACCTCACCTGATTTTTGGAGTGAAAACACAAATTACACTATCCATTTAAAAATCACAATACTTTGGGGTTTCTAAAAATTCCCAGGCAGCAGCAGGCACTGCCTGCTAGTAATGGAATAAATTTGCATAGGGTGGAACACTTCTGAATGGAGCACTACAAACATATCAAATTACCAATTTAATCCCAACAGAAATGTTGTTTTCCTTTTTGCGAGTGTCAAGCTGACTTCACTTTTACAAACCATTTCTATATGTCTTCAGCTTTACCTTATAATCCAAATCAGGTGGCACTGCTTCTTCCTCTATAATGGTGAAGCCATTTGCTGTAGCTGTGGTTGTTTCTGTCTTGCTAGTGTTTCTGCTGGAGATTCTGGGGTCTTTATTGCTCCTCTTTAGTGCAGGGTTCCTAAAATGCCACAGAATTGAAAGAGTTATGTGCCTTTCCATTCCAGCAAAACAGCTACTCTCTGCAGCATTTGTGACCAGGACCTTTGTCAAGGTGGATCTCATACTGTTTTTGTCAGGCCTCTTCCACTGCTGCCTATTTTTTGCAGCAGTGGAGGATACCCTTAATGTTATGATATGTACCCTTCTCTGGGGCAGAAATAGTACCTCGGGTTAAGAACTTTGCTTCAGGATGAGAACAGAAATCGTGCTCTGGCAGCGCGGCAGCAGCAGGAGGCCCCATTAGCTAAAGTGGTGCTTCAGGTTAAGAACGGACCTCCGGAACGAATTAAGTACTTAACCTGAGGTACCACTGTACAGCCACATACTGCAGTAACAATAATAAAACTAGCACCCACTGCATGGCAGTACTATACCAACTGGTGTAAAACCTGTGACTAACAACAGAAATTAACAGACAAAAAACTATTTCCTCTAAAATAATTCTGTCCTTCAAACTTGAAATGGTTCCATAATTTCCCCTAACTAGCACCCAGTTTCCATGGCTCAGCAAATCTTAACTGTGAGCAAATGTAAAAGCACAAGCTGTATCCTCTCCTGAATTTAAAGAGACCTCAGCTGGCTTCATCTGAAGGCCAAATGACTCGTGACTTTCCATGCCTCTTTGCATCACAACCAGCAGAATTTATTTTAAAGAATATGCTTTGCATCAGTTGGAGGAGCTGATAATCCATGCAATTAGAGAAGGTGCAGGGGAGAGTTCAACCCTTTCTACCTAGGCTGAGGATAATCCCTCAACTATAGCTAGTATCTGCTGGGGGGGGGGGGACACACGCCATTGGTGCCCAAGGGGAATTCCCCTTCCACCACAATGCAACTGCCAGCTTTAGAACTGGGATTTTCCTCAGGACCACAGCAGAGGAGGAATTCCTCCTCCACACCTACTCTGATTCTGTGGGTTATCGGTCTCTCCAATTGATGGAAATGATATTTATTTATTTATTTATTTATTTAAACCCTCTGCCAAAGACTAATGTAACATCAACTGTAGTTTGGTCTTGAAGTCTAGCATTTTGCAAGCATTAAGTTATTTAAAAATCAATTACCTTTTCAGGCATTGCGAAAGCAAAGGCGATTCATGAGACGGTGTCCTGCCTTCAGTATCTGCTAAGGTAGCCAAAACAAAACTGGCTTCTATGAGCATATCCTCAATGCTGAAAACAACTGGCCTATATATGTAAGAATAAGGTTGAGCTGAGAGCTACAGGCGCATATAAGAATAGGCTGAGTATCCATACATCTATACAGAAAAGTGAGGTGGCTACTGATACTGTCCTCTGCTCTTAAAAAGAGTTACTAAAATATTATTTGGCTTCGTCTTGTAGCATTACAGAACACAGTTAATATCCCCCCCCCCCAAAAAAAAACACCAAAACCCAATGAGCTTAAGCACGTTTAGCTGTGTGTTAGATTCTGGGACATGTTTATGTGGTCATATATTCATATCTATTCATATATTCATTATATTTCATAACTTTGATATAAATTTGGTTGTGCATTTATGTGTGAAATGCATGTTCACTGATAGTTTAACAAGTTTAAGCAATCTTAATTACTGTACAAGAGTAGCGATTACGGAAGTTCAAAGGAAAGCTGATACTAAAATGCTATATACCAAAGTACCCATCAACCTACTTTCCAGAAACATCAAGATGAATAGAGACTGGAGCAGTGATGGCTTCTGCAAAAGTCAGAAGTCCCTAAATGCAAGTGAAAGATGTCAATTAGCTCAAATACAACACACTATGGAGGATCAGATTCTTGTTTTACATTTGTGTTACAATGTAACTAGCTATTTTTTTATTACTTGACCATGGGCAACTTGGAGGCTTCCAGCTGACCAATGACAGCAATAGGATGTTAGATTACAAGGATGCTTGGTCTGATCCAGAAGGGCTGTTATGCCTACTGAGCTTAGAGATGCCAGTGTTTGACAGTCATTTCCCCATTATTTCACCACCCGCTATGCCCTTCAGCAAACCACCTAAACAAGACTTTGAAGCAGGTGCCCATGGAAGAGCATAACTGGGACTTCCGGGGTGGCGCCATCGGCAATGGCGGACTCCCTCTGAACTGGAGGGACTAGCTCCGCGGGAAACGGGTCTTCTCCGCTACGGCGAAGCGGGGACCCTTTCAAAAATCACAGGCGGATGAAGCCTGTGACCATGGGACTCGGCGGGCACCTTTAGCGCCCCCCCAACTCGCTAAGGAACCCACTAACGGGCTCCAAAGTGAAGAGGGGGAAGTGGCACGGTGCTGTGAGTCAACTGCTATTTCCGTGGAGCGAAGCTGCATAGCCGTTGCCGGAGAGCGCTGCCTTTTTCCTGGGGCAATTTGGACTCTAAAATAAGCACCCGTGAGTACTTAGACTTTGAACAACTGGACATTAGATGGGGACTTGCGAGCAGAAAGGAATTGGATCTTAAAAATCTATTTCAATTTGGTACAGAACGGGAAGGTCTAAACAGGAAGTCAGCCTTCAGTTCTTCTGTAGACAGAATAAAGCAAAGACAACGTAAACTAGAGCTCAGAAAATCGCTTTTAAAGGATTGGATTTCATCATTTAAAATTGTGGAACCCTCCTTCGACAGCAGGAGAAGAAGGGGGATCTTTTTTTGGACTGTTTAAAGTGAGTTTAAAGTAAAGCAACTTTCCTCCGTCCTGATCCTGGAGCGGGGTGTCAGGACTGACGTTTGAAGTTCATTGACCAGAGACAAACGTTTTTGACAGATAGCTAAAAGAAGAGAAACATAGTGATTTCACTGTTTCCCTTCGCATTTCAAAGGAACAAATATTGACAAAGTATCTCAAAAAGGGAAACTTTGTTGCAAGATCAAATAGAAGTTTTCCCCCTAGAGGGAGACTGTGAAACTGTAACCAACTCCAGGGAGCCGGCAGCTGTTTACAGATTACAATCGTGGGAATAGGCATTTGACCTTGCAGGACAATGTATTCAGAAGCTTTGTTGTGTGCTTTCTACAAAACAAATGCCCTACTGGAACAGTTGCATGAGAAGGTGAATTTGATGACGACTTCGACCAGAAATTTTGAACAGGCAGTGGGAAATTTTGAACAGACAGTGGGAAAATATGTGGAGCCCACCCAGGAATTAAATCAGGAGTGTGTCCTGACAGAACAGGCCCAACAGGAATATGAGTTTTCGGATTTGACAAATGAACTTGGAAAAAGCCAGATTTGGAAAGAAAAAGTTTGGTTTGGCTTGGAAATGGGGGGCTGGATTGACCCCCCTATGCTGGGATGTTTGGACTTTTCAAATCTGGCAATGGGCCGTGAGATGTTTGGGATTGTGGCGGCTCTTAATTTTGGAGGGTCTTTGAAACATGCTTCTAAATACCATATGGAATTCAGTGCTGAATATGGAAAAGGGGCTGATCTGTCAAGAAGGGTTAAAAATATTGCCAAGCTGGAGTTACCACGAGCAGGAGACAAGGGAAAATACAGTTACAAATATGAAAAAGAGCTGCGAAAGGGACATGGAAGAGACTTGAGGGCCTCAGATATAAGGTTGCCAGGTTAATGGGCCAGATCGATGGGATAATAAGGACTGACAAAACCCGGAACCAGGAGGAAGGGACGTTGGATGAAGGTTGGATCTGTTTGTATTTCTTTTTTCTACCATTAGAACTGTTTTATAAAATTGATAAATGTCAGAAAAATGTTGGAATGAAATTACTCGGCTTTAGTAAAGATGTTTAAAGAATTATGAAAGAATATTATGGTTATGAGAAGTTGGTAAGGATAAGATTTAAGTTTTAAGCTTTAAGGTTTATTTTCTTATAGAAAGATAAGATTAAAACTGTTTAGGGTAATGTAATGACAGAATATTATGAAATATGGAAAGGATTTGCTGGGATAATTAATAACTAGGATACAAAGAAAGGGAGGAGGAGGAGGTCAAAGAAAGAAGGTAATGACAGTTGAGGATTCGAGAATAATGAATTTGTTTTTAAATGTTCTTAAATTGTATTTTTTTTTCTGTCTTTTTTTCTTATTTTTGAATTTGTATTCATATGGTTGGAAGGGGTTTTTTTCTACTTTGTTAACTATTTTTATTTTGTATTTTCTTCTGCTTTTATTTTATGTTGTAACACTTTGAAAATTTCAATAAATATTTTATTAAAAAAAAAAAAGGAAGAGCATAACTGTGTAATATTGAGATACATCAAGGAAATATAATTAGCAACATTACCCTTAGCTCTTTAAGGCAAAATGTGACTTCAGTGTCTACTCCAACCTGAAAGTATTCAAATTCTTCTGGATTGATATGTATCTCAGTGTGCATTGCCTTTGCAAAATCTGTTCAAAATCATGACAACGGCAGAAATTAAAAACAATGGAGCCCCAGCCATAACAAATGTATCCAAGCCTTTGAAAATTGAACAATGGTCATTTATAGCGAATATTCGTTCTGATCCAATGTAAGAGAGACATCCAGATACTGGGTGACCTCCTCCTCCTGTTCCCTACCTCCACGGCAGAGCCATGTGATGTGACTTTTAAGACCTAGGCTGGCTCAGCAGGCTTTGCCCCATGACTGAACCAATAACTGAGTAAATAAAGACACTGAAGGAAAAAATGTTAAAGAAACAGAAAATGGGAGCCTCCTATGAGAAGACCTGGCACAGATGGGTGATTGTAACAGAAGTCATTATGTGACAATTTTTATACAGCAAAGCAACCTAAAGGAAGGTTGGCGCTGGATGCCTCCCTCATCCTGGACCAGATGCAACAGGTGCAGAAAGTGACCAATGTCCAGTGAGAGGGAAGCATCCATTTATGGGACTTAACCAATCCTACCTCCTTTTGCAAGAGGGCTGAAGGCAGCTGTTAGTTAAGGGCAGCACCTTTTTTTCTAGGAAAAAAGGTGCCAGAACTGCCCCCTCAGTGCTCCTCCCTCCCTTGTGCACCCCACTGCATGCCCTGCAAGCCCTTCCGCAGTGAGCTGTTGCTGTGCTCACATTTTTATTGTCTTCAGGCAGGTGGCACTGATTGTAACAATGATTTCCAGAGTAGCCACCCTGTTCACCTGCGGCACCACATGTTTTTGGTGGCAGAGGCTGTGAACCATGGGAGAAACAGCCACCACAAGCAAGCCTCTGTCCACAAAAAGCATCCAATTGAAGACAGACTGAGGAAACGAATGGAGGGTGAGGGTTACCTTTTTCTCCCTTGAAAAGTACATATAAAGTCTCTCTTCCAACTTCCTCCTTGAGCTCTTTCTCATTACAGTGGTACCTCGGGTTACATACACTTCAGTTACATACGCTTCAGGTTACAGACTCCGCTAACCCAGAAACAGTACCTCGGGTTAATAACTTTGCTTCAGGATGAGAACAGAAATTGTGCGGCGGCAGCGCAGCAGCAGTGGGGGGCCCCATTAGCTAAAGTGGTGCTTCAGGTTAAGAACAGTTTTAGGTTAAGAACAAATTAAGTACATAACCAGAGATACCACTGTACCTCTTTCAGATATTTTCAAAGCTCAAATTAATTATGCTTCCAGTATTTACCCTAATCCTTTGGAAAAGCAAAGTGTGTACACTGGTGCACTTTATTTCTGTATGGTGGGAATGGGGGGGGGGCGGAGTGGGGATTGAGAAATAGCCAGACAGAGGGGATAGCAACCATGGTATTTGCTCCAAATGCGCCTATGGAACTAAAAAGGTTGACAAACCCCAGATACATAATACATTTATGCCAGCCAGGCAGATATTTCAAAATGGACTCCTTTTTTAGTATACGCGAGCAGAAATAATAGGTTATAACTTAGCTGAAACAGCCTAATGTGGGGAATGTTGATATATTATCAATTTCTGGCATTAATTGACTTCTAGTACTTACTTATTGCTTATTTATTGTTTATAAATAAACAGGAACACAGAATGCAATCACAACTTCACAGATCCTTACTGGGGTTTTTTAAAAGTTACCCTTTCTTCTGTTATTCTGGCATGTTATAAAATTCTGATGGTTACATTAAAAAATACCAACATATTTCTTTGCCATGACTGCTAAATAATAGTTTTAGGTCATATAATGTACAATACACTTTTCCTGATAAAACATTATTGTAGTCTGAACATTCCTAATTATCACTTTATTGACTTATTTCTTAACCATACAATGCAAGTTCAATTCTTACCCATTTCCTCATCAGTGTAAGTCTTGAAACAAACTTTTACTGGAGTTACAGCTACAGTTACTTCATTTTGACAGGTTGGAAAATGAATCAATATATCAGACAGCTGCCTGAGAAGTTTAAAAGGGTAATAGTGTTTCATATTACAAACAGCTCTCTATGCTTTTCATGAGTAATAAAAATTGGCAGCTCAGTCTCACTTAATCCATAGCATATTGCTATTCCCTTTATCTAACTTTGGCCAATTTATTTCCTTGTTCAATCTGTTCTCTTGAGATTGGGGAATCACAATTGTGCTTAAGGCAGGAATGGAGAATCTGAGGGCCTCCAAATATTGTTTGTCTATTCGTCTATATCTATATTTTAAAGATTGTGAAACTCCCTTTCACAGGAGGCTAGGCTGGCCCTGTCAGTTTTCCTTTAGCCTGCAGGCAAACACAGGCCTTTGACCACTAACTGACTATTATGGAAGGGTCTTCTGTGGTTGGGTATTGTACTTTTTGTGTATGGGTGCTTTTAAATAGTTTTAAGTGCTTTCAGTACTTTTTTAAAAAGAGGGTTACTCAGTGCCTTTTTTCTAGAAGAAGTGCCACACTTAACAACAACAAAAAAAGGTGCCGAAACTGCATACCCTTGAGTACCCCCTGAAAAAAAGGACTGGGGTTACTTATGTATTAGTTTAAAAAAAAAATCCTTCCAGTAGTACCTTAGAGACCAACTAAGTTTGATATTGGTATGAGCTTTTGTGTGCATGCACACTTCTTCAGATACTTCTGTTTCGGTGTATCTGAAGAAGTGTGCATGCACACGAAAGCTCATACCAATATCAAACTTAGTTGGTCTCTAAGGTGCTACTGGAAGGAATTTTTTTATTTTGTTTCGGCTACGGCAGACCAACATGGCTACCCACCTGTAATTTAAAATATATATATTTATTGTGTATTTTAGTTGTATCAGTTTTATTTTATGCTTTGAGCTGCCTTGGGTCCTGCACTGGGAGAAAGGCAAGATATAAATAAAATCTATATACTGTGGGAAAGTGGTTTGTGTCTTTCTATGAACATGAGTCAGCTCTTGAGATATCATCACCTAATGTGGCATGAGGGTTTCTGAGGTGGAGGTGGCACTCTCTGTCAATGTTTGGATGCTAGCTGCCATTTGGAATCAAGATGGCAGACCAAAACGTGACTTGGATTGACTTCGTCTGAATTTTGGTGTAACTGGTCCAAACTCACAAACTGCACCATCCATTTTTGAAATCACAACATCATTTAGCTTTTAAAACTACTTGGGCAGCACCAGGCACTCATCACTAGTAATATATTTTAAAATTAGGTGTGCTGGTAGTATGTTAACTCTGTTACCTTGATTGAATCTTCATTGCATTGGGGCACAAATGCTTTGCAAACACAGCTTGCAAAGGTTCACATTCTTGAAAAGCTAAGTTATGAGTTTTCACAACACCTGAGGAGAGAGGATAAGGATGGAAATGAGCAAGCCTGAATATTAGCATTGTAAATCTCCAACAGTTTGACTTCACCCCTGAAGGAGCACTCTTCCACTGGATGCCAACCAATAGTGCCCTCTGGTGGGCACTGGGAGCTCAACAACTTTTTAATAAAAAGTATGTGTAAGGTTCTCTTTGGAGTTAAGAAACAGTATTACTTTGACTAGGCCATTTTGTTACATACTGTATCTCTAACAACAATAATTGATGCAATAACGGAAGCACATCATTTTTTTTCTACAGTGTGGAAAAGATTCATTAGACATACCTCTATAAGACACCCCCTATTTTGGGGGACTCTGATTTAAGAAAATGGGGCAAGATCTATCCGTGTATAAGACGCCCCCCAAATTTTGGACATTATTTTTAAGGGGAAAAACCTAGTCTAATACTGGAAAAATACGGTATTTCCAGAGGTACAGCCATTTTAGTCTGTTGCAGTAAAACGTTTTACAGCTAAAATGTTTTAAGGCTGCTAATGAAATTCTTTTGGCATGCGCTTTGATGGACTTGAGAACACATATTTTTATTATTTACTGTATTAATTTATTTGTACTGGAACCTGAAAACGTATTCTGCGGATATCAGGTGCTGTTTCGGAAAGTTCCAGGTCTAAGAAATGCAAGTCCAAAGTCTGTCAGCAAACAGAACTAAGTTGTGTTATTGTTTGGATCCTGACCTAGATTTTTTTTAAAAAACCTGCCTTTCAGCCCATAAGACTTAAAACATAATGTGCCAACTGTGATAGGAATTTTATGGTCTTAGATATGTGGTAATGTTCATAACCGCACATACATAGATCAGTACAGGAAGACCAACCTGGAACCATTTTGATTCCTAAACTGGCCAAATGTTTTCTCTGCAAGGTCAAAATGGAAAAGCCTCCCTATTGTCTTTTCCTTCACAAATCCTGTCTTAAGGGCATGTCTGTGTTTGAATAAGGGTGTGAGCCTTATCATTACAAAAGACTGGCCATTCTCCTCAGGCAATCCAATCAAGTAACCTGCCAGACAGGAAATAAACAAGCGACAGGAGAAAAACAACATGCAAATGTTCTGTTTTAGACCGCCTTTTCTGTGATGTATCTGAGGGGTGGTCTTAGGTTACACCCCTTCTGTGATGTATGTATAATGTTTCTGGGGGTGGTCTTGATCTACAGGATGGGAATTTCAAAAGTCTTTATAAGCCCTTGCACAGCATTTTTGTGGGTCCTCCTCCTTTCCTGCGTGTGAGGGGAGCACGCTGTTGCAAAAGATCAATAAAGATCAAGCTTACTAGCTGCTTTGCTTCTCAATATTCTCTGGTTGGCCTCTGTTATTTTCTCCTACCAATAGGGAACCTATGTAAGGACTCTATATGGGCTCTTGGATACCCCATAAGGGAAAAGGGCATATTTTTATTTACAACACAACTACTGACCTACCATGTTTGCAGAAAAGCTGAAAAACAACATGGCAGTCATTAAAGTTTGTATAGATGTTGCATTTCTCTATGTTCCTTTCCACTGTGTTTAAGCACCGGAATATAGGCAGGACAGCCTGAAATTTTTAAAAAAGAAATAATTAATGGAGAGATCAGAGCAGAACTAGCCCTTAAAAACAAGATTATATATGGTAAAAAGTTTGGCTACTAGCATATAAATAAACAGGATTAAATAAAAGTTCATTAGGAAGTACATAAGGAAGACCTAGATGGGTGTGCTAGTTTTGGATGCAACTGTTTGTTATTGTGTGCTAATAATGTTGGGAAACAAAATACATTTTTCAAACATTCTAACAGCTTCAATAGAAACAATTTATTACTGGAAGAAAAACTACATGAAGTTCAAAAACTATTTTTAGTGGAAAGTTGTGTTTTGTCAAATCCCACCAACACACCACAATACATAAAATAGAACTGTGGTTTTGTGGTATAAAATAGTATAGATTTTCTCATCCACTGAGACTTACCTTTATTACTAGTTTGTATGCAAGGTGTGTGTGATTTTTATTCAAACCCAATTCAGGCGTATTTCTACAGGAATAGTGATGAAAGAAGATGGATGAAAAAAAGACACAGGCATAGGCTGACTGGGAAGAATTCACCGACCTGAGGGAAAGCTATGAATAGACAAAATCAGCATGAAACCACAACTTGAAATAACAAACAAACAAAACGTTTATCCTATGGTAGTATTTAGGGCATTAGGTGTTATTGTTATTAAAAACTCTCTTAAGCATCTTAAATTTTCTAGACACTGCAGATACTGAGGACCCTTTGCATCTGTAGATCTTTGTAGCTATGCGTATATATATGATATGTGTAAGTTTGCACTTAATATTAATTTTAAACACCATTAGATAATATTTAATTAATATTTATTATCATTATTTGTATATGTATATGCAATTTGTATATGTAGATAATAAACACCATGCTTTTAACCTTGCTATCCCTTACACCTGGAATTTACTGACACAACAGGTGTGTGATGCTGCTTCTCATACTTCAAATCTCTACTCAAACCCATCTTTTTTCTTTGTACCCTACATAGCAATCCTCCTGGAATTCCTCCTGGCTATTGCTATTCCTAGGATGCCTTGGCAGGAGGATCCCTGGCTCTAAAGATGTTTCAAATAATGCTATATTTTTGGGGGGAGATATTTTATTCTTGTATTCCATTGTACCGTATTGTGTTGTATTTTTTCAGTTTGTTTTAAGTTGGTATACTATATGTACACATTGTATTTCCTGTTTTGTAAACTATTTTGTAAGACTGTCTTAAGTAGTATATAAATATATTAAATAAATAAGTTTAATTCCATATTCATTTTTTCAAAATTTTGAATGTTTACTTACTCCTTTTTCAGTAGGATCAAACCAAAATTCATCACTGATACGTGCTATGGCATGTATGGCCCTTCCAAATACTGTAGAGGAGATTTTAAAAGATGCATTAGTGTTTTCACATTTCAATATGCAATGCAATCTTATATGTGTTGGTTCAGAAGTAGACCCAACCGTAAGTAGACCTACTGACTTGCTGGGAATAAGTCATTTTGAGCAAAACAGGACTTACTTCTGAATTGATCATTAGCTATATAAGAAACCCAAAATAAATTAGGGTCATTAAGAGAAAGCACCTGAATCAGAAACAAACAAAAAGGAGAAAAACGGGGATTTATACCCAATTGTGTGCTATTATGGAGCAGAAGGAGTGAGAAACACTCATTTCCCCATTAGAACTCTTAATGAAAGCATTCAGCCTGTTCATTTTAATTCCCAGCATGTGCATCCTTTATAAGCTTGCCCTCCCATACTCTACAAAGTCAGGAAACTGAAATATTGGCATCAACAACTGAGGCGATAATTAAAAGGCTGGAATTTTGATTGGAAGTTCAAGAATAGGAGGTAGTTTTTAGCCTGGATCATTTAATTTGGAGCAGAAAGATGTGAGCATCTGCAACCAATATTTAAACAGGCTCCAGGACCTTCCTCTGCAGCCCCATTTTTTTGATTCAAAATGGAAGTTTAATTACCACTTCACAGCAGGGGCATCCATCTCATAATTTGTACTGATTTGTTAGTCCCTGCGACACGACTGAGGTCATTTGTGTCTATTTACTTAATTTCTCGCCGCTACTAGTATCATTTAAAGCTTCAATTGACATGGCTCAAGACATTCTTACAAATGCTTTAGTGTGATTAACTCTTGGTTCAACCCGATACATAGCAATGTTATACCATGTATCCAAAATATAGTAACATGGCAAAATATGCATGTTATGTATATGTGTTTGTGTGTTGGTTAGTTGTTGGCATCCGGCTATTTTCGCAGCACCTTTAGCATAACCAAAGTGACCTTCCCAAGGAGGGGAGTCCTTAAATGGCCAAGGACTTGAGACAGTATATAAAATATGTATTTTAACACCAATGGCTTGATGTAGATGTCGGCCTCTGCCTATGACTTGTTCTGAATATACGGGCGAGTAAAATTCAGCACCAGCGACAAATGCCACACAACAGGCAATGCAAAAAATAGCATATATTGGAAAGAAATGCCGTAGTAAGGGCAAATGACTAGCTGGTTGTATTTCGGTCCCTTCTTTCTACTCAGGGGCTCTATGGCAGGCATTCAACTCTTCAAATTTTAATAAAATAAATATTTAACACCGTAACTGATCCAGTATGAGGTGATTTGAAATTAACTTTCTATAAACAAGACATGCTCTCTTAAAATTTACAAAAGCAAACTACTGCGTAAATGAAAAGTGCCTCAAAGGGTTTCTGGCTTATGCTATTATTCTCTGCCTGCCTTGTGCGGTTTTTAATACGTTGGACTTTACATGTCAGGAGCGGTATTATTCATAATTGCCTCAGCTTGAAACTCTACACCCATTTTAGGGCGGGGGAACTCGGTCTGGCTAAACTTTTACTTTTTTTATTTTTATTTTTCGCATCTAAGCAGCTGAAGGGTCCAAAAGCGGAAACGTGGGAGAATAGCGTGGGATTTAATCGACATTGTTTCTGCGGCGTCTCGTGAGGCCCGCGGGATAAGAGTCTGAGGGACCCCAAAGGATGACTATTGTTAACGTTCGCAATTTCTGTCACCATCCGGGGCGGCGCTACCTCGAACACCCGCAGCCCCGAAGCCGCACTTCATGGCGAGGCGACGGCGGCCACCGCAAAAAGCGGAGCAAAAGCGCCTTCCCCGCCTCGCCTCACGAGCCGCCCGCAAAAAAGGCGGGAAAACCACTCTGAGGGAAGACGGAGCCAGAAAAAACGGGGAAGGCGTAGAGGTCACGAGGTGGGCGACAGCCATCTCACTTCCGGCTCTCATTCCGACGACGACGCAGTTGGAGGAATAGCCGCCCACTCCGCCTCTTACATGATGCCCTCCGGGCCACCTGCTGCTTTCTCATTGGCAGGTGCGCAACTGGGAACCGAAAGTGTCTATCGGTCCTCTTTGCGGAACCTGCCTCCCTTTGGCCTCGCCAGCGCCCGGATGTAGGACCTCCCCCTTTCTCTTTCTTTCCCCCCGCCCACCTTTGCCTATTTTTGATTCGGAAACGAACGGGCCCCGCCTCTTCGGCTCTGACTGGCAGCGGCCTCCGCAAACCGTCCTGAGTCTTTGCTTGTGGTTGTTTTTTTGCGCGTGCGCTTTTTATTGTCCCGCCTCGGCTTCCGTAGGCCTAACTTCCGGCTTGGCACACCGGAAGCGGCGGAAAGCAGGCAGGAAGGCGGTGCAGGAGCGGCACGGAGAGCCCCCCAAGATGGTGAGTTGCCCTGAGAGGGCGAGGGCGGCGCGAAAGGCCGGGGCAGAGGCCCACGAGGAGCCGCTCCGCCCAGCCCCGTCTCTTCCTCTTCCCTCGGTGACTGGGGGACGGAGCTGTCCGTCTTCGTGGCCTCCTGCCTCGGCCTGGCGCCCCTCGAGGTCTCGCTGTGCTCACGGCTGCCCTCCTCCTTGCCGGCCGGGCTGGTGAGAGGCGGAGCCCGGCAGGGCACGGAGGGCCGCGGTGAGATGCAGCTGCTGGGCACTGCGGGCCCTCCGGACGCTGCTGGGCACCCGGCTCCCAACAGCCGCAGCCAGCGTGGCCGGGGGTGAATTTGGCTTGATGCTATTTAACATCAGAGTATATTTAACTTCGTTAAATGGTTCCTCCCATGTTGAACGCCCAGGATTCCCAGGCTGGCCTCGTGATCGGCATCGGGGTGGTGCCTTCAGACCTTACCTTGGGCACAGGGGTGGGGTTTTTTTTGGGGGGGGGGTTCTTAAACAACAAAGCGTCTGTTGGTCCTCAAAAGATGGACAACGTTCTTCCTGTGGCATGATCACTGCCCTGCCACTGTTATGAGGATTGCTGAAGATCCTGAAGAACTAAGGATTAACTTGCCACGCTCAGCCCGGGTAACTTCACTTCCAGTCAGAACACTCCCTCTGTCCCTGCAGTTCTTGTTTTGCTTATATAGCACCATTAGTGTGGTAGCACTTTTTAGTGAGGCAAAAGTGGGAGGGAGTGAAGGATAGTTCGCTGCCCCCCCCCAAAAGTGTTTTCTTTCTAAATTACAAGTCTCATTGTTTTCAGTGGAGCTTACTCTGCTTACGTATGGAGTACGGCTGAATTTTATACAAGAGAAATACATCTGAAACTCAGTGATATATGCAAAATGGTTTGAGAAAATGACAGTGTTGTGATATTATCTCTTCCAAATACATTTTGCAGCCAGTAAGCTTCCCTGAAGATTTGCTGAGTTTCTTCTGATTTTGTCCTGCTTTAAATTAACAAGTTTTGATTCCCTTCCTGCAATACTCGCATACAGTGGTACCTCTGGTTACAAACACCTTGTGTTACAAACACTTCGGGTTACAGACTCCGCTAACCCGGAAGTAGTACCTCGGGTTAATAACTTTGCCCCAGGATGAGAACAGAAATTGCATGGTGGCAGCGGGAGGCCCCATTAGCTAAAGTGGTACCTCAGGTTAAGAATGGTTTCAGGTTAAGAACAGACCTCTGGAACGAATTAAGTTTGTCACCAGAGGTACCACTGTACATTCATGGTGTTTATGGCAATAACTTTTCTCTCATAATTATGCTTGGCTAACCCCCTTAGATGCATTACAAATCCATGAACTGACCCTTCTTGTGCTGTTTGTCAGTATAACATGAAACTTACTGATGGGGATAGTCAGGAACCAGGTGTGGGGAGGCAGGTTGTGAATAAGTGACAATGCTTGCTGGTACAAGGAATTTTATCCCTGGTAGAAATTGCTTGGTTCCAGACAAGCAGCTTGATCTCTCCCCCCGCCCCCCTTATTGCACTGAAACAGCCATGGAAGCATCTTGTGAAAGTAAACAGAGCTGGACAGCTCCTGTAGTGCTCAGGTGCAGGTCTGTGTCTGCAAAGATTCTTGGGGTGGGGGTGGGAATTTCAACTCCTTGAGAGCACTGGCTTTCACTTCAGCTTATCTGACTGCAATTACCGTATTTTTTGCTCTATAAGACTCACTTTTTCCCTCCTAAAAAGTAAGGGGAAATGTGTGTGCGTCTTATGGAGCGAATGCAGGCTGCGCAGCTATCCCAGAAGCCAGAACAGCAAGAGGGATTGCTGCTTTCACTACGCAGCGATACCTCTTGCTGTTCTGGCTTCTGAGATTCAGATTTTTTCTTCTTGTTTTCCTCCTCCAAAAACTAGGTGCGTCTTGTGGTCTGGTGCGTCTTATAGAGCGAAAAATACGGTATATGCTTGAAAATCTTGGAGAAATGCCTGATGAAATCTTTGTGACCAAAAAGGTTGGCTGAATAAGATTTTCAGTAGTTAGGAAAGGGACATCAGCTTCCTCCACAACTCTTTCACCCTGCCCATGGTTAGCAAAACCAGAATAAATGATGCAAAAACAGTAAGTTTTGGCTATGATAAGGTGTAATGCGTCAGTAAATAAATTTGGAATCACTCAAGAGAAATCATTTAGTTCTGCATCATTTGTACAGGTTGCAAAATTTGTCATGATGCAGAGTACAGAGCCCTGTTCATAAGAGCTTTTATGAAGTGGGACCAGAAGCCAGAGCCTCAAAGCATTGGAGGGGAAGGGCTCTCTTTACACTATTGAAGGCTCTGAGCATTGGATACAGCCCTTTTGTATCACTGACCGAATAGCATCAACCTCAAACCCAACTGGATCTCCTATAGCAATATGGCAAGAAAGAGGATTTTGTGAATAAATACTTGGTTCTTACTCCTCATTGTAAACTAAAATGAAGTGGGTCTATGGAGAGTCATTCATGAGCTAATGCCAAAAATCCTGTATCTGATTTATACTACTGTGAACCCATTTCTCTGTATTTGTTCAATATAAGGGTTAGCTCCTTTTCACATCACCAAGCCTATAGAGCTCTCCCTTCCACAGAAGTGAATGGGGAAGCCAATATGGGCAGTGGACTCCTACATCTGCATGTTGAATTGTGTTGCATGTAAAAGGCTTTAGTGGAGAACCTGTGGCATTCCAGTTATGATTGAACTCCAGCTCCCATCTGTCCTAGCCAGCATGGCCAATGGTCAGGGATGATGGGAGGTGGAATCCAACAAATGCACAGAGGGTGACTGCAAGAGATTAGGATCTGTTCAGGGAAGACTAAGAAAACCCTTCCATGAATGTTAGGGATGGGGATTTTTTTCAGGCAGAGGGTCACATTCTCTCATGGGGAACACAGTCCAGTGGGGGCACATTGCAAGTGGTGGGTGGGGCAAGAAGCAAATGTGGATAGACTTACCTTTATACAGTAGACTAAAATGTAGGAGGTTTCTGCACCTGCCCACATCTCTCCATTCTCCACTCTGGCAAACAAGGGGCATCTTCACAATTCAGGGACATATTTCAACCAGGCAAAAGCACTCAAAGAGGACATGAAGCAGAACCATTGAAGAAGTGGTGGCATGAGATTTTCCAGCCCTGCTTTATGAAATCAGTTGCATAAATCAATTTTTTTTTTAACATTTCCTTTCCTAACATTCAAATTTAGTTGATGATTTGCCTATTAATTTGGCTTGAGATGTTTCCTTTTCTGTTGCATCCTTTTTATTTAACATTGTTCATGTCTCACCCTGTTTTTTTCCATTCCCCGCTCCCCGCCCCCTGTCTGCAATCAACTTCTTCATCCAAATAAGGCTGGGCACAGAGTAAGTTTGTTCATCTTGGCCTGTTGCTAACGTTGGTGGTGGTAGGTGACAACCCACTGAGTGGCTATTAGAATGCATAAATTTATACAGATTCAAGAGCAATGTCTTGCTAGCTGCAGATGATGCTGCAACTACAGTTTTGGGGTGTGGTCAAGCATCATGGTGCTTCATTGTGATGACTTTGTAAACCACTGTCTCAGTTTAGAGGACCCTATCAGCTGTTTCTAAGTGAGAAGATCGATAATGGCAGACAAGTTCTTCGCTGCTGACTGCAGCAACAGGGGAGTTTGGGGTGTGCTCTACAACACAGTATGAGGATGAGACCCTGTAGGCTTGGCCAGCACTACATGTGAGTTCTGCGCATACTTTGGCAAAAGTAAGTTGGCATTCTCATTGCCAGGGACCGGGGTTTGGAGCTTGATGCGCTGGTGAGCTTAAGCTGATAAGCATTTTGTGGCTGCAGTTAAGTGTCCTCAGCTCCTTTTGCCGACATCAGGGGCAGTTTAATGCTCTGTATTACCACTGCCTGTCTTGCTTATGACACACCCCATTTACCTGCATCTGACTTCTGCAAGGCATTGTGTGGTGTCACTGCACCAAAGCAACAGCCAAAGCAAAGTGTTACTACAGAATTGTCTGCTTGCGTGCTGGACAAAAAATGTATCTGGGGCGAGATGACCCTGTCATCTTGAGACGGAGTGCCAACTTGAATAAAATAGGGGGGGGCCCAAGGTGAGCCCTGCCCTGAATGATGGATCACAAGACATGGCACACCCAAACCATTAGAATAGCAGAGGCCATCAACTTTGGGCGGGGCGCGGACCCCTCCAATATTTTATTGGGGAGTTGGTGCCTTTGTCTTGAGATAACAATGAAATTACTTGGATGGGTGAAGTCCTCACTTTTCAAGGAGGAAAAACTGTGGTTGCCATGTTTGGGCTTCATGCCAGATTTAACTGCAGTGGATTCAAAAACATTTTAAAACAGTCTTAATATCCGAGTGTCACAGGATTTGGAAGGAATTACAAAGTGCAATAAGGATGCGGCAATCCCACTGAAATTTAATGGGGCTGCCTTCGTTTTAGGGAAACATTATCACTTTGTAAGTGAAGGAATCACGGACAAGACTGGGAACTCTGAAAGTTTCGTGACATGTTGCTGGAGACTTAAATGTGTTGTCTTTCCTTTTACTCCTTTGTAAGTTGGTTTTAGTGTTGGGAGACCTTCATATCCCGCACCGCTGCAACAGCCTGCCAGCTAAATTCAAGAAGCTGCTGGTTCCTGGAAAAATTCAACACATTCTCTGCACTGGAAACCTCTGCACAAAGGAGAGCTATGACTACCTCAAGACTTTGGCTGGTGATGTTCATGTCGTTAGAGGGGATTTTGATGAGGTAACTCAACTGCTGGGTGGGGAAAGATGGTAGATTTCTGTTTGTGTTGTGCTGTTCTTTTTTAGTTTAATTACAGAACTATTGACCTTGCAAGTCTGTTTAATATCACGTGGATTGTCTTGAGTAAACGGGATGCATGTATTTTGCATCTGACAATAGTACCCTTTTAGTCCACCAATTAACATGCTGCCATGCTGTTATTCTTAAGAATACAAAATGGCATTTTTCTTTGGAATTGATAAAACAGAAAGGGAGAATGGAGTCTTGGTGCATATGTGATTTTTGTGTTGTCGCTTTAATCCTAGAACTTGAATTATCCTGAACAGAAAGTTGTAACTGTCGGACAGTTTAAGATTGGACTGATCCATGGCCATCAAGTTATTCCATGGGGTGACATGGCCAGCCTGGCGTTACTTCAAAGGCAGTTTGACGTGGACATCTTAATTTCAGGGCACACACACAAATTTGAAGCATTTGAACATGAAAATAAGTTCTATATCAACCCTGGATCAGCAACAGGAGCCTACAGTGCTTTGGAAAAGTGAGTTGCTATATACCACAATGTGCTTGTCATTGCTAACTACAGTTAGTTGACTGAGGTACTCATGGCTGCTTGTTCTTTGCTATCAGGTTGGATTATTGCATAAATTTATTGTAGGTTTGGGTACAGGAAACATTCCTGAATCTAGTCTTAGAATTTCTTTGCAGTTTGGAATATTATTTTGATATCAAAGCACATAAGGGACTATGTGCAGTTGAACTTTTCCCAAAATTTTGATCACTTTTAAAGTCTTAACCAATAAATAAAATAATAAAATACAGTTTGTTTGTGTTTCAGTAGGAGTACCAAGTTGGTTCGTATTTTGCTTGATGCAACTTAAGAGGTGTTTGGTGCTAGAGGATAAAGCAGGAGATATTAGAACTGTCTACTGAATTATATTTCCTGACCAAGGCTGCAGAAATGTCAGCTGATGTCAGGTGGTTATTTGAGGATGCTAGTGGGATTCACTTAAGACCATCTTGTACGGGGATCGTAAACCTGTGGGCCCTCCATGTGTTCGTGAACTACACCTCACATCATCCCTGACCGCTGGGGGTGCTGATTGGCACTAATAGGGGGTCCAACAAACAGCTAGAAGACCATGGGGTCACCATCCCCCAGTGAGTTCAGTGGGACATTCTCTTAAACAAAGGGGCAGAGAATTGGTAACTTTAGCTTTCAAAGAATTTGCTGAGTTCAGATGCAGTCATTAAAATAACACTCACATGTTTTTTTTCCACAGCAACATCATTCCTTCATTTGTGCTGATGGACATCCAAGCTTCCACTGTTGTTACTTACGTTTATCAGCTGATTGGTGATGACGTGAAAGTAGAAAGGATTGAATACAAGAAATCTTAAAGCAAATTGCTCAACTTGGCTTTTCTCCGTGGGTTTCTTTTGGGGGTGGGGGACAATATGCACTCAAGAGTCCACAGTGTTTCCAATATTGTTAACTTAGGAAATGAGTCCTCTTCCCCTACTGTAGACAGCAAAGTTTTACAGCACTTGACTTACTAAAAGTCTGCCTTGGCTTAACTCTTTTCTTTTGCCTAAAAATTATTCATGTCTGTAAATACCGTTCCAAGTGCACAGCAAAACTCTGTCTGTTCATATGAACTATTCCCAGTATTGTAATAAACACTTGTTTAACTTTAATTTGATTAAGCTAACATTATTTATAAAATATATCGCAAATCAAGAAACAAAACCCCAAAATAAATACAGGTCTTTTGTTTTACTCATTACACTGCATTAGTGTAGGAATACCAAATGAGTTTACTATGTCATAGTGTATTAGTGTAAGAAACAACTTCTAGAAGATAAAAAAAGTGTTGCTTGTTTTTCTACTAGTAATGGCAAGGCTTCTACGCCAGCTCACTGAAATACCTCCGGAGGAGGAAAAAAGCAGCATTTATATCAAGTGTTCAGAATTCTTTGGTTACTGAATCCTAATTTCCAGACTGACAGTATTGTTTACTGTAATGTATTCAAAATATGGCCTAACAAGTTTCAGCCAAAACTACTGGACCTTGTTCAGCTCTAAGCTCCTTTGGGAGGAAGGTTGGGATACAAAATTAATAAATATAGAATCAGAGTTGGAAGGGAACACCCTGTAATGCAGGAATTGCAGCCAAAGAATCCCTAACAGGGGGCCATCCAACTTCTGCTAAAAAACCTCCAGTGAGAGAGTTCACCTCCGTTCAAGGTGGTCCGTTCCACTGTTGAATGGCTCTGACCCTCAAAAACTTATTCTTAATGTTTAGTCAGAATCCCCTTTCTTGTAATTTGAATCCATTAGTTTGGGTCCCAGGAAAGTTAATGGTGGGGTTGGGTTTTGGTTTTATCAGCTTCACAAGATATATTGTCCTCTGGAAGAGTTGTTCTAGATTATCTTAAAATACTCTGTTATTTAGGGCTGCTGCATCATCCATTCCTGTACAAAAGATGTACACACAGTGATTAGCAGAAAACATCTCAATATATCTGAACTATGCAAAAAATTAAAAATGCATATTGACCGAAGCGGGACATGTTTTCCTAAAATCATAATACCTGTAGGGGTCTTTTTTGGTGGGGTGGGGGGAAAGTTACAAGTTGGCATACCAAGGACTGAAATGTGATTTCTGCAAGAGGTATGTTTACAGACAGCAATGCAGAGTTTGGGGCACAGGTTGCGCAATCCACTTGATATGTACCACATGATAGAATGGGACTAGGTTTTGGTAAATTGCTCTGAAGGTGGAATATTTATTATCCACTCTATTTTTACCCAACAATTCGTATGGAACAAGATGTGTAGTGGGGGAAAGTAGGATTAGCTCCTCCTACCACAAAATGAAACTTGACCATTTTTTACAGGTTTTTGTACCAAGCTTTTAATTCTGTCAGAATGCATCTCTTGTAACTTCAATAATTGAAAGCATTCTGCGCTTACAACTCTTCACACCTCTCATTTGTGATGTAGTCTAGAATCTGACATCTATTCTGCAAAGCAGTTGAAGAGTTAATCTGGTTAGGCCCACAGGTTATGAGAAAGTCAACTGCACCTTTGTCTGTTTTGTCCAAAAAGGGTAAACTTGAGATACCTATTTATTTATTATGGTCCCAGGTTCCCATCCCAAATCAATGAGAAAAACATAAATGGCAACCAGCCAGCTGTTGTAGAAGAAACACAATTCACCAGATGTTTGCAGAACTGCAACAAGACCCCCAATAATCTTCTCCCTGAGACCATTTTGGGCCAGTGGGTGGCTGAAGGGAGCCCAAAGAAACATCTGGAGGCTGCCCTGGTTTGTTGCAAGGTTGGGGAAACTATTTTGGAACAATTGACAATTGCAAACATCTGCTCCTTGTGAAAACTGTTCTTTGCATAAGTTGACAATGGAAACATCTTCAGAGAATTATCTTTTTGATCAGTTGGCATTGCAAAAACTAGTTCCAGAGAAATGTGTTTTTTGGATCAGTTGACATGAGAAATACCCTGCTGCTTTAGAGAACTGTCTCTTTTGGATCAGTCGGTATTGCAGCCATCTACCTTCGGAGAGCTGTCTTTTTTTGGATTTGTTGAGATCAGAAACATCTGCCCCTTCAGAGAACTGTATTTGCATCAGTTGGCATCAGAAACATCTGCGCTTTTGTAGAACTGTCTTCTTTGGATCAGTTGATATCAGAAATATTTGGCTCATGGAGCTCAGCCAGAAGACCTGCCTTTCTTTATAGACCTCATCATGGAGGAGCTCCATTTGCTTCTTGAGAAAACTGTCTTTTTTGGATCAGTTGGATCTTCGCAGACATTGCTCCTTCGGAGAGCATCTTTTTGGAGCAGTTGACTTCGCAAACCTCTGCTCCTTCAGAGAACTGTCTTCTTTGGATCAGTTGACATTGCAAACATCTCCTTTGGAGAGCATCCTTTTTTTGGATTGGTTCACTTTGCAAACATCTGCTCCTTCAGACAAATGCTTTTTAAAAATCAGTTGACACCAGAAACATGCTCCTTCGGTGAACTGTCATGTTTGCATCTGTTGAGAACAGAAATACCTGCTACTGTGGAGAACTCTCTTTTTGAATCATTTGACATTGCAAACATCTCCTTTAGACAAATGCCTTTGTTGGATCAGTCTCTTAACTCTTACTGTTAAATACAAAAAGTTTAGAGAGTGAAAGAGACGGTAAAAGTGAGATAGCACTCTTGCTACATGCTGAAAAAATAGAAGGCTGGGTGAAAAAGCCATTTTGGGTTTAAGTATGAATTCTGAATGGATTTGGTGCAAGAACTCAAACAGTTAAGTCGATAATAGGCTGTAGCTAGGGAGACACAGCTAGGGAGATCAAATCCCCAAATGTGCTTTAAAATTTGACTCTGTATTTTAAGGCCTGGAAAGTGGTTTGTTGTTTAAGTATAAGTTTCAAGCCCAATTGTTTCAATAGCTCATATTGCACAGTGGGTACAAGCTGTCTTTAGATGTAGTCAGAATTTGAGACGGAGTAATGGGGATCCTTGGGACATGGGTGGTGCTGTGAGTTAAACCACAGAGCCTAGGACATGCCGATCAGAAGGTCAGCGGTTCAAATCCCTGTGACGGGGTGAGCTCCCGTTGCTCGGTCCCTGCTCCTGCCAACCTAGCAGTTCGAAAGCACGTCAAAGTGCAAGTAGATAAATAGATACCGCTCCGGCGGGAAGGTAAACGGCGTTTCCGTGTGCTGCTCTGGTTCACCAGAAGCGGCTTAGCCATGCTGGCCACATGACCTGGAAGCTGTACGCCAGCTCCCTCGGCCAGTGAAGCGAGATGAGCGCCGCAACCCCAGAGTCGGCCACGACTGGACCTAATGGTCAGGGGTCTCTTTACCTTTTAATGGGGATCTTTAACAATTGGCACAGGGCCCATAAAGGAGAGCAGGGCATCTGGCAAAACCACAGCATTCTCCATAAAGAACACATTTCTGCAGTTTTGCCTAATATGGAGAGGTTAAGTTTTGGTCAGCTTACACACAAAGGGTTATAAAACTGGCTTGCTATATTTTGCTTGTTTGGGTGGGTATATTACCCCCTAGATGTCCAAATACCAGAGTACTGACAACAGTACATCTTGGGAGCCAACAGTTCAAATCCCCACTTGGCCATACGCAACTCACAGGGTGACCTTGGGCAGTAGCTCACTCTCAGCCGGACCTACCTCGCAGGGTTGCTGTGGCGGTTAAACGACGGAGAGGGAACGATAGAATAAACGTAACGAACAACAACTGCCACTTCCGCCTGCAGTGCCTCTCTCAAGATGGCGCCCGCGTTCGTCGTCTCTCGTCCCGCGCCGCCGCCAAGATGGCGGCGCTTCCGCCCTTCCTTCCCCTCTCCATCCACTTCCGTCTCTCCCAAGATGGCGGCGGCAGCGGAGGAACGTGCGCGGCTGCTGGCGGCGGGCGGCGAGTTTTAGGTTTTCAGGAGCCATAGAGCATGTGCAAAAGGGCGCCGCGACCACCCTCTCCGACTTCTTAAAAAAAATTAAAAATTATTGGTTTTCACAATTTTATAAACAAACACACAAGACAAACAAACATAAATCATAGCCTTATTGAAAATTACACTTATTAACTTGGTTAAGTGACTTCCTCGGTTCCCCTTGGTTGAATTTCATTGCATACCCTTTTAACGGTTTTCCAAATCACAATTTTTATAAAATTTAACTTAACATTGACATCCTTAAATCTTCACATTATGAAATTGAACATATTAATTCATCACTTAACATAAATAAAATCCTAAGCTGATTAAATATCTGCAAGCTGTTTTCAGTTAATTTAACTTAACACCCTCTCCGACTTCTCCCCCCACCCCATCAGTCCCTGCAGGTTGCTCTTTTGAAAGGGCTCTGCCAAGCCTCCATGGCTCAGCGCAGTCTATGCGTTTGGGATGGCAGGAGTTCAGGAACGAGCAGCGCTCCGGCCCAACCCTCCGGATCTGAGTCCAGAGCAGGCATAGGCAAACCTGACCCTCCAGCTGTTTTGGGACTACAATTCCCATCATCCCTGACCACCGGTCCTGTTAGCCAGGGATGATGGGAATTGTAGTCCCCAAACATCTGGCAGGCCGAGTTTGCCTATGCCTGGTCCAGAGGTATTCTGCCCAGTGGCACCTCCAGCTCCTCCCTGCTGCTATTTTTGCTTGGGCTGGATCGTGCCTCTCATAAGGGGCTTAAAGAGGAGGGAAGAGTCCAGTTGAGCCTTGTCTCCCTGCACACATGTCCCCATGCTTCTAACATCCGGACTCTTCACAGTCGGCTTTCCCTCTGTACCAAATCCCCAGTTTATGGGGGGAACGCACTTGGATCCAGTTCCTGGCTTGCTCTTTCCCGTGACCTTTTTAAGAATAGAATAATAGTCCTGCTGGATGAGGCCAAAGGGGACCCATCCAGCCTAGCATCCTTTTCTCACAGTGGACAGCCAGCTGCGTGCGAGAAGCCTGCAAACTGACTGTGGAGGAGCAGAGCATAGCCATTGCAGCTAGTAGCCATTGATAGCTCTCTTCTCCATGAATTTGTCCAATTCTCTTTTAACGCCAGCCAAGTTGGTGGCTTCTTGGACTTCTTGAGGGTTTGCAAAGGCGCTTTGAACTCTCCTGGGAGCCATTGGGCAGAGAGGAAAGAGAGTCCCCTGGGGGCTGCTGTGGTTCCAATGGTGTCTCCCCTTGCCATGGCATCAAACAGGCAGGTGAAGATCACAAGGGGAAGGGGCAAGCCTGGGGCTTTTGCTCCTATCAGGCCTGTCTAGATAGTGGATGACAAATGTCAATTGCCATCTGCTTTAAACAGTTTATAGGATTGCGTTTTAATGTTGTAAGTCACCCTAAGACCTTCAGATGAAGGGCAGGTAGTCCTACAATTGTAGAGTTGGAAAGTACCCCCAAGGCTCATCTAGTCCAACCCCCTACCATGCAGGAATTAATAATACTAATAATAAATACTAATACTAAATAATACTAATAAATAGCCAATCCATTTCCAAGGAAGGCCAAGTCGCCATGGGGCTGCTCAACTCCAGACCAGATTACTGGGTCATCTGTTTAAATGCAAACAGGATAGCTTCTATTTTTCTGTTATTTTTATTGTTACGCTAAGAAACTCAAGGTGCCGTGCGCAGTTCTCCTTCTCCATCTTCTCCTCACAACAACCCTGTGAGGTAGTTTAGGCTGAGACCGGCCCTCAAGGTCACCAAATGAGTTTAATGGCCAAATGGGGACTTGAACACTGGTACCTCCTAGGTTCCTAGTCTAACCACTACACCACACTGCCTCTCTTTTTGTTTGTTGTTGTTTAGTCGTTTACTCATGTCCGACTCTTTGTGACCCCGTGGACCAGAGCACGCCAGCCACTCCTGTCTTCCGCTGCCTCCCGCAGTTTAGTCAAACTCATGCTGGTAGCTTCGAGAACACTGTCCAACCATCTTGTCCTCTGTCGTCCCCTTCTCCTTGTGCCCTCCATCTTTCCCAACATCAGGGTCTTTTCCAGGGAGTCTTCTCTTCTCATGAGGTGGCCAAAGTATTGGAGCCTCAGCTTCAGGATCTGTCCTTCCAGTGAGCACTCGGGGCTTATTTCCTGAAGAATGGATAGGTTTGATCTTCTTGCAATCCATGGGACTCTCAAGAGTCTCCTCCAGCACCAGAATTCAAAAGCATCCATTCTTCGGCGATTAGCCTTCTTTATGGTCTAGCTCTCACCTCCATACATCACTACTGGGAAAACCATAGCTTTAACTATATGGACCTTTGTTGGCAAGGTAATGTCTCATACAAGCAATTATCAAGAAACATACTATGGGAAAAGTTGTGTTTGCTGAGAAACAGATGCAACCCTGGATCAGTTGATGCAACCTTGCCCCAGGCTCCTGACATGGAAGGAAGTCTCACCTGCAAAGTGGGAATGACCCAGAGAATGCATAACATCGTTTGACTGTTGGCTCTATATTTATCCTGCCCTTCCTCCCCAATGCTAAAAACTCTGCTATGGAAAGCTAATAAAATCAGGGTCTCTTCTATCAAGGAGAAGCCCCATGTGGAGGCTGGGAGCCTCAGGCTCCTAGCTTGAAAATGGTTGCAGTGTGGTTTAAAGTACAAGGCACGTGGACCAACTTGCAGCCCCTTGTGAACCCTCAAATCCGTTTTGGAGGGTTGGGGGACCTTCCTGAGAAGATCTGGCACACATGGGCAGGAGGGCCACCGGCGCTGCTTGGAGTACAATCCTGAGCTCTTTTAATTGTATGTGTATATATATTTTGAAGTAGGACCCGGGTGGCACTGTGGGTTAAACCACAGAGCCTAGGACTTGCCGATCAGAAGGTCGGCAGTTCGAATCCCCGCGACGGGGTGAGCTCCCGTTGCTCGGTCCCTGCTCCTGCCAACCTAGCAGTTCGAAAGCACATCAAAGTGCAAGTAGATAAATAGGTACTGCTCCAACGGGAAGGTAAACGGCGTTTCCGTGCGCTGCTCTGGTTCGCCAGAAGCGGCTTAGTCATGCTGGCCACATGACCCGGAAACTGTACGCCGGCTCCCTCGGCCAATAAAGCGAGATGAGCGCCGCAACCCCAGAGTCGGCCACAACTGGACCTAATGGTCAGGGGTCCCTTTACCTTTACCGTATATATTTTAAACATGCCTTCTCTGTTTATTTGCAGCATTCACTGCCTTCCTGGCAGACGGTCAGCCCTCTAATCGCAACACCCTGGCAGTCTTTCCCATTTCCCTTTTCTGTTTCGTTCTCAGCTGGGTGCTCTGTACCTTTGCCGCATGGTGACAGGCAGTCAGCAAAGCCTGCAAAACTGAAAGAAGGCCGCTTTGTCCCTTTCTGCAGTCTCTTCCCCCTACCCTGTGTTTTCCTCTCCCTCAGGATCCTGGCCAGCTCTAACACTGTGTGTCCCGTGAGGCCAGGGAGAGAGTCCCCTGCTCCAAACCCAGCCCTCTCTGGGAGGAAAGGCGACAGCTCAGAGGCAGGGCACGGTCTTTTGCTCACAGGAGGTCCCAGGGACATCTCCAAGGGCTGCTGCTTCCAGTCAGTGTGGGCCATACAGAGCTAGAGAGACCAATAGCCTGACTTGATATGGGGCAGCTTCTGTGAATTTTACTGGGTGTTGAGTTTACTGCATCAGCTCTGTTGTTTGCAGGGGCAAAGATGGGGCAACTATTTTCTCATTTCCTGAAGCACCCCCCCCCCATTCCACCAACTTCAATGGGAGGGGAAATAACTCCAGTCCCAGACCTGTTGTGAAGATGTGAGGGTTGCTGTAGGCACGTTGCAGGAATGATGGGGCTTAGGATACCTCATTACTACACCAGGCCCACATTGGGGAGTATTCTGCCACACGTACAGGAGGAGTTTCATACAGCGTAAATTGTGTTGTGCCAACACAGCTACACCACCGGAACAGAACTCGTGCTTCTTCCTGTGGTCCCTTAGTTAGCAGATCTTTTTTATTATTATTATTAATTTTTTTATTGGTTTTTACAAGAACAAATTCAAAATAATAAAAAGAAAAAAACTTTTACAATATCCATATGAGATTCTCTGAATCTTGTGACCTTCCCCTGCACGGGTGCTTAAAAATACTGTATTTTTTGCTCTATAAGACTCACTTTTCCCCTCATAAAAAGTAAGGAGAAATGTGTGTGCGTCTTATTGAGCGAATGCAGGCTGCGCAGCTATCCCAGAAGCCAGAACAGCAAGAGGGATTGCTGCTTTCACTGCACAGTGATCCCTCTTGCTGTTCTGGCTTCTGAGAGTCAGAATATTTTTTTTTCTTGTTTTCCTCCCCCAAAAACTAGGTGCGTCTTGTGGTCTGGTGCGTCTTATAGAGCGAAAAATACGGTAGTTTTTCTAAAACTACATATCATTACATTCTCCACAGTTTTCATTTCTCTAAATTATCCATATTTTTCATTTCTTTACAAGTTTTTTTTACAGTCCAGCTAACGTTTTTATTTATTTACAATGGTCTCCTAAGTAAATTATAAATTCCCCCCATTCTTTTAAAAAGTCATTAACTTCTGGATTCCTGAGTCTCCCAGTCAGTTTTGCCATTTCAGCATAGTCTAGCCGTTGGGCTTGCCATTCTTCCCTGGTCAGAACTTGTTGGTTCTTTCCATCTTTGGGCTACTAGCACCCTTGCCAGTTAGCAGATCTTTAATGCTGGATCATGCCCCGCGATGCATATTTCTGTCTGTGCATCAGTGTATACTTGATTCATTCCCTTTTGCCGAGGCAAGGATCTGCACCCTCCTCTATACTGAGCCCAGGTGCGGTAGGTGGAAACTTCTGGCAGCTGGGATGAGCAGGGTGCATATTCACTCTCCAACATGCAAAGCGTCTGTGGAACGGAATAGGTGGCAAATGCTGCACTGTTTCCTAATCTATCAACGTTTCTTTCTTTTCTTAATCTATTAGCTATAAAACGCTCCTTTGCATCTGGGCACCAGGAGTGTTGTGAAAGCAGCGTGGGGGCGGGGAAAGCAGGGAGACTCATAAACGCTCCAATAATTGGTTTTTAAGGGTTTTTTTCCCCCCCTTCCCTCCTTTCTTCTTGGTGAATTCTCAATTTCCCTATAAAAGAGGAAATTCATTTCCAGACACTAATGTAATGTCAGTGTGCAGGGTACTCAGCATGGATGATGTATAGGGGGACACTGCAGGGAGAGGACTACTTAATGATGCATAGAATTAAATCCTGCCCTCCTCAGCTGAGCCTTGTGCCTCCCTCCTTGTTCCCAGGCTCCTAGGGCATCATGGGATGTGAAGGCAGGGATTTGTATTGTCTGTACTGTGGAACAGCAGTGCCCACCTGGTCCCATCCTGACCTTCCCTTCTCTTAAGTCTCTGGCGCTATCAGAATCCTGAGCCCTTATTCCATCTGCTGTGTCTTCAGAGGGAACCTCGGGGCCGTTCAAAACCCCGAGTATTTGGACACAGCATGTAAGCAACTAAACTGAAACCCTCTGAATTATATCCTGGGCTGTCCTTGCTGCCTGGCACTGTTGAGCCACTGGGATCCACTCTTGACTTGCAGTACACGTGAAAAGGAACTGGGGGCCACAAACAGGAACCAGGAGTGCATTGTGACAGCTAAGATGGTTAATGCAAGTCTAGGCTGCACTGATGGAAGTCATATAGCATCCAGAACGTGAGAAGTAAGGGTATCTAATTTCTGCTTTGGCTTGGCCAGGTGTACAAGGTGTACTGGGCCACATGGTTTAAAGGGGGATATTGACAAAGTGGGACATGCCCACAGGAACCACAGATACAGTAAGGGGCCTGGAGACCTCAAAGTCCGATGAGCAAAGATGGAAGGACTTGGGTATGTTTAACCTGCAGCCAATACGCTAGAATGAATTCATTTCCTGTTGCTCCAGTTAGCATGGCGTGAAATTGCAAGAAAGAGGAGTTGGTATAGAAAAAAAGGTTCTGATTTCAGTACGGTGGGGGAACCTGCCTTAGAAGGTGGTAAACCTTTGGTAATAATAATAATAATAATAATAATAATAATAATAATAATTTATTATTTGTACCCCGCCCATCTGGCTGGGTTTCCCCAGCCACTCTGGGCGGCTTCCATAGAAACCAAAAAACACTAGAATATCATACATTAAAAACTTCCCTGAACAGGGCTGCCTTAAGATGTCTTCTGAATGTCAGGTAGTTGTTTATCGTTTTGACATATGATGGGAGGGCGTTCCACAGGGCGGGCGCCACTACCGAAAAGGCCCTCTGCCTGGTTCCCTGTAGCTTTGCTTCTCACAGTGATGGAACCGCCAGAAGGCCCTCGGCGCTGGACCTCAGCGTCCGGGCAGAACGATGGGGGTGGAGACGCTCCTTCAGGTATACTGGGCCGAGGCCATTTAGGGCTTTAAAGGTCAACACCAGCACTTTGAATTGTGCTCGGAAACGTACTGGGAGCCAATGTAGGTCTTTCAAGACCGGTGTTATGTGGTCTCGGCGGCCGCCCCCAGTCACCAGTCTAGCTGCCGCATTCTGGATTAGCTGTAGTTTCCGAGTCACCTTCAAAGGTAGCCCCACGTAGAGCGCATTGCAGTAGTCCAAGCGGGAGATAACTAGAGCATGCACCACTCTGGCAAGACAGTCCGCGGGCAGGTAGGGTCTCAGCCTGCATACCAGGTGGAGTTGGTAGACAGCTGCCCTGGATACAGAATTGACCTGCGCCTCCATGAACAGCTGTGAGTCCAAAATGACTCCCAGGCTACGCACCTGGTCCTTCAGGGGCACAGTTACCCTATTCAGGACCAGGGAGTCCTCCACACCAGCCTGCCCCCTGTCCCCCAAAAACAGTACTTCTGTCTTGTCAGGATTCAACTTCAATCCATTAGCCACCATCCATCCTCCAACTGCTTCCAGGCACTCACACAGGACCTTCACCGCCTTCACTGGTTCTGATTTGAAAGAGAGGTAGAGCTGGGTATCATCTGCATATTGATGGACACCCAGTCCAAACCCCCTGATGATCTCTCCCAGCGGCTTCATATAGATATTAAAAAGCATGGGGGAGAGGACGGAACCCTGAGGCACCCCACAAGTGAGGGCCCAGGGGTCTGAACACTCATCCCCCACCACCACTTTCTGAACACAGCCCAGGAGGAAGGAGCGAAACCACTGTATAACAGTGCCCCCAGCTCCCAACCCCTCTAGACGGTCCAGAAGGATGTTAGGGTCGATTGTATCAAAGGCCGCTGAGAGATCCAGCAGAACTAGGAAACAACTCTCACCTTTGTCCCTAGCTCGCCGGAGATCATCAACCAGTGCAACCAAGGCAGTTTCAGTCCCATGATGAGGCCTGAACCCTGATTGGAAGGGATCCAAGTGGTCTGCATCCTCCAGGCGTGCCTGGAGTTGTTCAGCAACCACACGCTCAATCACCTTGCCCAAGAATGGAAGATTTGAGACTGGGCGATAGTTGGCCGTACTGGCCGGGTCTAAAGATGTTTTTTTAAGAAGTGGTTTAATGACCGCCTCTTTCAGCGGATCTGGGAATGTTCCCTCACAGAGGGAAGCATTCACCACCCCGCAGAGCCCATCGCCCAGCCCTTCCCGGCTTGCTTTTATTAGCCAGGATGGGCAAGGATCAAGGAGACAGGTGGTTGGTTTCACGCGTCCAAGCAGCCTGTCCACATCCTCGGGGGTAACGGATTGAAATTGATTCCATGCAACTTGACCAGACAGGGCTCTAGCACTCTCCCGCCTCAGCCCTGCTCCCACGGTGGTGTCTAGCTCCTTCCGAATATGAGTGATTTTATCTGCAAAAAACTTTGCAAAATCGTTGCAGGAGATCTTGGGGTCTTTACAAGGCCCCGGTGGTAAAGGTGGTTCCGTTAAATTGTGGACCACCTGAAAGAGTCTCCTGCTACTATTTTCTGCAGATGCAATAGAGGCGGTGAAGAAAGTCTTCTTCGCCGTCGCTATCGCCACTTGGTAGGCTCGACGTTGAGCTCTAACCTGTGTCCGGTCAGATTCGGAGTGAGTTTTCTGCCACCGACGCTCTAGCCGTCTCAGCGATTGTTTCATCGCCCTCAGCTCCGAAGAAAACCACGGGGCTGTCTGGGCTCCATGCAATCGGAGAGGACGCTTCAGAGCCAGACAGTCGATAGCCCTGGTTAACTCTGCATTCCAGCGGGCCACCAGGGAATCAGCTGAAAGGCCATCAACATGGGATAAAGCATCCCCTACCACTCTCTGGAAACCATTTGGATCCATTAAGTGGCGGGGCGGACCATCCGAATTGGTCCCACCTCCCTGCAGAGGGGAAGGGTCGCGGAGAAGTCCAGTTGCACCAGGAAGTGATCTGACCATGGCACTTCTTTGGTTTCACTTTTACTTAGTGTCAGATCACCCACGTCACTAGAGGTGAATACCAGGTCTAAGGCATGTCCATGACTATGAGTTGGGCCCAACTTATTCAGGGACAGCCCCATGGAGGCCATGCTTTCCACAAAGTCCCGAGCGGCCCCTTGTAAGGTCGTGTCGGCGTGGATGTTAAAATCCCCTAGGACAACCAAACTAGGTGTCTCCAGGAGAACATCCGCCACGACCTGAAGCAGCTCGGACAGGGAATCCTTGGTGCAGCGGGGAGGTCGGTACACCAAAAGGAATCCTGTACTGCCCCTATTGCCCAACTTCCAGAACATACACTCAGAAAACTGGGTCTTCCCAGTAGGACGCCTGATGCAAACTAATGACTTCCTAAAAATCACTGCAACCCCCCCTCGCCGCCCAAATGACCTGGGTTGCTGTGCGTAAGAGAAACCTGGTGGGCAAGCTGCAGCAAGGACAGGCCCATCTGCTTCCTCCAACCAGGTCTCTGTCACACATGCCAGGTCAAATCCTCCATCCACAATCAGGTCGTGGATGGCAGTGGTTTTATTCATCATTGACCTGGCATTACACAGCAACACCTTCAGGTCATGTGGGTTTCCCCTGTTGATTCCAGTATCCATCCGGTCAAGGCCAGACCCGGAGGCAGGGATAGTCTTCAAACAACGACTAAACCTGCCTCCTCGGTAATGACATGCTCTGGTCTTAGCGTAACTCCTCCTCCTGCCCATGATCACCGAGATCGGATGTCCCAGTGCTTCCCCCCCTGTGGAACTTGTCCCAGCCATCGTGTTGGCTGGGGCCCCACTCCCAGGCAGCCCTGATCCCGCCCCTTAAAAACAAAACACAAACTATACAGAACCAATAAAACAACAGAAAACGAAAACAGAACAATTATACTAAAATTAATCCCCAACCAAATATCCATCCCACCCACCCACCCACCCCCAACAAAGGAAAAAAGGAAAAAAAGAAATACAAATTTAAATTGCCACCGACTGCTTGAGGACATTTTAAAACCCATTAACCACCTGGAACAGGGAAGCAATGGTAGAACACTTCCCACACTTCCCCAAAAGTTTGTTCCAAATAAGGGCCTGGGCCACGCCCCCTGGGCCAGTTGGAAAAGGCCCTGGAAGGGAGCAGGCCCTGCAGTCCTCACCCAGCCGATGGTAGAGGTTGTTAAGCACAGTCTGGGTGGACACCAACCCCAGGTGCTTTAGTACTGGATGTCATGCATCCAGGAAGGGCTTGGGCTACATGAACCTCAAGGGCTTCTGAAGACGTCCCTGGAGGAGCAGACAACCGCCACTAGGTCTCATGCCAACAAGCTATCGGAAGTTCCCAACCCCTGGTAGTGCCTGTCTTGTGCCTTTCAGGCCCAGAGATGCCCAGGCCCCAGCAGGAAGGGCCAAGTAGCACCCAGGATAGAGGAGAGATGATGGTTGGCCTGTCCTTGGGGAGGATGCAGGGTGTGTGACTCCAGGGGGGTTCAAATCCCAGCCCCCACAGGACTCCTCCCTGTGCTCCGACTGAACCCTTCCATGCTGGCAATAAATCTCCCTGTGTGTATTATTTGTTTCTTGTTGACACCCTCTCTGAGTGCTTGGGGTGTTTGTAGGGACTGTGATTATGGGGTGCTGGGGCTTTCACAGCGCCATGTGCATTTGCTTGCGTTGTTACCCTTGGGCACACACTGTGTGTGTGTGTTCACCCATGACTGGCCATGCTATGGGTGGGTACTGCTGGTGGTGTTGCTTGGGATGCCATGTGCTCCAGAGCAGGGGCAGGCAACCTAGGGCCCGGGGGCTGGATGCAGCCCAATTGCCTTCTAAATCCAGCCCATGGACGGTCCGGGAATCAGCGTGTTTTTACATGAGTAGAATGTGTCCTTTTCTTTAAAATGCATCTCTGGGTTATTTGTGGGGCCTGCTTGGTGTTTTTACATGAGTAGAATGTGTGCTTTTATTGAAAATGCATCTCTGGGTTATTTGTGGGGCATAGGAATTTGTTCATTATTTTCCTTCAAAATATATTCCGGCCCCCCACAAGGTCTGAGGGGTGGTAGACTGGCCCATGGCTGAAAAAGGCTGCTGACCCTTGCTTTAGAGGGGTGGGGAGGAATCGGTTTTGCAGTGTATGCTTCCTGGTGTTTAATCAGAGTCTCCTTCTCTTGAATCCATTGGCTTCAAGAGCAGGAGAAAACAAACTTGCTCCATCTTCCATGTGGCAGCCCTTTAGATATCTGAAGATGGCTATCGTATCTCCTCCCAGTCTAAACATCCCCAACTCCCTCGACTGTTCCTCATAAGGCTTGGTTTCCAAGCCCTTGATCATCGTGGTTTCCCTCCTCTGCACACATTCCAGCTTCCCAATATCCTCCTTAAATTGTGATGCCCGAAATAGACACAGTATACTTCATTTCCCCACTCCATGTCAGACACTTAAGGAAAGTTGAGTCACATATATTTGTAGAAAACTCGAATGTTTGAAACTGGCAAATTGTCAGCCATTAGTGAAAGATGTGACTTGCTTAGTCAATGATGCTATAGCAGCCTTTCTGCCACATTTATCAGCTGAAAGGAATTGACTGCCAAGTCAATGTGTTGCTACGGACACACCCACCTCCTCCTCCTTTTTAAAAACCGCATTGCAATATTTAACCCACCAAGAAAGTGCCTTTGAACCTGGGGGAGACTTCACTTTAGAAAATCCTAACCATTAGGCAACTTCATCTTAGTGTTTATCGGGAAGGTAATGGTTAACTAAGGTCTGATGTTGCTGAGTCACAGAGCATAACTCATCAACCCAGATCTCTTTACCTGTCGAGACCTATCATATAAACATTAATACCGTCTGCTTAAACTGCTTAAATTCATCTGAAGCCCCACTGTCATCGAGTAACTGGGTGGGTGGGATTGAAGCTCCAGGGGCAAATGCCCCTTAATGCTGCTGCGTTGTTTGGGATCTGAGGGGCACCCCCCCCTGGCCGAAATGATGGTGTGTGGCTGCAGTTCGATACAAGCCCGCTGCATACACAGAAGCTGCTGATCTACCTGTGCACGCATTCCCAACTCATTCAGATACAGCCTTGTGTTCCGGAACCACAAACTTGCTTTTAAAAATTCCTCAGCGCTTCCTATCCTTTTGTTAACATTGCTGCCCCCACCTCTCACCCAAACACCCCGAGATTCCAGTTTGAATATCTGGGCAAGTACTTTCCCTGGCACACCTGAAGGGAATTAAGAGTAACCTCGTGTATTCTGATACCAAAGAAAAGCACCATAGGAACACAGGGCGCTTTGTCAAAACACCAAAATGGCAGCCCAGAATTTCAAGAAACCCTTTCTCAAAGACTAAGTGGTTTTGAGCCTTGTCACTCTATGGCTTCCAAATGGCCTGTGCCTTTCCTCTAAGACTGAGAGAGTAATTCCTAGCAAGTTAGTAGTAGTAGTAGTAGTAGTAGTAGTAGTAGTAGTAGTAATAATAATTATTATTATTATTATTATTATTATTATTATTATTATTATTACTACTATTATTTATACCCTGCCCATCTGACTGGGTTTCTCCAGCCACTGGGTGGCTTCCAACGGAATATTAAAATACAATAACCTATTAAACATTAAAAGCTTCCCTAAACAGGGCTGCCTTCAGATGTCTTCTAAAAGTCTGGTAGTTGTTTTTCTCTTTGACATCTGGTGGGAGGGCGTTCCACAGGGCAGGTGCCACTACCGAGAAGGCCCTCTGCCTGGTTCCCTGTAACTTGGCTTCTCGCAGCGAAGGAACTGCCAGAACCTCAACGCTGGACCTCAGTGTCCAGGCAGAACAATGTGGGTGGAGACGTTCCTTCAGGTATACTGGACTGAAGTAGGGCCTTGGTGTAATTTAGGATGCCAGGGCCTCCAGTAAGATGCCACAGAAGAGAGGACCCTGTCAGCCTGATGATTTCACCACAGAAATTCAGGTCATGCAAAGGAAGCGAGAGAGGAACAGCAGCTCATTTGCCTGCAGTAGTGGGGGACAGGGGGGATGGGACTGCTACCCTGCCAGCCCAACTGGCCCACCCAGGTGCTGATCAGCAGCTGGTCTTTGGCACTTTGCGGACTCTGTCTTTGTCCATATTGTTCGTGTTCAGTTGTGGGTGAACATATCAGACGACACAGCGATTCTTCAAACAGCTCTTGTTTATTCACAGGCCAGGCTAGAACTGAACTGAAGGGTTCAGTCAGCCTGCTTATATAGAGCTCCAGTACAATGTAACTGTAACAATTTTCTAAAACTATCCAATCACTGAACGTCACTTTCAATCCCTTATTTGCATAACTATCTACAGTATCCCCCTGCTGGCCCAGGGTGAGAACTTCAGTACATAACAGTTTGATTACAAACCCTGTGGGCAAAAGCAATGTTGCCCAAAGTCATTGTGACATCAGGTGATTGGCATCTAGCTGGCCTGCCCATTTGTCAAACTTGGCCCATGGGGTGGGCGAGAGAACAATCTGCCCCACCACCTGAATCCAGTCCCCCAACCTTGACCTACTGAGGTCAGCACAGGCAGGTGACCAGCGAGATCTTTCTTTTAATTATGTTGATAAAAATACAAACACTTCATGCCACTTTTTGGCTCTAACAAGACTTTCAGAGTGTTTTATATTTTTAAAAAACAAACCATCAGATAACAAAAATCTCAAAAAAGAGAGATACCTTTGACACATAAAGAGCATGATTGAAGCTGATGGTGAGCTCACAGATGTCACAGGAATGTCCATCATTTGGGGAGTGTGCTGATTAATTCTGTGCCCTGAGACTGGGGATGATACATCCATGTCGGGCATCATTTTTGGTCTCTACACTGGAGTCTATTTTACAGCTTACTGGAATTTGGTGCAGCCCTTTTTATTTAAATGAGACCTTCCAAATATAATTGGTTGCTGCTGCTGCTGCTGCAGCCCCTGGAAAGCTAAGCAGAGCTATTTATTTAAAATGTTTATACCTGCCATTTAGCTAAAAATGATCCCAATGCTACTTACAAAAATTAGTAAGACTTGCAGTTGAAGAAGAAGTGGCACACAAGGTAAAGAGAACAGGAGGGAAGAGGGATAAATCCAGGTCAAGCAGCAGTTCTCCTACCACAGTCATGCAGCCTGCACAGATTCTGGCCATGTAGGAGAGAAATTATCTCTGAAAATGCACCCATCCACCCCAGTGGATCCAGGAGCAGAGCAGATGACCAAGGCCAGGCCAGGAGGACAGGGGCGCTCCTATCACACACTTCCTTCCTCAGACAGTTGGCAATGGCAGTAGGGCTCCTCACAAGAGAGGGCGTTGTGGAGTTGCCCCTTTTTTTTTTTTGCTGACATCCCTGGTGGTTTGGTCTTAGCAAAGAGCAATCCCTTCCTAAAAGCACCCAGTCCAGCAGAGAAGGCGACAACATCCAGGCCAGAAAGACAAGGCTGATCCTAACAAACGGTTATTTCCTAGACAACTGGGATAGTTAGGGGAAGCCTGCAAGGCAGCGTGAACATAAGGGGATTCCCAGCTGATGGATTGTCTCAGCTGCAAGTGACAAGAAGGTTAGGCACCTGTGGAATTTAGGCAACAGGGTGAGTAAGGCAGCAAACCCTCCTCCTTATTAATCTCACAAATCTCAAGTTTCCAAGTAATGTTTCTTCTTCTTGTTGTTGTTGTTATCATTACCATTAATGATTTTCAATTTTATACATTTCGATAATTTTATTATCATTTTAACATTTCAAAACTTGACTTCCTTCCCCCTCTTTCTGTGGTTCCTTAAATTTATTTTTAATATTTTCTGCATATCCAAATTAAGTTAATTCACTCATTTATTCTTCTACTTGAAATATATAAAGAACTTCCTGACAGTAAGAGCTGTTCGACAGTGGAATTTGCTGCCAAGGAGTGTGGTGGAGTCTCCTTCTTTGGAGGTCTTTAAGCAGAGGCTTGACAGCCATATGTCAGGAGTGCTCTGATGGTGTTTCCTGCTTGGCAGGGGGTTGGACTCAATGGCCCTTGTGGTCTCTTCCAACTCTATGATTCTATGATTCTATGATCTATGATTCTATGATATACTCTGCAGTATATCATACTGCAGGTTATTACAGTAATCCAGCCAATGTTCTTATCTGTTTATAATTTATTTGTAAATATTCAATAAACAATTTCCATTCTTTTATTTTAAAAAGTTTGTTATCTTGATTTCTGATTTTTCCGGTAAGTTTCGCCATTTCTGCATATTCCATAAGTTTTTGTATCCATTCTTCTTTTGCTGGGACTTCTTCTTCTTCTTCTTCTTCTTCTTCTTCTTCTTCTTCTTCTTCTTCTTTCCATTTTGGGGCAAGGAACATTCTTGTCGCTGTAGTCGCATACATGAATAAATTCCTGTACAGTTTGGGTAGTTCTGTCCCTGTAATTCCCAAAAGTTTCCAAGTAATATACCTTGGAATATATTACCTGGAATAGGTATACAGGTAAAAAATAAAATAAACCAGCAGGGGGGTGGGGCTATATTCAGCATATTGTAGAGAATGCCTCACGGTTACCCTTGATTGCAATGCCATCAGCTGTTCCGTTCCTGTTGCTTAACCATTTCCTTATGTTCTTCATGCACCTGGTGGTATTACAGTGCAGTCCTAACCAGTTATTTATTTATGTAAAAATAGACTGGTGGCTTCAGGGAGACTTTAAACAGCATTGGGGACAAAATAGTGTCCGGTGGAACCTCACAACACAAGCTCCAGGGAGTCAAAGCACACTCCACAGTGCTACTCTGGACTCAACTGCACAGGTAGGAATGAAACCACTGCAGTCCGGTGCCTGTGATACCTACCTCAGGAGTATGCCAGTGGTACCCAAAGCCACTGAGAGATTGAGTAAGGGAAACAGGGGCTCACTCCATCACCCAACTTTTGATAAAGTTCATTCACGCAGAGACAATTCCCAAACCAGGCCTGAACCTCAAGATACCAGGCCACTCCTAAAGAAACCTTCCCTGGACCTCTTGGATGGGAATAACTGCCAACCAATGGCAGATGCCTCCTTCTTGGGGAAGGTGTTGGAGGGAGTAGCAGCGGAGCAGCTGCAAGCATCCTTGGATGACACAAAATATTTTGATCCATTCCTGAAAGACCAGGTGCGCAGCCTGGGAGTCATTCTGGACTCACAGCTGTCCATGGATGCACAGGTCAATTCTGTGTCCAGGGCAGCTGTCTACCAACTCTACTTGGTATGCAGGCTGAGACCCTACCTGCCTGTAGATTGGCTTGCCAGAGTGGTCCATGCTCTAGCTATCTCCCGCTTGGACTACTGCAATACGCTCTGTGTGGGGCTACCTTTGAAGGTGACCCGAAAACTACAACTAATCCAGAATGCGGCAGCTAGACTGGTGACTGGGAGCGGCTGCCGAGACCACATAACACCGGTCTTGAAAGACCTACACTGGCTCCCAGTACATTTCTGAGCACATTTCAAAGTGTTGGTGCTGACCTTTAAAGCCCTAAATGGCCTCGGTCCAGTATACCTGAAGGAGCGTCTCCACCTCCATCATTCTGCCCAGACACTGAGGTCCAGCACTGAGGGCCTTCTGGCGGTTCCCTCACTGCAAGAAGCCAAGTTACAGGGAACCAGGCAGAGGGCCTTCTTGGTAGTGGCACCTGCCCTGTGGAACACCCTCCCACCAGATGTCAAAGAGAAAAACAACTACCGGACTTTTAGAAGACATCTGAAGGCAGCCCTGTTTAGGGAAGCTTTCAATGTTTAATAGATTATTGTATTTTAATATTCTGTTGGAAGCTGCCCAGAGTGGCTGGGGAAACCCAGTCAGATGGGCGGGGTATAAATAATATATCATCATCATCATCATCATCATCATCATCATCATCATCATCCAACCTGGGCTCCACCTGGTCTTGGGACTGAGTCTTCCTTGGTGGCCTGGATGCCTGCTTCTTGGTCTCACTGTAGCTTTTGATACCTGCTGGACCAGCTCTGTGGCCTGGAAATTGGGGGCACTGTATTCCAGTCCTGCTTACAGGATCAAATCCAGTAAGTAGCATTGGGAGGGTGCTTTTCGGCCCCCTCTGGTTATGCTATGGAGTGCCACAGACCATTATTTTATCCCCAGTGCTGTTTAATATCTACAAGAAGCCTCTGGGAGCTGTCATTAGGAGTTTGGGGGGAAAGGCACCATCAGCATGCTGACGACACTTAGCTCTGTTTCCACGTAACATCAGAATCTTGAGAGGCCATGCAAGACCTGAACCAGTGCCTGGGCTGAGTGCTGAGATGGGAGAAGAGAAATAAGTTGAGCCTGAATCCCAGCCATACAGCAGCACTCTGGGTGGGTGGTTCCCATGTCAAAGAAACAGGTTAATTGCCTGCCTGAGATGGGGTTGCCCATCCCCTGGAAGAGCAGACATGCAGTGCTTCTGGCGCTGGCTCTGTCGCTGGAGGGCCAGGTTGCCTCAGTGGCTAGAAACACTTTTCCAGCTGTGCCTAGTATGACAACCATTCCTGGGCTGGGAGACCTTACTCAGGCATTTGTAAATTCAAGATTAAAGGTGAAGGTAAAGGGACCCCTGACCATTAGGTCCAGTCGTGACTTGCGGCGCTCATCTCGTTTATTGGCTGAGGGAGCCGGCGTACAGCTTCTGGGTCATGTGGCCAGCATGACTAAGCCGCTTCTGGCGAACCAGAGCAGCGCATGGAAACGCCATTTACCTTCCCACTGGAGTGGTACCTATTTATTTGCTTGCACTTTGATGTGCTTTTGAACTGCTAGGTTGGCAGGAACAGGGACTGAGCAACGGGAGCTCACCCCGTCGCGGGGATTCGAACCACCGACCTTCTGATCAGCAAGTCCTAGGCTCTGTAGTTTAACCCACAGCGCCACCCGCGTCCCTAATTCAAGATTATATTACTGTAATATGTGCTGTGTGGGGCTTGATCCAGAAAATGCAGCTAGGGCACAGCATATTCATTGTACAGTGGTACCTCTGGTTACATACTTAATTCGTTCCGGAGGTCCGTTCTTAACCTGAAACTGTTCTTAACCTGAAGCACCACTTTAGCTAATGGGGCCTCCTGCTGCTGCTGTGCCGCCGGAGCACAATTTCTGTTCTCATCCTGAAGCAAAGTTCTTAACCTGAAGCACTATTTTTGGGTTAGCGGAGTCTGCAACTTGAAGCGTATGTATCCTGAAGCGTATGTAACCTGAGGTACCACTGTATTTACAGCAATTGTAAATTCTTTAGAGGTTTTGTTACAATCAAGTGATACAGAAATTTATTTCCCCCCCCCAAAAAAATTACAGAGCTATTCTGCATTTCATAGCACAGCCCCCCCCCCCCGAGCTCCTGTGATTTTGCCAAAAGTACCCTGGTCTATGTTGTGCTATGTTATGTGACCTCTCCTCATCTGCTGCCATTTCTCTCATCCTTTCTGTTCTGCAGACTTCACACTTATTCTATTAACCAGAATGGAGTGGTCCACCAGCTGGTGACAGCTGCAAAATACTAGCTTGAGGGCAGATGCTCAAAGGGTGGAGCCAAGCACAGACTGCGCCCCTGAGTCACACACCTCCACATACCAGAACGGAGCTACATGTGAGTTGCTGCAGATCAGGAGCCCCAGACACCTAACTGACAACAGCTTCTTCTGGTTTCTAGAGGGAATCAGAAATCCTTTACTGATTCAGCAGATCTGGCAGCAATCTAGCGGTAGATCCTGATGGACTTTTACCCCTCCTCACCAGGGGGGTTGGACCCCATCAAGAACACAGAAATTGCGCACCTCCACTCTGGCTCAGAGGGACGCGAGTGGTGCTGTGGGTTAAACCACAGAGCCTAGGACTTGCCGATCAGAAGGTTGGCGGTTCGAATCCCTGCAATGGGGTGAGCTCCCGTTGCTCGGTCCCTGATCCTGCCAACCTAGCAGTTCAAAAGCACATCAAAGTGCAAGTAGATAAATGGTACCGCTCTAGCAGGAAGGTAAACGGCATTTCTGTGCGCTGCTCTGGTTCGCCAGAAGCGGCTTAGTCATGCTGGCCACATGACCCGGAAGCTGTACACCGGCTCCCCCGGCCAATAAAGCGAGATGAGTGCCACAACCCCAGAGTCAGCCACGACTGGACCTAATGGTCAGGGGTCCCTTCACCTTTACCTTTTTACTCTGGCTCAGAGTGGCTAGGCGCTTACCAGCCTGTCTGCGAGCTCCCCAGGCTGCTCTGGGCAGCCAACATCTCCTTGCCAGGAGCACAACTGAACCTCAGTCAGCAGAGCATGAGACTCTTCATTCCAGGTTTGAGCCCTAAGTTGGGTAAAAGATCCCTGCATTGAAGGGGGTTGGATAAAATGACCCTTGCGACCCCTTCCAACTCTACAATTCTACAGTTCTAGCTTCGTGTCTCTGCTCCTCACCCTTCCACTGAAACAAACCCTTGCTCCAAGTGGGGATTTTTCACCAGGCCTTCTGTAGGGTAGCTGCCCCACCTGAGCAAGTTTACAGGATGAGGCCCTCAGAACCAACAACTCCTCTGCAAAGGGCTGCAGTGCGATGGCAGAGTGTCTGCTTTTCCTGAAAAGGGTCCACTACTGGTGCCTGGAAACCCAGGGTGCAATACTGAATGAGGTGGCTCCCTGCGTTATGCAAGGGCACAGGTAGGTGTCCCACCATAACAGGCACTCTCTGCTGCCCCAGCCTGGCCTGGGCCGGTTGTCAGTGGGGGGCAGAGCTGGGCCTAGCAGTCCAGGCCAGGTGATGTGGACCCAGGAAGGAGCTCTCCCCACCAGGCCAGGCCAGGCCTTGCTTTGCTTTCCTTCCCTCCTGCCTGGTTTCTTTCACAACAGCTCCTGAGCAGTTCTTTTTAACTCTTAAAAGCACTCAGCCATGACCCCCCTGCTTTCTCTCCCCCTCCAAAACCCCAGGCAGCCAATCCAGCGCCTCTTCGCTTGCCGAGGCAGAGCTGCGAGGGGGCTGTGTGGATAAAACCAGCTTGCCATGTCTCTTTTCCTGGGGACAAAACGGCCGGAGAAGCCGCCTAGGACCAGCAGCTCCTTTCTCCGGCTGGCCCCGGTGGAGGCGACCAGGTAAAGGGTCCTCCTGGGGCGCCAGAGGCAGGAGACCCGCGCGGGGGTGGGGTGGAGAGGTGCCAGGGCCACGCAGCTTCCCGGGGACCTTCGCAAAATCCCATGGTCGTCGAGAAATGGGTAGGGGGGGGGCCCTTCCAAGAGCCCTCGGCCCTCCTCGCCTTGGGTGCCTCTGAGGTCTGCTCACTGAAACACGCGCATCCAAGTCAGGGCCAGCAGGTGCCCCCAAAAGTGCCCTTTGCTGGGGCGGCCCCCCACCTTTCCTCAGGCCGCTCTCGCTTTCTCTCCCCCAGCAGCAAGAGCAGGGCTTCGGATCCCCCCAGGAAAAGGACCCGGCGGCCTCACGCCCGCCCCGCATCGAGCCGGCCAAGCCATGCCCCATAACTCCATCCGCTCAGGTAAGCTTTCCCGTGGCGGTGGGGCAGAGGGACCAGGGTGGGAGGGAGTGGGGGAGCCACTCCCCTACTCCCAACCTGTACGGTGGGTGAGAGAAGAGCCTTCCCCCCCCGGCTGCGTGCCTTCCACTCCCAACTGGCGCCCCAACTGCCGCTGCCCCCTCCAGCTGGGCTGACGGTCTCTTCAAGCCCCCTCGCCCCGCGCGCGTCGGGGAAGGAGGTCCGGGAGGGCGACGCCGCGGAAGGGAAGGCAGGGCATTCCCGGCCCGCCTGCGCGGAAGTTGCGCGCGCCCAAGGCCAGCCTGGGAGCCCTCCTGCCGCGGCCAGCCAGGCTTGCGGGGAGGGTCCACACAAGGGGGGACGGCTGAGCCCCATGGCGAGCAGCCCGAGCGAGTCGCTGGGCTCTCAGCCGCCTCGCTAAGCGGGGCGCAAGAATCCGCCTCTGCGCGGGCCTTGGTGCGCTTGCGGAGGGAGGCAAAGGCGTCCTCTGTGGCCGGAGAGGGGGGTCGCTGCTGCCCGACTCGCCCCACCCAGGGGCACCGGAGAAAGCATCCTCCAGCCCCTGCCCCACAAAACGCACAAGCTTGGAGTGAAGTGCTCGCCTGCCGTTCAAACTCCCCTGGGGCTCCCACGTAGCAGCCTCCAGATCCCCTGATTTTTGGGGGTGAAGCTGTTGCGCAAAGCAGCCGCTTCTTCACTCCATGTGGGGCTGAGCCCCGGGGCGAAGAGGGAGCTGGGCTGCTACACGAAGCGCACCTCCTTCTTCTCACCCTAGCAAAGTTTCGACGTGCGGGAGACGTGGATCGGGATCAGCGGGGTCTGGCGCGCCCCGCGCACACCTCTGAGCGCGCGGGGGGAGTCACAGCCCGCCCACCTGGCCAGCGCGGGGCCCCTTTTCCAAGTTGTCCAGACATTTGCGGGGTTGGGGGCAGAAAGGCCACCGCGAGGCCTTTGCCGGCTGAAAGTCAGGTCTGTGGCTCCCTGGCCAACCAAGTGGGGCCAACTCAGTATTTTCGTTTCATCCTGAGCCTATATTCAACTGGGCAGGTGCCCATGGGCGTAGGCAACGTGGGGCAGGGGGATAGCCGCCCCCTAAATCAAGTAAATATACTTTACTAACTGAGGTTCTGCCCCCCCAACATAAATCCTGGCTACGCCCATGCAGGTGACCGAGATCTCCACTGGTCATCAATTTCCGTATTATTTGCATTTTCTTCTTCTCGGAGAGCAACCGTGAGATTTCTCAGGAGGCAGAGAACAGGAGAATTGCCACCAGCGGGTTGGAAAGAAAAGGGAAAATTCAGCTCCCGTTAGCGTGAAATTTGGATGTGGGGTATTGCTGCTTCTGCTGCACGTTCGCCATTATTATTATTATTATTATTATTATTATTATTATTATTAGTTGTTGTTGCCCACCATCTGTGCAACGATTTAGGCTTTTAGATGTCAAAATTATCCTTCTTTCCCGGCGTTGCAAAAACTCTCAGGGTTGCCACAATATGGCAACTCACTGTAGCATTGGGTCGCCCAGCTAATTCAGTGTCCGTTGCCCGCTGAGCAACAGACTTTTTTTCCCTAAAGAAGTTCATATTCGAGTGAATGCTGGGCCAAACATTACGTTTCAGAAAAAGCAGGTTCAGAGGAGTCCAGCCGCTGCCACGTGTCGGCCTCTTCGGATTGAGGCGAGTCTGATTCCCCCGGGTCAAGTCTCCAGCCCTTCCAGACTGGATCGCGGGGCGTTCCGAATCCCATCCACTCGGCTGCTTTGGGACACGTGCTCCGGTTCGCGCATTCGCCGGTGCCTCTTTCGAATCCGTAGCAAGTCCCGCTTCGCCCCGGGAGGCTTCTGGGCGGGCCGAGGCCCCCTCCCTCCCGTGGGGAGAAGCAGCGAGCCCGGCAGCGGCTGGCAGCGACAATCCTCCGGTGCTCCGGGGCCTCCAGTGCCACCGCACCGGCTGCGAAGGGACCGGAGGGACGCTCCGTCCGGCCCGCCACGTCGGTTTTGCAGTCCCAGGCCTGCCTTCTCGTCGACCATCGCTCTGTCCCGCCCCACTTCCCTTCTCTTTCAAGGGCTCATTTTTTTTTCCTTTCCCCCAAACATGGAGAGCCGTCGAGGTGCCGCTTCCATCTCCACAATTCCGTCTCACAATTTCAGCGGCCGTTTTCTTGGAGACGTAAAAGCATAATAAGTGCCTGCATTCTGGATCCGGCCAGAGGCCCATCGAGTCCAGCATCGTATTCTTGCAGAGAAACCCGCCGGCAGGATTCGACCACAAGCGCCCTCTCCCTTGCTGCGGTTTCTAGCAGCTGGCCTTCGGAATAATTGCTGCCTCCAACTGACCCAAACGATCTCGTCCCACTCCGAATATTTCTGCATGAAGGAAACGCTCAGGTGGGGCCCTTTTGCAAACCTAGTTTGGCCACAGCGGAAGTAGAATCAATCGATCAATTAAATAAATATATAACAAGATCATCTGAATGGTTCCGGCTGCCCACGTCGAAGTCTTGGGGCGCCTCTGAAGACTGTCGGTATATTGCAGGAGTTCTTATGCGGCATTTCTTCGCCATACAGTCCCAAGCGCTCCTTCTGCCCCAGGCGCAAACGGGGCATTTGTACAGGATTCTCGCTGGGGCACCCGGATAACCCTAACATCTCTTCAAGTCCCCGGCAACCCCCTTGCAGAGGAGACGGATCCGTCCCCGGGGCTCGGTTCTTTGGCTCGGCTCGGCCGCTCCCATGTCCAAGGGGCAGGAAGGCGCTGGTGGGACTGGGAGCGAGGCGCAACCCTTTTATTTTGGATTGGTCTCCTCGTGTTTCTCTCGCGAGCCTCGCAAGCAGCTTGAATGAAAAGGTGCCCAGTGTGTTTCCATCTTCCTCTGAGGCAACCTCTGCACCCAAAATGGTTCAATGACAAAATAAATAAAAGAGCCGGCGTAAAATGGGGAGGCTGCGTCCCCCTCTTGCCTCGACAGCGACCACCTTCGGGCTGCTGTCTGCCGACCTTCGGGTTCTGAGAAGATTCGGCTTTTCCAGAACCTTTGGTGACATAGGTGCCAACTCCCTGCGGCCCTGGGTGCTCGAGCACCCACAAAATTCCCCATGAAGGGACCGGGCACCCACAGATTTCGGTGCCATGGCACCCAGGATCCCCGACGGTCGCGGGGCCTAGGTGGGCACTCCTGTTTGGCGATGACCGGCGCGCTGGAGCGGATTTGCTTTTCTGACTTTTAAGACGGAGTCGAACACGTCTTGATTCCATCCCATGTGGGAATAAGGAGGGAGCAAATGGCCTCGGAAGTCCGTGGCATCAGATCCTCTTTCTTTCTTTCTTTCTTTCTTTCTTTCTTTCTTTCTTTCTTTCTTTCTAAAACTGGCGAAGAGGGAATGTGAGCGAAACTTGTCAAAGAGCAACAGGCGCGGCTACTGTGCTCCTAGAGACATCACCTTGCCGACAAAGGTCGGTATAGTTAAAGCTATGGTTTTCCCAGTAGTGATGTATGGAAGTGAGAGCTGGACCATAAAGAAGGCTGATCGCCGAAGAATTGATGCTTTTGAATTATGGTGCTGGAGGAGACCTTTGAGAGTCCCATGGACTGCAAGAAGATCAAACCTCTCCATTCTGAAGGAAATCAGCCCTGAGTGCTCACTGGAAGGACACATACTGAAGCTGAGGTTTCAATACTTTGCCCACCTCATGAGAAGAGAAGACTCCCTGGAGAAGACCCTGATGTTGGGAAAGATGGAGGGCAGAAGGAGAAGGGGACGACAGAGGACGAGATGGTTGGACAGTGTTCTCGAAGCTACCAGCATGAGTTTGACCAAACTGCGGGAGGCAGTGGAAGACAGGAGTGCCTGGCGTGCTCTGGTCCAGGGCGTCACGAAGAGTCGGACACGGCTAAACGACTAAACAACAACAACGGTGCTAGATAGAACAGAGAACGGAACCGGAGCTCCACCGGGAGATACAGCGGAGGGTGCGTAAGACCTAGCAGCTCCTGGGAGGCGGGTACCGTACACACGTGCAGGATGACCCGCTGGTTTCCAGCCCAGAGGGCAACGGGGCCGGGATGTTGGCTTTGGCTGTGCAGGCTAGCGGAGACCGCCCTTACTTTCCCTGCGATGCCGAGTCTTCTCGAGGCGGACTCCCCGGTTTTGCGGCGCCAGCTGTTTGCCCCCGACTGCTGCTCCCTGGAAATGGATGGAGGACAGGTGCCATAAGAACCAACTCCTAGGGGCTGAGGTCCCTTCTCCCTCCCAATAAAATATTTGAGGGGGTCTCCGCCCCGAACCCCAAGTTGATGGGTACTGCTTTTCAAATGCTGTGCATGTGCTACGTCTTGTGATCAGTTATGTTGGTTGGGGTCTGGGGCAGCCGGGCCGAGGAAATCTGATCTGGAAGTCCGTCACGAGGAGGAAAAACCAAGTGAGAAGCGATCGGGCTTGATCAAACTTCTTTTCCTCTCTGCTGTTTCCGGATCTTCCGAGACTCCGCGAAATTTGCTGCATTTCGCGCGGAGCAGAGAAAATAACATGCTGGGACCAAGACGACGAGAGAGAACTCCGGGACCCCCAGCTCGCAGCTTGAGAGGCCGGCGAGGCCAAATACCTACCTGGCGCTGCGAGGTGCTGGGCGCTTCCAGACGAGCCTTCGAATGTCCTTCATGCAGTTTTGCGTCTAGATGGAATTCGGTTGCAAGAGTCCGGCAGCTGGAGGATTTTGCTGCGCATTTCCCGTTTGGGAGCCATTTCATGCCCGCATCCTTCTCAGTTGGCTCGCTGACTTAAGAAACCTCATTCCAGGAAGAAATTAATTAACACTGCAATTAGCTATTTGATTAGTAGGAAACGGCAACCCTCTCTTCCGAGTGCAGGTGTGCAGGCTGAAAACCTGAAAGGTCCTGACTCTCCCCGTCTCCCGCCAGCCCAGGGATACCGCGGGCGCTGCTTTGAAAGTGAACTTTTTACAGTTCTGCTGGGCTACGCTAGTGCAACGAGCAATCAGGGGAAATCACGTGCCCCGGGGGGGCTAACGTGGTGAAGAGAAACATTCCAAAATATTTTTTTGGGGGGGAGGGAACAACAAAGCCGACACAATTCTGTCGTGTTCATCCCGTAGATGCACAGACACCGCCAAGTGCAAGACCCGTCCTCAAGTCCCTTACCTTTCCCGCCCCAACCTGGCCACAGTGATTCATGCCATGGTCACCTCCAGGCTTGACTACTGTAATTCGCTCCACGCGGGGCTGCCCTTGAAGCTGTCCCAGAAACTCCAGCGGGTGCAGAATGCTGCAGCGAGGCTCCTCACGGGGTCTCTGCCATGGAAGCATATTCACCCAGTGCTTTTCCAGCTGCACTGGCTCCCGGTGGAGTACAGGGTCAGATTTAAGGTGCTGGTTTTGACCTTTAAAGCCCTTCATGGCCTAGGACCCTCGTACCTATGGGACCGCCTCTCCCGGTATGCCCCACAGAGGACCTTAAGGTCCATAAATAGCAACACCTTAGAGGTCCCAGGCCCTAAGGAAGTCAAATTAGCCTCAACCAGAGCCAGGGCCTTTTTAACACTGGCTCTGGCCTGGTGGAACGCTCTGCCTCATGAGACCAGGGCCCTGCGGGATCTGATTTCTTTCTGCAGGGCCTGTAAGACATAGTTGTTCCGCCTGGCCTTTGGCTTGGAGCCAGTTTGATTCCCTCCCCCTCTTTCTTTTTCCTTTTTCCTTTCTCCTGTGATGAGGCTGCATTTTAATATTTTAATGTTTCAGTATTTTAATTGATGTATTTTAATCTTGTTTTTAAGTTGTATTCATTCAACTTGTTTTTATTATTGCTTGTTAGCCGCCCTGAGCTCGGCCTTGGCTGGGGAGGGTGGGGTATAAATAAAAATTTATTATTATTATTATTATTATTATTATCATTATTATTACTGCTGCTATTTTCAAGAGCATCCACAAATACAATTCTTCAGGCGGGGGTGGGAGGTGAGATTCTCCTATTTGTACCCAAAGCGCCGCAGTCTTTGTGCTCTTTGCAGCCCCATCCATGGTGCTGAAGCGGATGCGATCCTCACGGTCCTTTCCAACTCTGCAATTCTCTGATTCTATGAACTGAGAAAGTAGGTGAAACAACCCTCAGTTGTTGCTGAACCGCGGCTCCCACTGTCCTTCCTGGCCATGCTGACTGCCTGAGCAGACGGGAATTGGGACCATGGCAACATGTGGAGTGATTCTGCGTTATCTGTTCCCCTTTGCCCTGTTGGGTCAGCTTCCACCAAGACCAACTTATAACACGGAATAAGTGCACCACTAATGCACTATTCTTGCGTCAAAAACATGTTGTAGAAAAGATCTACTACAGTAAAATATCAGCCTCTGGAAGGGGCCCTCAGTTTCCATCTCCTGTCGTCTTCTTCTTTGGTGATCATTTGTAGATGAGTAAGGGATGTGGGTGGCGCTGTGGGTTAAACCACAGAGCCTAGGACTTGCCGATCAGAAGGTTGGTGGTTCAAATCCCCACGACAGGGTGAGCTCCCGTTCTCGGTCCCTGCTCGTGCCAACCTAGCAGTTCGAAAGCACGTCAAAGTGCAAGTAAATAAATAGGTACCGCTCCGGCGGGAAGGTAAAACGGCATTTCCGTGCGCTGCTCTGGTTCGCCAGAAGCGGCTTAGTCATGCAGGCCACATGACCTGGAAGCTATATGCCGGCTCCCTCAGCCAATAAAGCGAGATGAGCACCGCAACCCCAGAGTTGGCCACTACTGGACCTAATGGTCAGGGGCCCCTTTACCTTTACCATAAGATTGTCTTCCATAAACACGGTTTTAACAGTGAGTCTGTAAGTGTCTGTGGAGGCCAGTTCTGGATCCACACACCCACAGTGGAGTTATAGGTTTCCGGACGGGAGTTGGTCACGGTGAGGGTTTGCCAAGCGTGCCTTTCTCTTAGCACGTTTCTCCCTCTTGTCCTGAGTTTGAGTGTCTTCAAAGCCCGGGAAGTGTTTGCCCAGCTTAGGGAAGGAGGAGTGATGCTCTGACAGGATCCTGGACTCCTGCTGCCTCCCTCTCAAAGCCAGGCAGTGAAGGCCTCTTCACCTGGGCGGCAGCACCTCAGTAGGTGGGCAGGCAAGGGAGTGTCAATCAGCTAACCCGGCCTCTCTGCCCAGCCTTGGCATCAGGCCACACCCCTCCCCCATGTGCTGGCCCCTCCCCCTGCTTGTTGGTGAGTACTGGCACTTTTTTCTTTAAAAAAATGCACTGCTTGTGTGAGAACACAAATACCAATTCCAGCCGAGTTAGCTTATCTCTATAACCTATTCGGATAAGGTTGCACAGGCTTCTATAGCAATTATGGT